>NC_052626.1:110382794-111126227 GCF_016161935.1 Mauremys reevesii
ACTTTTTTGACTTGTGAGATCAGAAAACAGCCTTTTAAAATATATTTAAATTTTTTTTAAAAAGAGTGACCTGCAAGGAAAAATGTTTGTTTCTTTTTGCTCTTTTACGATATTCATCTTTGTCTTTCCCTTTAACATTGTTCTTTCACTGCTTGTTTTTACATTTGAAATCTGAGGGCTTGTCTGTTCTGTTTTTGATGGTGGACTCTTGGATGACTGGAGAGCTAGCAGGCGTATGATACTACAAGAGACTGAAAACTGAGCAATTGAATGGGGAGGAGATTTTTAGTCAAGACTGTCCAAAACTATTATTTTAACTATTTGACTTAGCATCTGACAAATATTTGAGAGTAAAAAACTCTGTTAAAAATTCGAATGCCTCCAAGTTGATTTTTCCAACTGAAGACTTCGAAAATGCCTATCCTAGCTGGTTTTCATAGAATCATAGAACTGGAAGGGCCTAATCCAGTCCCCTGCACTCAAGGCAGGACTAAGTATTATCTAGACCATCCCTGACAGGTGTTTGTCCAACCTGCTCTTAAAAATCCCCAATGATGGAGATTCCACCACATCTCTAGGCAATTTATTCCAGTGCTTAATCACTCTGACAGTTAGGAAGTTTTTCCTAATGTCCAATCCAAACTGCCTTTGCTGCAATTTAAGCGCACTGCTTCTTGTCCTATCCACAGAGGTTAAGAAGAACAATTTTTCTCCCTTCTCCTTGTAACAACCTTTTATGTACTTGAAAACTATCATGTCCCCTGTCAGTCTTCTCTTCTCCAGACTAAACAAACCCAACTTTTTCAATCTTCCCTCATAGGTCATATTTTTTAGACCTTTAATCATTTTTGTTGCTCTTCTCTGGACTTTCTCCAATTTGTCCACATATTTCCTGAAATGTAGGACCCAGAACTGGACACAATACTCCAGTTGAGGCCTAATCAGCGCGGAATAGAGGGGAAGAATTACTTCTCGTGTCTTGCTTACAATACTCCTGCTAATACATCCCAGAATGATGTTTACATTTTTTGCAACAGTGTTACACTGTTGACTCATATTTAGCTTGTGATCCACTATGACCCCCAGATTCCTTTCCGCAGTACTCCTTCCTAGGCAGTCATTTCCCATTTTGCATGTGTTCAACTGATTGTTCCTTCCTAAGTGGAGTACTTTGGATTTGTCTTTATTGAATTTCATCCTATTTACTTCAGACCATTTCTCCAGTTTGTCCAGATCATTTTGAATTTTAATCCTATCCTCCAAAGCACTTGCAAACCCTCCCAGCTTGGTATCCTCCACAAACTTTATAAGTGTACTCTCTATGCCATTATCTAAATCATTGATGAAGATATTGAACAGAACCAGACCCAGAACCGATCCCTGCGGGACCCCACTTGTTATGCCCTTCCAGCATGACTGTGAACCAGTGGTAACTACTCTCTGGAAACCATTTTCCAACCAGTTATGCACCCACCTTATAGTAACTCCATCTAGTTTGTTTATGAGAAGGTCATGTGAGACAGTATCAAAAGCCTTACTAAAGTCAAGATATAGCACATCTACTGCTTCCCCCCCAGCCACAAGGCTTGTTACCCTGTCAAAGAAAGCTGTTAGGTTAGTTTGACATGATTTGTTCTTGACAAATCAATGCTGACCTATTTTCACCTTATTCTCTTCTAGGTGTTTGCAAATTGATTGCTTAATTATTTGCTCCATTATCTTTCCGGGTACAGAAGTTGAGCTGACTGGTCTGTAATTCCCTGAGTTGTCCTTATTTCCCTTTTTATAGATGGGCACTTCATTTGCCCATTTCCAGTCTTCTGAAATGTCTCCCGTCTTCCATGACTTTTCAAAGATAATTGCTAATGGTTCAGATATCTCCTCAGTCAGCTCCTGGCATATTCTAGGATGCATTTTGTCAGGCCCTGATGATTTGAAGACATCTAACGTGCCTAAGTAATTTTTGACTTGCTCTTTCCCTATTTTAGACTCTGATCCTACCTCATTTTCATTGGCATTCACTATTTTAGACGTCAATCGTCACCAACCTTCTTGGTGAAAACCAAAACAAAGAAGTCATTAAGCACCTCTGCCATTTCCACATTTTCTGTTATTGTCTTTCCTCCCTCACTGAGTAACAGGCCTACTCTGTCCTTGGTCTTCCTCTTGCTTCTAATGTATTTGTAGAATGTTTTCTTGTTTCCTTTCATGTCCCTTTGTGCTTTGGTTTTTTCTAATTTTGTCCCTACAGACATGTGTTATATGTTTATATACATCCTTTGTAATTTGACCGAGTTTTCACTTTTTGTAGGACTCTTTTTTGAGTTTTAGATCATTGAAGATCTCCTGGTTAAGCCAGAGTGGTCTCTTGCCATACTTCCTATCTTTTCTATGGAGTGGGATAGTTTGCTTTTGTGCCCTTAATAATGTCTCTTTTCAAGAAATCCTCCCTCAAAACAGAAAGACAAGTCTTCATATACCTGACATCTATGATTTTTAAAAAATGGCAGTGGGGTTGGGGGAGAAACTGGATCTACTCAGGGAAAAAAGGCTTGGAAAGGGCTTAGGAGGAATCTGCAAAGGGACCTAGTTGGAGGCCTAAGAGACAGGTTGTCAGAAAGGTTCAGAATTTTAAAGAAAGGTAAGCTGTGTAGATTTTGTTACAGAGCAGTGGGCATGGGGGCTGGTAATAAAGGGTTGTTGAAACGTGAGGAAGGGGTTGTGTGTGTCAAGCTAGAGAACCAGAAATAGCCAAGTCTTAGGAAGGAAACTAAGGGACCTGCAGAATGAAGGAAGGGGTTATGGACCAAGGAAAAACAGAAAGTGTGTTATATGAACTTTGAGTGCAACTGCTGTTTTGTAGCCCACAGCCAGAGGTTCTGAGAGAGGGGTGAGTGGAAGCTCCCCTGTATTGGGGTGCTCAAGAGGTAGCTTATACCCTTGAGATAAAAAGTCTGCAGAGAACAGCTTGGAGCCATTGTTTATGTGGATTTTCTTTTACCCCAGATGGGGTAAAGCATTTGCCTTGACAGGTGCATAACCAGCAAGGAGCAATTGAGGCCATGACACTTGATAGTGGAAAAGTAAGCTACAGGCACAAACCCACTTCATTCTTTGCAGTTCACATTTAGAGTCCTGTATTGTCCCCTTCATTTCCCCAGTAACAGGGTTAGGCAAGATGGGCTGATTGGTTTATTCTGCCCCTAATTTCCATGACTTTATCAAAGAGAGGGAAACGAAACACCTACATTTTCAGAAGTGACTCATGACTTTTAGTGCTCTAATTTTTGGGTGCCCAGATTGAGATAGCGTAAAAGGGAGATAATTTTCAGAAAGCACTAAGCACCCTCCCTCTGGATATCAGGCCCCTTTAAAGGGTCTCAAGTTGGGCACCAAAGTCACTTGTCCCTTTTAGAAAATATAGTCCAATAGTTTGACAGAATATAGGGTTAGAAAAGAAATCAAGCAAAACTAGCTTCTGGACAGCTCTTCACTAAGTCCCTGGTGATGACCATCTCTAAGAATATTGATGTTTTCTGCTGTTACTTTGTTTCACTTAAAAAAAACAAAACAGATTTTCTTCATGTAGGAGGCTCTATCTCCCAAAATGTCACAACACTTTATTTTTCTCCTTTGTAAAAGAGACACCAATCACACCCCCATATTGATTACCCATCTGGTGCGCTGGAGGAAGGTTCCCAAATGTTTAATCAGCAGGCTGCAACTCCAGACAGTATGAGGCTGACCAATACTATATCTGGAGGGTGTGTTGTTGGAGAGACCTTTGCCAACTAACGAGCATTAAAAAGCACTGAAGCTTCTGTGCTGTGTTTATGGGATGCAACGCTGCTCCTGGAAAGCTTTGTTTCTGTGTTAACAAGCAATTGTTACCCTTGCATGGGATATCTAGTGTTCATACTTAAAGCTGTGCACAAGGCTTCTATCTTACTGCAATGAAAACAGAGAAAGGGTTACACTCCGGCTTGCGTATTTATTGCCTGGGGCTGTCACTTGCACTGTATCTGTTTTACTCACCCCGCTAGTAGTTAAGGCAAATTTTGAAAGATCCTTTATGCAAGCTACAGTCTGCTTGTGGTCTCTGTGCTGAACACTCATTGAAGTCATCCAGGTTGGGATATGGCCTTATGAATACAAGTGAAAAAGCCCAGACACTGCGGCCCAGTCCCAGCAGAACGTAAGCAACAGCATATTCTGTTCTTGTGGCAGAGACAGTGTTTGGCAACAATGGCACTTCATAGCCTGGATAACTACACAATGGTAGCATCATGGTTTAGATCTTTGAGAAATTAGCATTGCTTATTAAATCATGATGTTTGCTGGATGGTCCGGATTACCATGGCAGTATCCAGAAGTTGGTTTTGAATCAAAACTGGGCTCAATTGCATGGAAAAATTACATAAGAGTCAAATTCTGTCTGAGTTATACTGGTGTAAATTGAAATGAATGGTATTATTTTGGATGTACATAAGTAAAACTGAGCAGAACTTGGTTCCTCTTGCTTTTTTCCACATATTTCTCAAATACTTTACCTAATTACTTACAAGGTGGTCAAACAAAAGTGCTCAGATCTTGATCACAAAGATGTTGGGTATGAAACTATATTTTAAAAATCAATTCCCAATTCTCATCACCTGATGGTTTTGCACCTCAGCTCAGACTTGAGTCCTAAATTAGTGGGATTTAAGTCATGTTTATTCAAATAACTATATAAATCTATGTAGTGCACCATGTCCTAATATGTAAGTTCTTCCCTGCACTTTGCAGACCACAGAACCTCACTCACCCACTCCTGTAATAGACCCATAACCTATGGCTGAGTTACTGCAGTCCTAGAAATCATGGTTTAAAGATTTCAAGTTACAGGGAATCCACCATTTATATTAGTTTAAACCTACAAGTGACTCATACTGCAGAGGAAGATGAAAAACCTCCAGGGTATCTGCCAGTCTGACCTGGGGGAAAATTCCTTCTTAACCCCAAATATGGTGATCAGTTAGATCCTGAACATGTGGGCAAGGCCCACCAGCCAGACACCTGAGAAAGAAGACTCTATAGTAACTCAGGACACTAGATGGGGAGGGCTCTGTCAGGAGACATTTGCTGCTAGCAGTTGCAGATCAGCTACATGCCATCATAGGCAGTCTCTTCATACCATCCCCTCCATAAACTTACCAAGCTCAGTCTTAAAGCCAGTTAGGCTTTTCGCCCCCACTGCTCCCCTGGGAAGGCTGTTCCAGAGCTGCACTCCTCTGATGCTTAGAAACCTTTGTCTAATTTCAAGCCTAAACTTGTTGATGGTAAGTTTATATCCACTTGTTCTTATGTCCCATTGGTGCTTAACTTACCTCCTCTTCTTCCCTGGTATTCATCACTCTGATGTATTTACAGAGAGCAATTGTATCTCCCCTCAGACTTCTTTTGGTTAGGCTAAAAAAGCCAAGCTCTTTGATTCTCCTCTCATAAGGCATGTTTTCCATTCCTCAGATCATCCTAGGATTCCTTCTAGGTGAGGTCTCACCAGTGTCTTGTAGAATGGTACTAACACTTTCCTGTCTCTACTGGAAATACCTTGCCTGATGCATCCTAGGATTGCATTAGCCTTTTTCACAGCCGCATCACATTGGCATCTCATAGTCATCCTATGGTCAACCCATACACCTAGGTCTTTCTCCTCCTCTGTCACTTCCAACTGATAAATCCCCAGTTTATAGCAAAAATTCTTGTTGTTAATCCCTAATCCCTGACCTTGCACTTTGCACTATTAATTTCTATTACTCTGGTTTTCAATATCATCCAGATCTTCTTGTATGATATTCCAGTCCTCCTCCATATTGGCAATGCCTCCAACTTTGTCCAGCCACAAATTTTACTTTTTGTGCCACGGTCATTAATAAAAATGTTAAATAAGATCGGTCCCAAGACTGATCCCTGTGGAACTCCACTAGTGACCTTCCTCCAGCCTGACAGTTCACATTTCAGTATGACCCATTATAGTTTCCTCTCTAACCAGTTCCTTATTCACCTTTCAGTGCTCATACTAATCCCCATCTTCTCCAATTTAATAATTTCCCACGTTGAACTGTATCAAATGCCATACTGCAATCCAGGTAGATTCCAGGTATATGTTCTCTGTCCTGGTGCCAGTGGATGTCTCTCTCTACATCACAAGAGGAATTGTCAAAACTGATCTCTTTATTGGCAATCTGAACAGACCAGTCACGGATTGCATAAGAGTAAATGACCTAACATCTCACCCTAGAGATGGGATGGAAGGGATTGGCCATTGCTCGGCCCCCAGTGTTGTCATTCAGAGAGGATGTAAAATACCACTATTCTGATATGGTGTAATTGTACACTCTTGTACCTGTGTTTAAGTGACTAACACAAGATACAAGGCAGTGGAGAAAAGAGCATTCCTGCTGCCAGTGCTGCTTATTTCCGATGGATTAACAAAGTACTTCAGGCTCCAAAGCTGTCCAGGTCACCTTTCACTAGCACCAGCTCTCTTTTTCAGGTTAAAAATATAACCCTATCAATTCCACACACATTGGGGGTCTCTATCCTGTGTTTGTTAATGTCTAAAATCAGGTCATGTATGTGCATATTTAACACATCCATCTGGGTTGCCTAGGTTTCCCACCTGAAAATGTGTCTTTATTACAGGGTAAATACTCAAAATGACCATGGCACAAATAGTATCACTGTCTGTCCTGGATGGAGGGATAGCTCAGTGGTTTGAGCATTAGCCTCCTAAGCTTAGGGTTGTAAATTCAATCCTTGAGGGGGCCATTTAGGGATCTGGGGCAAAAATCAGTACTTGGTCCTGCCTAGTGAAGGCAGGGGGCTGGACTCAATGATCTTTCAAGGCCCCTTCCACTTCTAGAGATAGATGTATCTCCAATTATTATTAGAAATGTCATCACATTTTCTAGGGTTTTTCCTCCCTACACTGAAGATATAACTCAATGATTTATGTGAAGAGTGCTAATGATTTTCACACTTGAGAAAGAAACAAAATCAGCCTTCAGGGGTGACTTCATCTATACTATCTTCATTGCCTGATGAAATTCCTCTCCAATAGGGGATCAGTCAGGGACTCCAGATCACCACCTGCTGGATGTGATTCTGTTTCGGGCTAAATTGTTTTTCCTCCGGTGAAGTATGATAGAAAGTATAGCACTATACAGTATGATCAAGAATATAGAGCTATACAGTATGATAGAGAGGCCCAAGCTGAGTTTGGGGGTCTCATTGTACTAGGTGCTGTACAAACTCCTACCAAGTGACCATCCCATCCCTAAATAGACAAAGGGAGGGAGAAATGAACTGTGGCAGAGCCACAATTGCTAGGGTTCCCAGTCCAGAGCCTTAAGCACAAGGCCATCCTTCTATGCAAGCTAAGCGTGGTGTTTTCACAAAGATGGGGACTGTGGGGGTGGAGGGAGTAGGGACAGAAGATAAACTCCATTAAGGCTCCTGCTATTGCTCATATGTTTTTTCCCCCCTGAGGATGCTGTTCTCCATCTATGTATGTGCATGGCCCATTGCCCAACCAATGACTGATCTCTACTGGGTCCACTAGAGAAAGGAGTACTGAGAACCATTCTCCCATATGGCGCTATGATTAGCTCTGCTGGCTTTTATGTCAATAACCACTAAGGAACAGGAATACAAACATAATGCCGGAGCCAGGATCTCTCATACTATATACTAGACGTGATAACATCCACCCTCTAACACACACACATTTCTCTCTCAAGCTATTTGTTCTCTATAGAAAAAATATTTCTGAGCCTCTCTCGTGTCCTCCCTATATACTCCTAATTCCCCCATAGGTGATTACACTCTACTGATTAGGAAAGGAAGGCAATAATTATTCTTGAATGAAAAAAACAAAACAAACAAAAGATTGGCACTTATACAATGCTATTCATCTTCAAAGTGCTTTACACAATTAACTATATTGGGATTTGATGTTGCTGCATCACTGCAACAGCCTGTTACTAAGTATTTGTGAAGGATAAGCATGAAAAGCAATTAGACAGAGTGCTAAAAACTGCTCTGGGAGAGCTCTTTATTGTCCGCCCTACTGCCCAGCACTGAGACTTGTGCATGTTTAAAAACTACAGCACAGACACAATCTAACAGTTACCATGCTAGCAAGCGAGAGCTTTAACACTGTGCAAGATTGAATTTTTCTATTATCTTGTGTGCTCTTTCCCGAAATATAACAACTAATAAACCTTTCATGTGAAGATCTCCAGAATCTCCAAACAGCAGTAGATCCTAAGGTCAGAAGGAACCATTATGATCACCTAATCTGACCTGCATAACACAGGCCATAGAATTTCACCCAGTGATTCCTGCATCAAGCCCATCCCTATTAGTTAAGCTAGAACAGACCTTTTAGAAAAACATCTGGTCTTGTTTTAAAGACTTCAAGTGATGGAGAATAAACCATTTCCCTAGGTAAGTTGTTCCCATTGTTAATTACCTTCACTGTTAAAAATTACTACTATTCTGATTTGTCTAGCTACAGTTTCCAGTCATTGCATCTCGGTATTTACCTTTGTCTGGTAGATTTAAGAGTCCTCTACATGGGGAGAAGGTTTCTGAAAGTAGACTAAGTTACTAGTTACTTCTCTATCTCTCTATTATTAAAAATTGATTGAGCTCTTTTCTTCTTTCACTGAAAAGGGTTTTCTTCCATCCTTAACATCCTTGTTCTTTTCTCTTTCTCTCTTCTCTCCAGTTTTTTTTTTTTTTTTTTTTACAACAACAACACTGACATAGTATTAAGTAACAAATTTTTTATTTGGGAAGTAGAGATAGAGGCAGCTGGGCTGGGCCTCCACAGAACAACCACAACACAATCTTGACTGCTTGGTGCCCTGCATAACACCAAGAAACAGGACTCATTCTCCTAGCCTCCTTCTTGCACTCTGAACTCTCTCTCTCTGAACTGCAGCCAGTTTATTTAAAGTTAGAAAAAGTTAGCCAGGGAAATACACAGCATTTACATTTATTATTTTACTTTTTTTTTTAGTTTAATATTAATAGATCAATATAATAAAAAAATAAAAATAAAAAATATTAAAAACCTTAGAACAGTAGACCCACCAACAAACACCCTGGGAATGGAGGATGAAAACTCTGAAAAACTCTCAACTCTGAACAAGACATTATGGTTGTTCTTTCAAAAGTTTACAACTGAACATTGACATAATACAGTTTTGAAACTTAACTAGGCAGAAGTAGTTTATGTTTAACATAGTACTGTACTGTATTTGTTTTTTCTTTCTTTCTTTCTTTTTTTTTTCTTTGGTCGCTCCTGCTGCCTGATTGTGTACTGCCAGTTCCAAATGAGGTGTGTGGTTGACTGGTCAGTTCATATCTTTGGTGTTCATAACACTTAGGTTCTACTGTATTTCATACAGTCTAGTCTGCCTACTGAATGTTGCTGGCAACTGAGGATAAATTTACCTTATGAGCATTTAATACCCAGTCTTTATTTGATCATTATAGAGTCTCAAAGTGAAATGATAGCAGATATGTAGCATTGAAACCTTTGTAACTGTAACAGGATGACCTTCCCACATTCAATTCTTGGCATCAGGGAGGAGAAAACTAAAGACATATTCAGGGGAAAATCACACTGGCAAGAAAATCAATTTCTATTTTTTCCATATCTGTTGTTTCTTAGTAGTATTTTTTTTCCAATCACACGTCAGTGAACTGTTTGTAAGCAAACATTTTATTCTCAGCACTAGAGTGAAATGATATTTATTTTCCATATGTGCTGTTACCACCAGGAAAAATGAACAGCAAATGAAATGGTTACTGCAATGAAGCCTGCTCTATTGTATTTTTTTAAAGATGAGTGGCTTCAAAGTTCCACAACATTCCAACTTGAAATTGTATATGACATTTAGTAATATAGATATTCATGATCTAGGTACTGTGATTGCAGGCAGCAAACTTTTAGAAATTGCATATACTCAACTTTGATTTTTATCTCTTCTACCTTTCCTCCTCAGAATGTGGATGAGAATTTTAGTGCTCATGAAAGCCAGAGATATAAAGCACTGGCTAAATGAGAGACTGTTTGCTGGTGTTGTTCTACCCGTTTTCACACACAGTTCAGCCAAGGCCAATCCATAGCACTCCCGGCTATCCCACTCCTGAGATGCTCTGTCAATGCACCTTGATCCTAATTTGTATCATCCTCTGGTGTCTAGAACTTGGTCCCTATGCAACATTGACAACACACTTTAACTCTAACCTGTAGCATCCTCTGATATCTCAGTTCTGGGCCCTGCCAATGATCCTTAATTGTTCTAGTCCTAGAGGTCCTTCCTGAACAGTGTACCATATGTTATGACTTGTGTTGTATAGGGTGACACATCTGTGAGTCTACGCTGGGACCAAACCAAAAGGCATAATTGAAGATTTCAACCCAGATTCAACCAAGGAAAGTCAAGGGTGAAGAGGATGATTTATCACAGGGTAGTCTGGTTGGATAGCAAAAGGAAAAAAAATGTGATATCCCATCTGTCAGTTTGGATAGCTTACATAATTGTGGGGGATATCCTTGGAGTTGGTGCTCCCCTTTGGCCATTCGGAGAGTGCTGCAGTAAGGTACAGCAGCCACATGGGGGAGGAGGACAATTTGGAGGAGAGCTACATGAGTGAGTGGGAAAGAAAAGCAGGGCAAAACAATGGCTGTGCTCATCTACCAATCTACCTTTTTTGCACAACGATCCAGTTGTGGCATGAGTGACTTTGGAAGAAATGGCCTCAGGGCCCTTCCATGTAATGGCCATAGCAATGCTGCTAAAGGGGAAATGAAGTTAAGAATAAAAAGGGGGTCCCACCCTCTGGAAAATGACTGCAAACTCTTCCTAGTTCATTGTCATAAACAGATAGTTAAGGGTTAATTCCTCTTTTACCTGTAAAGGGTTAAGAAGTTCACCTAGCCTAGCTGACACCTGACCAGAGGAACCAATGGGGGACAGGATGTTTCAAAAGGAAGGAGGGAAGTTCCCTTCGTCTTGGTCAGTTTCAGTTTTGGGCGGAGTGGAAAAGATCAAGGAATCAGCCTCTTATCAGAGTAGTGAGTATTAAGGAAGGGAATAAACAGGTTTATGTTTATTTTCTTTTTGTAACTTGTCTTGGCATTAGGGGGATAATCAAATTGGGTATTCTTGTGTGTACTAAGGTTTTTGCCCAGGGGAACATCCTGTGTTTTGAACCTGTTGTCTGTGAGATCAGCTTGTATGCTATCTCCCAGAGGGTTTTTTTTAACCTTTCATTAAAAAACCTTTTTTTTAAGAACCTGATTGATTTATCCTTGTTTTTAGATCCAAGGGGATTGGATCTGGACTCACCAGGGATTGGTGGGGGGAAAAGGAGGAGGGGGGGAATGAGTAATTCTTCCTTGTTTTAAGATCCAAAGGGTTTGGATTGGTGTTCACCGGGGAACTGGTGGAGGAGTCTCTCAAGGCTACCCAGGGAGGGGAAGGTTTTTTGGGGGAAGACAGAGTTTTCCAAATGACTCAAATATTTGGATGTTGGCAGCATATTGATCTAAGCTGGTAATTAAGCTTAGGGGTTCACATGCAGGTCCCCACATCTATATTCTAAGGTTCAGAGTGGGGGTGGAACCTATGACATTCATCTTGGAGAAACAGAAGCAAATTACCTTTCATGTGCCGTTCCTCTGTACTATTATACATTGGGTTAAACTGTGTTATGGGTTGAGTTCAAACCTCATTGGAACTGATGCAAACATGCTCTTGATGTAAGATAATTGTAAGAGTCTGTTAAGAGGGCACACTCAAAACAAGGAATAATGGAGTCTGCACAGAAACTAGCACTGTGTGGGTGAGGGGGTCCACTGGATATTGTGACCAGGTGGGTGGGTCTGTCTGTGGGTGTGGAAAAGTCTAGCTTGGGGGGAGGGTCAGGCAAGAAATAAAGAGAGACATGGTGTTGTTGGTAGCACATGAATGTGTAATCCCAGAAGAGACCTCTGAAGAGACCAGAAATAAATTAAGAGGAAAAACAAAACAAAAAACCTTTAGACTTACATCTGTTTGAATGATGCTCCATGCATTAGTTAGGCCAATATTTCCATCTGTCCCATACAAATGAAGCCCTTTTTTCAGATCCTGCTGAGCATACTTATCAATCTGAAAACAGAACAAATAACACTGCATATAAGTGCACTGAAAATTAAAATGTTCAGAGTGCCACCTCTCAGATGAGTTCCCCTGGGAAGCCAGGGTGACAGTGATATAGCAAGTGGGTGGGGAAGCTTCACACTGGGAATTAATCACCTAATGCTACTCTGTATATGAGTGGCTTAGAGAACTGGTTCCTGCCTCTCTCTATAACAACTGTTAAGTGAATACCTAACAGGGAAGTCAGTTTGATGGTCTATCCTTTCTTCTGTCACAGACCCTCCTACCACAGGGTCCATCTTCCTTCCCTCTCTCTCAGCTAACCCTAAGGCAAGCAGGTCTGAACTAGTTCTAGTTACTCTTCAGAGGAGGCCTAGAAGTGATAACATCCACCCTCTAACACACACACATTTCTCTCTCAAGCTGGCTATTTGTTCTCTATAGAAAAAATATTTCTGAGCCTCTCTCGTGTCCTCCCTATGGTGTCAGCACAAGCACCTGTCTTATATTCCCATGCTCCAGCTTTTTCTTTATAGCAGCTGTGGGACTGACAGAGAGGGATGCAGGAGCATGGAGAGGCGTAGGGAATAGCTCTCTAATGTAGAACGATTATGGACACTCAGGGGACTGAGATACAGTCTGCTAAGCGGAGGTGCTCTTGAATAAATGCATTCATATTGACGTAGTACAAGTGAAAGGTTCTGATTAATGGTCCTTCCAGCTGAAGTTGGCTGTTTATCCATAGGATAGGTATAGCACGATGAGTGCACAGTTATACTCTGCCCCACCAGTCTGCTTTAATCCTACCTGAGAAGGGGAAACAGCCGGCCAGAGCCTCTAGTTAGTCACTCTCTAACTGCCTTGCTGAGACTCTCAAGAAGAACACGAATGCAAAAATCAAACATTCTGCATATGCACAGTGTCAACTAATGTACAGTGTCATAGTCCATACAGGACAAAGGAAGTACAATCCATGACCTTTAGAGGGTCCCCTTCTGGCCCCAGTTATTCTTCCAGTTGAAGGAGACAGAACTGAGTGAAGCTAGTTCTTAGTTACCATGGGCTGCAAGGGTTCTCTAGCTCCAGCACATCCTGAGGGCCTGATTCTCCACTGCCTTGCAAGTTGGGTAGTCGCACTTGGGCAACGTGGGTTTAAAATGTTCCCAGAGGCATGAGGGGAGGATTTTGATTTGGTAGTGTTGACATCTGTATAAAGCAACAGTAAAACGAATACATAACATGCAAGGCAGTGTGGAATTGGGCCTCAAAAGTCTAGGACATCCTCCATCAGGAAATCTCCACTGTGTGCAGAGGCTATACTTGGATCTCTGTTCCCTCGCTTCCTCCTCTGATTCTATGAAAACAAACTTAGCACAAGAGGCATTATATTAATATGAGCCACTGATAAAAGGCCGCTATGATGCTTGTAGGAGAGAGTCATATTTGATTACCAACACTGTAATTGCCATGTTAACACTTTATATTATGTGACAATCCTGAGCTGTGACTTCTATGCACTCTACTATATTTAGCATGTAAGCAGCTTGTGATTTTAGTCAGGTACCCTATTTACAGGAGAGTTCTGAAGGTGAGCACTGTCAGTAAATTTGGGATTCATTTAGTAAATTACAGAACATGAATGATAAATCTGCAGGAGCAGGGGATACTTACCCCTCATTTCAGAATTAGATTAAACTTGGGTTTCATGTTCTCTGCCTACCCTCCTTCCCTCTAATTTATCTAGAACCACTGTTATGTGGAGGAGAAGCCACCAGATAGAATGGAAACGTGGCTGATCAGTTGGATTGGTGCTTTATTTAGTATCTTTCAGGAATGATGGGGTGAATGAATTGTTGACAAACTACTTCCCATCTGTATAGTTCACAGTGGTGGGAGGAACGAAAAGGAGAAGGGCTATAATTGAGGGGTGAAGTCTGGGTGGGGAAAGATATCTAGGCAAACAACTTTGTTATTCTGGAGGTGAAAAATGAAGGGATATTTAGGAAATTGATTCTTAGGCTTTACAAATTAATCTTCAAAATTAAGAGACCAATATATCATCCTCAAGTTCAAATCTCCACTAATCTGAACAAGGGTGCCCAGGTCAAATGAGAGAGCGGGGTGTTTGCCTGAAAGGCAAATGATGTACTGTTAGAAAGATACAAAATGCCAAGATTCCTTTTCTTCAATCAATTCTGCATTTGCAAACCATTTGACACAGCAGCACAGCGTGATAATCCGTTTTAGTGGGACTCAGACACCACCCTAGTAAATGTAATCTTCATGCTCTGTTTCAGATCAATACATTTTAATAACCCAGTCAGCATTTATAAAGAGCCTGAAAGATCAGAAGCAATATTTTGATAGTCCAGGTACGCTTTAACATGCTCTCATTTTATCATAATAGGTTGCTTAACCATGCATTCCTGCTCAACATTTTACATGTAACACATTCACTAATGTGCAACTTGTAGCGGCAGAAAAGAACAGCCATCTTGGAAAGATTACCACTGTTCCCTGGTTGGGAGACAAAAAGAGCTGTATGAATCTGCCTGACGTCACAGGGCCACCTCCATAGGTGGATTTAACAGCACACTGCCCACTAAGGTTAATGGGCATCACATGGCTAAATCCCTGTGCACTGCACCAAATCTTAGCCCCAGTCAACCAATTTACCCCTGTTGTGTGCTATTGATTATTTTCACTATCTGTTGGATTAAGGAGACAGTGCCTGTTTGCTTTTCATTGGAGAAGTAAGCACTTCATGTAATCTCATGTCTGTGTGTGTCTCTCCTTTTGCTTGTCACTGCCCAAAAAAATAGAGATACTGTCTTACAGTTCTGTAGATTGGTGGCAACTCTAGGTAAGTGGTAGGTCAAATGCTGTTAGCTGAGTACACCTACATCAGCATTCTCTTCTGTATGCACAGCTGATTAGGTTGGTGCAACTAATAGTAAGTGTTAGTGACAGACAGCTTAATATGTAATGGGGTTCATTTATAGTGGCCCTGGCCAGTTGGCCATACACTGATATACAACTGTCCTTTCCCCTACCATCGCAGAACAATACCAGTGATGTACCTCTAATGATGCAATTTCCTGCAGCAAGTGGATGCTCTGCTAGCCACAGGGACTTCCCTCGCTAGAGCAATGCCTAGGAGAGCCTAATCTTTGCTCCTTGCAGGCATAGTTTTGACCTGCAGAATCTCTTGGTAGCAGTGATGCATGAGGTAAAGGACCCACTTGACTCCCAGAGTCCAGGCAAATTTGTTATGGAGACAAAGTAGGAAGAAGGCTGCTTCTTCCTGTAGAGTTATTTTTTAGACTAGAACCACATTTGTAGAACAGAATGTAAATTGTGGTCCACTTGTGTCAGGAGAGAGGAGTACTAGGCACATAGCCCTTGTTCTCCCTGCCACTTGGCCTGCAGCAGAGATGTGCAGAAGCCATGCAGGGGAAGAAGGGCTATGTGGCATGCATGGCTGCACTGATTCAAGTCAAGTCTTTTAATTGTTAATAAATAACATCTTGCATTAATTAATGGATTTTATTGCCATGAGCTTGGGGCAGAAGGAGCTGCTGACCTCAGAGCATCTGTTGGATAGCTGTTTCTTTTAACAAAGATAATACTGCTAACTGTGCTATGTGTGACCACATGCTACCTTGCTTGAGCACTGTAACCTTCTCTGTGAATTACCTGCCTCTTGGGGTTTGAAGTCATGTTTCCCCTAAATGTTTAAGGTCTGCTTGAGGTTCTAGTCATGTGATTCTCATTGACTTTGACAAAGGGCTTTGTGTAACTAAATCACAATGCCACTCTGAAAGTGTAGGCGGTAGATATTCCCC
This sequence comes from Mauremys reevesii, assembly GCF_016161935.1. Classification (NCBI taxonomy): domain Eukaryota; kingdom Metazoa; phylum Chordata; order Testudines; family Geoemydidae; genus Mauremys; species Mauremys reevesii. The sequence goes on from NC_052626.1 coordinate 110,398,843, forward strand.
AGAAGGCACTCATTTTGTGCTAATACCAAGTTTGTTTCCTTCACCAAAATATTTTTAGAACACCAGAAACTGTTTAAAATGTCTTGATATCTAATTTAATTGCCTCTTACTTAAATAAAAAATTCAAAACAATCCTGAACTTCTTGCACATTCCTCTTGTTATGCCTTCAGTTTGGGTTGTTCAGGAATGAACTTATCAAAAACAAATAGCGGAGAGATCATCCCACCCTGCTGAAAATGTTCCCACCTAGTCTGCCAGCTGTACTTGTTTATCTCTGTGCTACCAGCTTACTGGGTTTTTAACAATCAGGATAGATGCCTAACACAAACCAAATACTCTGCACCATGAATCTGCTGTGTTCATCTTTAGGCAGGTCATGTCTTTCATAATGCATGATTCCATTTAATGACCAGGCGCAAAGAAGCGTAATAAAATATTGTCTTGCCTGTTGAGAGATTTTAAATAAGACACCTATTGTTAGCAGTGTGGAATACCAGAGGTTTCCTTACCTGAAATGGACAAGATGGGTGACTCTCCCATTACCCTGGAACTAGAATAGAAACAAACTCCCTCTCTTTGGGATTCATCAGGCAAAGGATAGGAGACATCAGTTTCTCACAGATGGCAAGTTGGAGTGTGAATTACAATAACTGCTTTGGCTCCATATCCAGAGGAATCTTACCCATCCATGTCCATCCATAATATCAGATTTCAGTGCACTTTCTGCTAACATGGCTTGCCTGTTTGGTATGGACCAGGTAAATCTATTTTAAAACAGTGTTAGAGAACCACTTGCTAGAGCAGCATATTAGGACCTCTAAGGTCAGATCCTGTCCCACTGAAATTAATGTGACTTTTCCCCAAGGAAGATCTGGAGCGTGTCCACCTCCTGCTATGGCATGAGGTGTGAAACTGGGAATGCTCCATGGACGAGCCTTGCATCTCCACTTCTGGCTCCAGATGAGATAACACAAGAACTAAAGAGGGTGAACCAATATGCTGCATCTGTTTGCACAGCAATCAGCTAGTTCCAGTCTTTACAGTAATTGGAAGTGGATAAAATGTAGGTATAATGGTGCTAAAGAGCCTTAAAGTCTGATTCAAACCCCACTGAAGTTCAACGGGGTTTAGATTAGGCCCTTAGACACAGATTAAAGGTATTTAAGTACTGCTCTTCTCAGCCGTGCAAGGCCTAAGTGATTTAGGAGCCTTAAATCTGGGCCTTAGTGCTTTGCAGTCACAATTCTGGCATTGGTTAGGTATGTGGGGTATGACTGCATCAGGCCCTCGTACCTCATTCTGTCATCCTGGATGTTGAGCTGTATGATGACTTGGTGAACTGCCCCATGCATCTCCCTGGGAGGCTACATCAATACCATGCCCACAGAAGAGACTGTGGCAGGAGAAGAAAGCAGAGGACCAAGCCTGCCTACCAGCCCTCCCACCCAAGTTGCTATACTGTAGCGCTGGGGTAAGTAGCAGGTGGCTCTGCTGTTACTCTTGGAGGGGAGGACGCCTCCTGCCACCTCCCATACTGCTGTCCCTGCCTCTCTGGGAGGGGAGGGGAGTGTCTATTGCCACTTCATGTGTGAGCAGGACCACCAGGGGGCCGCATGTGGTGTTCCCAAGTCACCATGGTGTCTTGCTTGTTGTTACATGAGTCAGTGCTGAAAGTCCCTGGAAAAGCTTTTAGAGAGAGTCCCCAAGGACCTTGCCGTCAGCATTCCCCAGGTTTCTAACCTGCGACTGAATAGAGAATTTTAATTTCAAGCCTCATTGCTCCCTACAGCGTCATGAACAAAATATTGCCCCAGCCCCCACAAATTACTGAGATCCCAAACAGCAATTATCAAACTGGGCAAAGCTGCTAAGCAGCATTTCAATATTGGTAAGTAAATGTTCCTGACCTTTCTGGTGATTGCTTTCCTGCCACCTTCCCTCCCCACCAAAGGAGGAGAAGCTGTAAGGAAATGACAATATATCCAATTGTTTCCCACTGGGTGAAACTTCTAATTTCATGCCTTGATAATCATTCTTTACAGCTAGCATGGAGAGGGACACTGAATGTAAACAGAAAGTCCCTAATCTAAAAGGTCATTCATGGGAGCTCTTTTGCTTGCTAGGGAGAGATGCGATTGATTGTACTGATAGGTAAGTCTCCCCTTAAACTGGGCAGGACTTAACCCAGCACCTGGGTTGACTGTATGGATGAAAATCGGAGGGGCTTATTTTGTGCTGGGGACTGCACCGCATTCTGGCTCTTGAAACCCTCCTTGCCCCATCTGCCAAAAGAATGAACATCATGTAGGGCCTGATAAAAAGCCCAGTGAGGTCAGCGGGAGGCTTTGCATAAATTTAATTGGATCAGACTCTTAGGAGCTATTTGATCCTATGTGGGGAATGAGAGAACGTGCTATGGACCGCTAACCATTGCTTACTTAGTATATATGTTAGTAGCATTGGTTTTAACGGTGCGTTTCCATGGTATGGCTTGTAGGATTCGAGTGGGGGGCAGGAGGGGAAGTGGTTGTTTCTGTTCAAATTTGAGATGTCTCTAGTATTGAGTAGAACTTTTTTTATTGTTTTGGAGTATTTACTGTGTGAATTGCTTGACTTTAGCTCATTCCATAACACTTCCCACCTGGTCGTACCTTCATGTTTAGAATCATGTTGGCTGGAAAAACGTGCACAGTCAGATTTCTTAATGCTTCCCTAAATTCTAACCAGTTCACTGATGTGCTATTAGCACCCAACATTGTCACAAATACTACAGGCAGACTTTATCCAAGAGTGCTACTTTGTGTATGTGTGTGTTAATACATATTTTATATTAGAAATTATTTAGACTTGGGCAACAGAGGTCTAATAACTTAGCCCTTCAGTAACATGCATTTGATAAACTATTTTATATAATTTTCCTGAGAGCACACACATATATATCAACAAATTCATATGCAATATGGGCCATTTGATACCATTAGCCCAATACACACTCTAAACACAAACAAGTGAACTGTTCATCCAGCTTGTATATATGGGCCATGGTCTCAAAATTTAGCTTTTGCATCCTCCTGCTATGAATCAGAGGTTTCAGCATTTCTCATTTTATCCTTCATATGTTGTCCAGTGATTACACACATTCTCTCATCCATCATCCGCCTATGTGCCAGAGAGGTCAATCTACATCATACACCTGCCCTATTTGTGCTGGAAATTTCACTGAGCTTTGCCCTATTCACACTGACAAGTGCAGTCCGAGCCACGACACTCTAGATACATTCTTTACTCAGTCAACTGTGCCCCAGAGTATCTCATGCATACGGGGCTTTATTTCTGTGCCTCTCCCTACAGAGTAAAGCTGGTACTGCAGATAGTTTTTTCCTGAGCCTCCTTTTACCCTGGGCAGCAAGCACTGATCAGACTAGACTAGACTAGATCAGAACTTTGGTCCTAATGGACCACCAGATGTTTCAGAGGAAGGTGCAAGAAAAGCTGCAGAAGGCAGATGTAGGTATTCTGCCCACCCCATGAATATTTCACCCCAATAAAGATTGTTTCAAGGTTTAAGGCAAAATTCTATATTTCTTCCATCCCCATCCCGCCCCCTTTTATTTTTGCATTAATTATAACAATGCTGGATACTGGTATCCATTAAAACATTCAAGCCCTCATTAATATTGCAATATTCTTGTGCTCAGTGACATCCTGTGGCAATGGGTTCTACTTATGTATTATGTGGGAAAAGTATTTCCCTTTTATCAATTTTGAATATGGCACCTTTCAGTTTCACTGACTGTCCACCCATTCTTATGTTGTGAGATGAGGAGAACAGAAGTTATTCTTGCAGTATCTTATTTCAAATCAGTGTCATCAACAGCACATTATAATGCCATGTTTTATTGAAATAACAGGAAACATCTGAACAATCCTCACTTAGTTTATTCATTTTCAATTGCTGAAAATTGCATCACTCCCTCCAAGAGCATATCTGTTTTCTATCAGGCGCCATGAATAAGAGCTATGTAACGGCTTCCTTCATTAAAACAAGGATGGGGGGAGGGGCATTTAGCAGCAATGACTTTCATTTTTGAACCTTCTTTCATCCACAAGGATCCCAGCATGTCTTACAAACCAATTTACAAACTCTTCACCAGCCTTTGAAATGCAGTTACATCAGGAATAACATATAGTAACTGTTGGTGGCGTTTAGAATTTCCACGATGCTTGAGATGTTGCTCTCAAGGGAAAAGGGTTTACAATTGTGTATATAATGTGAGTGGAAGCATCTTTGAGCTATCACAGATATTATCAGGCAGATCCTTAATTGGAATAAATTCAAGTAGCTCCACTGAAGTCAGATTTGTACCAGCTGGGAACCCGGGCCTATAAATTCTGTTGGCATATGCTGTGATATTTTAAAAATTTATTTTAATTTATTTTTGTGTAACTGCACCTCAGTTTTGGATAGGAAGAAGAAAAGAACGTTTCCACCAGAGACTGGAGGGTGAATTTAGGTAAGAATGTAATTAATCCCACTGGAGATTATCCAGGACATTGGGGTAACTCACTGCTCTTTGAAGACAATACCACATGATATTTAATGACTGCAAATGGTTGTTCAATTGGTTTTCCATCAGCTCTGAAAGACGGTAACTGTCAGTCACTAGATGAATGCACCTCTGATCCCCTCCTGGTCTCTTTGAGCACAACCGCCTCAGGCCTTGAGCCATCACCTCTCTCTTGGGGTGGAATCGCATGATTTTCCCACACTGACTGGGTGGTAGGCTCCCAGTATAGCACTGACAATTGTCAAGTACTGTTTTCCCCACCTGATTTAATAATCACAAGGAGTTCCTTATATTTTACATAGGAAGCCCTTTGTTCACACAGTGAACAGTATGAGCTACATGTGCAGAGCTACCTCTAGTTTACATCAGCTGAGGAACTGGCCATACGTAGTTTTCTAATAAACTCATACAGCTTAAATCAGGGGCGGGCAAACTTTTTGGCCTGAGGGCTGCATCGGGTTTCATAAATTGTATGGAGGGCCGGTTAGGGGAGGGGGACATGGCCCAGCCCCCACCTGCTATCTGCCCTCCCCCGGGACTCCTGCCCCATCCAACCCCCCATTTCCCGACAGCCCCTCTGGGACCCCTGCCCCATCCACACACCCCTGCTCCCTGTCCCCTGACTGCCCCTGGAACCCCTGCCCCTGACTGCCCCCTGCCACTCCATCCACCTCCCACTCCTTCCTGACTGCCCCCCCGGGAGCCCTGCCCCCATTCAACCACCCCTTCTCCCTGTCCCTGACAGCCCCCGGAACCCCTGCCCCTGACTGCCCCCCGCCACCCCATCCAACCCTCCCTCCTTCCTGAATGCACCCCTGGGCCACGCCACCACCGCCACCACCATGCAGCTCAGAGCACCAGTTCAGGCCCAGCTCTGCAGCTGTGCTGCCCCAGGAGCTCACAGCCCCGGAACGAGCGAGCTGAGGCTGTGGGGGAGGGGGAACAGCAGGGGAGGGGCCGGAGCTAGCCTCCGGGGCCAGGAGCTCGGGGGTCGGGCAGGATGGTCCTGTGGGCCGGATATGGCCTGCGGGCTGTAGTTTGCCCACCTCTGCCTTAAATATTTACAGGTGTAGAATTTACCCAGAGTGCAGATTAGATTTTTTTTCCAATCAACATGATAATGGATGCCGGAGAAATATTTGACTTGATATAATTGTAATTAATTTGCTGCTTTGGCCTCTTGCATGTGTAATTGATTTTTTTTTAATCTGTCGCTTTTCCCTCATCCCTTTCTCTTAGTCTCAGCAACTGTGGAATTGTTTGTAATTCATAAGCTGTGAGCCAAGGATAACTGTTCATGGAAGATTTTTGAATGTTTACTACAAATATATAAATAAGATTTTTTTAAGAGCGGTCCAGGACCAATTTAAGAACACATATACATACACAATTACACAAAATCAGTTAACTGTGTTTGAAAATTCATTTAATGAGGCAGTTGCACACGGTTACCTGATAGGTATGCACAATTCTAGTAATTTTGTAGAGAAACGAGGGACACATTTGCATACATGGTTGCATCCCAAAACAGACTGAAAATCAGATGCCTACATTTCTGAACTAATTTTGATGTAAAATATGCTCTGTTCAACCACATTGTATTGGGCTTGATGCATGAATTAATGGGTGAAATTCTATGGCCTTCTATGCAGAAGATTAGACTAGATGATCACAATGATCATCTTTGGCCTTAATGAAGATACTGTCTAATGTTGTCCTGTACTCTTTGTCACAAAAATGTGATTCTTTTAACCAGTTACCACCAGTAGGAGACTTAAGATCAATTTTAATTTAAATATGTATCTACAGCAATTGAAGTGTTTCTCATCTCTTGGACTTTCAGGATGCCAACTTGAGCAAAACGGGTAGTTTGCTATAACGCTTTGAGTTTGTCCTTACATCACCTAGCCTCATTATCCCTTATATCCAGCTGGCTAATGTTCATATATCCAGTTAACTTGTCAAGCTTCCACCATCTCCAATATGCAGTTCCTTTTGAAAGGACTCAGAATCTGTGATGCTGCCGTTTCGGTCCCAGCCTGTTCTGGTTACTGCTGATGGCAGATAGAATCCAGTTTGATTTAAGGCACAATGATGGAACTGAGGTCCTTTTTGGGATCTTCTGTTCCAACGTCTTATTGTAAATCAATTCTGAGGTTTTTTTCAGAGTCTAATGCATTACCTGGCATCTCCAGACCCATTTCCACTGCAAACTGAATCCTACTGTGTATTGCACAATTGTGAATCCTGAAGCACATAGTCAGCGTAAGCTGTTGTTTTGACAGCATAGAAATGCTTCAGACTGCTCCTTATGTGGTATCATTTTGTGAAAGAGACAGAAGTGTGCAGTGGGGGATATATCTCAATCTTCTTTCTGTAGCCGTAGGATGACAGACCTGCTTGTCTCACCACTTTTAGAGGTTGGCTGCATCTAACACCTTGTCTCCATGGCAAGTTACTGTGTGAAACCAGTTAGAACATCCAGCTGAACTCTGTGAATTTCACTGCTCTGTGGCAGTGTCCACACGGGATGGTACTGGTAGCAGGCTTGTGCACTGTAAGTATATTCACACCATGACTTGCTGTGCAGTAATTTGCCATATAGACAAGTCCTGAGCGTATGCAATCCTTTAAAAGGCCTTTAAAGCCACTATTGGGATTAATCAATGTATTTACTAGTATCAGTTTGTACCTTTTGGGGTAATGGATTTTCAAAAATTGGCTTCCTCTTCTGTGGCCTCAACGGTTTGACAGGTAGGGATCTAGGTACTGGATATGTAACACAGGAAGAAGCTTCTGTCCAAGTGACAATGACGGAACCAGCAATTATTTTGGAGCAACATAATTTTGGGCTGACAACCAGGCCTTTCGATTTCGTGTTAGCCTTTTTAATATCAGAGGCACTGCAGCTACTTGGGTCTTTTCAGTTCAATCATCTTCTCATTAGTTTGTTTTTTTCTGATTCAGGTAAAAATGGCTTTTTATCAGTGTAAGGCCTCTGGGTACAGAGCTTTTCTATGCTAGGAACTTCAAAGGTGGAAATCTCTCCCTGAAATCACTCCAGATAGTCACACGTCAGCTCTACTGACCAAGTATCTGTCCTGTTTGGTTCTCAGCATAGCCTTAGTAGCACAGAATGATGTATATTGTAAACCACTTGCATGGTACAAAAGGCACAATATAAACGTGGTATTGTCCTGTGCGTAGCAGTGCTCCCAACCTATGAGTACCACTAAAAGGTAATTTGCCCACTACTTACTATAGTAGTAACTGAGATACTGCAGTTTACCCTCATATTTAGAAGGACATCTGCTGGCAAGTATTGACTCCCCCCACCCCCATAGCAATGTTGTTTTATGGTAATGTCTAAAGGCCCCAACCGAGATCAGGCCCCCATTTTGCTAGGTGCTACACAAACAGAATAAGATAGTCCCTGTCCTGAAAAGCTCACAATCGCAATAGACAAGTATTGCCCCATTTCACAGATGGGGAACAGAGAGATTAAGTGACTTTCCTCACAGGAAGTCTGTGGAAGAACCAGAAATTGAATCTTGAAGGGAGATTACTGGTACATATCAGGTCTGGGGTAATTAATGTGCAATCAGAGACTGAAGTATCAGAAGAAAGAGTGCTGGAACAAATTGGTAATTAAAACAACTAGTAAGTCACTAGGCCCCAGTGGTACACATCAAGAGCTCTGAAGGGCCTCACACATTAAGTGGCTGAGCTGCTAGCAAAAATATGCACTCTCTCATTAAAAACAGCTGCTATACCAGAGGATTGGAGGGTAATAAATATTGTATCTGTAGTTAAATAAAAAAACTTTAGGGGATTACAGACCAGCAAGCTATACGTGACAAATAGGTTGAAATGGTAATTAAAAATAGAATAATAAAACACCTGGAAGATCATGCTACAATAGAGTCTAAGCAGCACAGTTTCTGCAAAAGAAAAGAGTATCTGACTACTCAGAATTCTTTGTTTTGACAAGGTCCCTCACACGAAGCTACTAAAGAAGCTAACTAGTCCTGGGTTGAGAGGCAAAGTATTGTCATGAATCAAAAACAGACTAAGGGGTAGGAAACAGAGAGTAGCAATCAATGATTGATTTTGATCATGGCAAAAAGTTAATGGTGGACTGCCTCCGGGTTCTCTATTTGATTCAGTGATGTTTAATATAATCATTAATGAGCTGGAAAGTGGGGGTGGATGAACAATAAAGTAGTAAAATTTCCAAATGATAAAGTGTTTTTTGTAGGTTAGTCAAATCCAGAAAAGACTGCGAGTCACTTCAAGGGGACACAACCAAATTAAGTGAATGGGAAACATGATGACCAATTAAGTTTAATGTTGATAAATGCGAAGTAAAGCACATAGGAAGGAAAAAGATAAACTGCTCACACATCTTGCAGGACTCTAAATAAACTAATGTCAACTCCAGAAGGGGATGTAGGCATCTTTTGTACACAGATGAAGAAATTTCCTCAGTGTTCTGCGGTGGTCAAAACTAATGACATTAGGATGCATAAGTAATGGAATGGCAAATAATACCAAAAATATTATAATGCCTCTATATAAATCAACGGTGTCGCCTCATCTGGAATATTATGTACAATACTGCTCACTGGATTTCAAAAAGGATATAGCAGAGCTTGAGCGAGTTCAGAGAAGAGTAGTGGAATAATCAAGGGCCTAGAGAAATTTGTATGAAAAAAGACTGAAAAGATTGGGATTGTTGACTTTAGCAAGCAGATGAATAATAGGGGACATGACAAGAATATATTAAATAATGAAAGGCATCTGGAACAAATGTTCCACCATCTCTATTGTTTAATTGTTTTTTTCCCACTGGAAGGTTGCATTTCCCCCCTGAAGACTGTCCTGGTGAAGATGGTAGGTGGTGACTGGAGAAGAGAAGGGAGTCATTTCCCAATAGCTCATGGATAATAAACTGGGACAGATGGCAATTTCCCCATGTGGACAGTATGTGTAAAGAGACTGCAGTTTCCCCTCCAGCAGAGCAAAATGATGTAGGCTGTATTTCCCTATCACTAGAGCAGCATTTGATGTGCAAACAACAGAAACCATGCTAAGCAACAGTAAACTTAGAAAAAGAGAGAAACTTTGAAAATCTTGAGGAAAAAGCCAAATATCAAGCTGATTCTGCTGGAAAATCTGTAATCCAGAATGTGACATGTGCATTTTATGGCTGCCATACACAACTGTGAGTTGGCTAGAGGTTTGGCTCCTATCCCAGACAACATCAAGGAGAGCAGCAGAAGACAGTAGCGGTGCCTCCTGACAATGGCAGATGCTGTTTTTAGAATTACACAGGGTAGGTGCCAGGTCCATTTGTAATAGCATCACAGTGTCAACGGAAACGTGCAGCCCATGTGTTTAGATATCAAAGTCAGCATTTGCCATGGAGGGCATTCAGCTCTCTCTTCTCAGGGGCTCCGGCAGAGAGACAAGCTGGAGCTCATTTTCATAATGTGTAAAGATTTCATGGAGTTTCTGGATCTCATCCAAAGAGAAGGGAGGCAAAGATACAATCTGGTGTCATAAATCTCATCCATCAACAAACCACTATGTTACACAGGAAGAAGGAATATATTGATTTAAAAATGACACTGTACTTTGCAATTTAAAACTTTTTTTCTTTTATTGAGTTTTTGTGTTTATAAAGGGCACCAGCTTGACAGCTCCAGAGTCTGAAAGTCTCTGCCTGGCCAAAAGAAAAACAGTTCCCACCAGCAGCAATACCAGCTTATTTATATTGCTGTCACCAGGGGCGGCTCTAGCAATTTCGCCGCCCCAAGCACGGCGGCACGCCGCGGGGGGCGCTCTGCCGTTCACTGGTCCCGTGGCTTCGGTGGACCTCCCGCAGGCACGCCTGCGGATGCTCCACCAAAGCCATGGGACCAGCGGACCCTCCGCAGGCACGCCTGCAGGAGGTCCACCGGAGCTGCCTGCCGCCCTCCCAGTGACCGGCAGAGCATCCCCCCGCGGCATGCCGCCCCAAGCACGCGTTTGGCGTGCTGGGGCCTGGAGCCGCCCCTGGCTGTCACCCTGACCTGGAAGGGCCACAGCTAGGAATGAATGGGAAAGTTCTTTGTGACTCAGTTTAGTCAATGGCCTCTTTATTGAGACTCAACACGGGTGCAAGGTGATGTCAAATAGAATTTGGACACCTGTTCAGTATGAAATGGACAGAGACCGGCAAATCAAATCAGAAAGGCCACCACACCACCTTCAGATGGCAGTCACTTTCAATCAGTTCTGAACCCTGGCTGCATTTGAATCAGTGCCCTCAAGTATCACAGGGGTAGCTGTGTTAGTCTGGATCTGTAAAAAGCGACAAAAAGTCCTGTGGCACCTTATAGACTAACAGAGGTATTGGAGCATAAGCTTTCGTGGGTGAATATGTCTGCCCTCAAAGGGTATGTCTACACCAGAGATTTTACTTTGAGTTGACTGTCTGCCAATTACCTGCCACGTTTGTAAAGGTTAGTCTGAGGAGATTTGATTTACTCCAGTTATCAAACTAAAGTAATGTTAGTTTGGCACAAATGTTTGGGGGAGTGTCCAGACTAGGCTATACAAATGTGCTAATTGCCTCAAGCTATTGCTAAAACAATACTCTAGTGAATACAAGCCTACAGCGGAAGATTTCATATCCTATTAGCAGGCCCCTATGTTAACCCCTCCCCCCACTTTTTTATTTAATTTAATTCAGCCCTAAGAACGTCTTCTGACAGGAGGGCGCACATCTAGCTGTGTTCCCTGATGAGGATACGTGTCTTGAAACAGACCTAATTTTGAGGGACTGTATAGGGCTAGAAATGTCACTTTCACATACTGAGAAAATGTTTCTGATGGGGGATGAAGTCTACTAGTTCCATTTCCTAAGAGACACCACTACAGTCTACCACAGCAGTCCCCCTTACCTAAGGTTGCCAACTTTCTACTCGCACAAAACCAAACACCATTGCCCCGCCCCTCCTCACTCCATCTCCCCCCCCTTCTGTTGCTCACTCTCTCCACCCTCACTCACTCGCTCACTCACTTTCACCGGGCTGGCTCAGGGGGCTAGAGTGTGGGAGGGGGTGAGGGCTCTGGCTGGGGTGGGGCCAGAAATGAGTTTGGAGTGTGGGAGGGGGCTCCCGGCTGAGGCAGTGGGTTGGGATGTGAGAGGAGGTGAGGGCTCTGGCTGGGGGGGCGGGCTCTGGAGTGGGGCCAGGGATGAGGGGCTGGGGGCGCGGGTGGGGGCTCGGGGGGGGGGGGGGGCGCCGAGGTGTTCGGAGTATGGGAAGGGGCTCCAGGCTGAAGCAGGGGGTTGGAGTGTGGGAGGGGGTGAGGGCTCTGGAGTGGGGCCAGAAATGAGGGGTTCAGGCTGTGGGAGGAGACTCCAGGCTGGGGCAGGGGGTTGGGGTGTGTGAGGGCTCTGGCTGGGGGGTGCAGACTCTGGGGTGCAAGAGGGGGCTCTGGGCAGGGACCAAGGCATTTGGAGGGTGGGAGGGGGATCAGGGCTAGGGCAGAGGGCTGGGGTGTGCGTGGGGGGTCAGGGGTGCAGGCTCTGGGTGGCACTTACTTCAAGCAACTCCCGGAAGCAATGGCATGTTCCCCCTCCAACTTCTACATGGAGGCACGGCCAGGTGGCTCTGCGCACTGCCCCATCTGCAGGTACCACCCCCGCAGCTCCCACTGGCCGCAGTTCCTGGCCAATGGGAGCTGCAGAGCTGGCACAGGAGGCAGGGGCAGCATGTGGAGCCCCCTGGCTGCTCCAACACATCAGAGCGATAGGTGGGACATGCCGCTGCTTCCAGGAGCTGCACGGAGCCAGGGCAGGGAGCCTGCCTTAGCCCTGCTGCACCGTCAACTGGACTTTTAACGGCCCGGTCAGAACCCAGACACCTGGCAACCCTACCCTTACCTCGTCCATGCCCCCCAGCCTCCCTCAGAGCTGGAAGAGGGGCTGAGGCTGGGGCTGCAGCCGGGAGTGGGTCTGGGAATGGGAGTAGGGCCATGGCCAGGGACTGAAGCTTGGTATGGGGGTGGGAACGGAGCTGTAGCCAGACTGTGGTGGGAGCTGGCAGCTGGGCCCGCAGCCAGGTGCAGCCCTGTTCCCACCCCCACCCCCAGCCTCTGCCCTGGGCTGAGAATGTTGCTGTGGCCAAGGCTGGGGGCAGGGCCGGGAGTGGAGCAGCACCAAGGCTGGGGATGGGGCCAGGCGCAGGCCCGGGAGCCAGGGACAGGACCAAAGCAGAGATGAAGGCAGGGAGGGGCTGGGCGGTGCTCCCACACACCCCACTCCCTCAGACATTCCTCCATACCTCCCCAGGGGGGCGCAGACCACAGGTTGGGGACCTCTGGTCTACCAGTTTCTCTCCCACTATTTAAGAAATTCTTAAAACTTACAGGGAAGACTTTAGGGACCTCGCAGAGTCCGAGCATCGCCAGACCTTTGCCAGGTTAACCCTAATGATGGGAATAAAGATACACCCTGTCTTATACCATAGCCATCAACTGCTGTGAATTCCTTGGGCTGGCCAGCCATGTGTATCCCATTTCTTAAAGCACTAGCCCTTAAGCTACCTCTTACCAGTCCCTGTCAGGCTTTTCAGATGACAGAAAGTTAGTGTGCTGGCTTGGTGACACACTGTCTTAGGAGGGGAAACATTTCCTGCCGCTTTCATACATGCCTGTCGTGATGTTAACCTCAGACTCCTCTTAGTCACAAGGCAACAGCATAAACAGAAACCAGACCCAGATCTATGGAAGGAGAGTGAGAGAATAGGAACCTGCAGTGCGATGGTGGATGACTACTACATGCTCCTTTAGAACTGACCTGAATTGTCAAGAACAAATCATGTCAAATCAATGTAATATCCTTCTCTGACAAGGTAACAAGCCTTGTGGATGGGGGAAAGGAAGAAGAAGATGTGATATATCTATAGTTTAGTATGGCTTTTAATACAGTCTCACATGTAATTATCAACAAATTAGGGAAATATAGCCTAGATGAAGGTGAATGCACAACTGGTAGGAAAATCATATTCAGAGAGTAGTTCTTAATGGTTCCCAGTCAAGCTGGAAGGGCACGTCATGTGGGGTTCCATGGGGATCTGTCCTGGGTCTGGTTCTATTCACTATCTTCATAATTGATTTGACTAATGGCATTCAGAGTACACTTATAAAGTTTGCAGATGATATCAAGCTGAGAGAGGCTGCAAGTGCTTTGGTGGGCAGGATTAGAATTCAAAATGATCTTGACAAACTGGAGAAATGGCCTGAAACAAATAGGATGAAATTCAATAAGGACAAATGCCAAGTACTACACTTAGGAAGGAACAGCCAATTGCACACATATAAAATGGGAAGTGACTGCCCATGAAAGATTACTGCAAAAAAGGTTCTGGGGGGTTACAGTGGATCATAAACTGAATATGAATCTACAATGTAATAGTGTTGCAAAAAAAGATGTATTAGCAGGAATGTTGTAAGCAAGACATGAGAAGTAATTCTTCCATGCTACTCCGCTCCCGATAAAGCCACAACTGTGTCCAGTCCTCGGCAGCACACTTCGGAAAAGATGTGGACAAATTGGATAAAGTGCAGAGAAGAGCAACAAAAATGATTAAAGGTCTAGAAAACATGACCTATGAGGAAAGACTGAAAAAAAAATTGGGATTGTTTAGCCCAGAGAAGAGAAGATTGAGGGGGGACATGGTAACAGTATTCAAGTATGTAAAAGGTTGTTATAAAGAGGAGAGTGATAAATGGGCTTAAATTGCAGATAAAGTTAGACTTTAGGAAAAACTTCCTAACTGTCAGGCTAGTTAAGCACTGGAAGAAATAACCTAGGGAGGTTATGGAATCTCTGTCATTGGAGGTTTTTAAGAACACATTAGACAAACACCTGTCAGGGATGGTCTAGATAATACTTAGTCCTATCTCAGTTCCAGGAACTGGACTAGATGACCTACTGCAACCCTATCCACTCCTACATGTCTGTGATTATATGCTAACTGCTAACGCTGTTCTCTGATGTTTCAGGTACTCTATGCCGCAGAGTAACTCACTATTGCTAGTGACACAACCTGGAAGAGGGACCAATATATGAAATGCAGAAAACCTATCTGGCAGAAATCAGGCCACTGTCTCTCTCTCTCAAACGTTTGATGTCTGCTAGGCTCCCAAACAATTAATTCTTGCAAATCTGAAACGGTAGTGGGAAACTAACCATCAAACAGCAAATTTATTAGAAATCGCACAGCAAACCCATAACATGCCTGTTTCTGGTTTTGCTCAGTTAGGATTGCTCCCTTCTGAGAAGACTCTTGCAAATAGGATTAATTAGCCATGGAGCTCAAATGATCGGAGCTGGAAGGTCACAGCTCATATTGGGTCAGCTTGTGAATGTCACCAGTGCATCTCCTAGCCTGTTTCGTGGTGCTAATGCTTGCCATGGTGACTCAAATCACCTAAGGTCTAACAAGCAAATAGATGTTTGTGTGATCACCTGCAGTACCAACAGCATGGAATTCATGGGCACCATCTGGAAAAATCCCATGAGACTCTCGTATAGAAAAAAACAAAAAACAAAACAGGAGGTACATCTGCTATCACACAGAAATAGGAATGAATCTCTCTTGGATTTCTCTGCTGAAATAGAAAAGCACGGCATGTAATTCTAATGATACTGAGGTAGAGAGCATTACTGAGCCCGATTCTGATCACAGGACTATCCACCCATCTCAACTTTTGTGTTGCTCCTGCTGGCCAGACAGTCACTGATTCTCCCAGTGTAGGGGAAACTCTGGGTGACATAGAGCTTGGCTACGCTAGCTCTACATTGCTTTCCCTTGCAACACTGGCATGCAGGGAGAGTGCATGACTGGGGCACTGCCGCACTATGGCAATCCCTGGCTGGCATAATGGCTCTTCAGTGTAAAGCTGTAAGGGAATCAGATGATCCCTGCATACACAAACATATATTATGGGCCTGATTTTCCACTGATATCCACTGAGTCTGACCATTTACACCAGCGCAAAGTGGGAGAAGTGGAATGCTAGCTTTCAATTTGGCAGTATATTACCCCCATGTAGCACTGTTCTAAATGACCACAACCAGCACAGAGCAATAGCAAAGTGAGCCCCTATCACTTCAAAGGAATGATATAATGGCCACTGGCAAAAGACTTGGAGTCAGTGTCATCTTGCTGCGACAGCTCAGGTGCTGCACCCAAGAAATTGCATTGAATGGCTCCTGACGGTAATCCAGGCAGGCTTAGACACTGTCAATTATAATCAAGTTTATTCAGACATGGCCTCAGTCACAAGTGGTGAGCTATCTCATCTCTCATGGCTGACAAAAGGTCAGGTCCATCATGTATGACAAGGGTGTCGGGAACGTCTCCATGGATTGTACTACACATGATTGCCCCAGACTTGTTTTGCATTTACTTGCTTTTCTTTTCCCACTTAACATGTTAAAAAGAGTGTTACCCTCCACTGTTGCACTGAGAGAACAGCCTCTCTATTAATGCAGCTAATAGATAGAATTCCTCACCAAAAGAACTGTTGAGTAATGAAGCCAGAATAAGACAGGATTATAATGTGGAATTCACAAGATTGTGGGAATGTCTCTGTCATTCATGACAAAACAAAAATAAAGGGGACATGACTATATGCAAAATTGAAAACAAAACTAGCAATAAGATCATTTTTCATGCCTGTTTAAGAGAAATTCACACTGGGATTTTCAAAGGAGTCTAACAGTGTTAGGTGCCCAACTCCCACTGACATTCAGGGCTCCTGTTAAGAATCTAATCCTCATTCTCAATTGGCAAAACAAAACAAAACAAAACAAAATGGTAAAAATCACTTAATTCAGTAAATTTCACTTTTCTATTCTATTCACAAATTATCTGCAATCAGTTCACAACTGTCTCCAATGCACTTGTTTGAAATGATTTGCCAAATAAGTTTTGTAAATAATTTTGATCGGTAGTTTGTTCACACTCATTTCCTTGAAATAGTGACTGCAGTACTCACAATTGAGAACGGTTTTGATTGGCTATGCTCAATCACTTTCTGTTCCCTATGTGGATCAGTGTAACTTTTAGAATCAGATTCCTGGTGTGAATACTCATGGCTACCAGTTCAGAAATGACTGCTACTCAAGAAATTCAGTCCTTCATGCTGATAATTTGACTAATTTTCATTCTGTATCTAATACATAATTTTTAGTTAAGACTACTGAAAAGTTTGTGGCTGAATATTTAGTAGCCTCAGTTTTCTTTGACTCCTCACATTCCAGGTACCAATTGGGCTATTGTGCTGGCTGCATTGGTAGATTATTTTTTCTTGGTGGTGGATGATGACTAGGGTCCAAATTCTTTGAATATTTAAAACAGGGTGACCTGAGAAACTATAGGAGGATTAGCCTGACATTGATCTCGGGCAACATCATGGAAAGATTGATATGGGACACAATCAGTAAAGAGTTATGGTACGGTGGCAAAATTAATGGCAATCCACATAATTTACTAGAAATTAAAACTTGTCAAACAAATTATATTGATTTTGATAGGATCACAAGTTTAGTTGATAAAGGCTATGTTGACATAATAGACTTCTGCAATGCATTTGATTTACCCCCATATGACTGATAAAAAAAATAGCACTAAATAAAATCAATGCATCCCCTATTAAATGGATTAAAAACTGGTTAACTCATAGACCACAAAATGTATGTGAGGAATGGAAGTGTTTCTAGAGAGCTCTACCTAATGCTATCCAGTAACTTCATCCCTACTCATCAAGAAAATATAAAATCATTGCTGGCAAAATTTGCAGATGATACAAAAACTGTTGTAAATAATTATGGGAACATACCAGTTATACAGGCCACCTGATCACTTGGTAAGATGGCCTCACTTGATCAACATGTGTTTTAGCAAAGCCAAATGCGAAAGCATACATCTAGGAACAAAGAGTAGAGGGCACACTTATAAAATGTGGGACTAAATCCTGGAAAGCAGGAAAGCTGTGAAAAGGACTTGGGGATCCTGGTAGATAATCAATTGGACATGAGCCCCCAGAGCAATGTGTAGCTATCCTTGGGTGTATAAGCAGGGGAATATCAAATAGGAGTAGGAAGGTGGTATTACCTCTGGTATATGGCATTAGTGAGACCATTATTGGATTACCGTGTCCAGTTCTGGTGCCCACACTCCAAAAAGGATGTAGAAAAATTGCAAAGGATACAAAAAAGAGCTACAAGAATGATTTAAGGTCTGGCAAGTATGCCTTATAGTGAGAGATAGAGAGGCTCAATCCATTTAGTTTATCTGAGAGAATGTTGTGGTGACTTGATCACAGTCTGCACGTACCTTCATGGGGAAAAGATTTATGATCATAGGCTTTTTAACAGAAAAAAGGCATAAGGAGATTCAATGGTTGAAAGCAGAAATAATGTGCAAATTTTTAACAGTGAAGGTAAATAATCATTGGAACAATTTACACAGGAATAGGGTGGAGTCTGTCACTTGTCTTTAAATCAAGACTGGAAGGTTTTTTGTTGTTGTTGTTTTGTTTTTGTTTTTTAAGATATGCTACAGCTCAACCAGACGTTATGGACTTGATGAAAAAATTACAGGTTGACATTCTATGGCCTATGCTATGTAGGCCACACTAGATGATCATAATAATCCTTTCTGGCCTTAAAATCTATTAATTTGGCCAGCAGGTTGCAACTTTTTCTTTAGGAATGGTACCTTGCTCTTGGCATCGATACTTTGTCCACCTTGAGATTATATTAATACAACGCAATGCACATGGGGCTTTACTTTAAATCCATCTAGAAACCAAAGCCTGCACAAAATGCAGCTGCCAGCTTTGTGCATCTCACCGTGAACACTTGGCCCCAATTCTCGAGGAACTGCAATGACTGTCTGTTGGGTTCATGGCATAGCTTAAGGTGTTTGGGTGTAACCTATAGTGCCGTAAATGGCTTATGACTCATGCACTTGGAAGATCAATTCTTTCCTGTGCAATACTGCTGCAGTTATAATCAGTGGGAACTCTTTGCTATGAGAGCTTCCTCCCTTCCTTGCTTCATCTGTTGGCTTTGCAGTATACCCTGAAGGTCTACCTCTGTCATATCTCCTGAAAGTCCAGGCCTTTGGGGAGACAGAAGACCAGAGAGAATAGATGTGGTGCTGATGTTTATTTCCTTGCTTAGTTTATTCCTGCAATGGGGGCTGAGGTGAAATTGCTGGATCTATAAACTAAAGAGATTTGAATCTTAAATAACTGTCAGGGAAGCCCAGATTTTGGGATAGGCATTTTTCATTATTTTGTACAAAGCTAGATAAATAAATACTCCCCAAGCAGCAACAAACATGTCAAACCAAAGGCACTTTTGAGGAAAGTTTTCTTCTTCACGGAGTTGCTAAACAGTCTAGAGCAGGGGTAGGCAACCTATGGCATGTGTGCCAAAGGCAGCACATGAGCTGATTTTCAGTGGCACTCACACTGCCTGGGTCCTGGCCACCAGGCCGGGGACTCTGCATTTTAATTTAATTTTAAATGAAGCTTCTTAAATATTTTAAAAACCTTATTTACTTTACATACAACAATAGTTTAGTTATATATTAGACTTATCGAAAGAGACCTTCTAAAAAGGTTAAAATGTATGACTGTCACGCGAAACCTTAAATTAGAGTGAATAAATGAAGACTCAGCACAGCACTTCTGAAAGGTTGCCGAACCCTGGTCTAGAGACTCCCTCTCTCCCCCATCCATGCACACTGATGAAAGTGACCATTTAAACCTATTAAGAACCCTTAAACCTCTTTTGGGTAGATACAATTGGCTTAGTCCATAATTCTTGAGTGTGGGACAACATTGTGTGTATTGTTGTTGTAGCCATGTTGGTCCCAGGATATTAGAGAGACAAGCTGGGTGAGGTCATATCTTTTATTGAAGCAACTTCTGTTGGTGAGCAATGTTGGCAATATTAAGCAGTCTAGAGCCTGGAGCACAAGACTGGGAACCAGAATTAGAACCCTACAGTGTCCTGGCTAAGTCACTGGCCTAGGCAAGCTGTGAAACTTCTTTTGCCTCAGTCAAACCAACTGGAAACCTTGGTTAAAATTTGAGGCTGTCACTCAAAACCAGTTACTGCATCCAAGCTGGAAGAATAGGTTACCCATTCCAGCACACACAGCAAAGGGGAGAGAGTTATTGCAGGAAGAGGCAAACTGTAATTCCTTTTAAAAAATAATAGTAATTCCTACAGAACCACCTCAATTTTGACCCAGTACATAATTTATGGATGAGGAAAATGCCACCTTTGAAATTACTTTGGCCCTGTAGTTTTTAACTGTCAGAGGCAATTTCTTTGAAATCTAATTCACAATTTGCAGGCTTCATTAAGTTTTCGCAAGTAATTTTAAACTTAAATCACCATTGGCAAATCCATCATTTATTGATAGAAACATTAGGACGCTAATGGAGTGTGACTCATGATGAAAACAAGATAAGAAGGGATGAGGGTGGGGAAAATGTTCCCACCTTCCACACAAGAGGAAGTCCTAGCTCTTTTGACTGGAATACTAAGGAGAGCTTATAAGCTGCTACTGAACTGCCTTCTAAAACCCAGGCAGAGAGGAACAAGCAGAACACAAAAAATAATGTTTTCTGATTGAGATGCTGAATCAGACCCATTTTTGGAGGGATTAAGGTGAAATTCCTTCCTCTCCTAGAGAAGGGAGTAAATAAAATTCCAGAAGCAAGTGAAATAGGATAGTGACATCAACAGATCACGTCAACCCATCTCCTCAGAATATTGAAGAACGAGCTCTACTCAACTGGGGATCTGCGGATCTGGCAGGGAACATGGGGCAGAAGAGGGGGTTGAATACATTTTAAACTATTGTATTGCTAGCTGAAACTCTCCCAGGCATACAACCTTCAAATGATGTAATGTAGGTGCCTTCTGAGAGACTTCATTGCAAGCAGTCACAGCTTGTATGCATCTACCACTGTCTTTCAAATATTTCCACAACCTCCCTTGTGCTACTCTTATCCATAGGTAGCTAGGTAAACAGGATTAAAAAAAAAAATTTCAGCTAGCCAGCCAGTAATTCTACTCTTCTACTCTTTATTTAAAATATAGCTATTCACTTTCTCCAGCAATTGTTGTCTGTGCTGGTCATATATTTTGATGGGGTATGATAACTAACATACTTTACAGATAACCAGTAACTCTGAAGGTGACACTAGGTAAGGTAGCTGTAAGAACCACGTTGTCAAAGAAAGAAATGGTTGACCAGGAAATTTCTATATTAGTCAGACAGATGTCTGCTCCTCCTCTTCTCTGTGATAGCAGCAGGTAGTAATGGAGACCAGGTTAACACCAATGAGTGTGTTGACAAAACAAATCTCGGCACATCTGATAGCAGTGAAATTAATTTCAATTGACCACAAGAAGGGTTAGGGAACTGGAATGTTGAAAAGGCACCACAGCTTCCCCCCATGCTGGTATCACATGAGGAACCAAAAGAGTGAAAACTCTGAAAACTTGGAGCAAATTGAAAAAGAAAGGAAGAGCAGGGCTAGAAAACAAAATGAACATGGTCTGCATGGGTGAATCCCTGCACCCACAGAAAACCCCACTGACTTCAGTGGGCCTGTGTTTGAGTCCACCTGAGCAGAGTTCACTGAAAGATCAGGTCCTAAACTACTTATGGAAAAGGTTGGGTCTGTTTTAAAACAATTGCTCTGTTCACTTTGAGTAGGTTTATAGTTTTTGTAATAAGAATATTAAATAAGCTGCCATGCAAAACATTTTAAATAAACATACATCTTCTTCATTAGATCTAAATTAAAGGCAAAGAAAATAAATTTAGAATGCTTGGGGCTAAATTTACAGCTGGGAGCTTAATGGTTCTGCTGATTAAAAATTCACACACACCTGTTGTGCCCATAAATGAGAGCATTTGCACACACAAATACACATGGCGGTGCATCTAATTTTTCATCTGCAAATATGGTTACCTAGTTAGTACGTGCAAATAAAAGGGCAAAACTGATGTATGCAAAGTTCAGGGTCTGTCTTCATTTTAAAGTAGTGTTAGGACAACTAAAGTACTTGCTCAACTTTATAACAGTAGTGGGGGCTTCCACTCACAATCATTAATTCTTCTAATAAATACCGTTATCGAGTTTCCAGCATTGTACAATGCTATTAATGTTTTTCTCCATGTTAAATCATTTTAACATGGGGATTGTGATATTAACGGTACTTTATATTGCTGCTTTCAACAATTCTCCTTATTGTAATATACAAAATAAACAAAGGCTTTTGGGATTCCGTTATAGGTTCATTTTTATCTCAAAGCAAAGGCTGTGCAAGATTTGTGGCTTCAGACTCATAACTGGTGATAAGCTTCCCCCTCCCTCCTTGTCCCAAACTAAATATATAAAGAGAGACTTTAACAAAATTAATTGCAATATTCACCATGCATGAATTTCAATGCTCATGTAATTCATTTTCCTGCAGCATAGAGGATCTCTTGCTGCCAAGGTTACGGGATTCATGAGCATATCCACTCAGGCCTAATGGGGAATAAGTAAAGAATCACTCCTCTCACTGGGAGCTGGCTTTTAATCGCACAAAATTACTTGTGCTGTCAGTCCACGTTCCTACCGATGTAAGGACATTAATGTAACAACTGCTGCATTTAGCATTCTGAACAATCATTTCTAGCTGTCACTGTATTTTTTAATCATGAAAAAATAAGAAAACTGGAATCTTCGTTCCCAGCATAGAGTAGCTCTTATCCTAGTCTGACTCCCCTAAGCTCCACCCCGTTTCCTCAGCCTACCCAAATGCAGGGTTCAGGTATGATGTGGGGAGGCAACCCCTGCTCTCTGGGAACTCCCCACTGCAAGCAAGCAGGTGGAACCTGTGCTCGAGCCCCACTCTACTATTCCCTGGCTAGAGCACATACGAGGGGGAAGTGAGCTGCATTCAGTAACTTGCCTCTGCAGAATAAGAGGGGAACAGAAAAGGCATTATGACTCATTGGCCATACCTGCCCAGGGCTAGACTCAGTCTAGCCCTTGATCTATTACTGTAAACCCAATGAAGTTCCACATTTAAATACTTTAAATATTTCTTACATTAACTAGCTTTTACACATACCAAATTTAAAAAGATCAATGCTGGGTTCCTCACCTGCCATCCACCCTGCATTAAAACTCCAAATCCCTCCTTTTAATGCGTCTCCTCCCGTGTCCAGAACTTTGAGGGAATCCCGTTAGGCTTCGGAGCTATTTGTTTTGTTTCCTCTCTTCCTCTACAACTTTCTGGCCTCTTTTATAGGCTAAGGAAAGTCATTCTCATGTTCTGTAACCACTCTATTTCACTTTGTAGTTGTCTCACCCATACCACTTGTGAGATGACAGCCTCACACCACATGAATCTCTAGCCTAGACTGTGTGCGTGTCTGTGTGTGTAGAAAAGGGAATGTCACTCCCTGCCTATCTGTTTCTGGAGCTATACATTTAAATGTGTGAGCCCTTTGGGTAGTAGAAAGTAGGTCCATTGGAAGTAGGGACAACTCTCTACATTTACCCTTCCATGCTCCTTGGCACATGAGCCAGGACAGTCAGTGGAATCAGTGCAGTTAATCTCTCCATCCTTCCAATTTTGCCAATATACAACCTAAGTACATCCATTATTTTGGGAAAGGGCATAAACTGAACAGGAATCTCCCTCTCTAGTACTTGGATTTTCTTGTGGGTGGGGAAACAATCAATTTTCTACATTTTGAGTATAATTCACCTCTGATTCCCCACTCACTACCTACTTTTATAAATCTGTCTTGTAAAATGGAATCATCTTACTTTATTCTGCTTGGAATGGAGGACAAGTAACTCCTCAAGCACTGAGTGCACCATTAGTTTATGAGAATTCAAGAAACTCACAGGTAAAGTGATCCAAAACCAATATATTAACCACCAGGACTGCATTTTTCTTCGGATCGTCCCCCACACACACGCACTCTCTCTCTATGGGGAGAGTGGAAGGCTTACTACTGTGGCCATTGATCACTGACCCACAAAAGGGGATTCATTAACATGTTTTTGTTTAGAAAGTGACCCTCCTTGAGATTCATCCTAACTCCAAGAAATCTTCCCTCAAGCAGTTTACTCCTGCAAGATGGAATGGAAGAAAGATGGTGCTCAGATGCAAGAGTGATGGGTATCATATAAGAACCCTCAACCAAGATTTTCAAACGTGATGGGTGATTTGGGGTGCCCAACTACAGGTAACTTAAAGAGGCCTGATTTTCAGAAAGTAGCAAGCACCTACCCTCTGAAAAAAACAGGCCTCTCTAACGTGTGTCAAATTGGACACCTAAAAAATGAAGCAGCCAAAATTACTAAGCACTTGAAAAAAAACTCTTGGATATAGATAGATAATTGCCTCTGTAGTCCCTAAATAAAAGGTATGAATCGAAACTTATGCTGTGTTTTTTTTCCTTTAGCAGCCAGAGTTCAAACAGTTTTTCAGCAGATTGCAGCTTCCAACAAGTAGAGCATGGTGCTAGATTACGATCAGACACAACCAGACAAAATATAGTAATTTGGGCTCCTTTGCAAAATCATTGCTGACCTGAACTGGTCACAGTGCTGCTCCCACAACCATTGAATACTTGCAATGGTGATAAAACCCTTCTCTCCTCACCAAAAGAACCATATACACCAAAACTAGAGTCTCATAACAATAGCATTTCACTTAGCTGGCTGTGAAATACGGGATTTGACCTCTAAATTTAAACAGCCTTTTTAAAGACAACAGCATTTACCTAACGAAGGAAAAAGAGAGACCTGAGTAACTAACTCACAGGAAAGCTAGAATGGTACTTTCCTACTCAAATCATCTTTCCACACTGCAGAGCCACTGAAACAGATTGAAATATAGCATTTCTACCTCCTGGTGACAAAGGAAACAGAGGAACGGGTGAATCGGTCTTTGCTGCACACAATGCTTGTAGCAGTACCATAAACTTGGATCCTCTGTAACATTGCAATGCACAGTCCTTTGTGCTAGTCCACAGAGAAGGTTGAAGAGGGTTTGGGAGTGGGAGAGAGATACTAAGAAATCAATCACAAGCAGAAAAAAATCTCGGCTCCTTGGAAGTCAATGGAAAAACACTCATTGACTTCAATGGGCCCGGATTTAATTCCCAGGTGGTGCGGGCCCACGCATGTTTCCTAGTAACCGTTACCTGAGGATGTCCTAAAATGGACACCACAGAACTGTTGTAATATCCTGAGGCCCAGAGCCACTCCGCTGTCCTGGCCCTATTTACGGAATTGTCTCTTACATATAAACTGACACTTGGAGGCGGGGGAGAGGGGAGACATGATCGGCTATCAGAAAAGCAATCCTCACTCGCTGCTCAGTGCTCATCTGTGATAACAACAGTCATTATGAAAAGGTTGCCTTTGCTGCTTGTATATAAATCAGTGTCAAACACAGCTCTAACCTCCAGAGACAATGAGCCAGCTTTCCATTGAGCACAGCCTGCCATGTGAATTAGCACATGACTGCTGAATGGCCAGTATTGTTGATGGTAGCAGCAGGAGCAGCCCACTGACATTTACTTAAATACCAGGTGATCTTTTCAACAGATTTGGAGGTTTGTGACACATTTTCCTCCTGCCTTCCTGAGTGCCCCCTTCCAAAGAGAAAATCAATTTCCTTCTTTCCTCAAGCTGTCTGACCTTGAAAAGCCCATTGCTTTGCTTTGTTGGAATATACTGAGCTGATCTTCTGCCAACTATAATTTATCAAGACGAAGGTGAAAGGAAACAGCAGGATTTTTTTTTTTTTTGGTGTTGCATAAAGAATAATGTTGCTTTTTCTCCTAGCTTTTCAATATTCTATAAGCACTTTTGGTTAATTCAAGTGTTGTTGTAACTCTTTTGTTACCAAATCTTTGAAGGAAAGACTAATGGGTTAAGTAAAGGATCTAAATAACATGTTTTCCAGTCATAAGATCTTTTCTCTTCTGTGTTTCATGACTTGAAGTTTCATTGATCTCTTGAGAAAAACTTTTCAATTGTTCTTTGCTTTAGGTGAACAGTATGTAATCACCTGCTTGGTCTTCACCATTGGAGATCACTGATCAGCAAGTACTGCTGGGCTATGATGATTATTTTCAATACGACTCACTGGATCCAGGATCTCAACTGAATTAAAGTAACTTGCCCATATTATATACCCTCAAAAATGTGCCTAATGTATCTTAGTGGCTCCAATCCCTACTCATATACTTGGTCCTGGTACCTCTGATCTCCAGCTAGTTTGCTTCCCAGCAATAGTGAAGCCAGGCTTTGAGCATTGGTGGAGCCAGGGAGAGTGATAGGTTATCGGTGGTGCTACCTTCAGTTATACCTGGCTTGAAAAGGCACAACACATACACGTAAAGGATGCTGGAAGGGGACCGGGGTCACCACCCCTGCCCACCTATTAGCTCCATCACTGCTTCCAAGCATTTTAGAGAGCTGGTATCTATAGCACTGTAGGATGTCCTCCATCATATCTTTGACACCAATGGCAAGGACTCAAGGCACATATATAGGGAGGAAAAGCAGATCTCACAGTGTGGTTATATGCATGATCTGGTGTTTGTAAGAGAACACGATATGTCATTTTATGTGCAAAATGGGGTTTGAATGACAGAAGTCACCTCACCATGCTCCAGGTTGCCTGGATTCTAATCCTAGAGCTCAAACAAATCAGCTATTACCTATTAGGAGTATGGTCTGTCAGCTTGTCTGTCAGGCTCCACACCAGTTAATAAAGAGAGATGCATGACCAACATACTGATCATACTGATTTGAGAGATACATGACCAACAATTTCAGCTAGAAGTTATTCCAGGTACATCACTGCTGAGTTAAATAAAAGGGAGAAAATGAAGAACTTCAACTGCAAATTTTATCTAATAAAGTGGTCTATTCCCAACATTATTTTCAATGGCAGCTGGCAAATCTAAGATGAAGGGTGTATTCCACTGGCCAGCCTTCAGTCAGATAACGTGACAAGTCATTTTCTTCCCTCTTTTTTATATGTAAAAAATGCTAAACATTTAGTTTACTGTCAACTTAAGTTGTCTAAAATATATATTCACACTACAAAAATGTTCGTAGAGTGAATAAAAAAAATGTACTGTCAGTTTCAATATACCACTCCAGTCGTTCCTTTACAGTTGTTGCAGTTTGGTTTTACATGGCTTGTTCTGCCTCCATTATTTATTGATTATATCAGCCCTTGAAATTTCTCTTTTCCTTTCAGCTGCTCTTCTCTTTTTGAGACAGAATCCTGGGGGCAAGGGCGGCAGCAGCATATACTAATCGGCAGAGCAGAGTCTGGGCAGCAGGAGCTATGGGGCTAAATCAGCACCTAAAATCAGTGTAGCTCAACTGCATAAATTGGTGGTGTGCTACTGACTTCAACCAGGTGACGGGCTAGCCCATTGCCCTCTACCCAGAGACTTCAACTGGCTTCCTGAATGACCCTGGATGAGTCACTTAGAGCTTGACCCTGGGAGATGCTGAGTGCCTCCTGAGGGGTGCTGGGAGCTCTCAATTCCCATTGACTTTACTGGGAGTCAGTACTTCTCAAACGCCACTCTGCACCTCACAGGATCAAGCCCTTTATCTCTATGCCTCATTTTCTCCATCTGTAAAATAGGAGCACATCTACTTTTCCACCCTTTGAAATGTAATTCGAGATCCTTGGATGAAAGCTGTTACATTACAGTACAAACTATTAATTATTAATATGTTCATATTGCAGCAGCATCCTTGAGAGAAGCCAGCTGAAGAGATTAGGTCATGAAACAGCAGAGGTCACCTGTCTTTGAAAAAGCATCCATTGCAAAAGCTCCAGTTCAAGCTACAAGTCTGGGAAACAGCTGATCTAATTATGGAAAAGCTTCCCATGACAAAAAATATGAAGATGTGCTCCACTCCCTCCATTGTGTGTTACCTGGGCACTCAGCTAGCAAGAAGGCTGCAGAGGTGATTTACCCTCTGCCATATGCTACCTGAATGGTACCAAATCATTTAAAAGAAAAGCCAGAAGTAAAATTTCATATTCCTGAAAGTAAGGGACTGGTGACACTGATTTGAGCCAGGCATAGTGCAGATAGCAACCATAAAGGATTTCCCCACACAGTTCTGGAAATGCACTTCCAGCCACCCATCTTAGTAGTCCAGCCCTGAGCCTCTCCTGAGTGGAAGCTCTATGCCAAATTTGTGATGGTTTTGCAATATGAATAAATATCCAGTGGTGACAGTGACAAGACACATGAAGCTCACTTCACTTGTGAATGGTAACAGACCACTGAAGTAGCTAACCCTCAGGCAGGTGGGTACTAGCATTTGGTGTGGAGTCATGCTTCCCTTTTATTGAGGAGAGTTGAATTTTATTTTATTATTTTTGCTAATGCGTTATTCTAAGATTCCATTAAGCTCTGAGCACCACAGTTCAAGCATTCCCATAGGGGAACCCTAATGCATTTTATATGCAGTTATTGTTTAATTTGCTTTTGAGGAACACCTAATTCAGAGTGTGCACTTAACTCTTGTCATCAGTACTTTGGTATCCCCCAGTGACCAATGCTAACAGCATTTTGCATCTGCGCTTTCAGTTCCTGCTTTAACAAATGAATTAGAAGAAGTAAAGGATTTTCTTTTTTGTGTTTGTTATTTCAAACACACAGGCAATGATTTCCTCTGCCTCAAATAAAAGGTTAATACAGGGCTTCAAGACTCCAGGCAGGGAGCTGTTATAGAGGATAAAAAGGAAAATACAACGAATAGAGCTTTATAATTAATCAAAATTAATTAAATGCCACCAGATTCCCTATGGAATTAAATAGTATACGATACATCCATTAGAGTGTCCAAAAGAATTCACCATGAGTAGAATTTCCTCAATGAGGTCCCAACCCAGCAAGGCAATTAAATCCATGAATTAACTTTAATGAGACTTAGACGCATGCTTAAAGTTAGGCACATGGTCTTAAGCATGTGCTTAAATATTTCGCTGCACTGGAGCCAAAAAGAATGGGGTACAAGTAGCTGCTTGTGACAATGCTGCTTCATCTCCTAAAATATGGTATCACCTTTGAAATACAAATAGCTTGGTTAAGATAAATGGTGTTACCATGAAAAATAAACCGCCCGCCGCCACACCTAGCTGTCATTTCCATTTTAACTATCTCATTCTTTTAGCACTATTCCGTGTCATTGAAGTATGTAAAGTGCTTGACCGAGGTCTAATACATCACCCTTATAACAGGCAATTAGAACAGAGAAATTTCTACAGAGGACAGAATACAGAATTCTTGCCAACCAACCTACTTACTACTGTAAGTTACTCACTAGTTATAACAGACACGTTCCAGACTTTTACGGATATCAGTAGTGCTCTGAAATGAGAGAGTAAGTGCTAACAGCAAGATGAGGGCTACATGTTCAATCCACTCCTTTAAATGTAAAACAAAGAGAGTTTTAGCTGTCTGCTGAAGAGCCATTCACACAGGTATTAAAACCAGTATTGCCGGAAATAGTTTTAAACATGGCATGTTACCACAGCAAACCCAGGCAGAAATACCTGAAGGAATTTATGACGATCCTGTTAGCTTTCATTCAGGGGCTCCTGCTGCTGCACACTATCCCATCATACCATCCCCTCCATAAACTTATCAAGCTTAGTCTTGAAGCCAGATATGTCTTTTGCCTCCACTACTCCCTTTGGAAGTGTTAGGCCTGAATAAAGATGTAGCACAAAACCAGTTATGCCAACCTGACTGAAGTCAGGCTAACAGAGGTTTCTGGGTAATCCCAGAGTGGAAAAATACTGAGAAGCAGCATTGTCTCACAAAGCCCTGGGAAAGAGTGAGATAAGTGAGGGGTTGGTACCAGCTGTGTTATGTTAGGAACAGTGTTTGAAGAACTGATAAGAAACACTATCCCACAGTTCTGACTAACTCCCCGGTTTAGTTTTCGGTGTGTTTTTAACTCCCTTACATTCCTAACTTTTGGCGCTTGTTAAGATATTAACAATTTAATACTGTAGAGACAAGGCATGCGTATATATTAAAAGGTGTCTAATTTCTAGTTGTTAGACAAAGGGGGGTCAGTTGCTCAAGTGAATGATCTATGACGTAATAAAACTGTCTATATAGGCTAATACTAAGCTGTAAAGGGGGGGGCTGGTTCTCTCTGGAGCCGAGCTGCTCTCTATTGATGCGTACACTTGTCAATAAAGAGCTTTTGATCGGACCTTGCTGGTGTTGCCTGTCTCTCTGCGGTCAGACAACGAACTTTGCTGTCGGGGTTCGAGTCCCTGACAGAAGGCAATTCCAGAACTTACTCCTCTGATGGTTAGAAACCTTCGTCTAATTTCAAGTCTAAACTTCCTGATGGCCAGTTTATATCCATTTGTTCTTGAGTCCACATTGGTACTGACCTTAAATAACTCCTCTCCCTCCCTGGTATTTATCCCTCTGATATATTTATAGAGAGCAACCATATCTTCCCTCAGCCTTCTTTTGGTTAGACTAAACAAGCCAAGCTCTTTGAGTCTCAATGGGCTTTCTTTCCCAGAATTTTTGCAATGGCCCTTCTTTGTGGTGCACCCTGGCATCTTTGTGAGAAGGGATGGATCCCGCAGTGCTTTCCGATGCTCTGTTAACTGTCATGAAGACATTGTGGATGGCAGTGCAGTTAATCTTGAAGTTCCTAATTGAAGAAGACTCCCAGGCACCCAACATGATGCGTGATATGGATAGGAGCAACTTTAGATTGCTTTTGGCATTCACAGAACAGCTGCATAGGGTAGACCGTCGCTTTTGGGCTTGGGAAACAAGCACTGAATGGTGGGATCATATCGTCATGCAGGTCTGGGATGAAGAGCACTGACTACAGAACTTTTGGATGCAGAAAGCCACCTTCCTGGAAGTATGTGTGGAGCTTGCCCCAAAACTGCAGTGCAAAGACACCAGAATGAGAGCTGCCCTATTGGTGGAGAAACATGTGGCAATCGCTGTGCGGAAGCTGGTGACTCCAGCCTGCTACCAGTCAGTCGCAAATCAATTTGGAGTAGGGAAGTTGACAGCTGGGGCTGCATTAATGCAAGTATGCAGGGCAGTAAATCGCATCCTGCTACGAAGGATCGTGACCCTAGGAAATGTGCGTGAAATAGTGGACGGTTTTACAGAAATGGGTTTCCCTAACTGAGGGGTGCACCTCATGGGGAAAACAGCTCTTTGCAAAGGTCATGGTGCAGCATTCTAGGGGGAAAAAAATCTAAAATTCTTCCACACTTTTCACAGGCAGGGGTCATTCTAGCAGACATCTCACTGCTAAGGGTAAGCAAGGAAGTGAGGGCACATCTACCCCATGCTTGTGGCTTCTGCCCTGCTCCCTATGCTGCTTGCCTAAGTGCCACTTTGGTCCCTGCACAGGTGATTGCTGAATGGTGTGGGAAAGTTTCCTACAATGGGAAAAGGAACAAAGCAGCTCTGCCAAGGAACCTTGGGCAGAGGATTGCTGAGTACCTCTAGGAAATTTTTTCCGACAAAAGTCACATTGCAGTGTGTTCTCATTATCTGTTTGGTTGACCAAAGGCAATTTTGGTTGACAAAACTTGGTAGCATAGACAAGGTCCAAATAACTTTAGCCCTCTGTTAGCAACTTCTTGTATAGGGTGCATGATCAGCTCTTAATCCACCTCAGCTTCTCCATCTGTGAAAAGGTGTTAACTGTAACAGGTTGGCCATGTTTGCTTTAAAGCACCTCAAGCAGGTCTTGATCCTGCTGAGAGGAATGTTAAGTGGATTCTTTTGTTTTAATGGTACCGCTGACATGCTGCAGATATGTGGAAGGTGGAAGTGGCTTTTTAGGCCTTGTCTACACTTACCAAGGGTTCGACCCACAGTGATCATGCATCAGCAGTTAATTTAGTGGGTCTAGTGAAGACCTGCTAAATTGACTGCCGATCACTCGCCCATCAACTCCTGTACTCCACCTGAATGAGAAGCGCAAGGAGAGTCAATGGGAGAGTGATCTGCGGTCGACATCGCAGAGTGTGGACCCTGCGGTAAGTACATCGACTTCAGCTACATTTTTCACATAGCTGAAGTTGAATAATTTAGATTGATCTCCCCCTGTAGTGTAGACAAGGCCTTAGAGAGGAAAGGATGCAGTGTATGGGCTGAGCTGTCTGGAGGGAGGAATCTTGGGAGCAGTGAAGTTTAGAGAGGATGCTTAAGATGAACTTTGTTATGTTAATTTCTTTCCTCAGACTGTGAACCCCTTCCTCATACTGGTGAGCAGCTGGGTACAAAGAGACTATTCCTGGGAGTAACTGCTCATCGGTGAGAATAAGAGTCTGGCCCTTTGCTAATAAAGCCAAACCCCCAGGAGGGGGTGACTGTGGCCTCTACATAGTATATTTGAGAGCAGGTTGGTAAAGGCCATCTGCTCACATTAATCTACCTCACAGGTGTGTAGCAGAGATTAGGTAACACATATGCACATGCTTACCTGTGCTGGTAATGTTCAACACAGGTGCCAGGATTCTAGGTGGCAATTTTCAATGGGTTTTAAGGGAGTCAAGTGCCCAATTCCCACTGAAAATCCCAGTCCTAACCCTCAATTTCCAATGGCACTAACTGCTCATATAATCAACCCCATGCCCCTTCAAAGAGCCCTCACTGTTTCTATTCCTTAAACTGCCCTGTATTATTTTAGTCTGTCATTTAAAATAATAAAGTTAATGTTTATTTATGCCTTTCCATTTATGGGTGCTAAATAGCAGGAGTACATACTACTACCTATAAATCAGAAAAGGGGGCCATGTGAATTAACAAACATACTGAAAAATGATCTTCATAGTTACAGAAGACAGTAAATCTAGACTTTTTCTGTGCCTCTGGGAAACCAGTCATAATAAAAATAAAGACAGATGTTCAAAACAGAGGGACTGAAAAGTTATTACTGGTACATCACCCATGCACCTTATCTGCATTGCTTATATTCTTAAAGGGCCCAAATCTGTGAAGTGCTGAGCTCAACTGGGAGTTCATGGGGTTCAGCAACCAGAAGCAGCTCAATACCTCATAGGATTGAGCCCCAATGCTTTGCTTTTGTCAGTGTAAAATTGAGCTTAACCTCTTCATTATTGCCTCTTAGAATACCTAAGCACCCACACATCATAAAAACTAACTCATAAAAAATGGCCTGAATATGTATCCTAGGTCAAGTGCTGGTCTGTGCCGATGAAAGCAAAATGAACACATAGTAAGGGCCAAATTCAACCCATACATCGGTGGACATACCTCCTCTGATGTTAGTGGTGTTTGGGCTGCTTCCCCAGGGCTGAATTGAGCATTCATGCTACGGAAGTGGCAATAATGGGAATAGGAATTCTCCTGATAGCAGCAGCTGCACACACAACCTGCTCCATTTAGACAGATTATTCTTGCCCCAGGGTAAAACTAAACTGCACGATGCGTATGTGCATGCGTTTGTGCATTCACAGATGTCATTGCCAGCTCAGGGATGTATATACCCAAACATAAGGCGAACTCTCTGTCATGCCACCCCAAAACACACCTCTGTTACTACTGTGCAGGGCACCTGGATCAACCTCTTTACTGCTTTTGAAGGACTCAGAATCAGAGGGAAGAGTTTCACCTCCCTTTCCCCACACCACCACCAGTCCCCCCCCCCCACCGAAGTGGCACCTATACGCAACACTCCACTAGATCTGCAGCACTCAAGGTGTAAGTTATGGAGGGTGAGTGGCAAGGACATCAAGGGGAACGGCATACAGAAAGTGATCTCAGACTATGAAAGAGAGATCCGCAGTGCAGCTCTGAGACGCTACTCTCATTCCCCTTTCATTCCAATGCTACGTATTGATGGGTTGTTCGCTGAGCATCTCTCACTTTTGAACGAGGAGTACTTGTGCCACCTTGGAGACTAACAAAAGCTTACGCCCAGATAAATTTGTGAGTCTCTAAGGTGCCACAAGGACTCCTCGTTCTTTTTGCTGATACAGACTAACACAGCTACCACTCTGAAACTTCTCACTTTAGAGTGTCACACCTCATGAGCAGTTCCTGGAGAGGACCATAAAGCAAAGCAGAATGCTTCTCTCACCCAACCTGAGATTGAGACAAGCTTTCACACATTAGAAGCAATTCATTCTAATGCATGAGCAACACTCAATAATTCATTACTCAGAGAAGCCTCTTTTAGTAAGAATGGAAACAAACATAATTTTTGAGCACCGCCCCCTCCGTCCTGACTAATAAGAATAGCCCAGTCTGAGCTGATGAGCTTTCCAGGGAGTTATTTTGCTCATCTGGATAGCAGCATTCTCGTCCAGAGCAAAAGGAGCAGCAGTTCTTTTCCCAAAACAGAAAAAAAAAAACCTGATAAGTGATTGACTGTAAAATAAACAAACAAAAATAAACAATATTTTTAAAAATGCTGGTGCTATAGAATACTTAACATGCTGTTCAAGTGTGTGTCATGGTGATTTACATAGAAATAGTCTTCTTTGCAGCCCAAGAGACAACAGTAAGTTACTGTAAACGTGCAGCCAGATGCATAGTCACTCCCTCGCTAATACTGCGCTGCACTCTCTAGTTTATCATTGTGCACATTCTGCAGCAGAAGAAATGAAAGAGAGGCATCCGTCTGTGGAAGTACACTATTAAATCAACCACTGAAATCAGCTCAGCCTTTTAACTTTTCTGTAGATTTTTATTTTCTTTTAGTCTTGTGGTTAAGGCAAAGCATTGGGTTCTAGTCCGAGTGCTGATACCATCTTCCTTTGTAGCCCTGGGCAAGTCCCTTAACCTCACTGCTTCAGTCTCCCAATCTGAGTGGGGATAGCAGTACTGCTCTACTTCACAGAGTGCTGTGAGGATTAATTAATGTTTGTAATAAGGGAGTAGAGTATTGGCCTCATGAACTTTACACTGTCAAAGAAGCAAGGGGTGATGGAGGGCTGTTGCGGATCCTGGTCCTTCTCCGTTTAGCCTCCTCTTACGCCAACAACAGAGTATAATGATCATTCCCCATTTTATACCGGGAAGAATTTTATGTGCGCACTTACATACACCCAGCCAATCAACAGCAGGCCTCTGGGTACTACAGAAACCTGTTGCTTTCTGAATATGTTTATTACACAGAAGCCTGTTGAGTCTGACTTATTTGTGATAAAGGCTTGAAAAGCTAATACTGTTTTCTTCTGATGTGTGGATGTTAGCATACAGTGTTCATTAAAAGATATTCCAACAAGCCGCATTAACTGGATAACCCCAGTGATTAGGCTCAAACTTCTCTGATTTAGACACATTTCTCACACCAGTATGTATAACAATATTGTTCTTCAGATCAGGAGGGCTGACATTACTCTCACTATGCTGTAAGGAAATATTAGTTTTAGACTGCTAATGTTTTATTTATTTTTAGTAAGTCTGGTATAGAGCAGAAACACAGGAAATGCAACCCAGACAATGACCACTGATCCACCTAGTCTAGTATTCTAGATTTAAAAGATTAAGGAATTATGATCATTTAGTCTGACCACCTGCATTGCACAGGCCATAAAAATCTCACCCAGTGATTCCTGAAGCAAGCCCAATAACTTGTGGTTGAACTAGATCATATATTTTAGAATGAGATTAGTTCTTTAGGTCAAGCTTGTCATGGTTCCAGCACTGCTCTATATAAAATAATTCAAAGGAAAGTGAGTTCCTTCCCCTCCTCATCAATAGCATAACCAAACAATGTTGCAAATGTACAGGGCATGGGGAAATGGCGAATGGCATTCCTTCCTGACTCCTGCTAGCAACCAATTTATGACCTGAAGAATAAGGATTATTATCTTTTGTAACTATTAACTCAGCCAGTGTAATAGCACTGAATGATTTATTAATGTAAACATCCAATCCTTTTCCTTCCACCCACCCACATTTTACTAAACTATTCGCCTCAGGGAATTCTATGGGTTGATTATATACAACATAAAAAGTGTTTCTCCTCTTCTGAACATGCTTTCTTTACATTTCAAGTACACCTCCTGTGCTTGTGTTAAGAGGAAAATGTGGTTGGCCTTCACTACACCGTTCATTATTTTAGATACCTCTATCATCTCTCTTCTTAATATCGTCCCTTTCCCAAACCAAATCATGCTAGACTTTTTAATCCCTCTTCATATGAAAGTTCCCTCCCCCAGTGCTTCTAATCTTTTTCATTACCCTTCTCTGAAATGAGGTGACCAAAACTCAATGCTGAATTCATGGTGAAGTCATTCCATCAATTTACATAATGGCATTATAAAATTTCCACATGACTCCCCTTCTTCTACAGCCAAATGTTGTATTTGCTTTATTGAGTGCTGCTGGACATTCAGCAGATGCCTTCATTAAACTGTCCTCTGTGACGTGTACACCTTTCTCCTGAGAAGTCTCAACTAACTTCAGAACCCATCAGTGTGCATGAGTAGTTTTAAATTGTCCCTTCCAGTGTAAATTATCTTGCAAGTCAATTCTGAGTTTTACTTGCCATGCTGTTGCCTAATAAACTAATTCTTTTAGGTATTTTTGGAGAATCTCTCACAATCATCCACAATTTTTATTCTTGTAAATAAGTTTGGGCCTTCCAATAAAACGGTGGCCATCTTGTTATTCACTATTCTATTCCTAATCCTAGAAGCACCTTGCTATTAATGACTGTTTCTCAGAATGGAAAGACATTTATTCCTGCTCTTCACTTCCCAGCTCCTAAACAGTTTCTAATCCATGGCAGAATTTTATCATTCAACCTGCAGTTCCATAATAGTCTATTGTAAGAGATGTCAATAGAAGCCTACTGAACGCCTAAAAATATTGAATCCAATGCTTCTCCTGGACTCCTTATTTTGTTATCACTTTTCAAAAACCCTAGTGGGTTAGAAACATCCAGTTTATCCTTATAACAGCTGTGCTCTTTTGTGGGGGAAACACAGGAATTGCCATACTGGATCAGACCAGTGGTCCATCAAGGTAAAATCTGAACACAGGAAACGAAGGGCTCTTGTGTTAACCCCAAACACTGTTACTGTGGCAGTTAGCTGGAATTTCATTAGACTGTCCAGAGGTGCTCTCGGGAACAAGTTTGACAGATGACAACCTATTTGTCTCTGCCTTTTACATCTCGGGCATCCAGACTTTCTAACAATCTCAAAGTCACTTCTGAAATGTAAACATAATAAAAAAAATATTCAATTGCCATTAGCTTCCACCTCTGAGGTACCTTTCTCTTTCCCATCCCTTCCCAGCTGAGAGTTCCCTTTTTTCCTAAATGGTGATTGCTTTGGTAATACCTCTGACCTTAACTTGTGCATGAGAGAGGGGGAGAGAGAACACGTGCAAGAGACACAACTCAAGCCCTGGAAATCTGTTTATGTATTCTGAGAGCACATCTTCAGAGGGGGGTGACTTGAGAAAGAGGGAAGCATAGTGTGTATGCCAAGGTGAGCACTTCATGACTTATTTATAAGGGAAGGGGCATAAAAAAAATTGCTAAAGGAGAAAGAAGAGAGAAGAATCTGACTTACCTTGTCGGTGTAGACGAAGAACAGAATCACGATGGTGAGCTCCAGCAGGAATATAATTAACAGCATGATAAAAAACTGTCAAGAGAAGAGGGGACAGGGGAAGAAACAAAAACCCAGAAATATCAAAATCTGATTCATCTTCCTCCTACTGTACAATAACTACATTCAGCAGGTCATGCATGAAAAGGGGATTTTGTTTTATGGACGACAGGGTACAGAGTTACTGCTTTGAGACCAAGAGAGGTGTTTGCACCATGCAGCATTGGAAAGCACACACAGGACTAATCAGGGACACAGTATGTGCAGACACACACACAGCCTACTTCTGCTCCTACTAACTTCAGTGAGAACAGAGGCTTTTGTTTGTTTGTTTGTTTTGTTTAACCAAATTTTTTCAGTTAATGAAGTGGCATGGACATCTCTATTCTTCTCATTCCGTACAGGGTGCTTCCCTCTCTGGAACAAGGAAGCCACAGGTCACTCCATTATGGCTACTGGGAAAGTGAAAGGAACATTTAAATGTTTGTGTACAAAGTTAGCATGAAGAATGCTTCATGCTAGGTATAAAAATGTCTCAAAAGTTTGAACTGGAAGCTGTCTCATTTATACTTATAGCATTAAAAAAAATTATTCAGTTTAGCTTCAGGGCTCTGAGGAAACATCCCATCTAATGCCAGAAATGGGATTTATAAAAAGTACCTGAATTCCTGGATTACGGATTTCAGGTAGGAGTCTCAAAAGGGCTCAGCTCTCATTGACCTCAGTGGGAACAGAGGTAGGCCAACACTGAGCACTTCTGAAAATCCCACCTTTCCCATTTTGTGATGAGGAAAAAAAAATGTTGCCCCTCCAACTCTAGACAGGCTGTGGTGCAGTCATGGCAGAATGGCACTGTAGAGTTAAGAGACTGAAGAGAGCTACTAAGCAAGCTAAGCTATCTTTGTCATCTCCAAGGATTCCCTGCAATAACCAGGCCTGATGCAAAGTCCATTGAAGTAGGCAGAAAGAGTCTTATTGATTTCAATGGGCTTTGGAACAGCCCCTAATTAACAGTTCATGGTGTTATGAAAAGAGGATTATTTAGAAATCACATAAAATCAGGAGGAGGACATAAGATTGCTCACAGGCTCCACTGCCCCCTACAAGTTCACACACCTACCTCCCTGCAAGACTAGAATTTTATAACTGAACAGTACTGCT
This sequence comes from Mauremys reevesii, assembly GCF_016161935.1. NCBI lineage: Eukaryota > Metazoa > Chordata > Testudines > Geoemydidae > Mauremys > Mauremys reevesii. The sequence continues at coordinate 110,437,331 of NC_052626.1, forward strand.
TTGATTGAAACCTCAGTTTCAGGGGGGGGGGGGGGAGAAATCTACTGCTCCTTTTGCTTCAGCCACTCAGCAGCAAACCTGTAAAACTTCAATGGCTAAAAAAGTGTTATCAGAGCTTTTCTTTGCCTGATGAGTGGAAGCCAAACCTTTGAACCTATGAATTTCTGTGATAAAATAAAGGGCAGAAGATCTGGAGACAGAAAATTTTCCACCAGTACAATGACACACATTTTGTTGCATTGGGCCCCAAAAGTTTTAAATTATGGTTTATTTTCACTTCGCTGGAATCTAAAGACTAGAGTGACCCTAGTACAGGAATCTACTTTCAGCCAGTTCTAGGTCAGGACACCCATTCATGGCAGCAACCTCCCAGGCAGGCCTCCTTGTCATTATCATCCAGAAATTGGATGAATTGGTGAATACCAGCCCATGTGTCATTGGTCTTTAATACTGTGATTTCAGACTGCAGCATAGTATTCAGTGAGCAGGGACAAAGTATATCACCATGTACTTGAATGCCCTGGTACTGCAAGAACACTCTGTTCCTTGATACCTACCTCTACTGGGACATGTCACCCCTCAGAGATACTGGCATATCCATAAAATGTATGTGAATTATATTGTGTATGTCCATAAACTGCACTTTCCCTTTGAGAGTGTAGGGGGTCACCCCGCCAAAGCTGGTGAGTAGGTATATCATGGCCACTCCCTATTATTAAGGTAGCCTTACACTTCTGATTATAAGAATTTGTTTTCAGTTGCTCATAACTTTTCCTAACTTTGACCATTTTGGCTGAAATTTTCCATGCCAGGTGTCTTGCTCAGGCTGCCATCCCCACAGACCAATGAGCATGCTCCAGCCTGCAGTGCTGACCAGACTGCACATGTGCTATCCCCCACAGAGCAAATACTCATGCTCCATCCCCTCACAGATCCTATACATAACAGGACTGTGTATGCTCCAGTCCAGGTGTACAGGGATTCAGAAGAACTTTCCTTATAATGGCTCCTCCCAGCTGCTCCGGGCTGGAGTGAAGCCAGGTGCCATCACTGAGAGCAAGCAATTTATTCCTCCTGTGCTTTCAATGACCCCTCTGCTGGGACACAGGCACTGTGACAGAGGAAGTTGTCTGATTCGAATACAGAGAGGATAAAAGCCAGACCAGAGGGGGGCGGGAACGTGGAAGGAATAGACTGGGACAAGGTGTCTGTAAAACTGGAAATAGTCCCAGTTCCTCTCCCCCACCACACTCTATGTGTGGGGAGGAGTAGACTGGAAGTTGAGGGGTGAGATTAGGATTCAGACAAGGAGTCTGGAGGGGAAGTCTAGAATGGGCTGAGTAAGGACACAGGGATGAGAAGCATGAGGAGACGGACCTGGGTAGGTTAAGAGAATGGGACTAGGATAATGACCCAGAAGGGGGTGGGGGAGGAGACAGGTCAGTAGAAATGGGGCAGAAGGGGCCAAACTTGGGGGAAATGGGCAGAAGTGTCTCTGTACACTAGACCAGAGACTTCTCCAGAGCCTGGAATAGAACCCAAGATTCCCGAGTCTCTCCTTCCTCTGCTTTCAACAAAAATCTACAAAACCCACTCACAAAGTGTCTCTCTCATCCCATTCTAGGGTTGGTTCACACAAGGGATGACAACCTACTATTGTTATCATTTATGCTTTTAGCTCAAGTAGCAGAGGTGTGGGTGGTGGACCCACAGGGTGGGTGTCAATACAATGCCAACCTGCTGGAATTCAGGGATAGCTCAGTGGTTTGAGCATTGGCCTGCTAAACCCAGGATTGTGAGCTCAATCCTTGAGGGGGCCACGTAAGGATCCGGGGCAAAAATCAGTACTTGGTCCTGCTAGTAAAGGCAGGGACTGGACTCAATGACCTTTCAGGGTCCCTTCCAATTCTATGAGATAGGTAGATCTCCATAAAGAATACCTGCTCTTTAAGTTTGCTTTTAAATAAAAAAATATTAACAATGTTGCAAAGTCAAAAGATAGGAAATGTCCAACTTAAGGTTGTCTGTGGAAATCTCATTTGGTTTCCTTATACATCTGCATTATGATACAATCTTTAATTACAGGATCACATGCTGTTTTTGATACAGGACTGATGCCACTTTCTGTGCACGTGATGGACCTGCTCTTGTGATGAACTGGGGTTTGCGTAGTAAAGGAGGGTGTTGTCTACAGGTTCATTTGTTGAAGTTGGAATGCGTGTAGTGAAATGACAGGGGATTGCAGGAAGAGAAAGGATGGTAGGAAGCTGAATGTTGCCCTGGAAAAGTGGTTTACATTTCTGCCTCTGCCACAGAGGTCTCATGTGTAAGTCTGTGAATCATTCTCTGTGACTTTCCGTGACCTCCATGAATTTTGCAGTGCTTGTGTGGCTGACCCCAGGACCACCCCAGCAGCCTGGGAAGCCCCGGGGCCAGCCGCACCAGCCGCTGCTCTGGCAGGCCCAGGCAACTGGTTCCCAGCATTGCCCTGAAGCAGCAGGCCCCCGGGCCGCACCCCAGCGGCAGTCTTCAGGCATGCCCCCCTCCCAGCAGGTAAGATTTAGTCACGGGTATTTTTAGTAAAATGGACAGGTCATGGGGCCATGACTTTTTGTTTATTGCCCGTGACCTGTCCATGACTTTTACTAAAAATACCCATGACTAAAATGTAGTCTTACTCATGTGATGCCAGGCAAGTCACTTAAGCCAAACTTTTCAGTGTCTATTACTACTGTGTATTCCTCATTTTCTGCAGTTGAGCATGCTCAGCACTTCTGTAAATTAGTCCCGAGTCTCAGGTTGTCTGCCCAGATACTGATGATGATAAGGGCAACATAAAAATCTATTTAGAACGGAATAGCTCTGTGAACTTTTCAAAGCACAATATGTTAGGATTTCTCTCCATCTCCAAAGCCACAAACAAAACAAAACAATGATTTTTCTCCACAAAATAATAGTATTGTTTTAAACAAGGCCTTCAGCCTTATGTCTCTCATATCTTGTCTCCACTGACAAAACAAGGTACATTTTTACTATGGGTTAACTAACATGCATGAGCTATCCTGCTGTAAAAATATAGTGGAGACAAGGCACTGTAGTTTGACTGCCATGTAGGTGAGGTCAACCTCAGGAAGGAGGTGCAGTGCTCACCTCACCTACCTACCCTGTGGTAAACACTGCAGGTACCCTGTCTCCACCTAGGATTTTACAGAAAGGTAACTATTGTGTATTTCTCACTGTAGAAAGACACCTTTGTAAGGAGTGAATTTCAGTGTCCCCCAGATGTAGTGGTATTACAGCTTAACCCTGCACAGACTGATCTGATGACCATAATCTCAGACACGCACTGCTCCACCATATTCCTCCACCATACTCCCCCAGAACCTACCGCCACAAACTGATCTGATTTTTTCATTAACTTCCAAGGTGGAATTAAGTCAAACATGAGAGCCAAGGCAGGATTGGCATATAGCAGACAAGTGTGAGCCTATACAACCCCTGCATGCCCCCTGAAAACCCTCACCATTTCTTTTGCAGCTCCTGAACTCGGGTGATAAATAAGAAGAATAAAAAATAAGCTTTGCTGCTGTCCTGTGAGACTACAGGCTGTTGATATAATAAAGATTTATGTGCTGAGAAACAACAATCCCAAAGCAAAGTGTTCATGTAGAACTCCATAAAGAAGATTGATCTAACCTTGTAGCTAGAGATACTTCACCACAGCGCTTGTCAACATGGCAGAGGTTCACAAGGGGGGGTTAAGCCAAAAATAATCCCACGGGCTCTAGGACTCAGTGGGAGTGAAAGAAGGGCAGGAAAAGAGCTCCCTCCCTATTTTGCTGCTGCTGCTCCACCCATAATCCAATTCCAGCGCGACTTCTCAGCCCTTCCCCTCCATTTCCTTCACACCCCTCCCTCACCGCTTCTCCACACAGAACTCAGCTGAGGGAGTAGAGAAGAGGACACTCACTGGGCTGAAAAGGATACTTTGGAGTTGATGCAGCCCCCAAAATTAAGCACAGCCAATGTGTGTGGGGAGGAAGGAGAAAACAAAAGGAGGAAGATCCTCACTTGCAACCCCACCCGCAACCGGTGCCAGCTTCCCTCATCCAGCACCGGGCTATGACTCAGAAGATCTGGGTTTATTTCCTTGCTCTGCCACAGACTCTGTCCAACCTAGGGCACGTCACAATCTCTCTGTGTCTCATGGACCCATCCGTAAAATGGGGATAATACTTCCCTTCCTCACAGGAGTGTTGTGACGATACATTTAGGAATGTTTTTGAGGCACTCTTACAAGTCTGCTCCAGCCAGCAGGAAGTTAAATTGTGCTGGGGACAGGTTTGGCCTCTGGCAGCCCCAGGATCAAGAAAAGAGAAACAGGACTGACAGTCACCTTTCTTCAGCTGCATTGAGCATGACCTTCGCGCAGTGGGGGGTCTAAACCTTTAAGTCCAGGTGAAAGGCAGTTTGCAAACGACTCTGGATAAACAAATCCTGACTGTTCAGCTTATGTATCACTGCTTCCTTCCGAGATATTCATTTCCCCACGTGCACACTTCTGAAATTCAGAAGCCCTCCTATTTGACTACACCTTTTGGCCCTTTCACATTAGATCTCAGAACGCAGTTGTATTGATTGACTGGCAAGGGTTTTAATTTGCCCTTTGGTAGAAAACTACACTGAAGTAGGATGTTTTTAAAATGTATATGTTAGATCAGACAATCAAAAACAGTCACAAGCACTTTATAACAGATTTATAAGAGAGGCAGCATGGTCTGGTTTGTTACGCACAGAACTGGGGCTTCAGAGACGTACAGCCTAATCTTGGCTCTGACACTAATTTGCTGCTGTGTGGCCTGGGACAAGTCACAATCTCTGTTTCCACATCAATAAAAAAAATTAATATACTTATCTACCTCACCAGGATGCTCTAAGGATTTAGTACAGTGACATTTGTATAGAACTTGGAACATGTGAAGTGCTAAGTAGTAGTAGTATTTCTACATATGCTGTCAGAGTCACCCTTATGGTATTAGCGGCCTTTCATCTGAAGATTCATGCCAAAACACTTTTGTTGCACTTCACAGTTCTCTCAGCCATACCAAAACACAAGATGACTCTCTCATAACATGCAAGGTTCCCCTCCACTCGTGGTACATGCTCATAAAAATTATACCCAGTATATTTTCAGTACACGCTATCTGGAGCATGGTGCATACCTCTAGGTTTATTAATGTACCTGGTGCTAAAGCATACTGTGACGCTGCACCCCATAATGCTTTATGGGAATATGCTTATGAATGTATATATGACCTAACTGGAATATGTTTTATGCTACATATGCCATGTAACATATCTGCAAAGATTATGAGCTACTGAATATGTTCATCCTATTTGTATGCATGTGTCATTTTTGTATTTAAAGTTATGAATATTGGCTGTGTACTTTTTTTAGTTTAAAAGAAGCCTTAGTAAAGCATTTGGTCAGCTTCTTAAGAAAGGAATGTGCAAATTAATTGCCCAATCAAGAAACACAACTGATAATGGATCTTGGAAGACCCCAATCCACATAGGAAGTCTTCCTGGAGATATTCAAGATAGCATGTGGGCAATGGCTGCTGCCTGTAAAAACTGAGTCATGCATGGACATGTGACTTGCCCATGTGACTCAAACTCCATCTTGGAGCTAGAGTTTGCATAGGAAAGAGGACAGAGTCACCACCCACAAGAGAAAGTCTATTTAAGCCCCTGGGAGCCCCTCCATTTTGTCTTCAGCTGGCTCAAGAGATATCCTTTGGGGGTAAAGAGGCTACCTGAAAGAAACTGGAACAAAAGACAGTAACCATGGGGGTGTGAGTGATTGCTGGACCCAGATTAGAAGGAGGCTAGTCTGTAAAAGAAGCTTATTGGAACATCTCTGAGGGTGAGATTTCCTCTGTTATCACTTTCTTACTGTATTAGACTTGCGTGTTTTATTTTATTTTGCTTGGTAATTCACTTTGTTCTTTCTGTTATTACTTGGAACCACTTAAACCCTACTTTTTGTATTTAATAAAATCACTTTTTACTTATTAATTAACCCAGAGTATGTATTAATACCTGGGGGGGGGGGGCAAACAGCTGTGCATCTCTCTCTATCAGTGTTATAGAGGGCGAACAATTTATGAGTTTACCCTGTATAAGCTTTATACAGGGTAAAACGGATTTATTTGGGGTTTGGACCCCATTGGGAGCTGGGCATCTGAGTGTTGGAGACAGGAACACTTCTTAAGCTGTTTTCAGTTTAGCCTGCAGCTTTTGTGGGACGTTGTTCAGGCCTGGGTTTGGGTTTGTAGCAGGCAAGCGTGTCTGGCTCAAACCAGACAGCGTTCTGAAGTCCCAAGCTGGCAGGGGAAACGGCTCAGGGGTAGTTTCAGCACATCAGTTGGCAGTACCCCAGGGGTTTTCTGTGATCCAACCCGTCACACATACATATGTGAACATGTGCACAAAAGCCTGGTGGACTATGTAAAGTGAAAGTGGGCAACAGCTGACAATAAAGAAAGGCTAGAATGACTAGTTCGGAGTTTGTTGTCCAAGACAAATAAAATGCAAAAAAGGAGACAAAGAGCATAAATGAGGGAAAGTAAATCAGATTTTCTGAACTATTTCAGTTTTAATAGCCTAGGGTGTTACAAATAGAGCAACACTGGCACAATGTTTTATTTTTAAAAAATATAGAAGTACATAGCACCAATGAAGCCAACAGAACTACATCAGAATTTACACCAACTAAGGATCTGCCCCCATGAGTTTCAAGCAATCTGCTGAACTAAGAATTGTAACCTGTATTTAGTGCACTAAGCGATTCTCCTGTCAGTAAATACACAAAAATTATTATTTATCCTGAAATATCACCAACTAGCCTCAATCAGATCAGAGGCCCATTGTGCTAAATACTCTACAAACACACAGAATATGACTGTTCCTATTCCTTACAGTTTCAGGCTCCTATCCTGCAAAGATTCATGCACTAGCTTAAGTGTTTGCAGGATCAGGGTACAGGAGAGAACTTACAATTAATAGTGCCAGGTTGCTGCATTTCTTGTGTAAGCATTTGAAAAAAACCCACACAGCTATGCACCTACACCCACCTATTATACATACACAAAATAAAACACAGAGTCTTCAAATTGATACATGTATTGGACTACTGAGTATAGAATCTCCTTCAAACACAATATTTGCCCTTTCCATCACAGGTCACCAGAAGGTCAGCCATCTTTTTTTTTTTTAATTGGAGTTCAACCTTTCAAATGCCCCTGTGAGACACGAATGAGAATGTGAAGCAATTGTTCACTATGGCTTGCCATCATCTCTCCCTTTACAACATCTCAGATCCCAAATTTAAACTATGACCTTCCCCTTAGAGGTCACCAAAAAGCCTTAAGTCTTCTTGCATTTAAACCATTCACAGGGGTCTTCTGAGCCAAGTTCTTAAAGTCTGGTTTACTCATTCATTACACACCTCATTAGGGGAGGGGAAAAAAGAAAAGAAATTTGACATTTCTATCAAACTGTGCGTTACCAAAAGGTCACCGATCTAACTTAGGTTGTAAGCTCTTTGGGGAAGGGACTTCTTTTGTCCTGTGTTTGTATAGTGCATCGCACAAAACTGGGGCTTCTTGGCCCTAGGAAAATACAAATAATGAAGAGCAGTTTTCAACACTAACCTCATGAGCCTTTTGCTATCTAATACACACCTGCTAAGACTACTAAAGTTCCAAACCTTTGTTCAGCTTCAAATTTCTGCTTTTTTAAAATCAACCTGCTACATTTCCCTCTCCCCCAGTGTGAAATTTCCCCTCCCCCCTCCAAAAAAAAATTAAAAAATGGATTTAAGGCCTGTCAACTGGCAACTCTACAGGGTAAAAAAATTAGTTGCCAAGATTCTCAAAAGTAAATAAGTGATTTTTCGGTGCACCCCCAGGAGAAACACTTTAAAAGGACTTCATTTTTAGAAATGCTGAGGTATCTCCGGTTGGGTACCGAAAACTGAGGAAGTCCAATTCACCACTCTGAAAATGTTGGACAGGAGCTTTACTGCACTGGAAAGTGGAGATTTCTGCCCTTTCACTAGCATGCACGACACTTACTTCTAGTCAACATAGAGAGATAACAGACTTTTAAGTTATGCTATTTATATGTGTAGGAAAGGTATTGGAGGTCAAGTTTAGAGGCTTTTGGATTTTTATTTTAAGGCTCCCTTCTCAGCCATGTACAGTTTGACTTGTGGAAAGTAAGGCTGGGCCAATATTTTTAAACTTAGGTACCTAAAGTTAGGCACTTAAAGTGGCCAAATTTTAAGAGGTGTCGAGCACCCACAACTGTCATTGATTTCACTAGAAGTTATATGGGATCCAGGCCTCTGAAAATGAGACCACTTTTATTTAGATAAGAAGCAAACCAGCACCCACGGAAATCAATAAAAGCACTCACTGACTTCGCTGAGCACTAGACTGGGCCCTGAACATGGATTCAGATGCTTATCAGTGGTACTAGTGTTTGAAAACGTTAGCTCTGGCCGTACAGGTAGAGGAATACAAAAATCATCCCAATACATTTGTTTTTAAAATCTCTAACAATAACATTTCTGTAACATAATGGTACATGACATATGCAGAACACAGAGTGGTGTGGTGCAGTATAAAAATTTTATCAATGCTCATTTTAAAAAATCAATTGTGTTTTTCCCCACTTTTAAAAGCAAAAGCTTTTAATATTTAATTGGTCTCGTAAAAAGTCTTATTTTGCATAATTCCCAGAAGGCATCTTGATTTGACATGTTAATAGGGAATAGGAACATTATGAAAGGCTTACTTATTTCTTTACATTGTCTTGGATAATATTTTTATGAATACCAAAGTAAGGGGAGGAGGAGGAAAAGATGGGAAGGGAACGGCCCTTGCACCTTAGAAATGACTCCTCCTGCTGTTTGGAAAACTTCCCCACAAAGTCACTATAGGAGACAATAACAAAAGATGCCCAAGACATGAACAATAACCATGACTGAAGTCAACAGCAAATAAAATAACGATCTAGGAGTAAAGGAGTTTCTTAGGACTTGTCTACACTGCTCTGCAGTTTGGACTACGGGTGAGTATATAACCGTGCACCAGAGTGCTGTGCTGTAACTTCTCTGTGTGGATGGTGCGGGTGCGAACTAAAAGGTTCCTATTTCACATTAATGCACACTCCTGTATGAAAAGGAGGACTATGTTAATGCAGACTAGGAACCTTTTAGTTTGCGTCTGCAGCATTCACACAGGGGAGTTACAGTGCAGCACTTTGGTGCCCGCTGCTATTCACACCCCTGTAGGCTTTCAGTGTAGACATGGCCCTATATTAGAAGCATGTCACAGCAGGTATTAGATCTTCCTATATGTTTTTACAGCACCTAGTACAATGGGGTCCTGATCTTTATTGGAGCTCCTTGCGATAGCATAATGTGATTTTTTTTAATGGAAAAACGGGGGCGGGGACTTGGGCGGCGCGGCACGGCACTCGGGGGGCTTGGAGCTCGGGGGGGAGGCGGGCTTGGGTGGCGCGGAAGGGCTTGGGCGGCGCGGCGGTTGCGGGGGGGTGTTACCACAGGGGGGCACTTTTTTTTTTTTGGCTTGGGGTGGCAAAAAAGTTAGACTCGGCCCTGCTCAGCAGAGACTTTCTAGAGCTTCACAGCTAAATTCCCAAAAGACTGTCTGCACTGGGCATGCTCCAGCTGGGCAATTGCTGCTCTGGTCTGCTGCAGGTCAGGCTGGGGATGGATAGTAGGAAGTCTGTCTCTCCTTTGCTGTCAATACATAAGCAACCCCAATTCTGGCATTCCCTAGCTTCTGAGTGCTTGGCTTTGCATCTTAAATAATGTTCTTTTAATGCAGTTTGTGCATGTGTTTACACAACAAGTTAAAGACCAGTGATTAATCATAATTTAAGCACTGTCACCTGATAAACCTCTTTACGTTACGGAGTCACCACGGAGTGCTATTTAAAAGACAAGTTCTAGAAGCTTGGCCTGCATATTGTCGTAAAATATAGATCTAACGTGGGCTAGCCAAATTCACAGTGGATAGCCAAACAAATTATTTGTGGTCTGGGTTAACTAGATCAATACTTAACCAAGCTGGAAGCCAGTGTAGGAGGTTCTTCATCACATTAACAGTTTCCCCTCTCCATGCATACCTCTAGGTTAATTGTCCTGCATACTTTCTGAGCTTCCTGATGCAGTCTTAACTAACAAATGGTTTGACAGAATAGATTTAGAGTGATCACCAACCAGCACAGCAATAGTCTTATTGTCCAACACCAAGCCGGGACAAACGCATCAGTTAGATCAGGCTAAACCGGTGATTTTGTAAGAGGCACTTGCAGCTGCCAGAAAAGGCAGGGGCTGTAGTTTCACACCACCCCCCAGTGGAGAAGCATATTGATTGGAGAGAGCAAATAGCTATAAAGCCATCCAGAGCAATGCAGGATTGTCCCCCACAGTACAATTTCTATTTTATTTTAGTCTAGTTTTAAAAGTCCTATGCCATGAAGTTTCCACCTCTTCCCTTTGGAGACTATTCCACATCTCACTGTCAGAAAGTTTTTGCTGACATTCAGACTAAATTCTCCCATTGCTCCAACTTATAACCCTTTGTAACGCACTATATAATTCCTCTCTGCCGATAGTATTTATACTCCTGAAATATTTGTAGATTTATGTTCCACCTGAGTCTTCTCTTAGCCCCGCTCTGCGTATTTAGCTCTTTTAATCTTCCCTCAGAAGTAAATCTCACCAGCCCCTTGATCATTTTTTGCTACATAAAAATGGTAAGTTTGCTCTTATATATTACTGCATTTTTACAGTTTATGAGCAACCCTATGAATAGAAACTCCATTATTAAAACAGCATGTATCTAAATTTGGTTCATCAGCTATTATTCTGTAAAAGCCTTAATAGTTAATCCACTGGGATCCTGACAAAGGCTTGCAATGCTTGATGCCTGCCGGATATATCTTACAGATCTGTGTATATTTATACTCTATTTATGTGCACACACAGTCATCCATCCTGATCAATACAGCTGAAAGGAATCTGCAGTCATTATCTGCGTGAAGATATAAAATGAAGCACCATGTTTTGCTGCATGGTTCAGAAGTCCGACAGTACAGTCACAAAGGTGGCCTTCCTTTGTTAGACAGGGAGGATAACGTAACTCATTTATTCAGCAAATCAAATACCACCATTCTGCATCTAAACCAGTGGTTCTCAAATTTTTGTACTGGTGACCCCTTTCACAGAGCGAGCCTCTGAGTGTGACCCCCTTTATAAATTAAGAACACTTTTATATATATTTAACACCATTATAAATGCTGGAAGCAAAGCACAGTTTGGACTGGAGGCTGACAGCTTGTGATCCCCCCATGTAAGAGCCTCATGACCCCCTGAGGTGTCCCAACCCCCAGTTTGAGAACCTCTGATCTAAACCATCTAATTTGTGCATGGACATGGCTGTGCATAAAACCTGCATGTAAAGATTCAAACTGGAAATATCCAGTTTGAATATCTGGACTTGCGTGCCCCAGAGAGTGGTAGCCATATGATCCCAACTGTCCATTCTTGCATTCTATTGGAGAGGACCACCACGTGTTTAGCCCTTAGCACAGCATCATCAATTTCAAATCCTAACTTAGGTCCTAAGTAAGAACAGACCTTTTGGTGCCCTCCTACACAGTTGCAAATATTTGTCCACATTACAAAACCAAAGCAGGAGGACAGAAATGGATTGACAGAGGTGATACAAGCTAGTACTGAGAGGCACTAGGAGAGCTTTCTGTAGGGTAGGAATAGGAAGGGGAGGTGTTGCAACTCAGCAATGAAATTAATGAAGAAAGTCGTGATGTAGCACAAGGACTGCACTATGCCTTACTAAAGGTCAGTCATGGCAAATACAGCAGTTGCAATAGTGTACAAGATATACCAGCACTCAAGGAGTTAAGAGGAAAAAGACTCAATTTAGATATAGAATTTTTCTGAGGTCTTTTATTCTAGTCTCACTTGTGCTTTCTACTTAAATTATCCAATCTGATTAGTTTAGCAATTTAGAATGTATTCCTTGAACCATATATCTCAGCAGTTTCAAATGGTATTTTGTGGCCTTTCTAGTCATTTTATGACTTTTGTAAAAAACGTATTCCAAATCAATGAAATATCATAAAATACCAAAACCATGCATCAGTCACATCACAAGCACACGCTCAGCACAACCTCAGCTAAACATGATCACAGAATATTACACTATGGCTTAAAGGAAGCTCTCACTGGCTTTTTCACGCTCTTCAGGTGTTATCACTTCCCCTGCCCTAAGGGAATGCACAGGTAAGATATGACCAGAGTTACACCCTGGTCCTTCATAATGAAGTTCTACCATCTGTTATGCAGCAATCTACTATACTAATATCATGATCCCACTTAGACTATGTCATGGGGTACACTCATTGCTAATAGTGCCTCCTCCTGGCCGTCCTGGGGATTAGTTCTGGCCAGGCATTGAACGCTCCTCCAACAGTGTCTCCTGTTGTTTACTCACTGTCTGCCACGCAGGGGGCTCCCTCTTCATGCCTTGGCCGTCCAGGCAGGTCACCACACATTTCCCCTTTCAGGCGGTGGGGGCGGGGGGAGAAGAGGGGAGAGAAGGGGCAGGCAGTATCCAAGTCCCTCCATACAAAATGGCAGTCTTCCCTTTATTGATCCACTGTGCCACTCCTCCAGAGGCTGGTAGGTGGATCCGGGCCCACCCTCTACTCTGGGTGCCCACTCAGGGGCACTCTCAGCAGCGGCTAAAGTCTGACCTGCCCCATAGCTTGCTGCGTTTCCCCTGAGCCTTGCCTTCCTCTCTGGCTCTCCCTCTTCTCTGGGCTTGCTAACTCAAACTCCCCCACCCAGGGAGTAACCGTAGGCTACTTGCCTCTAGCCCCAAACACAAGTCACTTCTCCCAGGGAGTGACAGCAGCCAACTTCCCTGCAGCCTCCTCTTTTGCCAGCTTACTGGTTTATACAGGCCCCACCCGTTCCTGCTCAGCTGAGTTTCTTCTAATTAAATCCCTGCTCCCTGTCTCCTTCTCCAAGTGCAGCCTAGGCAGTTAATTGGCCCACTTAGCCATCTTAGCTCCTGCAGGCCTTGTGTGGAGTAGACCCGGGCTAAAGAAGTATGACTGGAATCTCAATGATCTGCATATGTGCAAGCCATTCAAAACCTTTGAACTGGTATTTTCAAATGTGTCTCGGGGAATTAAGTGCCCAGTTCCCAAGGAGTTTCAAGGGGACTTAGGAGCCTCACTGCCCGAGTCTCTTTTGAAAGTCCCAGTCCTGGGTTTTAGTAGAATATGCGGATTTTAGAGCACTTTGAAAAATCAGCTCTAAACAGAAAGTTTCACTCAACCTTAACTATGATGAAGCTGTGGCATTACCCCATAACAACATTTAAGGGCCACAACCTCAGCTGGGGTAAACTGGTGTAGTTCCTTTCCCTTCCATGGAGCTGTGCTAATTTACACCAGCTGAAGAGCTGGCTCTAGAAGTGAGTTTACAATGTTCTTTTCAGAATTAGCCAATCAGAGTTCTAACAGAATTTTCACTGAAGTCAATGAGAGCTCCATGCATGCTGGGTTGCAGGATTGGGCTGATAATATTGTAACTGTGCATGGTACTTTTCAGCAGGGAAACTAAAAAGAAAAAGATTCCTGCCTCAAGAACTTGCAAGCTAAAGGGACATTCAGGTACAGTACTATTAATAGTGATAGAGACAAAGGGAAAGGCATTATTGGTGCAGGGTTTCAGTGAAGAGCAAGGGTGTTTTCAGAAGGTTTCTTCTGAAAGAGCAGGGGAGGGGGCTGCAGGCTAACATTAATTAGGAGCTTTTTCCAGGTGGATGGAGCAACATAAAAAAAATGGGCCACGTTGTGTGTGAGAGCTGAGAAAGGGTGCAGTCAGGAGGGAAGGTCAGGTGGAGTGTTGGCTGCAGGAGGACAGAAGAGCAATTATGAAGGAAGAAGCAGAGTTGTAGAGCATTCTGGATTGTGGAATGAATGCCCCAAGTAGCAAGAGAAAGGGCATATTCAGAACATAATATTTTTGGAGGGAGGCAGTCTCAAACTGATGCCAGCTGAGCCCACTGTACTACAATACCATTATAAAATCAGTGTCCCTGAGACATGGTATTACTGATAGCATCATAACACCTTCCAGCATTTCTGCTGTGTTCTGACACGTTATCATCCTTCCTAAAGGCACCTTTGTTTCAAAAAGTTCCTTCTAAGAATGATGGGGTGAAATATGGTCCCACTCACTCCTACTCCCCTTCCACACCAGAGGCAGATAAAGGGACTAAGTTTCAAAGTATCTTTCCTAGCTGAGAGTCAATGAACATGCCAAGATTTCCATTTAGGGCCACATTCTGATACCCTTAACTCATATTGAATAGCATCACACTCCATGGATATCCTGCTGAAATCAGTGCAGCTCTCTGTGGAGTGAGGTGCTACTTAATATGGACAAGGGCATTAGAATCGCAACACATTCCCAAGTATGAAACAGTAGCTGCTCTAGTCCATCTGACATGGCTAACTGGAATGTACCATGCAGCTAAAAGGCCCTGAGATTGGTTTGGATCCAGTACCACATTTTGAACAGAGCACACAGACACTGAATAAACATCCAAACTCGCACCCTTCTTCAGGTTTCATTTTAATAGATACTCTAAGCAGTAACATCACAGAACTTCAGCCTGAACTTCTTGCCTGGACTTAGCATCTCTAAAGTTTTCCTCCTGTGTGGAGTTCCTAGAGTTGCCAACTTTATAATCACACAAAACTGCACCTCCCAGACTACTCCTTCCCAGAGGCCCCACCCACTGCCCCGCCCCCTCCCGAGGCCCTGCCCCCACTCACTACATTCCCCCTCCCTCAGTGGCTCACTGTCCCCCACCTTTGCTCACTTTCACTGGGCTGGGGCAGGGGGTCAGGCTGCGGCAGGGGATGAGGACTCTAACTGGTCTGCATGGATTGGAGAAGGCTCCTATTGTCCTGCTTCCTCCTGCTATCCCACATGAGCTCCCAAGAGCAGCTGAAAAGGGAGGAGGCAGCACCTAGATGTTGGGCAGACGTAGGGGGACAGGAGCTGCACAGGGGGTTATAGTATCTGTAGTTGGGGGAGGATTCTAAGGTGCTGTGGGGTTTAGAATCTAAGATGGATGATGCCAGAGAGCAAGAAGTTAGAAGTCTAGAAGCTGGGCTGGAACAGGGAGAGGTGCTGGGGAGCAGAAGATGGAGAATACTGGGATAAGAGGTAGGAGTAGGACCTAGTTGTGTGGAGGAGCAGAAGCCACATGGTGGTGGCCAGTAGGGGGCTGAGTAAGGGGATGGGGGCTCAGAGCTTATCCTATTCATGCACTAAGGGAAGTGGTACTGGTTAATGGTGTGGCAGGAGATGGTGTTTTTGTGAGGAGCGAGGAGGTTACAGTGCAGGGAGAAGTGAGCGGTAGGAAGAGGGTATGCTAATTCATTTATATGGTGTACGCTGGGTTGGAGGGAGGCCCAGAATCTGACCCTATATCTCCATGCACTCTGGCGTGTGACCTGGGCATTGCATTTGTCTGAATGTGATCGTTAGCTCTTTAGTGTGAAGATCCTGTGGCGTTCTGTATGAATAACAGTAATTGGCTGGGTCTGGCATGTGTAACAGTGCCAGGGAGGAGGAGAGGGGGGAATCTGTAAGTGGCAGAGAGAGGAGGGAGCAAAGAGCTCTAAACAGGAATAAAACATTAAAACAAATGGGTTTTGTGTGATGGGGTATAATAGTCATAAATAATCCATACAGACATACTGAGCCAGATCCCCCACTGGTCTAAATCAGCACAGCTTCAATGGAACCACATTGATTTCCACCAGCCCAAGGATCTGACCCATTTCTTTATTCATCATCCTGACAAGTACTTGTGACTGCCTCACTAAACAAACCCATTCACATTATTGAGCACTCTGAGGAACCTTATGGAAACCTGAACTAAAGTGAGAACAAAATTCTTTTTGTAAGGAAGCCTTGAGCATGGCCTACGTTCTGCATTCATACAAAGACAGGGTGAATGTGCACATGCCATCATGTCAAAATGTTATTGAACAAATAGCGGATACCGACAACGATCCTTATATGCTCCAGCTCCGATGTGAAGGAAGATAAACTCTCCCAGCATTAGGTTTCCCTGGGGAAATCAGAGGCACGAGTATCTCTTGAAATAAATAGACAGCCTTGTGGTGTGTAATCTCACAACTGAATGCAGAGGCAAGTTGACGGCTGAAGCTGGGGAACAACTCTCACTTGGTTTCAGAGAGTGACATTCTGTGGCATTACCTTTCTTTGGTTTCTGAAAATGTTACAACAAAAGCTCATCTCTTTGCAAACACTGTTGGGTCTTGGAAGCCGAGTGCCCCTAATGATCACCGTGCTGCAGTATAAGGTGTAAGGGCAGCGTTGTTGACAAGTGAAATTTGGTGAGCCGGAGCCTCTGTCCTGAGCAGGTGACTGAACCACCAACAGTCTTTTCCTCTCTGGGCCTGAAATATAGTTTATGCTGTAAGGGTCTGATCCAGCGCTCATTGAAGGGAATGGAACGAGTCCCATTGGCTTTAATGGGCATTTGATCGGTCTCTAAGGGTTTCTCTCAACATACAGCAAATCTTTATAAACTACTTTGCAGTAAGATGGGAGTGCAGTTCTGCTTCCTCCTGGGAATGTGTTTGTTCTCATTGTGAAGACTTTGAGTACCAATGCTCATCACCGTCCATGTGTTCCCTCTCTCCCTATAATCTCTATGGGGCATCTTGCATCCATTGTAACATACTGGCGTGTGCGTTTGTGTGTGCGCGAATGTGCACATGCCTGTGCGCTCGCATACACAGTTGTTCTCTGCTAAATAGAGTCACACTTGCTCAAGTTCTTGTGCCTGTTTCCCTATAGTGGCTGACCTATAAAAATCTCTGAATGAGTAGCGGCCATAAAGCAAAGGTGGTAAAGGCCTGTGTTTACGGAACTGAACTGCCTGAATTCTGTCAGTATCCTTCATATAAGTGGTTAGTGGGAATCTATAGCAGTTTTATGTTTGCAACCATGAAGTCATTATATGACACATAGTGCATGTTAAAAAAAATCCCAGCTGTGGCTTTTAAATAATGATTGATTTATATTATTATTCATTCATTCATTCATGCCCGTCACCCCAACCGGGGTATGGGCCGCCAACAACAGATCTCCTTATTATTAATTTGTATTAAAGTAGTCCCTAGGGGCCACAGTTGAAATCAGGGGCCAGTTGTGTTAGATTCTGTACAAACTCTTAGTGAGAGACAGTCTTGCCCTGTAGAGTTTACTATCTAAATAGTCAGGGCAAATGGGAAGCAGCATTATCCTCATTAAACAGATGTGAAGCTGCAGCATGCTGAGATTAAGTGACTTGCCCAAGGTAACAGACGGAGTCTTCTGGAGAGCTATCAACTGAACCAAAATCTTCCAAGTGCCAGTTCAGTGCCTTAAACACACTCCCATCCTTTCTCTGTTTAGGGCAGTGTGCTTCTCGGGGCTCAATCTACTGCACTAGACCTTAAACAACCTTTTAGCTTTCTAAAAAAAGGTAATTTATATTTCTCTTTTTGCTGTCAGGCTAAAAGATGAGTAAACACTCCAAGACAGAACTAGGGCTCAGCTTTTATCTTGCTGAAAGTGGCTAATTGGCTCAATTACCTAATTACCCTGAGCCCTGCTTCAAAATGGTAAGCCAATCAGCCTAATAACAAAAATACCTTCAATTAACTGTGAAGCAGGAGATTCAAAGAAGCCCTATGAAAGGAGTTCCTGACCATTGTGTAATGCAAAACCTTTGAAAATAGGAATCCAGTGCTCAATCCCCATAATTAGAGTCATTGGTAAAGTTAGTACTGTGTCCTTGGAGAGGTGTTGTGGTTATTTAACACACACTCCAATATCCATGATGCTTGAAATCATTTGTGTTTTAGGACAAATAATAGCCCTCCTCCTGGAAGGAGGCAAGGTATTAGAACCCTTTTTCTGCATCCTCTTTCATGCTGCCTGTTTTTTCAGGGTTTGGTGCAATGAACCAGATCCTTGGCCCCAGAACTGACAATGGAAAGTGGCCAGTCAGCTGATCTAAAGGGACAGCCAAGGCTTCTGTTTGTGTAGGGAAATCCTTGGAGGGGATAAAGGCAGCACAGTTGGCTCTATACCACCAACATCCCTCACCGCTGCATGTGTGTCAGGATTGGGCAAGGCCATGCCACACAACCGTGCGGGACACCAATCCTTATCTGGAGCAGCCATCTCTAGTGAGCCATTGCGGCCAACATCTACATTACACTGTAACATAGGCAATGTCTGTGCTGTAATTGGGAGGTGTGATTGCAGCAGGTGTAGACCTACCTGAGCTAGCTTTGATCAAGCTAGGTCAAAGCTAGCTTGAGTAATAACAACAGCGAAGCTGTGACAGCACAGATGGTTGTGTGAACTAGCCCACCCGCCTGGGACCCTAGGTAAATACTTGACACCCATGCTACTGCTCCTTCCCTGCTGTGGTTCCTTGAGCTAGCTAGGTCAAAGGTAGCTCAGGTAGGTCTGCACATTTTGTAGTCTCACCCCCCCCCATTGTGTTAGGAAGCTATTTAATCCTCCAGTCAGACTGAGGCTCAGGGGGAGTGGAAAGATGGGTTAGATCCATCTTATTTCTCCTTCCCTTGAACTGTGCTGAAGTGAGGCTAGGACAGGAAGCAATGGGCTTAAATTTCAGCAAGGGAGGTTTAGGTTGGATATTAGGAAAAACTTCCTAACTCTCAGGGTGGTTAAGCACTGGAATAAATTGCCTAGGGAGGTTGTGGGATCTCCATCACTGGGGATTTTTTAAGAGCAGGTTGGACAAACACCTGTCAGGGATGGCCTAGTCCTGCCATGAGTGTAGGGGACTGGACTAGAAGACCTCTCAAAGTTCCTTCCTACAATTCTGTGATTCTAAGATGGAGCCCAGAATATATATAGAAAAACCTACCCATCCACTGTATACTGTTCAGGGTGTGTGTGTTTGAATAGTGCTCTATTTGAAAGTGCTAAGAGGGCAGCAATGAAGGGGGTTCATGGAGTGAGAGGAGCTGAAGAGTGGTTAATTAGAAGGTTAAAAAAAGAGAAAGATCATTAAAAGATGGAGCTATGCGTTCAGTTCCATTTAGTAAATGTGAACCTCGTGTAAATAAGGAATAATTCCAATAAAGTCACTAGTGTAAACAAGATCAGAATCAGGCCATAAGACTGTTTGCTCAGCACTATCTGTGAAAAGAGCCTTGACCATGCCTATGTCTACACTATGAGCTAGGATTGTGATTTCCCAGCTCACATCCACATACTACAGGTAGCTCGATGAGAGCTTCAGGTGGGTTTGTATTTGGCACTGCAGCTACTACCACAGCTACACTACTATTCATACTCACGGTGACTCTCGTCTACTACCATGAGTATGTGTACGTGAGCTGGGGAATCACCCTGCTAGCTTGTAGCTTAGAGGTAGCCCAACAGGCAACTGCTTACAAATGGTCTCATACTGCAGAAGATCTTATCTACGGAATAGTCTCTGTGGGGAAAATGACTGTCCCTGAGGTTTTATACTGTGCATTCAAGGTTTCTTTGTACCCAACCCCAGCTCATCTGTGAGCAGAGACAGAAATTAAGAAAACAAGGAAGAAATGTAATGACTGGGAAGAAGAAGAGAACCAAAAAAGTGCCTTCCAGCAGCGTCATTGCACCCTACCAAAAAGCTGACAGCCAAAACTCTATCAGTGACAGAATTTATTTTGGCTCAGATAAATAGGAGCGAAAAGCATCACGAATGACTTCCTTTCAGTAATGTTCTGCCACAGACCAAGTAGCAGATTTAAAAATGTTATTAAGATGATGTTTTAAAAAAAAAAGAACGGTACAGAGTTTAAGCATAGAAGTTTCTGGTTATCAGGGAATAACATACAGATTATCGAGGGGTGCAAAGTTTGGTTTAAGATCAGTGACATAAGGAATACATAATCTGCAATATCCCCGATTGGGGTAAAAAGTTGATGGGTCAAAGTACAGACATTGAGATATAATGGCTACATTTGGGTGTGGAGTATAATGAGTGGATATGATGATGAGGATGGATTGACCCTCATTTGGCAAGATTTAATGTTCAGGGAGTTTATAGTTCCAGTTCATATGTTCCAATGGAGAAAGTCTCTTGGTCCTGTTCTTGTAGTCAAAGAACGATGTCACTCCGGGTCATGCCTCCTGGTACTGTTGGTGGCCAGTGATGTGTTCGATGTAGATATCCCTGGACCATTGGATGGTATCTGAGACCATAAGGCGCCGCCTTAAGTCCCATCTAGTGTTTCAGCCTCTCTTCTTTTAATGGCCTTAGACAGGGCTAGTAACAGAGAATAATCCTGGCTGCAAATAGAGCTATTGGTGGGCAAGAGATGCAAAGACCATCAGAGGATCAAGAAGTCAAAGGGAACATAGATCTGCAGCTCCAAATGTAACCTTACAATGTCATTCACCATCACCGTAGACCACTCCTTCCCCTTCTACACTAAACTGTAGCATGGTACCAATACTAGCTGATATGCTATCTGACCGTAATACACATAGACAGATGTCTTTTGTTCCATTACCAAGAAAGTGCTTTGACAGCAATCAAATGCTGTAACACTATAATGTACAGATGTCAATGAAGCTACACTGATTTATGCCTGCAAGGGTCTGGTCCCTTTGTTTAAGTGACTGGCTGGTGCTGATGTTCCTGAGTGATGACTGTGTGATAATGCGTTTGCTGCCAGTTGCTGGCAGACTAATTAATATAGGCTTCTAAAACATTATAAATACATCCAGAGAGCTCAGTGTTGACTTCAGTAGAGTTAGGCTGTTTTACATTCACTGGGGGACTGGTCCATAGAGTCACTTCCTTCTCCTTCCCGTCTAGCCACTGAGCTCACTGTCACTTTTCTTGTATTAAAATGGAACCCAGGCCCCACCCATTTTAGGAGGAGGCACAGAAACTCAGTCTGGGCTTGCCCTGGGACTATGGCACAAGTTAAAACAGGTCTCTCTAATAAAGCCTAAACTGGCCTCAGAGAGGGAGAAGGATTCACTTGGCCTGTTAAGGAGAGGGAAGAGCAGAGCAGGAAGTGCCTGCTCTGAAGGAACTCCTGAGTTTTCCTCTGGATCTTAACAACATTTCTGTTTGCATCCAAATCCTCTGTTCACCATTCCTGCTATGTTAACAGCACATTGTAAAATACACAGATCATTGAATTCCTTTCATCTCAGGATCTGAATTACCTGAGCCTGAGAATGCCCCTGGCAGTTAGTTATCCCTATTTTGTAACAGAGGACACTGATACAGAGAGGTTAAAAATCACCCCTTGGGAGGGCAGATTGGTGGCATTGCCATGGGAAGGTGCAGGTAGAGCTTCTCTGATGCTGCAAGGCTTTTGTATTTCCCTGTATGAAAGCAGATTCAGCTAAAAGAAATAAGCTACTGCTGACTTTTCTAGCATTAATTTTTGTAATGCCACTGCGAGATTGCCCGTGAGCATGCCTGACTCAGCACTCCCTGGGAAGCTTGTTTGGAACAGGACCTAGCCTGGACAGGGAACAGGACACTGGAGAGAAATCAGACAATTTAGCTAAGGAGAAATTAGCATTGCTATAGTGGGGCCTTGGTTTGAGTACTCATAGGAGAATACTCCTTGCCCCTCTCTCCCTTCTCAGCCACCTCCCCCTTACCCTTTCCTTCACTTGCAAATGCAAGCATTGCCAACACTCCTTCAAGACCCTGTTTTCCTCTCATTTATTTTAATTAGCAGGTCTAGTCATTTTGTAGGGTACAGATGGGGGTGTAAATTAAGATGAAAAGCCTGACAGTTCGGGAGCTGTTTTTCTTCATCTCGTCTTAGTCAGTTCTCTGACACTGTCAGCTGATCAGCACTCTCAGACCTTTTATCCAAAATGGTTAGAGGAAGAGTTGTACTAGCTCTGCTTTTCCTGACAGAATGGAGAGCCAGGTGTTAGAACTCTGTATAAAGTGGCTAAAGTTGACTGTGGCTCTTGGTAGAGAGGACGACAGGACGCAGCTTGACTAACACTTTCCTGATACCAGAGGACAATGCAGATCCCTCCAACCTCATTTCACTTAGGAACAGCTAGGGCTGCCAGGCTTCTAGTCTTCGACTGGAATGCCCAGTTGAAAAGGGACCATAGTGGCTCTGGTCAGTACTGCCAATCGGGCCGTTAAAAGTCCAGTCAGCGGTGCTGCAGGGCTAAGGCAGGCTCGTCCCTACCTGTCCTGGCACTGCGCTGTGCCCCGGAGAGGGCCAGCAGGTCCACCTCCTAGGTGGGAGTGGCCATGGAGCACCACGCGCTGCCCCCGCCCTGAGCACAGGCTCTGCACTCCCACTGGCCGGAAACTGTGGCCAATGGGAGCTGGGTGGGGCATGTGTGCCTGCAGGCAAGAGCAGCACGTGAAGCCTCCTGGCCCCCCCGCCTAGGAGCCGGACCTGCTGGCTGCTTTTGGGGTGCAGCGTGGTGCCAGGACAGGCAGGGAGCCTGCTTTAGTGCCCCTGCTATGCCATTGGTCAGGAGCCACCGGAGGTAAGCCCATGCCCCAACCATGAGCCAGTACCCCACCCCTGAGTCCCCCACAAACCCAGAGCCCCCTCCTGCTCTCAAACCCCTCATCCCTCAGCCCAGAGCCCATACCCCTTTCTGATCCCCTACCCCCTGCCTCAACCTGCAACCCCCTCCAGCTCTCCAAATCCCTCAGCTCCACCCCCCATCCTGGAGCCCCCTCCTGCACCCAAACCCCTCATCCCCGGCCCCACCCTAGAGCCCACACCCACAGCCTATACTCCCTCCCACTCCCCACCCCCCTGCCTCAACCTGCAACCTCCTCCTGTACTCCAAATCCCTTGGCCCCACCCCTCAGCCTGAAGCCCCCTCCTTCATCCCACACCCCCTCCTTCATCCCAGACCCCCTACCTCAACCCACAGTCCCCTCCCACATTTCACGTCCCTCATCCCCACCCCCCCCCAGCCCAGAGCTCTCTCCTGCACCCCAAACCCTTCATCTCTAGCCCCATCTCTAAGCCTGTACCCCTAGATGGAGCCCTCACCCCCTCCCATGCCCCAACTACCTTCCCCAGCCTGAAGCCCCCTCCTGCACCCTGGACTCCTAATTTATGGCCGCATCCTGGAGCCCACACCCCAGCAGGGGAGAGCAGAAGGAAACAGATACTGTCGTTCGAGCAACATGAGGGGATGCAGTGCAGGTGATAGCAGCAGAAACTCTGATTTGGTCTCGGGAATACCCCATGTGTCTGCATGGTTTGCATAGTCCCAAGCTCGTCTCTAGATGCAGGTAAGAGGCTCTTGAAGGAGATTTCAAGAGAATTAGCTTGATGTGGAGTATGAGAGGAAGACAGTGAAGGATTTAGAAGAGAGAAACATATGGGCAGAGCAGCAGGAGCGTAAGAGGACTGTAACATTAGGGGAGCTTTACTGCCAGTTATGGTTAGTATTTCATGATCACATCTTACTCCCATGCTGTACTGAGAAGAGATTGGAGGGAGATAAATGAAACATGCTAACTGGAGATGTGCAGATATTCTACTGAGTGGAATCAGCATCTCTCCATGGATACTTTGGTGAAACCCAGATAGCTGCCAACTTGCCATACCCTTACAGTATTCCTGGAAATACTCCTCTAGCTTTGATGGCTGAAACTCCTTTTCTTTATGGCCTCCCCCAATTCCACCTTACCAGACTCCAACAGGGGCAGAATGCCACAGCCTTGTTTCCGACATGAGCCATGAAGAAGGAATACGCCTTCATCTTCAAACAACGCTATTGTTTCCCCTTTCATTTCAGAATCCAGTTAATAATTTCTTTGTTTTTAAGCCCAACATAAACTTGCTCCAGCCTTCTTCAAAGACTTTGCTGGTCTCTGCCACCCATCTAGCTCCCCATATTTGCCGCCTCTCTCATGGACCACTAGAGCTGGCTGATTCTCAGAAAAACGAATTAGTCAAATATGTTATTCAATGAAAAGCAGCAAATTTAATCAAGCAGTGTGTTCAATTAATAGTATTAAACCAGCTCTATCAGCCCACCCTAAACATACCTTTTCATCCTCACTGCAACTATTTATTATTTTAGGCTGGTATTTCTGAAATGGCTTAAAGGAGTTAGGTACTCTGATCCCATTGAAATCTAACGGGTATTGGATGCCTAAAACCCTTAGGCTCCTTTGGAAATCCCAGCTTGACTTTTTAAAAAATAGTTAGCCTGAGAGATGCTATTACCAAAACAAAATTCTACCATATTGTGCACGGTCTAAGAAATGTGTCACGGACATCACAGCCATGACAAACCTCTATCTGCAGTAATGTCACACCATTCAGAAAGGGCCAAGCAGACAGTCATCACAGGAATTAGGTTTAAATAAGAATAGACTTGAGGCTAGAAACAAGGCGAGATGTAAAGACTTGCCCTGGTAGACATCAAAGGGAGTTTACTCGCCCCTTTGATGATTGCTAAACACACTGTGAGTCGTGTGCAGACAAGATTTCCAACTCTTAACTGCTTTCCCATTGCCAAAATTAGCAGGCTTGTCCTGACACTCCATTGATTTCACAGGAACATTCCCACAGAAGGGAAAGTACAGAACTAACAGCGGAAAAGTTGAACAAAAACTCACTTTGTATGTTTTGGGGCAAGAGGTTGGGATTTTTAAAGGGCACCCAGATTGATTCCAACACCAGCCCTTTTTTGATAGAAGATCATCTTGGGAGTAACCGTGAAAATTGTGTTGCGTAAGGAAAGGGTGGCCTGGGATAGTACTTGATCATATATGGAGTGAACAAAGCTATATTAAATTAGTTACTTCAGTCAGTTACTGTGTTCATGAATTTATTTTGATTTATAATTTATCTAGGAAAAAACACACCTGTCCCAAGCTATAGATACTCCTGTGATTAATTAAAATTACAATTTAATCAAACCAAACCAGCAGCGTGAACCAGAATATTATAATAATAAATAATAAAGTAGAAACAGACCCATACAATACCCCATCTCGCCCACAAACAGCAGGCCTTGTTATCCCTTTCCCTCCCTAAAAGGCTAGCAGTGGGATTGTCAAAAGCACCCATGAGAGTTCTGAATCTCACTAACATTCAGCAGGAGCTGGTAACTAACTTAGGCTCCCCTGAAAATCCTAGACTTGGTAAAGGGATGATCCGTATATCAGATCCTGAAGGCCAACAGGTTTAAGCTATTTTCCACACTAAAAGATGGGGGAAGTAAGGTCCAAATCTGAGAGTCCATCCAGCGGATTTCCACCTAGACTCTACTCTGATGCTTCCACTAACTGGAAGCTGATCAAGATTTTTCCCCAACTCCAACAGGATAGGTAGACACCCGCTATCAACCCATAGGTGGTAATGATCAGTCCCTGACACTGGCACAATTTCTAGCTGCCTTGCCCCAATATGACCCCCAAAAGAGCAATGGGCTGTGTCCCAGAGCGAGCTGAGTACTCTGGCTGTGATCCAGCAAACATCTTAAGCACGTGAGTAATCCCATGGGACTTGGCACCTTGCCAGATAGAGTTGCATGAGCATGGAGTCAATAAGCATGTGGGTTAGCCACATGGCTGACATGACAGCCACATAACTTATTCAGAAAGTTGGTCACCCATGAGGCTATTAAAGTCGTCAAGCAGTCTCAGCCTCAGACCCTCCATCCCACCCTGGTAAAAAGGCCTTAAAGGCTTCTTGGTTTCAAGGGACATGGCTCATTTTAGTGCCAAAGTCACCTACATTCCACAGAAATGTGGTGCCCCTCACTTCCACTGTTAAAAAATACGTCAGAATCAAAGAATCATGAAACAGAGGCTATAGAAAGCCTTCTATACACTAAAGAAAGGGATCTTGCAGAACTAAAAATATTTTTACAAAATAATTTGTGTCCCCCTCATTTCTGGTCACTTTCACACACCTGACCCCACATTTGGGCCCTGGCAGGCTGAGGTGTGTGGTGGGAAACAACTTCAGCTCACACACAGACTTTGCAATGCAGCAGGGGAATCAGGTTACCAGGCCTAGTCCCAGCTTCACTCCACCTTGGGACACTGGATTCAATCCAGTTGTGGGGTGTGAAACCACTTATATTTAAGGCTGGATAAACAGTGTGGCCATAATGCCATGACCTCACTCATCCTCCTTTAGCCTCATGCTACACAAAATATTCACCCAATATTAACTGTAACTGGCACCAACTGTGGTAAACCAAAGCAGTGGCATCAAATCAGGTTTCAGTAAAACACAAGCAAGATCTGTGGCCTCAGTTAAATCTGGACTATCCACACCTTATTAACCCTTAACCTCTCATTTAACAACCTAACTCTTAGGTTGGGATCTTTGCTTGCCAACATCCCAACCTTTTAAGAGTTAACTACTGGCAAAACCAATGGTGGCATCAAGATTACACATCTCAATTCCAGTTTAGGCCAAACTCATAATTTCTCTCTGCGCTGCCTCCCCTCGTCAGTGATCCCCGCCTCAGGCCCTCATATCACCAGCCCCACTACAGTAGCTATTGAAGGGATGTAGCTGCTAAAGCTGGATGAATAAGGACAAGGAATTCAAGGGCATGTTGCAAAAGCCATCTAGGCAAATCCCTCAACCCCCAAGAAGCACACAAATGCACCACCACCATCACTAACCCCTCCCTTCTTGTGAGCGTCTCATCTTTGGAAGAAGTGTTAATAGAAGCAGGCGTGGTCAGGAATGACCTGGGAGATCAGAGAATGACTGAACCATGACTCATGCCTCGTCCCGGCCCAGAACTGACCAGTCTGCTTCTTAAATACTGTACATCACTCTAACGTGCATTGCAGTGACACCAGCATCAGGAAACAATGGACACCATTGCTGACCGCGCATGTCTTCATACTCACACTCAGCAGGAGGCCCTTGTTTTCTTTGATGGCACCTATACAGCCGACGAAGCCGATGATCATGACAAAAGTCCCTGTGACAATCAGCAGGTTGGCAGCCGACAGGGATGGGAAAGAAGAAGAGAGGGTAGCAAAGTTCCCTTGGGTAACAGCCAGCCAGATGCCAACTCCAAGGATCCCGCAGCCTCCCAGCTGGGAAAACAAAGAGAAACAAAGAAACTCTGTCAGAGTATCCATTATTAGGATTATTTTTATCATCTATATCACAGTAGTATCTAGAGGTCCCATTGTACTAGGCCCTGTGAGCGCGTGCGCGCACACACACACACACACACACACACACACACAGAGTAAGAGATCATTCCTACCCTAAACTGCTTTCAGAATAAATACACAAGACAGACAAAGGGTGGAGGAAAGAATAATTATTATCCCCATTTTACTGATGGGGAAACTCAGGCACCGAGACATGATGTGACCTGACCAAGACCATGCTGCATCTGTGGCAGAGTTGGAACCAAGATCTCCTGAGGCCCAGTCCAGTGTCTTAACCACAAGGGCAACCTCCTCCTCTCCCCTTCTCTGAGGGAAAAGCAGGCATTCTGGGAGGCAAGGGTGAAACTCCCATAATTTCTGGTCTGGTTGTGGGCCAAAATAGAGTGATCAGACAGCAACTGTGAAAAATCAGGACGGGGTAGGGGGTAATAGGAGCCTATATAAGAAAAAGACCCCAAAATCGGGACTCTCCCTATAAAATTGGGACATCTGGTCACCCTAGGCCAAAATATCCCCAGGCACTATTTAGGCAGCTCAGAGAACTGCACATAAAGCAGTGTGTGCTACACCCCCTCTGCCTCTTCCCCATGACACACAATCTCCCACTCCTGGCAAGCCCCCTACATCAAGGCTTGCAAGAGGGACTGCATA
Source organism: Mauremys reevesii (assembly GCF_016161935.1). Lineage (NCBI taxonomy): Eukaryota > Metazoa > Chordata > Testudines > Geoemydidae > Mauremys > Mauremys reevesii. The sequence goes on from NC_052626.1 coordinate 110,465,377, forward strand.
GTGCTCCTTACAGCTGTCCTAGGCAGTGCCTGTGCTAGGGAAATTCTCCATGGCCAATTAAGGGGGGAGGGGCTGTAGTGGGAGAGAGGATCCCTTCCCTAGTATTGCAAATAGTGACACTGATCACCCGTACTGTGGCCTAGTTACTTTGATAATTCAATTCTCAGCAGAGAACTTGAAGACTCCTTGGGCTGGTCTAGAACAGGATCAAGTGAGAAGCAATAGTACACGATTCCCCAGATACGTAAAAAGTGAAAAGGCTGCACTAAGGTGTGGGCAGGCGCCATCACAAAAACAACATCTCTGGTGGCTATATTCAGGGCCGCTCTACCATTTTTGCTGCCCCAAGCAAAAAAAGAAAAGAAAAGCCTCTTGGACTGCCGCCTGAACTGCCGAAGCAAAACAAAAATAAAATTAAAAAAAAAGCCGCTCAGACTGTGCTGCCCCAAGAATGGACGGAATGCCGCCCCTTAGCATGTGCCGCCCCAGGCATGTGCTTCCTCCGCTAGTGCCTGGAGCCGGCCCTGGCTATATTCACTGGGACTTTTTTAAAAATGTGTTCATTTATCAGCCTGCTGTTTATAATTGTGAGAAAGCCCACAGAATTGTAACAATTCAAGTAAAGTTGTGAAATTAAATAGACTTAAACAAAAGGGGATTTCATTTGATAACGGTCCCACAGCAGAGCATCACTTAGGTTTCTTTCAGTCTCTCTCTTTAAAATAACAGATTTTTTTATTGAGTTTTATAATTGCACTTTATTATCTAAAATCAATTAAAGGCTGGGAAAGAAACCATGTTTACATAGTAATAAGTCACATGTATCATTCTCTTTCAGATGCATATCAATTAAATCTGCATGAAGTGGGCGAACGTAATGCAAATCATGAACCAGGAAAGGGAAGAGAAAGAGCTAGCCACAAACTCAGGCATTAGATCTCAGAAATGGAAAAGAGAGAAGAAATCCAAGGAAACTGCAAAGTAATCTCTCAGTTCAAATACCTCTAATCAGTTATTTAGGGCTGGATTGTGCATCTGCACTGCCCCCATCCCCCTGAGGGCCAGTGCAGAGCCACACAGCTCAAGGCAAGGCTGAGGGAAGGTGCACAGACTGCACCATCTTTTTAGTATGTTTTAGCTGGTTCCCCCAGTTGCTCCCAACATCTTTGGCAGGGTGGTAAAGGGCTGTGGCAATACCTCACACCCGCCCCACAAGATCAACAGAGTGTCATACAGAGGAAATAGTCCTTGTGTTTCCCTCAAACACAGGGACTACAATTGTCCTTGGCCCTTGTGTGGGATGCCTGAATGTCAAACAGTTTCTTATGCTCCAAAAGATTTAGAAAACCTGACCTACAAGCAAAGGTTAAAAAAAAACAACAGGCCTGTTTCATCCAGAGAAAAGAAGACTGGAGGAGGGGGTGGACCTGATAACAGTCTTCCAATATTTTAAGGGCTGTTATAGAGAGGACTGTGATCAATTGTTCTCCATGTCCGCTGAAGGTGGGACAAGAAGCAATGGGCTTAATCTGAAGCAAGGGAGATTTAGCGTAGCTATTAGGAAACACTTTCTAACAAGGGTAGTTAAGCTCTGGAATAGGCTTCCAACGAAGGTTGGGGAGTCCCCATCATCGGAAGCTTTTAAAAACAAGTCGGACAAATACTTGTCAGGGATGGTCTAGGTTAACTTGGTCCTGCCACAGTGCACGGGGCTGGACTTAATGACTTCTCAAGGTCCCTTCCAGCGCTACATTTGTATGATTCTATCTCCTGCCACACACCCTGCACAAGAGCCAGGGACAATTCAGCCCATATGATTCCCCCAATTATATATAATATAGGTACACAATAACCAATCCATGCGTCGTGCGGTCATTGCCAAGATTTCCAAAGAGGTGTCGTTTGACTAAACAATTTGTGTTCATGCTTCAGGTACCACCCCTCCCCTTAGTCTCTGTTTAGTGTGCTTCAAGGAGGATGCAAATAACAGCAATGAAAATAAGCAAAGGAAACAACAGCTTAAGAAAAATCTCTTAAGCACAAAGGTCTATTAGACTGGAACAGCATCTACAGAGAATCCCAAAGCTGGACTCAGTTAAAATCAGACTGGTCAAAACAACTGAAATACACTCAGGACATTCCTGCCCTAGCAGGGAAGATAGGTGCAAATACCCCTTAGTTTTTTCTCTCTCTCTCCAATTTCTATGATTCAATGCCTCAGAATCAGCCTCTGAGCACGGGGCACAACAAGGCTACACAACTGTCTCAATAAGGCAGTAACGAGTGCAGATCCCCAGAAGCACTGGAGGCATCCATTTGCAATCCATTTAGCTATTATCTTTAATACAGTGCTTATGAAATTCCTAGGCACCAATAACATGCAGCATATGTCATCCCCGTATCATGGCACTTATCATCGTTATTTTGTTGCCTTGACTGATAGTGAACGTATATGACTGTACTTTGTAATCTGCATGAAGTGCGTCTCACTAGCAAGCATTATTATTCACGCAGCAACCGAAAGATTTGATTGCAGCAACCGTTCCAGCATCACCTGTTAAATTCTTTGCCATATGAAGGGCATAAAGGATATAAAGTCCTTCAAACACCATTGCCCCTAGGATCCTAGATTTCCCCCAAAACACCTCTAGTATCAGACTTTTAGTTATGAGTACATTGATCCTGCTCTCCCCACACCAGTACACGTTCAAACAGAAGCACTTGAACATGCAAATGCTGGGGTTTGCGGGTGTACGCATTTAGCCCAGAGCTGAAAACTTAAGGCCAGTTTGTCAGCCGGTGTACATCACCATAGCTCCATTAACTTCAATGGAGCTACACCAATTTATACCAGCTGACAATCAGGCCCAAGTCTTCAGACTTCTAAAAGGAAAAGTTGATTGACCAAAGCTGACAGTCTGGAGACAATCGCACCAGCATTCCAGTGTCTTGGGAATGACTCTTTCAGCAAGAGGCCCAATTAACTCACTCTGACTCACACCAGGGGATTGCACAAAGCCCTTCTCATGGGAAATGACAACCATGCCCAATCCTTCTTACTGCAGTTCCGTTCATTCCTCCCACATTCCAAACCGTTCTCTCCTTCCAGTGCCCCACATCAAAACCACTACATGGCAAGCTCTGTCCTGAGAGGCAGGGACTCCCTTTAGAGCTAAGCAATGCAGCTTTTAAAAACCCTGATACCACAAAGCACTTAAGCACACTCCCCATTCATCAAAACACTTAGGTGTATGCTTAATTGTAAGCGTGTGTTTATGTCCCCTTGACTTCATCAGCACTTAAGCATTTGCTTACGCACTTTCCTTAATAGCAGCCTAAAGGTCTGATCCAAAGCCCACTGATGTCAATGGGAGTCTTCCAGTGGGCTTTGAGTCTGGCCCCAACTGACCAAATGGACTGTTGCTGAGCAACGAGATACACTGGCCCTCACCATTCTCTGAGTACAAGCTGCTACCTCTGCCATCCTGAGAGTCTGTGGATTTGAGAGACCTTGTTTATTTACATTATAGATTTTGAAGCAAAGAGAGACTAACGTAAAAGTTTTGTTGCAGTTGATTCCCTGCTGCCTGCCTGTCTGTTTTGATTTCTACTTGACATCTGAGGAGCTGCAATTTATGGATAATTTTACTCGGTTATTTATGCTGTTTTTTTCCTCCTTGTTTGTGCCAAACACTTGGAGGAAGAGTGATGAGATGATAGCTCTTGACAGCTTTCAGGGCTTGCGGTGATGTGAAATAAAACAAAAACAAAACCACTAACGGGGCTGCTTTTGATAGCTTTCCTGTGTTCAGGAAGGCTCCAAAATTGTTGTGGTTAAAGGAGATACTAATCACTGAAACAAAAGAGTGTCAGAAAGACTGTGGCAGTGGTGTGATATATTGGCAAATAAATACAAGCCCTTATTGAGTTCATGTGGCAGGTGAGAGACAGGACCTGCTTATCACAGATGACGCCATATGCCAGATTTCTGATTATGGCTTCACTCATTCTCCTTTGAATTAAAAAATTTATAACATTTTGCCCAATTATTTTTGATGTACCATTCCTTTGCCAATGGCACCCCAAAAATTAATCTCAAGACAAGATCTGAAACTGATCACAGCTCATCTTAGCAAGGTTTTGTTTCCATAATTATATACTTTATCCTTCTGTAGCACATTTCCTTCAAAAACCTGACAGTACTCAGAGGAGAAAGATAATTTTGTGGTTAAAGCACTGCACTGGGACCCAGGAGATTTGGGTTCAATTCTTGGCTCTGCCACACACTTCCTGTTGTGAATCTTAGACAAGTCGCTTGATGTCTCTTTGCCGTAGTTTGCCAACTGTAAATTGGGGATGACAATCCTTCTGTTATCCATGTTGTCTATTTTTGTAGAAGATTGACAGCTGCTCAGAGCAGACTGTTTCTAACTATGGATATGCACAGTGACGAGGACAACTAGGCCTTGATCTTGGCTGGACTTTCTTGGCACTACTATAACACACATAATAAAGCATTTCACAAAGATTAGCTAATCCCCTCAGCACCCCAAGTGGGATAGAGATTATTACTACACCTCTACCTCGATATAATGCTGTCCTTGGAGCCAAAAAATCTTACCGCTTTATAGGTGAAACCGTGTTATATTGAACTTGCTTTGATCCACTGGAGTGTGCAGCCCCACCCCCCTGGAGCACTGCTTTACCGTGTTGCATCCAAATTCATGTTATATCAGGTGGTGTTATATCGAGGTAGCGGTGTACCTACTTATTATCCCCAAGCGTAACCTTTGACAGAGAGAGGTTAAGGGATATAACTGTGGTCCAAGGGTCACTAGCAGACCTAGGAAGGAAATGTAGGGGCTTGAATCTACTCTCACTGAGCCCAAGAGAGAATCCAGAGAAACTCCACTGAACACAATTTCACCAGTGTAAATCTGTCTGTGTATGTGATCAGTCTACAGTCCTAGGAGTCCTGACACTCACGTCCTGTGCTCAAATGACTAGACAACACCTTTTTCCAATAGTCCCAGCCATGAGATCTCAGCCATGCTTGGACCAGGAATGCATAATTACTAACTTCACGCAGGTGGCAGGCACCACTCTTCAGTGTGCCTTGCTCGCCAGATCTCAGTTGAGAGACAGGGTACCAAATTACGCCTCACTGTATTTAACAATGCCTTGCATGAGAGAACACACTGTGGTCTCTTCACTGTGTGTTGCTAAACTAATAATGGAATTTAACTCCTTGTGTGCCTATAGCCCACAGCACACAATAGGTCCTTGGAAGCAGCATACACATTAGGACTAGATGAACAGTAAGAATCTAGCCTATTTCAGGAGCTATAGGGATTACAGTGCCTGTAGAGAGACATCTATGTTTTAATACAAAATAGGCCCATTGTTCAAAACAATGGCTAATGCTGCTGCGAGACTCCCCAGAGATGTAATGTGCACATATCAAACTGTGGGCCCAGTTCACCAATCCAACCCATGTACACTAGGTACCAATTATGCTGAAGTCAGTGGAGTTCTAGGGAAGTGAATTGAGCCTGCAAAAAAGGAGAATTAGGCCCCGCATGTTTGTGCAGCGAGTCTTGCATGCTGTGCAAACTGCAAGAACAAAGAGAAAATGATTTAAGTGTTCTCCTTTTGTGCATAAGCAAAAAGAGAGGAAAGAGCTCAATAGCTGTGTCTGTACCAGGCTCCTCCGAGCTGGCTCCAACTGCACTCATTCCTTGGCCTCTTTGAAGGGGACCAGAGGTATATGATATTCATCAGTTGTAGAAGGAGCAAATACTGAAAAAAATCAGTAAGAGCCCCTTTTCTTGACACCCTCCTCCCCCGCTTTCCTTTTCCTCTTAAAATAGCAGTGAGCAGTTTCTTGCCTGGAGCTTTAGAATATGCCCAGCCAAAACCCCTCTCTTGCACAATCAGAAAGAAACTAGAAGCATCTACGTTAAGTTTACATGACATTAAAAGGACCACCTCGTCCCAACTGAGAGACTCCCCACTCTCAGCTTAGACACTCAGGACATCCACAGCAGGACATCCAGAAGGCAAATAGACTCAGCTTCTGTCAGGAGCAAATTCCAGAGTGAAGAGCGCGCCACTGAACATGCCCAGCACTCAGCCCTCAATTACGTAAGCCTAGGGACTCTCACATCAAGCTCTCCAGCAGGTTCAACTACCTGGCTAAAATGCTGGGAGAAAAGTGCTCCCTGAAATAATTTGCACCAAAACTAATCAAAATGAATATTCTGAACTGCACCTAGAAATAAACTGGCAGCTAGTGCACCCTCTAGTGAGCTGGAGTCCTGTGTTCCCTGCAAGATGTACTGCTAAGTAAGGGCTGGATTGAAATCTTGTAAATCCAGCCTGAGGAAGGAACCACACTTCCCCAGGAGCAGAGCCCAGCATATTGTGAGTCAGAGTCGCAGTCCCTTTCCTGCTTCCCCCATGCTCCTGGCGGAGGGAAGTCATTTCTGTCAGCCCTTTTGCAGGCACAGGTTGCTCCCCCTCGGCGCCAGCTCTGATGCATGGACTGTTGCATTGCATGGGAGTGGAACCAAATCTCTACCCACACCCTGGCCATAGCCACCCACTGCCTGCCAACCTGCACAAGAGAGAAAGCAACATCTTAGTGGCAATTGCTCTCCCTTCTGCACAGGTTTCAGTGATATGGGTAGACCATGCAACTGAATAAGGGGGATCTTTATGTCCCTTCCTCCCCTGCATAGGCATGCAGCAGGGCTCATAACTGAGTCCTAAGTAGCTAGGTGCATTCAGTACCACCAAATGGTCTTCAAGTTTAGTTCCAAGTACCGTGCACGGTTTAGTCTGGTGGTGACAAAGGCATGGACAGTTATAGCAAGGTTCAAAACTGAAGGTAACATCCCACTAAGCAAGCAAAGATAAAATCTCTCTCTCTGACTGACACACACACACACACACACACACACACACACACTCTCTCTCTTTGGGTGGGAAAACGGCCTGTAGAATTAGATCTTTAGAATAATTCTAATGGGTTAGAAAATAAATTATTCAGGCTTCAGCACATACGTTTAAAATTGATCTTACAGCACTGTCAACAAAAGTAATTCCAAGCAGCCCCAGATACATGCATGCAACTGGAGGAATTAATTCTGCAGCTACAGCTACTCGCTTACGATATAGTGGGAGAAATTGCCTCATTGTTCATCATAATAGCCCTGGTGTCCTTAAGTGATTTTTTATTGGTTTTATTGCATAGAAAATGCATCTAATCAAGGATTTTCATGTTGTATCTGATTAGGATCAACACACCCTATCTCATCGTTTAGATAGATGTTCTTTTGCATTTAAAAAAAAATCAACTGATATTGGTCGTACATTACGCTCAGATTATTTGGTTTTGCAGTAAAACTAATTCACATATTCAGATATTATTATTATTTGTGTTTATAAACTAACAGGCGAATCGTGTTAGCCTCTTAGAATCACACTGGCTATAAAGTCATTTCCTGAATGCATACGCTATCACCGCTTTAACTACAAAGCAGAATAAAAGTATACAATGGAACAGTAATGTCATAGTATTAACATTGTTAGTAATAGTTATTGGTCTAAATAACATAAGGCATACCTAAGCTATTGTTCCCTTTATTCCTCCAACAGCTCTGGTTTGTCACAGACATATTCAAAAGAAATGAGAACCCTTCATTATAAAACAGCTTCTTCCTCTGTGCTGATCACAACTTGTTAGAGAAGTACATGTGGGGGACCTGCCAGTGGTTCATCCAGATGAGGTGACACTTTAGAGGTTATCTATTATGGAGAAGAAAGGGTTTGGGAGGGGGCCACACAACTGACTAGCTCTTCCTTTGGGAAATGGGGTTCAAATCAGCAATTAAGCACAAGTGGAATATGTCAGGTGGACTCAGTCAGATAGCCTTGTGGACATTTGTCCATCCCACAAAAATCTCACTGGAGTGTGGCACTTGTTTGTTCAGTGTGGACCTAGGACTGAAATAGCAGAGCATGTCAATATGGCATGAATGGGATGCTTTCGCAGAACTGCTGGGGAAGGTGACAACTCATACAGGCCTCCATACCTACATTCAGCTAACGCTATGTCTCTTACTTTCCAAGCTCTGAAATTCACCAAACGTTATGGAAAAGAGGGGAAGGACAGTCATCTGGTTAAGGGTATGAATTGAGATCTAGGAGATCTGGGTTCAATTTCCTGCTCTTCCACAGAATGACTGTGGGAAAATTACTTAATCTCTCAGTGCCTTGACTCACCATCTATAAAATAAGCATAATAATCCTTTCTCCCACCTCTTGTTTAATTAGATTGTCTGGGCAGGAGAGGGACTGGTTTTTACTGTGTGTATTTACGGTACCTAACACAATGGGACCCTGATCGTCTCTGGGGCTTTTAGCAATAATAGTAAGTAAGTAAATAAATAAATAAACAAACAACGAAATACATAAAATTAGAAAAAGATTCTGAAAATGTTTTGGTTAGTGGGGACATGATCCTTTCCTTCATCCCCTGAGCTTGAGCTCTTATCTCTTTTGCAGAGTTCAACAGATCTAGCAACTGTTTCCTGGCTACATCAAAATCCATTTAAAACATCCATACTAGAGCAAAATTCTCCATGTAACACCCTGAGAACTGGATTATTCTATTCAGATACTGCCCTGAATAGGGAGTTGCAGGAACTTCATTGTCTGTGAGAAGGAGCTCAGGGAGGGATTGTCTCTCAAACCAGCACAATACCTGTCTTCACTCCCTGATATTCAGACAATTCCATCCTATGTTATTGAGGTTCTTAGACCATGCCCATCACTAGGTCATCTGAATGCCTTCCAGTGATACTATCCTTTAGTGCACGCTCTACCCATTCTTGTGCTCTACAGACCACTGGGAGGAGGGAGCAAGGCTTCTGAAGTCTCTTTCATGCTCTTGAGGGTGAATGGAGCTAGCAGTCCCTTGCGTTTCCCAGGTTTAGATACTCCAGTTCCCCTGGCCCTTGTGTAAGGTTCCTTTTCCTCTCATTCTGGGCATCGCCACGAGGGCAAGGGACAATCTGGGTCTAAAGCGTTGGCTGTAATGAGATTGACTTGGTTTGGAAAGATAACTACAACAGAACAGTTAAAGGTATCAATTGCCCTGCTCACACAGAGCAGAAGAGCCATTTTGAGGTGAAGGCCTAAATAGATACCCTAGGGGAAAATAAAAGCCTGAGTATTTCAGACATAACTTATTATGCGGTGACAAACTAATGGGAAATGGAGCACTCGAGAAGGAGACATCTCTGCTGTAAACTGAATGAATGTGTCACCTCCATCACGAAGCACGCGTTATTTGTTTTACACTACCTGGGACTAAAGACACTGAGTTTTTCTCTTACCTGCATTGGGTAACTACTTACTAATGCCAGCATGTTTGGAGGGAGCGGCTGAAGGATTTGTAGCCACTAGGAGACAACTCTTCAAGATCTCCAACGTTATGTGACTTAGCATATCTAAATGACGAAGGTAAGCTATGGAGATGAACACAATGGGCCAGACCCCAGCTGGTGTAAACTGGTGTCACTCCATTGAGTTGAGTATTCACTATCCTGAAATGCTAAACTTGCCATCTTCTCCCATTTCAGAGACAAATGATAATACAAGCCCCACCCTCCTTCCCTCCCCACCACCAGTTTGAATGTGAACTTTCTAGTGCAATTTTAATTTCTTGCTTCATTCGTCTAGCACCAGCCTATTCTCAGGGGTGGGGGGCTGCAGACATGCAATTAGTTAAACCGCTCCTAATCCTGCTACTCGCCTAGCTGTAATTCAGCTCTGATTGTTGCACCTGGGAGAATGCTACTCTTCTTAAATCAAACAACAGAAATCCCCAATGTAATTAGCTACAAATCAAAATCTCTCTCTTTCTTGCTCAGATCCATTAGGCATATAAACCATATTTCCTTACAGATGGGCACAGGAATCCAATGGAGGTTTGTCTTACTCCAAAATTACCAGTGGTGAGGGAGTCCTCTACTGGCCTGACACGCAGACAATTTGTTACAATTTCTGCACTTTTGATCTGTGACAGTTGCAAGCATATGCTAGATGAGGTGCCTACAAGAAATGGATTCCAGTTTCATCACTGATTCTGAGAGTCACTCTCTGAACTAGAAACAATACTTGCACCAAATGCGTTCTGCACTCGAGTCATGATACACTGAACAGATCAAAGGAATTTTAACTGTGAGCCTTCTAAACACACAATTCCTCCTCCTTTCTACTGCTGTCACCCCTGCTTCAACCCCTTGGGTGAGCGTTTCAAAACAGCTTAAGGGAGCTGGATGCATGGGGCAGATCCTCAGTGTATATGAGGATAGCTCATTCATTCATAGCTCCATTGCCCCACAATTCCTATGAAAATCAAAGGGAAGTGGCTATCCAAATCCTCTAGGCAGTTATGAAGATATCTGCTCTTATTTTAAAGTACTGGGCAGCCTTTCTAGAGCGATGTTAATGCTCATGTGAACAGGAATGCTTCAGGAGGGCTGGTGGAGCACAGTGAATGAAAGTCCTACCCTTTCCACAATAAAATCAGCCATGTTTGCAAATGAAAATGAGTCTGGTAGTCTCAATATAATTCCTGGTGAACATCTATCTAGGGCAGTGGTTTTCAACCAGCGGTCCACAGACTATGTCTTAGATTTTCAAAGGGGTCTGCACCTCCATTCAAAAAATGTTAGGGGTCTGCAAATGAAAAAATGTTGAAAACCACTGGTCTATGGGCACAACACAGCATAAGTGTCTCTAGTGTATTTCAACCCAGGATTGCAACAATAGGATGTACCACTTGAGCTGTAGGGGAAAATTTTGCAATGTGCAAGGCTGCTCTAAATAGGACTATAGCCTGGGCAATCCATTCCTCACTAAATTCACTTTAACTTGTAATTCCATTGCTTCCAAAACACACACTGCCTCAGCTCAGAACAAAAGTGCCAACTCCACCCGGCATGGAGCTGATAATTCCATGTCAATAATGCGTCACAATGCAGATATGCCTCTACTACCAGGTTCAGGGCTTCATTTTAAAAACGAAATATATTTCTTGCTGGATTTTTTTTTATGTTGGTATTTTATTTTGCTTGGTTGTCATTTTATGTTGCTGTTGTCTTGTTGCACTGAGATTCCTGCAACCCCTAGGTAAGGACTTTCAGATGGATAGGACTGAGTTAGGCACAGAGCATTACAGCTGCCACTCCTTGCAGTTCTGCAGATGATAAACAGAGCACAGGGATTAAAAATTAAAAGCTCTATGAAACTAAATCTTTGGCCTGCCATCCCACTTCCTTTTCATCTGGTTGAAAAATGAATTTATAACAGCAAAAAGCTACAATTTGCAATGCTGATAAAACTCTGAGCTTGAAACATGGGCCATTATTTACATACGCACCAGACAAACTCCTTCAAAAGTTACTAGTTTAGATCCTCAGCTGGGATAAATCAGTGTGGCTCCAATAAAATCATTGCACTAATTTACATCAGCTGAGGATCTGGCCCATGGTGTTGTCTTAAACATCAATACCTTGAATGGCAGGGTAATGTGCTGCTTTCCCTGTTTCTGAAATGAACCTCCTGCCCAGCAGTGCAATCTGCTGCTTTCCATTGTGCTGAGCATTAATTGAAAGGGAAGTTCAGTGGGTCATTATCCATGGTCCTGAAATCTATTATCCCGCATAGTGCAATGTGTCTTATTCCAGGTTTGTGGGTGGAAGGGCTTGTTTGTTTGTTGTTTATCTGGAGTTTACTGCAGAGTACACCGACTACTTATACCTGTGATCCTGAACTGTATCAAGTCTGTCACAACAACATCCTGCTCTCTGCATCCTTGATCCTCAGTGCCCTTTCTGGCAGTGTAATCTGTTGTCACCTGTTCCAAGCAATGCATCTCTGCAATTTATATTGTTATTTTATTTCCTTTGAATAAAATGTAGCCCATAAGTTAAGCTTTCTTTCGGGAGCTTTGGTATTTGCCAGGCTAATACACCGTGCTACGCATTTTCTTGTCAGTCCTAAAAATTCTACAAATAACTCAGCAGGCCACTAAAAGGGCCTTTGTTTTGATAGTATCAATAACAGCCACATTTAAAATTACACTTTTCTAGTTTCCATTGGTGAAGTAATGTCCTCTCCAGAAATTCATTACTCTTCTTCTGCCTAATTAACCTTCCAAGTTGCACTCCTGTATAATCAAAGAAATATATTTGAGTACAAATAGTGACATCAAAATAAAGGAAAGGAAATTAGAATGCTGTGTTTATGTTCCTATTGGGAAAGTGTACCAGAGGTTATTAGGTTGATCTCTGATGTATTAGTAGCATTCCTCTAAGGTAGGTTCATTCCTCTAAGATATATTCCCCATGTCAATTGCATTTGCAAGCAGAACAAAACTACAATACCTGTAACTTAATCATATCCAATCCAAAAATGTATGTGGTGTTCCTTGTACAAAAACTTATTGAAGCTGTCTTGGTTGGGGCTCAGAGACCCCAATTCAGCAGAGCAATTAATCACATGCTTAAGTCCATCCTTGTTCAGCAAAGCATTTCATCATGTTAAGTACCATTGACTTTAATTAGTAATTTCTGTAGTATGCTTAATTGCACCATACTGCAAAGCATATCAATGACTGAGGATGCAAAAATGCAGAAAGATAACAGATGAAGATGGCCTACAGTGGCAGTGTTACACATGAAAGATTAAAAAATTATCTCAGAGTGGTTTGAAATTGATACTTATCAATGCCACGAGTATCTAATTTGGAAATTTGCCTAAACTTTAATTCACATGGAGGTATGATAAGTAAAGCACTGAGTTAATAACAACTTAACTGAAAATGCAAAGCAAATGCATGTATTAGAACGAGATCACAAAATGATTAAGAACTGAGAAAAAGATTATACGTCTGCTTCAGGTTCTAGTTTTAATTGACGCAAAATTGAAAATGTTAAAGCTTATTCATCTGCTCCTCAAATGTCATTTCCAAATCTACCTGGGATGGTCATAATGAAATCAGTATAGTTGGAAAGAGAGAGATGTGTACAAGCTCTGAAATCTGAATCCAACAGAGGAAGTGAATGCTGTTTTGAAAAGGCAAACAGAATTGGAAGGATACAGGTTGTGGTCTGGAGCTCCTATGTTCTGAAACGTGATCCAAAAGGTCTCAAACACAGTCTTTAAAATAACACAAAACAGTGTAATGACACCACTGCAAATGTTGGCAAGGCCACATCTGGACATCTGTGTCCAGTTCTGGTCAGTCACTTTAAAAAAGCCATAGCAGAGGAGATTGAAAAGAGAAATGAAAACTATGGGATTTAAGGTATGAGATGGACTTACACATAATGCAAAAAGCATGATGGTTGCAAAGGAGATGAACTAGAGGGGACTTACTTACAGGATCCTGCAGTATGCTGAAAGGAAGAATGGTCCAGTGATTGGGGCAGCAGCCTGAGAGTCAAGAGACCCAGGTTCAAATCCCTATTCTGCTACAGACTTCTTAGGCTACGTTTACACTATGAGCTAGGGGTTTAATTCCCAGCTTGCATACGCATGCTAGTCTGAGTGTAAAGAGTAGTGTAGCAGTGGCACAGTTTAGCAGTACAAACCCACCTGAACACTTTAGGTACATACTTGGCTTTGCTAAGCTGGGCCTGTGCTACTGTGGCTATGCTATTTATACTTGTGCTAGCATGAATATGTGTAGGTGAGCTGGGAATCACACCCCTCGCTCATAATATAGACCTAGACTTAGTGTGACCTAGGGCAAGTCGTTCATTATCGTTTGTAAAATAGCACTTTCCTCTCTCACAGGGCTAACGTGAGGATTAATACACTAAAATGATAAGTTGCTCGATAGTGGGGGACACACAAGTTCCTAAGATTAGTAGATGGAGAATCATGAAGGGTACAGGAACAACTGACAGAGTCCCTCCTTTTTACCTTCACTCAAAATATAAGAGTAAGTAGTGACTTGATTATCTTTGAAAAGGCAGCATATACCAAACAAATAAACTCAAACATTAATTTATGATGAATGTACAATCATAGAATACAATATAGAATTATTCAGATACTATAGGGCTGAGGGCTTCAGAAAACTTTATCCTGGATGTAGGTATAATAAAAATTAAAAAGCAAAGTTGATTTTAACTATAAAAAAGAAGAAAAAATACTGCCACTGTAAAGAGCATGCTGAAAAATTCTGAAATCCTCTTCAAAAAGAGAGTCTTATATATAAACCCAGGTTTGATTTGCAAACATGTCTGAATAAAAGGCAGAAGGGCATGCTGCTGTCCTTAGTCCTGAAGTAGAAAGCAGACCAGCATGCTGCTCTCCTTAGTGCTGAAATATAGGAGGGGGTTTTGACAGCATGATCCACTGCTGCACATACACTTGGTCCTTAATAATCTGCGGGTGATTTTAAGAGCAACCTCCATTGTTCTTAACCTGCACAGTGCTGCCATCTTCTAATGTAAGGTTCCATAAATTTACTGTGTATTTACTGCTTGAGCCCTTATCACAGTAACACTACCTGTATTTGCAAGGATATAGAATGCATGATCTAATAGGTCTTCTCTGACTCACTGAATACATATATTGCTGTCCCGCACGTCCCATCAGATTCAAGCTCCTGAAGCTTAATAGCTTGCTTGGCAGTCCAATGCACTGCTGGAAAGGACGCAGTGGCAATAAAGGTAATGCACAGGGCAAATTCGGACAACGCTGCCAGCTCTGCAGCCCTAAAGGGACCCAGGGTCAGGGACAGGTTCAAATGCTAGTGTGATGCTTACTGCATGTGATCCAGCAACACATGGTGTGGAGTATGAGCTGCTTTGTTCTGACTGTGTGCTCTGTGCTGATAATAACATATATGTGATATATCATAACCCTGGCTTGGGTACACAGTAGGCTCTTCCCTCTTCCTGTTTGATAGGAAACTGCCACCCACAATTCCCTGAAGCCCCCCAAAAACACACACTCCAGTTCAGGGTACATTCCTATTCTCCCAACTTCTCCCCTCAAGGAACTGAATCCTTCCCCAGCTGACATGGCACAGAAATTTGGAGAAGGATGGTTTGAAGCTCATTCACTGAGTCTCAGTCACTGGAACTGAGGAAGCCCAACAACAACAACAAAATATGTACAATAAATAAAGATGCAGACAAGGACTTCACTTTCTGAAGCTTAGCCCCTTCACTGGGAGGGGGAAGCAAATGTGTCTCTCTAAACTGGGCTTTCTATGGGGAGATGCCTTTTAAATGTACTCTTCAATCAATGTGTAGCATTCCAAACCTGTAGCAACAGGATCCCCCAGTATGGGGCATTGAATCACTGATCTATACCATATTGGTGAAAAATAATCACATTCTAATGACAAGCGGAAAATACACAGAGCAAAAGCATCATCTGGTTGCTTTGAAATTAAACAGAAGCTGAGAGAAAGTAATTCAGAATCCTTTCAGGGTTGCTTTTAAATGTATTGTTCATTTGCTTATATAAATATTATTATTCTAATTACATAATACCACCATGTGAGAAGTCCTTTATAATAAAACTGTTTTTATCATCTCTTGCTTTTATAGCTTAGATTTTTTTCCTGTAAAAAAAAACTTTTCTACATAAGCGGGGGTAAGAGAGAGAGCACAGACCATCCTCTCATTTCATTTTAGCCATTTTTAAATAATCACTTATTTATCGTAGGCTCTGCTGTGCACTAGCTCATCTGAGGCTTTCCTACACTCTTAGCTATGCTCTTTATACACCATGGACCATCTCCTGAGCTATCTACAGACATGGACAGTGTGCCACAAGCACCACCTCAAATAAACCTTTCTTTGCACTTGCAATGTCCGAAGGAAAGCGTTTACCCCCGTCTTTTCATCATGCTAACAACTGGGATGGGGGCATTTCTACTATATGGAGTATAGATGGGTAGCCGATCAGTAACTCCATAGCCATGTACAAAAGGAATGCCCATGGAATTGTTTGCTTTTGGATTGCATTTCTTTTGGGAATCAGCAAATGAGTGGGAGTATCACAAAGCTCCTGAAGTAAAATCAGAATCAAATCATCTGCATTGGGATTGTCCAAACAGGGAGTTTTGACTCTCTGCCAGCTACAAGTATTCCTTTGGCCAAATAACTGCTGCTGCATCATTTGAGCCCCAGAAGGAGATGCCTGGGTTTATCTTCCTAGTAACCTTGTGACATATTGCAATATGTCATCATATAGCATATGTCATAATGTAACCCTGAAAATGCCATTTCTGGAGTCGTATCATGAGATCCCACGATACTCCCCACGTTAATTCAACAATCAACTCATCTGGACTTTTTAATTAGAACAATGTATCGTGTGTTCTTCCTTCCAATAGGAATATGAGGTTTGTTAGCATCCTGTATATGTACATTAAATGTGGAATTCAGATTATGTATATGTTTAATAAGGACTTTCCAATTGATATCTATGGAATGTATTTAGGAAGCTCTGCTTATGTTCTTACATTGCCTGGTGTATATATTGCTTAGCACAGCTTGATGAAGGAGTATGACTGACACCAATTCATAGCATTTTTATTGCTTTGCTCCCTCGTCTTATAAATTCCTAATGCAGTTGTAATTTATTGCATTTTTTATGTTTGTCGATTTTATTTACATACTCTCCCTTGCTATCAGAGGGAAAAGGGATTTGGATTTCTGGAGAGTCTCAATCTCTCTGTGCTCTTGCCTAAGATGGGAAAAAAGCGTTCTAGCCCAAATCAAAATTAAGCAACACCTCAAATGCTTTCTCAGCATAACACTTTCCATCAGGAAGCATCATTAAATAAATATGATTTTATAAATTATCTCTCTAAAGCCTTTGCAACGCACAGAACTTTACAAATAAATGTTCCACTATAGCTGTTTTTCTTTTTTTAAAAAAGGTACAAAATCATTGCCAGCAATGATGAATTCTTGTAGCTTAACAATAGTTGAGGTGACAAAGCTGAAAAGTCCCAGGGTATACCGTGATTCAGATGCCACAGGTGGAGGCCTTCACACAAATGCAACAGCATTCAGCAAAGAGAGGCAACCTGCAGAAAGCTCTTATGAACTAGGCTGTCTAGTAATCCCAGGATGCCCACCAAAACAGAACAGAAAGGTAGAGATTTTGGTGTAAATTAAATGGGGTTTATCACCCCAAACTAAACTGATGCCCATCAAAAGACTGCATTCCTTTAATACAACGTGAGACACACTGACACATGCAAAGGCAGCACTTAAGTGCTGTAACAGAAAGAAAATAGGAGAAGCCTGAAGCAATGAGGTGTGTGTTGTTTGTGTTTGATTGATTGTTGTGGGAGTTTCTGTTTATTTTTTATTGGGAGGTCCTGGTTTCCTTAAGGGGAACAGCAGGCTGGGCTCCTGGTTCCAGCTTCCCTGGACGCCATTTCACAGTGGTATTGCCCACCCTACCCCACACTCCTGTACTAAAATCTTGTCCACATACATTTTGAATGAGATTACAGTGCAACTGAGCTATATCTATGGCTTACTTATAAGGCCAGGAAAAAGCAAAGGTACCACGTTCAGCAAGGTTTGTAGGATTTAGCCATGTTTACCACAGTTTTAGGGCTAAGTCCTGTGTACCATGCTGAGCACTGAACACAAATCCAGTGCCACAAAATACAGCAGTGGAGTACTGTAATCCTGCATGGGTTGAAAATAAACCACAGCATGGTAGGTTTTGTGGGACATTGTATCCCTTCCTCATATATAACAACTGGGAGTTCTTCGGTACAAAGTGCTAACATACAAATTAATTAGCATTATTCTCATGCTTTTGATAAAAACTACAATTCAGAAAAGCACAGCAACACTCGTGGCATAAAGTCATACAGAGCATCCACAGATCATTTTTTAAAGGCAGGAAAAATTAAAAAAAAAAAAAAGGCAGAAAGAGAGGAAAGATGGCCTTGTGGAACTGGACTGGGACTCAAGAGATCTGGGATCAAAATTCCAGGCTCTCCTAAAGATATATAGTGTGACCTTCGGTAAGTCACTTCACTTCTCTGCTTTTCATTTCCCCATCTGTAAAAATACAGTAGTGCTTCCTTTTCCCCCACACTTTGTCTTTTATCTAGAGTGCAGTCTCCTTAGGGTAGAGACTGACACTGTTGGTACAGTGCTTAGCACAATAGGTCCCAGTCCCAGCCAGGTTCTCTAGAAAAAACAAAGGGTTCATCCCAAATGGATTTAGAAATTACATTTGAGGAGCAGAGGAATAAGCTCTGATTTATATCAACAGACCTCTCAGAATTAAGGCAATTTTTACCTAGCATGTGGAACTGCCCACAGGAAAAAACACAAAGAGAAGGAGAACTGTCTGGAAGAAACCTCTTATTTGACATCACTATAAAAACAACACACATGCAAACAGCAGCAAGATGTTCTCTTTGATTCACCAATATGTCACCATCTAGACACTTAGAGTCTGCAGCTGTACTGTAGAGAAGCTGCTGCTAATTAATGACCCTTGGCCACCTAATGCTAAATGATTGATTTCAAAAGGTAAATGCATGAACAGACCAGTAATGAGAAAGCATCTCCTGATGATTTTAAAAGGTCTTCACTCCAATCACATTAACTATTTAACAGATGAAATGCAGTAAAAGGGAAGAAAGCTCTTCCTGCATAGTGTTCCTTCTAACCACTCACCTTCAGATGACTTAAGAGTCCTCTGTGGGGCACCGACTTCAATACTCTGTCTGGGCCTACCACAAAAACCTTTAAAAATCCCTGGGTAAGGGCTTACCTATTGGTAGTAACTACAGACCATGCAATAAAATGCCAAGGTTTCAATTCCAAGTTTACTCTCTCTAGGGCAAGTGAGCCACATATCTGATAACAGCAAGGCTTGCTGGCTAATCTAGAAGTAGCAATGCAAGAGTTCCACAATGAACTCCATGCCTCCTGCATACCAATAGTTCTGATGCAAGGCTTCCTGACCACAGAGGAAGACGGTGTGGAAGAAACATGGCTTTTCAGGGGCTCACATTCACTTCAGTTTCCCTCTCCTCTAAAGCCTGCAGACTGATTGGGAGGGCTGCATAGTAGGTCTCTTTCTTTGGAGATGGAGGATGGCTTCAAGAAATAGTTTTGTGGCTGTTGTGAAGGAGTGAGGATGATTGGAAGTCTGAGAAGCTTCAAAAAAAATGAGTAAACCTAAAGTAAGGTAACATCAGGTGAAATGCCCCTGCATAAATGGCCTACTCTCCTCAGCGATTTTCCTTGCTTCACTGACCTAGCTGAATCTTTCCACTACATCCTCCTCTACGTTAATTCTGAAATATAGAACCGCAGTGGTTTTGCTACTTTAGAGGAGCCCTTTATTCCTCAATGATATGAAGATTTTCCCTTTCATACTAAAATGGGAAGACTCTCCACTCAATGGCCATAGCCTCTGATCCACCTCAGAGGTTTGTGGCTCAAAGAAGCTCATCTCCATCAATTTGGGTAAGGAAAGCATGAAGCACGACCACCCAATAGAAAGCTTAAATTGCTCCCATATGACCAGTTCTCTAAGTCTGAGACCGTCATCATAAATTTCTCTATTTTGGGTTGCAGGTCTTTGCAAATTGGGAAACCACTGGTAAAGTTAACCTCTGATGAAGAGATCTGCAATTCACCTTTCCACAATGTTTCTAAGGTCCCAGGCTGAGTGGAATGCTGAGAGATGACAGTCTTCTGCTAACTATTCAAACTGCGTCCTAGTTCTCTTATCCACTCTGCTCAAATGATAACATACACATCCGGGGACAGGGCAGGATCACTTGCTGCTCAATTGTTAAAGTGCTGTCACTTTCTCTAGCAGCTCACAGGTTTAGGAATGTTATTGCAAGTGATCATTCAGAGGCACTGATTGCCCCTATCTTTTGTAAGCAACCCTCCTAAAATAATTCGCAGCAGAAGCATAGAGCACCAGCTATATCCTGTGATGGATGCTCCATGCTGGATGCCAATCAGTTGTTGAGTGGAAAGAAGCAGTAAGTTCTACTCCTTGATCACTGTTGCCCCAAGGGGCATTAAACAGAGAGGAACATCTCATTATATAATCTTGGCCCAAGGTGGCAGGGAACATAGATGGAGAAGACTTGGGGGAAAATGGGGACGAAAGAGACACATGTGAGTGCATGGGGAAACATTTAGCAAAGAAAGAAAAATCAATTAGAAGGAACCAATGGTGGAAAAGCCAAATTTTTTAAACATAGGTACCAAGTTAGGCACCTAAATCCATATATAGCTATCACTGTAGACAGCATATAAATAGTACTTCTAAGATTATAGCAAAGGCTCGGTGGTGCTATTGCACAACAGATCCAGAGATGAGTAATCATTCAAATTTTGCTAAAATAAAACAAGTGAATAATCGTGGCCTGATTTTCAAGGTGCTGAGCAGCCACAGTTCTCACTGAAGTCAATGGGAGCTGCAGGCACTCAGCATCTCTGAAGACCTCTTTAATTGAGGTGTCTATATATGGCTTTAGGGCCAAGATTTTCAAAAGAGACTAGTGATTTTGGGTCCCTTCCTTAAAGAGGCCTGATTTTCAGAAGGTATTCAGCAGTTTCTGAAAATCAGGCCCCTTTAAGGCACCTCAAATTTGGCTCCCAAACTCACTATTTATTCTTGGCTTTGGTGCCTAACGTTAGGCATTTAAGTCTGAAACTGTGGGGCCAAGCAAATGAAACACGCAGGCACAAATGGAGAGAGAGAGAGAGAACAAAGAGAACAAGAAGACACAAGGAAGATCTAAGTTATTGTTTCTTCTCGATCTTTGTATGTGCATGTTTTATAGAAATTTTAACCTCCCTCAAATTACCATACAATGCACACACCAGGAGGTTTGACACAACACCATCATGTAGCGTAGGGTCCTGGGATACAGGCATGGGAACCAGGAGTTCGTACATAAACAGGGACAAAAACACCTTTGTTCATGCCCCTCTAACCCCACACCGCCTCTGCATTGTAGTGCCTGGCATTTGAGAAGAGATATATACACATGTGCTCGGAATCCAGTAGTTTTAGTGTGCATTTGCTGGTATGTCAATAAAATATAACTTGTCATTAGCTAGTTACTCTACTGCTGAAGTCCAGATAGACACGTGCCAGGTAAGCGCTTACATATTTTGCATAGTGTTTTTGTTCTGAGATGTCATATAAATCTGCTGAAATGCAGGAAATTGCATCTGGCATTTCAGCATTTCCCAGGGGAGAAATCCTGGGCTTCCCTATTTTAATTTTTTCCCTACGCTGAAGATCTGTGTAACTTGGGTCAAGTCTAAACATCAGCATGTTTGGAACTAGGAAATGGGTCTACCAGGTATCTACCCTTCCACATCTCACCACAGCACACACTCCTTTGCTTGGGGGAAGAGAAGGTTGTATTTGGGAGGGAAATGCGCAAACATTGCAATGTTGATTAATATGCTATCTCCGCTGTCCAATTTATGCTTCACTCACTTCTTTAAAATGGCTCCTGCCTTTGACCCCAAAGGCATTCCTAGTGGCATACTTTACTTGTATTAATCAGCTGTTCACCCTCCAGATATCCCAGCTTTCTCTTGGTACCAATTCCCCTTCAGGCCAGGCTGTCACTAGGGCTGAATGACAAATTCACAATCATTTTGGTCAAAAATGTTCCCAACTGTTTGTCAAATTATGAAATTGCATCCAAAAATTGTTAAATTTGAAGAATTTTCAACCAGATCCAGCCTCTCCCTGCCACATGCTCTCTACCTGGGAACTTGCAGCAATAATATACAAAGCATGTATTTTGTGACAAGCATTTACAGTGACGAGGGACTAAGGCAGGAAAGGAGGAACAATGGGAGATCATGATGATCAGACGCACTTTTGTTAGTGCGCCACTAGTTTAAAAGATGGGCTGCTGGCAATGTGTTGCCTTGAGGGGTCTGAGAGTTGTTGACTCTGGAAGTCACTTCCCTCCTTGAGTCCAATAAATCCTGAGTTTCTTGACTTTCAGTACAAAGCTCATCTATTTTCTCTAGGACTTGTTAGTCTATAAGGTGCCACAGGATTCTTTGTTGCTTTTACAGATCCAGACTAACACGGCTACCCCTCTGATATTTTCTCTAGGTTTTCCAGAGGTCTTAGTTACAGGACTTGCTTAACTGTGTCGCATTAATATGAATGATCATGATGAAATCCTCAAGCCTTACTAGGGTCTCTGTGTTACTGACATGTTCTGAAGCAGCTTTGGCCAGGAAAGCCTATTTCTTACAGAGTATCTTTAATTGTAGCTCATAATCTCCATACCCAATGCAAGCACCCAGGATTAAATGAGGTGGCTTCGAAAAGAATAAGAGATAGATTAGATAGATGATACTCCTGAGAGGACCTTCAAGGAACTGTGATCAAAGGGCAACATTGCGTGTTCTCAAATCTCTTGATACCTGCATCAAAGTCAGCTCTATTCAGGCATTACATATAAAATCTTGTCCAGCTCTCTCAAGCCCAAGAAAGTATTTGAAAGCAGAAAAGACAAGAATCAGCAGTGGAATTAACATGTCTAGCAGATCTTGACACACACCCCGCCCCACACACACACATAAGAAACACTGAAGGGGAAAGGCACCAGGCTGACCCTCCTGCTGCCCAGTGGAACCTATCAAGTATATACATCCAAAGCAAACCTCTTACCTTTTTAGAGAAAACTTCTCAACCACCAGGCCCCTTTAAAATAATGTCTTCTTCAAGATAGGAGAGACTTTGCCCAGATATTCTTCTCTCTGTCCCGATTCCCAGTGGCCCCCTGCCTGCTTGTAAAACAGCACTGCTTTCTTTTGCACTGATTTGGAGAACTTTTATTTAGACATCACCGCCCATTTCTTTTGAATTCATTCAAAATTGGATCATTCCCCTTATACCAATAAAATTCAGGGCAATCTGTGTAACAACACATCAGTGAGTGTAGGCAGTAAAAACAAACCAAAAATTCCAGCAGCTCAATGGTACAATAAGCTCTTGGCAATTACCTCATTCAACAGACTTTGGGACTCTCCCCGAAAAGGGTTTTCAACAAATAAGGCATTTGGCTTCTCTCTCTTTCTCTATTAAACTGACAAAACAAGCACAGTATTACCTCAGAGCTGGCTAGAGGGGGGAAAGAGGGGAAATTACCTTTGACAAGGGGACAATGGGCTCACAGTAAAACTTTCCATCTCCTAACCAAGTGCAGCTCTAGACAAGGTAGTCTTATTAAAGACACAGTTGGCTTACAATGAAACTTTGCTATAGGGCGAGAAAACCAACAGCATACAATCATTTTGCCCTGAGAACCTCTGCTGAATTACTTTAGTGCTGTTGCCAGTACTCACTGCAGAATAAAACAATGGAAATATTTATAAGGAAAGCAAGGATGCTCAAAATCTGTTCTGAGGAGCAGAGCCACCTCCTACCCCGAGGGTGCAGAGGGCCCCACACAGAGCGGGCATTGTGTGGCTCTGTTGCGAGTACACAGAGAAGGAGCAGGGTCTGGAGTTCAAGATGCTGTACGGTAGGTGTGCAGCGTATGTGCTCTATGTGAAGCATAACTCTATGGGGGCAAACAGAAGGATTTGGAGGTGGGGTAAAACCAGTGAATCTGCTGCTCTGTGGAACCACCAGCCATTGCCCTCAGTGCAGTGAAAGCTTAAGATAAGAGGAGGCTATTCCAGCCCCGATGTTAAAGTAGCATTCAGTGTGTTTGTGGCCACTCCTCAGTCCTCAGGGAGAGTTCTGATTTTTTAGGGGGAATTTAGAGGACCATTTCACAGCATCGTGTGCAACGCCCAGGCCTGAGCATTACATTGTACCTCACCATAGTGCCCACTGCAGTGTGTTCTGGATGGCCCTGGCCATTGCAAAGCTCACTCTTGAGAACCAGAGTGCCCTGCGACCACCTGTCCTACTGAGAACAGATTGATGTGGGAGCAGCCATAGTCATCCTGGCATTGACTGGGAGAAAATATCAGCCAGGCAACTGATATGGGGGAGACCGAGGCAATTCCAATTCCATATATCCTGTCTGAGACGTTTTGAGAGATTTAGGTCTGGGAGTTGGCAATTACTGAGGAAAGCAGTGGCTGTGCATAGAAATACTTGTGGAGGAAGACTCACCTATGCACTCAATTTTCTGAATATCATATGAAGCCTACTCTGCTGAATTCAGAGTATTTTACAAACATGTAATTCACAGACAAATTGCAGGCAGGTTGCAGTTACACATCACTTTTCTCCTCCGCTCCAGTATCCTTTTCCCTGGACTGACTGTAGATGACTTCTTTATGAAAAATTCTTTGCATTCACACACCATGTTTTCTGCTTAGATTTAGCAATAAACTGGCAACATTGGGGCATTAATATAGATACACACCATGAGCCTGCAAGCCCAGTAGTTGGATTTTAATCAATAAACTGCCTTTTCCCAGGGGTTACAGCTGTTTTATGTTGGGTATGTGGTGGAATCTGAACATGCCCGGGAAAGTTTATCCAAACCTGATCTGCTATAAACGATCTCTGCTCTCCACGCTATAATGAGCTGAGCCTGCAGTCAGTCAAAGCAGATGAGAGAGAAACAAACCAGTTGCAGTCTCTCTCTGTGCTTCAGATCATATCAAATAATTCCACATTCAATGCAGTAGGTGTTAAGGTGAAGGGAAAGGAATTGCTAAACAGAAAATCTATTGAAAAACTATATATGCTCATACATGCACAGGTATGCACATAGAGAGAGAATATATTATGCAAATTCTTTGAGAGTATCAGAGTTCTCAGGTCAAAACTCTGATGTAATGCAGGTGTTCCCAAGGTTTCATAGCATTGACCACAACTTAACATTAAGAGGGCCAGATTCCAAGCTGGGGAAAGTCAATGTAGCCGCATTTACTTGAGTGGAGCTATCTATGCCAATGTACACCATCTGAGACTTGATCCTGGACTGTCTTGTGGCCCACCTTCCTCTTCCATCTGAGATGGCATAATACCCTTGTGGCAAACACTGCAAGTACTTAGAAAAGGAAAATATTTATGTATGCTTCACTGTCTAATTGAACGTAGCTGCTGGAAATAACATGTAACCAGGCAGCTTGCTGCAGAGCAGCAAGAAATATTCGACAAAATGTCAGTGGTAGACCACAGTGTTTGAACCACTGATTTTATCCTGCACTCATTGAAGTCAATGGGATTGATCTCATTGATTTCAGGAAAAGACATTTAGACATTTCATGTAAAAGAAAAGAGGATCTGGAATAGTATTAGAACCTCTATAGAGCGTTCAGTGCTAGAAGCAACATCAAGAGTAAAGAGCCTAAGTCAATTTCTCTCTTTCCTTTTTTCTTTAACTAAACTTTCTCATTTCCAAGTTTGAACAGCTGAGAATATCATCTTTTTAAATAGAGAGGCAGAGCAGCTCATGTTACTTATGAAAGTGCTGGGGCACAGTGAGTCCAGATCTTTTTAAAGTTGTATTTTCTGAAGGAATCCTGCTGGGATTAGACTGAGGATTTGGTACGAAAGGGAAGGATAGGACCTGCAGGCTTTTCTTTTCTCCAACATCCTCCCACACTGCATGGGCCATGAGGATGACACACCCGAGCTTTGGAACAAAGAATGTACAAATCAGTGATATACCAGGTCAGGGAGAGTTAGTAGAAAGAAACTTGTTAGTTCTCCTCTCCCTTGTGCCTCCCATTGAATCATTTTCTGAGTGACATTAGGTTCTGGAAGTGAAACATTAAGGATAGCGCAGTGGTTTGAGCTTTGGCCTGCTAAACTCATAGTTGAGTTCAATCCTTGAGGGGGCCATTTGAGGATTGGCCCCCCTTTGAGCAGGGGGTTGAACTAGATGACCTCCTGAGGTCCCTTCCAACTCTGATATTCTATGAAACACAGAAAGCTGCATTTAGATACCTTTTGAAACCTGCTGCAGGACTCTGGAGTTCCTAGCTGCCAGTCTTGCAGTCACACCATGCCACTCTCTAGACCTGATCCAAAACCCAGACTCCCTTTGATTTCAATAGGCTTTGGGTCAGGCTGTCTGTCAGTCAATAAACCTTAGCATAGTCAGTGGTAATGCCTTATGGTCCCAATGCCACTGTTTGGTACAAAAAGTCCCCAAAATACTCTGCACTCATAAGAGGACTCTGACTAGCATCAAAAATAAAACTTTTTGAAGGACCCTCCCATGTTATAATTAATTTTGGGTGGGGATTACACATACACAGTTTACTTCCCCCATTCTGAGATAAAACAAATGGCCAATTTTTTCAAAAGTGAGCACCCAAAAGGGAGCTGACTGCCCGAGGATGGGTCCGTCACACTTTCTGAAAGCCAGGCTCCTTTAAGATGTCTCCAGATGGGCACCCCAAATCACCAGTCATTTTTGATAATTTTGACCAATATACGTATTGCAGTGTCTTTGATGGATAATCATCTCATTTATTTATGTTTATATGCATGGTTCTTGAGTGTTTTATATTTCTCAAATGACTCAACTGCCTTCTTTAAAGGACACTGTCTGATGGATACTGCTTATTCTTCATTGTTTACAGAAGACTTCTGGAATGTGCATTCTACAGCTGGATTCACACAGAATACTGCTGTGCAGCCTCACCATAGGAAGGGTCTGTTTCCCTTTTATTTGACTACTTCTTTTCTCCTTTTGTTGCATGGAAGCAAAAGAAGCCCGAAAAAGGCTGGTTTTATTACAGCCATTGCATTTTTTGGTGTTGATGTGTTTAATATTTATTTTATTTCTCTTTTGTAAAACGTAAAATCCAGTAAGAATGGCTTTTCATTTTGTTGCCACAATGACTTTTTTTTTAATTTCACATCACAGCTCTATGAAGAAGCAGAGAAACTGCCACCTGGCACAGCAGGGGTTAAAAGGCTCAGCTAGCCTAACCCCGCTATACCTGCAGCCAATGACAGACCTGGAGGGGGGATAAAAGGAGGGAGCCTGGCTCAGTTGCAGGCTGTCTGGCAGGAGCTCTCTGTTTGCCTGCCTGAGGGGACGGATCAGGGACCGGCCAGCCAGCCAACACAGCCACTGGAGGCAAATAAGCCTTCCCCTGCAGCTAAGCCCCAGCTGTGGGGTAATTGAACTAACAGGGCCACGCCCCAAACTAAAGAGTCTCTAATAAGAAGTAGCCCAGGGAAGTAGGTTTTGAACCCCCTCTTCTGCCACAGAGAGGCCGACCCATCAACCCCTGTTTAGGGGCTGAACTACACAGGGCCATGGGGAGGGTCGGAGTCCCCCTTCTGACCAACCATCTAGCCACTAGGCCGGCTGGCGACCAAAGGCTCTATCACAAGCTCAAAAAAATCTTATAAGAAAATAAAGCATCGGAATACAGCAAAAGTAGAATTGAGATGCAGTTCTTTTCATGTGTGAGCAAGTTTTTCCATTACAGTTCTTTCTGAAGTCAGATTTGAATGTCTTTAAGCAGCAAGCACCACAGTATGGGGGGGTTTAAGTGAAGAAAGATTCAACAGCCCACTGAACCCAAGGGCTCTTTTGAGAGTCTCATTAAAAGTTCTCTGCTACTCTTCTAGCTATTAAATGCCATGTATTCAAAACATCTGACGGTGCATAGTGGAACATTACTAATATTAGCCTAATTGACATGCCCTTTAAAAATTACTTAAAGGAAATGTCCAAGAAAAATTAAGCAGGCAAAAAAAAAAGAACTGGATGATGCTATAAATGCAAACTGATATTACCACATGTGCAATAAGGGGAAAAGGGAGACTAATGGGACAGATTCTCAGCAGGTGTAAATCATCATAGCTACATTGACTTCAACAGACCCATGTCTGGTGTTGTCATATAACACCTCAACTCCCAACACCTGCTCTACGCTGGACTCCCTACACTCACCTTTCTCATCGAATCTAAAAAATTTCCTGGCTAAAATAAGCTTCGCCTGACACATTCCCAATCATGTCCCTGCCCTCTTTGAATCTGTCCACTGGCCTCTTTTCTATTTCGTATCAAGTTTGAGTGTCTCATTCTCAGCTTCAGGACAGAGTATAACTGTGTGTGTACTCTGTAGCTCTGCTCATCTCCTTCTCCTCCTTCATAAACACCCTTTTCATATTCCTCTGCCATCCCTTGCTCCTTTTCTCACCGTTTACATTTGCAACTCCTGCCCTTCCCCTGGTTTGAATCCTTCCTTGATCTCTCAAAGCCTTTCAGCCACAATCCACCATAAGAAGATAAATATTGTTGGCTTGTTTGTTTTTAAAAATCCCTCTGCACTGGTTCATGACAGAGTCTTCATCTAGATATCTACTGTACAGTGTGTTTAAAAAGTACTGCCTGTCTAGATTACTAAGGAAGCCCCTTGGGGCAGGAATTGTATGTTCTGATGGCATACCATAAATAAATAATGGCGTATTTTTGCTTTTTTTTAAATCACCCCCTCCACCCCCCACCCCAGAGAGTTCTGTATTTGAAGATTTTTACTTAATGTGTGAGAGGAACATGGAAGAAGCAATGCAGAGAGTCTGATTCACTCTAACAATAATAAAAGAGGCAGCAGAAGACATTCAATCAAATCTGAAAGATGATAATCATGCTCTTTGTAGATCACTGTGTGAGACGTAAGGGAATGCTACTTTGATACCAGCATTCAAGGGCATTTCAGACAGAGAGGCCCAAGGCAAAAGGCCTCGTCTTCCATTAGGTTTTGGTAATGCTATGCTGTGGTCATCTAAACTCTTCTTTACACCAGCAACCCACATCCCACAAACCTCACACCCGTTCTGAAATGCCAGTCCTAAATGGGCTACACCAGGGGTAGGCAACCTATGGCACGCGTGCTGAAGGCAGCATGCAAGCTGATTTTCAGTGGCACTCACACTGCCTGGGTCCTGGCCACCAGTCCGGGGGGCTCTGCATTTTAATTTAATTTTAAATGAAGCTTCTTAAACATTTTTAAAACCTATTTTTAAAAATAAGTGATGGTCACATTAACACCACCCTATACCAAAAACCTACTGACCGCTATGCCTACCTTCATGCCTCTAGCTTCCATCCCGGACATACCACAAGATCCATTGTCTACAGCCAAGCACTGAGGTACAACCGTATCTGCTCTAACCCCACAGACAGAGACCAACACCTAGAAAATCTCCACCAAGCATTCTCAAGACTACAGTACCCACACGAGGAAATAAGGAAACAGATCAGCAGAGCCAGATGTGTACCCAGAAGCCTCCTACTGCAAGACAAACCCAAGAAAGAAACCAACAGGACTCCACTGGCCATCACATACAGTCCCCAGCTAAAACCCCTCCAACGCATCATCAGGGATCTACAACCCATCCTGGACAATGATCCCACACTTTCACAGGCCTTGGGTGGCAGGCCAGTCCTCACCCACAGACAACCTGCCAACCTGAAGCATATTCTCACTAGCAACTGCACACCGCACCATAGTAACTCTAGCTCAGGAACCAATCCATGCAACAAACCTCGATGCCAACTCTGGCCACATATCTACACCAGCAACACCATCACAGGACCTAACCAGATCAGCCACACCATCACCGGTTCATTCACCTGCACATCCACCAATGTAATATATGCCATCATATGCCAGCAATGCCCCTCTGCTATGTACATCAGCCAAACTGGACAGTCTCTAAGGAAAAGGATAAATGGACACAAATCAGACATTAGGAATGGCAATATACAAAAACCTGTAGGAGAACACTTCAAACTCCTAGCCACACAATAGCAGATCTTAAGGTGGCCATCCTGCAGCAAAAACTTTAGGACCAGCAGGGCGGGCTCAGACCAGCAGCGACAAGCACGCGCGGCGGCGGCGGCAGTTGGGGTCAGGGGCGGCAGGGGGGGCCCCATGCGGACGGGGCGGGTGGTGTGGTGCGGCTCGGCTCCTCCCTCTCCTGAGGCATGACGCTCAGCGCTCAACGCGAGCCGCCGACCGACCAACCAACCGCCGCCGCGGCGGAGGTCCAGCCGAGCCCGGACCTCACCCCCCTCAGTCAAGCCAGCGGCCGGCGGCGGGCGCGCGACGCCTTGGGGCGCATGGCTGCTTGGGGCGGCCCGCTGAGGACCAGACTTCAAAGAGAAACTGCTGAGCTCCAGTTCATCTGCAAATTTGACACCATCAGCTCAGGATTAAATAAAGACTGTGAATGGCTTGCCAATTACAGAACCAGTTTCTCCTCCCTTGGTTTTCACACCTCAACTGCTAGAACAGGGCCTCATCCTCCCTGATTGATCTAACCTCGTTATCTCTAGCTTGCTTCTTGCTTGCTTACATATACCTGTCCCTGGAAATTTCCACTACTTGCATCCGAAGAAGTGGGTATTCACCCACGAAAGCTCATGCTGCAAAACGTCTGTTAGTCTATAAGGTGCCACAGGATTCTTTGCTGCTTCTACAGAACCAGACTAACACGGCTACCCCTCTGATACTTTTAAAACCTTATTTACTTTACATACAACAATAGTTTAGTTATATATTATAGACTTATAGAAAGAGACCTTCTAAAAATGTTAAAATGTATTACTGGCACGCAAAACCTTAAATTAGAGTGAATATATGAAGACTCGGCACACCACTTCTGAAATGTTGCTGACCCCTGCGCTACACAGTGTCCCAGGTCATAGAGGAGATACTGTTCCACCAATGGCCTTTTCTCCTCTCCTGTTAATGTCCGTGGGATCCACGTGTCTGCATGGAGAGGAGAACAGACTGTCCCAATACATCCTGTACTTGTGAGTTTGATATTTCATGGGGGAAAGGGCAAAAGGACTTAAGATGAAGAATCTTAATATCCCTGTTCTTCTGCCTGTGTAAGCCTCTTGGGTCCTACCAATTTCATTCCTTCTCACCTCATTTGCAAGTTCCCTAGCCATGCCAGAAGGGAAACAGAGAGGTGTTTGCCTGGACCTCAGAGACCAGCACCTAATAGCTATGCTTGGAGAGTCAGTCATTTAAGGGGATGTAACTGCCAATCTTGGTTCCCTTTACTTTGGTAGTCTCCTCCATGGGGTTTAAGATCCTGCAGCTCAAGTTTCAATAGGAACCGGGCAGCTGCATGAGTCCATTGCATGGTCTATGACAGACCCAATGAATTATCAACCTTATGGCAACCCAAGGTTTTGCCAAGCAGGCAGATGCTTTGAGCAAT
Source organism: Mauremys reevesii (assembly GCF_016161935.1). Taxonomy (NCBI): domain Eukaryota; kingdom Metazoa; phylum Chordata; order Testudines; family Geoemydidae; genus Mauremys; species Mauremys reevesii. The sequence goes on from NC_052626.1 coordinate 110,496,646, forward strand.
TCTTACTTCTGAGCTTTTGTTTTTGCAATAAACTCTCTTCTTGTGCCATGTTACGGCCACTTTTTAGGCCCTGAGAATTATTTTAAGCAGATGAACTTCATTCCACTAAAGTCACATCCCTTGTAATACTGCATCTAAATAAATATATTACAGAAATCTTCACCAGAGCATATTGATTAAGAATGCATATAGGGCACAGTGCTGTCTCCCAGACAACTTCTCCAGTTGCTGATGAAGCATGCACCTGCTATTTGATAGCAAGGCACTTGACAGCATTGTGGAAGACCAACAGGTTCAAAGCCTGTTTGCTACATTCTATTTGTTGCCCCATGTAAAGCTGCTTGTCTTTTAATAGCTTCCATTTGCTAACATAATAACAGAGGCGGCAAAGGTTAATCTCACACCTGTTTCAAGATCTCAGTAGACCAACTCATTATGCCCACTGGAAATAAAGGTTATGGCTGTGTTATACTTAATGTAAAAGCTCAAATAATTGCAGCGCATGATGCTGCAATGGTGCAAAGAACACAAGTCACCAGCGTCAGTATTGCTGGCATGGTGGTGCAGTGCCAGGGGGGTGCACTGCACAGTTAGAAGTGCCTTCCCTAATAGGTTATTTCCTCCAGGACTCCAACAGGGACCCGCGGAAATTAAAAATTACAAACTGCACTTTTTGAAAACTCTAGGTAAGAATGTTGGTATCCTGGCTGAACATTTTGAAAATTCAGTCTGGCCCCTTTGTAAGGGCTCCGTCCTGCAGCCCTTATTTACCCAAGCAGTCAATGGGACAACACACACTAATAAGGTCTGCAGAAGCAGACCTTACATGTGTAAACTAAAAACATAGTAAAGAACTAAATACTAGCAAATAAGGAAGCCCAGATTTAGTATGCAGGTAAGGGGGGCGGGGGCAGGGAGAGAAGAGGAAACTCTCCGAACCAGAGTCCCACCATGCTTTCTACTGCAGCCCAATGCTTGATCATTAGCTCATCCTAGGAAAATGGGATACTAGTGCCCTCTTTACTGTAATGCACCAATTTTTTATGAAGTGTGTTTAAATTTTGATTGCCCTTTGCGGGCTGATTTGATTTTCTTGCAGAGCACTATGACATGAGTTTGTTCAGGAGAGAGGATGTGTGCATGAACTACAATACAAGACAGCACAACAATTATTCATGCCAGCTCCTGGTTTCCACAACCCCAGCTGCATGCTGTTTTTAGACAACTGCAGGCTGGAGAGTAGCTTGGGCTGATTGCCAGGAAAAGGATTGGGTGGGAAGTTAGCGAGTGAGTTTTTGCATATTCAAGAGCATGGAGCAAAATATAATGTAAGGTGGTGAGTAAACTTGCCTGAATCTTTATAGGACAATATGGTCTAAAAAATATCTCTTGCCCCTGAATTTTTCAGCAAATAGGTGCCAGAAAGCAGAAGCTTTAGTGACGTGACCTGATTCCAAGTTCTGCAAAGCTCAGCTCCTCATGGAAGCAGCCCTGTTTCTGGAACTGTGAAGTCAGCATAGCAGTGGAAAACACAGCAACAGTCAGAAGTCTTTTAAATCACTGACCAGCATACAGGAGATAAGATCGTATATGGCGAAAATGTCCCCATAACCCAAAAGGAATCTTTGCTGTAGTGGAATTCCAGGCTTCAAAGGCACTTGCTAAGGAATTGGCTTTGTAATAAGGGATTTCCCTGTTAAGGCACAAGTGCTACAAAAGGAGCCCTAACATTTTCACATGCCTGCTCTGAGCTGAATAAAGATAGCATTGCTGAAGTGCTGCATTACTTCTCCCAAAGCTGCAGGGGTGCAACTGCTGTGACTAAGGGCTTGCCTTCACTACTGGGGAGGGCGACGCTGCTGCAATCGATGCAACAGGTGTCAATTTAGCGGGTCTAGTGAAGACCAGCTAAATCAATGGCAGAACGTTTTCCAGTAGATTCCGGTACTGCACCGGAATGAGAGGAGTAAGTCAACTGGAGAGCATCTCTTGTCAATGCTGCATAGCAAAGACACCGGAGTAAGTAGACCTAAGTTATGTTGACTCCAGCTACTTTGTTCACATAGCTGGAGTAGCATAACTTAGGTCGACTTACCCTAGTAGTAAAGACAAGCTCATCATAGCATATTTCACTTTTTTAATTCAGTTTTTGAGTGCTTTACCACCATTAATTAACTTAGCCTCACAAAACGTGTGAGGCAGGCAGGGGTGAAAGTAACTGAGGACACTTACCAGTACGGGGCGGGGCCTGAGGCGGAAGGGGTGGGGCTGGGGGTCAGCATCCCTAGCCAGCCAGCCCTTCCAAGCCACCTGTCCTGCGCTGCCTGGGGCTCCTGTGTTGATTTAAAGGGTCTGGGGCTCCAGATGCCACTGCTGCCGTAATGGCAGCAACGTCCAGAGCCCCGGGCCCTTTTAAATTGCTGGCCCCAGGGCAGCTGCTCCCTTTGCCTCCCCCCCTCCCGCCCCCGCCGACAGGGGAGGCAAAAGGGGCAGGGACATTAAAGTGCTGCCGTGGCAGTGCTTTAATGTGGGCTGGGTGTGGGCCAGTGCAGGTTCTTACCGGTACGCTGTACAGGCCCGTACCAGCTCACTTTCACCCCTGGAGGCAGGTAACATTATCCCTATTTTACAGAGGTATAGTGAGGTATAGACGAGGTGAAATGGAAGGATGTCTGTTGGAATGGAATGGAAACCATCTCTCCTGGCTCCTGGTCTTGTACTTTAATTACTAAACTATCTCCTTCCTCAATGCAGCGTTAACACAGGACTGCTCCGAATGAGGAAGTACTGCCTCATCACATTCAACTGCCCCAGTATCCACAAAAACACCAGCTTCAAGTAAGCAATTCAGATTGTGTGATCTCTATGGTAATAGGTGGTCAAGTTGATGTACGTTAACATTGTGGCACGCACCAGTGTTGAAGTTAGATCCTGTCTACACAGAAACTTACACCAGTTTAACTAAAATTGATTTTTATTTTGATTTAGTTAAACTGGTACAAACCCCTGAGTGGACACTTGGTTTAAAACTGGTTTATATTGGTTTAGCTTGAGTTGATTCCTTGATGATGGAGGTTGCATCCATACTAGGGGGAATAAAAAGGGGTGTGTCTGTACTTTGTGGTAGCTAAAGTGGCAACTAACATCGGGTAAAATCCTAGAGAAGACAAGGCAGTTTGTAGTTTTCACATGTTTTGGCAGATTCAGGTTAATCCTAGGCTCACGCATAATCTTGACCCCGACCTGCTAACACATGTGAAAATAAACTACTCTGTCTTTGCTAGGATTTTACCTCCTGTTGCTTACCATGTGTTAGCTAACATTAGCAAAAAACATGCCTTTTTTCTTAGTGAAGAAAAGGTCTGAAGCTAAATCAATATAAAGCATTTTAAAACTGATTTTAGAGAGAGCATCCACAGAGCAGTTCTCACTGGTTTAACTAAATTAGGTCAGACGTAAACACTTAGTTAAAACTAGTGCAAAGTCTGCATGTGGATAAGGCCTTAAACAGGGATGTCAATGCATTCCAACAGGGAAGATTCAAAAGCCAATGGCAATGGATTAACTCTGGTATATTACGTGGTTTTGCTAGCCCACTCATTCCAGACAATACAGTCCACTGTACGCTGATGGAAGTATTCGGGGGAGGGGGGGTAGGAGATTCTTTGCCATGTAGTGGCACTACCCCTAGAGAGCCAATTATTGACTCGCCAGGAGCCACGCAATGTTGTATGTTTCCTTTTTTACTTTGAAATATGCTCCATGAAGATGTATTTGCTTTTATAACTGTGGATATGAAATGTAAATCTTCTCCTTCCCCGGACATTTTTTTTCCAATACACAGTTTATAGCAGTTCACTTTCTTTGATTTTTTTTTAGTAACTTCTGTTGTGTCTGGCACTTTGGGGAGCACCTGCGACGGAAAGCACTTTATTACTTCTCTGTTTGAGTTCACTGCAAGGCACTCACCAGTTGATATCAAAGAAAGGATGAGTGTAGGCAGCAATTTAATCAAGCAGCAACTGAAAAATTAAATGGGGTGGTGATTGATATGGATTCAGGACTTCTTTTGTTTGAATGGGTTTTAGGTAGAGAACTCGGTAATTATTTTTTGGAGAGGAGGGCAGGAAGGATGAACAAAGGAAGCCTGTTTAGGCAAATCATTTTCATCCCAGTTACAGTCAAATAAAAGAAAGGGGAACAGGTTGCTTCTCAGCAGGTAATGAGGCTTGTGTTGTCTTTGGGAGCTGTTCCCCATTAATGGGGGGAAAAAGAAGGCTCCTAAGACACTGCATGAGGGTCCAATGGATTCCAGGAGAAGTGCACACTAATGCTTAGAGCAGGGCATTCCTATTTTGCATGGGGCACTGGCAGTTAGTTTGGTGGCATGACCATCTGGCTACGGGGGACACATCCAAGCAGAGGTAACCTATGAAAAAAAATTCTTTTCTGATCTACAGAAGACCTGGACCAGGCAGGGAGGTCCAGACAGCCAGAAAGTATCAGGCAATGAGGATCCACTGCCTTGTAAGTTGGAAAAGATAAAGGAAGCCTGGCTGTTGTAGATGAGGGCGGCACACTGGTTCCATGTATTCTGGAGCTTTGTTTTGATTTGCCTTTATGCCAGAGGGGGAAGACGTTTAGGACCTGATCTGGTAAACTGTTCAGTGTAGGTGGATCTCTGTGCCCCCAGGGAGCCCCTCACTGATTTCAATGTGGCTCTGCACATACATAGGAGTCTGCCCATTTGGAGTAGCTGGCATGATGGGGACCTTATTTTGGATTGATGTCGTGATTGGGAGGAAAGGAAGGATTTTGTCTAGGGCCTGGGCAGATTACTGTAAGTCTATGGGCAGGTCTACACTAAGGGCGGGGGTCGAACTAGGGTATGCAAGTTCAGCTACATGAATAGCGTAGCTGAACTCGAAGTACCCTAGTTCGAACTACTTACCCGTCCAGATGCCGCGGGATCGAAGTCCGCGGCTCCAAGGTCGACTCCGCCACCGCCGTTTGCAGTGGTGGAGTACCGGAGTCGACCGGAGCGTGCGGGGAGTTCAAACTATCGCGTCCAGATTAGACGCAATAGTTCAAACTCCGAGAAGTCGAACTCACCACGTTGACCCGGCAGGTAAGTGTAGACTAGCCCTAAGACAACCTAGTTGGGTAAAATACCAGGATCTCATATGCTTCCTCTGGGCACAGCTTCACAAGTAAATAAATAAATATATTTATTAAAAAGCGTAGGGGAGATTGGAATAAAGTCTTCAGAATCTGATAAAAAAGCCCTAAATCCCACTTAACAGAGACAGGAGCAGCAGGTTGGAATGACCCTAAAGGGTATCACTCCATCTCAAGAAGAATTGACTTAAACACAGTCTCCATTTCTCAGTTCCAACAGAAACGTAGGGTATTGGAACCCTCAGCTGGCCCATGCCAACTGGCTTGGGCTAAGAGGCTGTTTAATGGCGGTGTAGATGTTTGGGCTCAGGCAGATGCCTGGGTTTTGGGACCTGCTCCTCTTGTGTGGTCCCAGAGCTTGGGATCCACCCCTAGTGTCTACACCACCATTAAACAGCCTGTCGCAGGGTAGGTACACCCCGTCATGGGGATTGGGTCACGTATGGGGTGAAGAAGGGATAAAGAGCTGAACAGCAGTTTGTCAGGTCCTATGTTTGTGACCCTGACTACAAACATGGTAGTACAGCCTAGTGACTAGAGTCAATGAACAGCCCTTTCACTCAGGGCAGCAGGGGCCTAATGGCCAGAGTCAATAAGGTAGCCCATCTCTGTGGGGTTGTGTGACCTATTGGGAGAGTGGGACACCACTTAGGGGGTGTGTGGCACCTAGGGGAGAGGGACTAGGGCCCTCCCTGCTCCTCTGAGTCCCAGCCCAGGGCCCTGGCGGTGGTGCTCACCACCGAGTCAGTGGGGATCCTCCCGAAACACACTGACCGGTTCCCACTTCCATTCACCAGAGAAGATTCTAAGCCCTCTGAACTGCTTCCTCCCCTTTCTCCCTCAGTGAAGCTCCATGTTTTCCCCAGGTGTCTGAGGTCCTCCAATGGCCCAGCTCTCAACGGCGCGGTCTTTCCTGGGGCTCGTCAGGTAGAATGCAGTCCGTCTAGGCCTCTGCACGCCTTGCTCCTGGGGTCGGGGCCTGCAGCCACTCCCTGGAGAGAGCCTGCAGTCTGTGTCCTCTCCCTTCAGCAGCCTGCCTAGACTGAGCTGGGCTGCTTCCTTTTATACTCCACCTCCAGGCTGAGTATGCCCAGCAGAGTCTGAGGGGAGGGGCTACCTCAGCCTGTGAAGCACAGTTAATCCTTTCGGGGCTGGTGTGGGGTAGGTACACCCTGTCACACAACCACTTAGTGTGAGCCCCACAAGCTCCAAGTCAGCTGGTGTCTAACTGCAATGTAGAAATAACCTTAGGGCAAATTCACTGTTGCTCTGCTTCTTCATGTACAGTCATTTACACTAGGCAAAGATCAGGTAGTCTATGTATTTTGCTGCCCCAAGCACAGCAGTCAGGCGGCTTTCGGCGGTGTGCCTGCGGGAGGTCCCACGGTCCCACGCCTTTGGCGTACCCGTCGCCGAAACTACGGGCCCAGCGGACCTCCCGCAGGTATGCCGCCAAAGGCAGCTTGACTGCCGCCCTCACGGCGACCGGCAGGCTGCCCCATGCAACTTGCCGCCCCACGCACGCACTTGGAGCCGCCCCTGCAGGTAGTGCATTGCACTCATTATGCACTAGTGTGAATGACTACAGGGTGATGATGAATTCGGCCCTTAGCAGGCTATAGAACCCATGGGTATGAGAATCATAGAATATTAGGGTTGGAAGGGACCTCAGGAGGTCATCTAGTCCAACCTCCTGCTCAAAGCAGGACCAATCCCCAGATTTTTACCCCAAATGGCCCCCTCAAGGATTGAACTCATAACCCTGGGTTTAGCAGGCCAATGCTCAAACCACTGAGCTATCCCTCGCCCAGTGAAGTGAGGAAGAAAGTGATGAAAGCTTTTGACCTTGTCTATACCCAGACACTGCATTGATTTAATTAAAATTGGTAATAAGCCAGGTTTTTAAATAGATCAGATTGCATGGGAAAATGATATCAGCCAAGTATGAATTAAATTAAGACTGTGCACACACAGTTTTGCCTCTGCTTAACTTAAAGCATACCTTTCATTAAACTGATGCAACTTTGTGTATGAACCAGGCCTTAGTTTCTCCCCCAGCAGCAAGTCACTACTGCTAGGATGTCTTGTACAAAAATACTAAAGACATCTTGCATCTTTCACACAGCGTTGCAGAAATTAAGGGGAAAGCACAAAAAAACATCATCAAAGAAAGAAGGCAATTTGAGAATTAAAAGCTGCCTTTTCTGTGAGGTGCTTTCATTATATCTAATATCATTCACACTTATTTCCCCTCCTTTTACTAGGGAAGGGGCTACCTGTAGCAAGAAGGTGATTCACTACCTTTAAGAACATTTCCCACAAACACTATGTCTCATTTTTTGGTGTGCAGAGGGATGTCATGATTATTCATCTCTGGAGAGGAGACGGCATCCATATTCATAGGAATTCACTTGAATTCCTTCCATTTTGGAAAGGGACAAATAATTATTTTTAAAAACCCAACCTTATGAACAAGACGGGGCTCTGGAGATAAGTGAGCATCTTGAGCTAACTCTTCCTATCTTACTCTTATATAATTATATGATTCCCAAGGGGGGCCTTTAGTTGAATTATGGGGTGTCTGAGTGGAGGTGGGAGTGCTGGGAAGCAGACTCTATAATTCAATTCTATATACCCCTGGGCACATGCATAATTACGCTATAAAGCAGTTTTGCCAAAAAGAAAAACAATTAGAGAACACTATGTAGTTTACTGTTTACAGTTAAGAAGGATGGTTTAATTCTTTGCACATACACAGCGGTAAATGTAAAGTGGAACAATTCAGTGAGCTCTGGTGGAAAAGATGGTAGCGAGATTTTTTTATGTTGCGTGAGCAGGAGGCATTTTATATCCTGAATCTAAACTTTGGCAACTTATAGCCAATAAAGTGCTCTAATTGGATGAATGTTCTTAACTGGTTTATAATCATTCAAATCAGAATTTTAATAGCAAGGAGGGCTGCGCACTAGGGATCTGCAAGAACCCAAATAAACCTGAACAGCTCTCTGTTTTTGTATTTGTTTTTCTACAGGGTTTTTCTCTGCACCAGGGAGCCATTTATGGGGCCAAAATAAAGCAAGACCTATTTGTACCAGGCAGGAATTGAGAAGTTAGAAAAACAACCTGTATATAACACGAACACAGGTTCCAATACTAGACCCCTAATAAGAGGGGAGGGAATGCAGGTGGAGATAGGGGGGAGTGGGATACGTGAAACACAATAACATGTATAAAGAAGGGTTTGTGGTGTAATAACTAGAGCAGGGGAAGATGGGTCAAGGCAATTTACAATGTTGCCACAGATTCACTTGGCTTGAAGAAGTCACTTCTGCCAACATTTTTAAGAGCAGTTTTTGCCTGGCACCCCAATATGAGAGACATTCTGGCTTTCTAAGGGCCAAGCACAACAGCTGAAGTCACATCAGCTGGGAGCTGCAGGTGCTCAGAACCTCTCTCAAGCAAGTCTTAAGGCATCTCAGGTTGGATACCTACAGACAGAGGTTCCTCAAATTAGTTAAAGCTTTAGAAAACACTGTCCTTGACCTCTGTGCGTGTCAGTTTCCCCATCCATAAACACAGTCCAACAATATTCTCACACCACTCAGGAGTATTGGGAGGTGTAATTGCTTTTGCAGACCGCTTTGAGCTGGGGAACGACAGCTCCTATAGAAGTGCAAAATATTATTATTACTATGAAGGTGTGATTCAATGACACAGACCTCTTTGAACGCTGTCAGAGGTGGCCTTTTCCTAGCAAGGTGTTTAATTGACCTCTGACGACAAGTAGCCACAAGTAAAATAAGGAGAAGTGCTTCCGTGGAGACACAGAACCATGAAATGTTATGTGGGCAACTGAGCTCCCACAAACCAGTGTGAAAAGTCTGGCAGGTATGTATGCAGTAGTGACTTGCTACCAAGCAGGAAACTAATCTCTTTGTACTGTGGGGTGAGACAGGACTCGAGGTCATTTCATCTTGTGGTAAATCTCCTAATCTAGTCACCCATACAGCATCACCTGCAGTAAACAGCTAGCTGCCGCCCACAAAAAATGAACTCAGCAGCAGCCAGGAGCTGTCAGCAGCCAGGAGCTGTCAGCAGTCAGCTGCCACACACAAAACGTGCTTACCGGGGAAGCACTGTGGCGGGATTTTGTCATTTTAATTTTCTTTAATCAAGGTGGCCCTACAGAGTCATATTATCAATTGTTTCCTCTCATTGTCCCCCGTTATCCCTTCGTCTTTGCCTACAGTTTTGATAGATGTGGTAGAATCAAGCATATCTACGTGCCAATTTCTGTCGGCTGTACAGCCCATTACATGGATGAGATTAATGCACATGCACAGACCCGTCAGCCTGGCCCTGACTCTACTGTTCTTTCGCACAAGTCTGCCAAATGACTTGCAGAGCTGCTGTGTCCTTCCCTTTTCCTCCCTTCCCCTGGATTTTGCTCAAACTGGTCTTCGTTCCCTGTTACCAAATATCTTTTTATAGACCCTAAGGGCCCAAAGGAGGAGCCACATGGCTCATTCCCAACCTATCAGCCAACATTATTGCTTCCCTATAAAAAATTAGAGGTAATGCATAGCGTAAATTGTTAATATTGCTCTCTTTCTCGCCTAAAAAGACACTGCCAGTACCAGACTGCTGTGCCTCGTGCATAATTCATCAGGTTCCTTAATGTGCAAAGCTCTTCTCTGCAGCTCATTTCTTTACATAAGAATTAGCCATAAAAATCAGGTCCCGCGTGAAAAGTGAATTTTAAGGGGCCCATTGCCTGCTTCAACAACAACAAAACAGCATCAGGGAATGGAGATATCCAAGTGATTGCAGGGCAGCAGGCTGAGGGTCATGGCAGAGCTATGAAGGTGAGGAGAAGCAAGAACAAATGGCACAAACATTATGTTGCAGGTGGGGTTGTAATACAGGGCACTCATTCAGTTGCAAACAATGCTCCATGAAAGCACTAGACTGAAGCTCATGCAGGGCCAGGTACAGAATAGAGCCATGCACTCCCACCAAACAGGCACCACTTTTCTCCCAGAATGTAATGGAGAAACTTGCTTCATGGGAGCTCTATCAATTCCTCAGGGAACTGGCACTGCACATTTTGTGGAAGCCCTTTGCAATGTTGCCACAGGTTTTTAACCATCTCCAGGCTTAACTTTAGGCTTTCAAAGACTCCCAGTTTTCAGCTGGACACTAGTGCACCATCTAAGTATCCGAACCACAATTGCTAACCACGGATGCTCTGCCAACACTGATTCTACTCCACCCACCTGATCCATCCAAGCCACGTGTCAAATCATTCTCTTCTCCCACACCTGTTCCCTCACCTTCTATACAGCCTCAATGTCTGGATCTAATTTACCATGTGACTAATTTACCATGTGACACCATATTCTTCCTCCTTCAAACAGACTTCATCCAAAAGGACTAAATACCCTAGCCGTCTCCTCTGACAAGTAATAGGAGATTTTGAACAGTTCTAAGCGAAAGAGGTAGAATTACCAAATTGCCTCCTACTTCCCAACACACTATCTGTCATCTATTTGTTGTCTCTTCTCTGCATATATTGACTGAACTGCCTAGTATATTTTAGGAGTGATAACTAACAAATGCCTTACCAGCATGCCATTTTGGGTAGCTGGCAGAAAACCATCACTGGGTGGGTTCTGTGGCCTGCATTATGCAGAAAGTTAGACAAGAGGGTCATAACGATCCCTTCTGACCTTAAAATCTGAAGATCTATGAAAGCCAATGCCTAGTGTAGACAATGCCAAAGTTGATTCTCTCCTTCTATTTGTCTGCTTTGACCACAATGGCCTTTCCACACTGCATTTACAAGTGGATGCTTCTATGAACTGATCCATAAGGTCACTATACCCTTCTCCTTCAAATCTACCAAGATGCTGACAAGAAATTAGTCAACTAAATATTGGATTGAGGGCAGTTGAGGCTAGCCAATATTTATAATTCTCTCTCTCTCTCGCTCTCTCTTTAAAATATAAACAACCCAACAAACAATGCTATGTTAAAAGAACATTTAAAAAAAAAAAATCAAGCAAAAAAAAAAAAAAAAATTGAATTCTTGTCTCCTTCAGTACACAGAACAAATAATGCTCAATATTTTCTTTTCCTTCATTATTCAAATGTGGCCTTGCTCTACGGACAGAATTATTCATTTTATCATGGCCTCTTCTATGGCATTCATTACTACAGTATCTGAGCACTTTATTAACATTAATGAAATTATTGACACAACACCCCTGTGAGGCAAGGGGGTCTCATTAACCCCATTTTCCAGATGGGGAACCAAGACAGAGAGATTAAGGTCCAAAATATTCACTGAATTTTGGATGCCCAATTTGAGATACCTAGGACTTGATTTTTCAGAGGATGTGACATTATACTTCACTCTATATGTCCAAAGCACAACTACCATTGACATTAGTTGCAGTTGAGAGTGCTCAGCACTTCTGCAAATCAAACCCAAGCATATCAAGTCAAGCACTCAGAAAATGAAGAACACCTAATTAAATTATTGAGCACCTATGAAAAGTATGGTTTAAATAATTTGCCCAGCAGCACATAGGAATTCTGTAGCAGAAGAAGGGATTGAATCCAATTCTCCAAGGTAGCATTCAGCTGATGCAACTGTGAGACAAGTATCCCTTCTTTTTCCACAATCCCCTGCATCATTCACTCCCCAGCTTCCAATATCCAAAAAAAAATGAGGCTCTCTGGATATCCCCCCTCCACCACCAAAGCAGTCCATCCCTGTGCACTGAATGGGGGGAGAGGCCTAATAAAAAATATATGTGATTATGTAATTAAAGACTGCATCATAAATGTAGTTTTGGGCCTTGAAAAAAAAAAAAAAAAAAAAATGATGATGGGCCTATAATGTGTTGTGTAAAAAAAGAAAAAAAAACCTTGTCACCTTTTGTTTTTTCACATAATAAATAAAGCATATGTTGATTTCTGAAGTTAAAGCCCTCTAGTAGATCTGGTGTAGCTACATCAGTGCAGACCCCAAGTATAGACAAGGAAAGCTGTATATTTGCTCCAGTGGAGCTTACCTATTACAGAAAACAAGACAAACTCACCAGTATAAACTGTGTCTGTCCTTGTCTACTCTAGAGGTTTGTACTGGTGCAGCTCTACTTGTTGGCCATTGACAGTTAAAAGCAGAGCTGAGCCCATGTATAGACAATGCCTCAGTCATTGCCTATCTGGGATTACATCCCTCTAACACAGCACAGAAAACAAGGACACTCTCGGCCACAAAAATAACGCAACATCTATTTTTACAGTAATGAAACAATTACCGGCTAACATGAACTGACCAAACCAAGCGGCACCAACATGATTGCACACGAGCATGAGGAGGAAACACATTTTTCAAAAAAGTCACTGTTTACTGAAGCAGCAAAGGATCACATGACCTTCACTCTGGCATTTTGGAGAACAATAGGAGCACTTTGGCTTTGAGGCTGTCCATAAAAATCTAGCTAATTTGTTTCTGTTTCTCCTCCTCCCTCCCTCCCCCCACCATACATAGAGGAGATGCCTCAGTCTGACACTTTTCCATTTAACACTCAATTAGATGCAACACGGAGAGTGAAGCACCATCTATAGCTGTAACATTAGTCTGAAGGGGAGAATATATGATACTCCAGGAGCAGTAGTCTGCCGAGAGAGAGTCATTTAGTGGCTAGAGCACACCAAAGGGCATTATGACAGATGGGCTCTACTCCTGTCTCTGTCTCTGGCTCCATGTTTCAAACAAACCAAGTCACTTGGGGCCTGGTTTTCAGAATCCCTGCGCTCCTAAACTCCAATTAAATTCAGTGCGACATGACAGCTCAGCACCTAAATTCATCAGGCCCTCAACATTTCTGTCTCTCTGCTCCCCCATCTGTAACATGATCACAATAATGCACCATCACTCTTTGTTAAAGCACTTGGAGATCTTTGAATGGAAAATGCTATACAAGTTATTTTTATGTCCTTTCTCCTATTTAAAGTTGTGCTCCCCAAGGAGTCCCATGTTGAGACACAATGCTACTTTGCAACAGCCAATGATCTGAACAATTAAATGAAACACTATAAATTATTGGATCACTGGGATCTTTGGGTGAGATTAGAAAAGGAATATGAGGCTCCTTTAAAAAAAATCTAGTGCATGGGAGACAGCTGGAAAACTGTTCAAATATTGAGCCAGATGTTGGCATGTTTGTGGCAAAGAGAATGTTTTCCACCTGAATCACAGCAGCTCTTGACATGCTTGCTGAGAAGACGTGTCTCTCATAAGCTCCTGTGGACCTCCTACTCCAGAGATCTGCAGCACTACTGTGGTGGTTGGCCCTACCCATGGAGCCCTGATTGTCTGGGGATTGGCAGAGGGGAAGCTGGCCTCTTCACTTTCACACAGCCTTGGATGGTTGGCTAGAGAAGCTGGCAGGAAATCCCATCCCTACTTCCTGCTACCAAGCTCCCCTCCAATCAGAGGATGCGGAGATGCCATTCGAGAAGGGACGGGTGAGCGGCAAGAGGGAGGACGTGCTGCCACTGTAGGCTGAGAATCTGAACTAGGAAGTAGCTTGTGCATATGGTCCCTCCGAGTCGGCGGCCCACACAAGAATCAGCTGCTGCCCAATAGGAAGAAAGAGCCTTGGGATTAAGCTCACTAAAACCAGGTGTGAGGATGCTGCAGCACAGGCTTCCATGTTGGCGGCACAAGCAAGTACCTACACACTGACTGTTGTACTCCCACTGTCTGTTCTTTTCAATGACAATGGGCATCTGTCCATGCTAAAGAGGCAATGGGAGAGATCTGTGCATTGCTGGCAATTTCTGCCTTCACAAATGATTTAAGAGTTTGGAATAACCTAGCACCCCCATCACACTGCACATGAGAGCATATATAGCATTCCAGGAGGGGAGAACTGGAGTTTATCCAGATCATCCCCTATTTTCTCTGGAGAACAAGAGGAGGAGGATGAGAGGCTTAAATGACTTGCAGGAAAAACATATGCATCACATGGGTGTTATATTTGTGATGCTCTATAAGACTATATTGAGAATCAAACTTATGGGAGGAGAGGCACAGATTTTGTCCCCTCACCCCACCCCCATTCCCATAAAAGAAGTGAGTAGCTCATGGACAATAAGAAAAGTTAATTCTCTCTCAGGTTTTGTGGACTCTTGTGTCAGTCACAGATTGGTTTTTAAATAAGATTCAATTTTGATTCTTATATGAGTTATGCTTCTGTTATTACTGGAACTTGGTGGGTGATGAACAGAGTATTTTTAGCATGCTTTGCAGCAGGCTGGCTAAACCTTTCTACCAAGCCTGCTCTTTGTAATGCCAAGATAACAGCAAAAGCACCTGGAAAAGATATCAGGCTTAGATGTGGGAAGAGATCGGTTTCAATCATGTGCTCTGGGACAATCATGGGAAGCCACGAAACGAGATGAAGCAGTTAGTCGAGCTGTGCCTGCAGGGCTCCAGAATCAGTGATTTACCCCGGAGAGGAGTTCTGTTGCTGCAGTCTACAGGGCACATTGTTAAGATGGGGTTCCCCGAGTCATTTCGTACCTGTGCGTGGGCACAGTATGGGATGCTCCGCTACTGACACGTGGTTTTTGTTCATATAGTTCAGCAATGCATGTTTGATTCCCCCAGGGATGAAACTAAGACCATGAGCCTGACTCTCATTTACATTAAGGCCGCTGTAAACTATTCTGGCTGTGAAAAGGGGCCTCAAAGTGGGTGCAACAGTAATTTACTCCTACTAACTTCCCTTTGCGCTGCCTGAGTAGAACAAAGGGGCCTTAGTGGAAATAAGAATCTAGCCTTATATTTCGAAGTCCTGACACTTTAAAATCCTGTGTGTCTTCACTTATATCCCTTTTTTCTCTTCCCCACCCCGGAGTTTTTCATTAAAAAAAAAAATCATCTCCTGCGGAGCAAAGCTATTTAGCTGAATTGTGTCCAGCTCCATGATGCTCATGAGCCCTAAGGTACAGTAGCTTGTTCATTTTTCTGCCAAGTCTAGGTTACGTTAAACATGCTGGACCTTTGCAGCTTTCTGCTAAAAAGTATCTTGGTAACAGTGAAATTCATTTGTCTTTAAACTTACTGGAAATGCTCATGAAACGTAAGTCATCCTCCCGTCCTCTACTCCCCTCCCCCATCCATATTATATATTCATATGGTTAATACAATTATATGTAATCATAAAGGTAAGCTGTGGCTGTGGTTGAAACATTTTGGCAGGTAAGTTATAGTCTCAAAGACCAAGGAAAAATATTGGGGAACATTAGATATATGAGAGTAAGAACACCAGAAGCAGGATAAAATTAAGGATGAGGTCATTTAAAAGGCTGGAAGCGCTCCAATTTCCCAGCAAGAAAGACAAATGTAGTAAGGGCACTGGAACACTGTGTCCCACTGGGGACTGAAAGCAGATGAAGTTTGGACAGAAAATTTGCATTTAAGTTCATGATGATGTTGGTACTTAAACTATCGGTCTAACTTGCCTTTTTTCCTTCTTAAATTAGAACAGCAGAACTATACACCGTAAGTGCCTTGTTCTCTCTTTAGAGATGTATTGCAAATATTTACACTTCTTTTAAGTTTCAATAGATCATCACACTCGAGGGGCTTTGAGTAGGATGGCAATATCCCTTAGAGATGGAAAAGACAACAGAAAAGGAAGCGGCAAAGCTTTGATTTGTGTTTTGTTTTTTGTTTGTTTTGCTTTTGTTTTGTTTTGTTTCTTTTGGGGTTTTTTAACCCTCTGTTTTTAAGGTTCCCAGGATATAAATTGTGCAGACTTCACAATTATTAATACATTTGTATTTAAAACACTACCAGTTTCTTTTTCTTGTACCTGCCGAGTGCTGAGTGCAGGATTCCGTGTTCCCGTAAACAAGCGGGATACCATTAGGAACACCTACATCGCCGCACAGAGCAGGGAACTTTGTACAGCTAATGACCATATTGGCAACTCCTAAAGAGCCTTAAGGCCAAGCTTGTGTCTCAGCAGCACATGCTTAAGTGACATGGAGATCAATGGTGTTTCCACACTGCTCATTAAACTAGCCCCCTAGAATAATCTTTCTGCACTGAAAGAGTATGATTCTGCAACACTTGCACACATGTTTAACCTTGCGTACTGTAAGTAGTCCCATGGACTTTAGAGTATTGAGGTGCACTACACAGACTTCAATGAAGTTATTCAGTATAAGATCAGGTGTTTATAAGTCTTTGCAGGATCAGGCCCCCAAGCACCTCCTACTCCGTCGTTTCATAAATTCACTTGTGTAGAGCTGCGAGTAGTGGTATGGGAATTGTGTGCATGCGTCTGTCCATTCATTTTTGTTATACTACTGTTATTAGGTTATTTGATTTTATCTTGAGGTAACTGATGGGTCTGTGTTTTTTTATTAGTGTGTTTCTAAAAGACAGTCATGGGCTCCCTGAGCACTGCATAGGAACTTGTACTGCATAGTAGTAAAAATAGAAATAAATAAATATGGCCCATGGAATCCAAAAATGCAGCTCACTGATGTCTTCATCTTTAATCCTGAAGTGTAGCCTATGATAATACATGTGCACTGCTTCAGCCTAATTAGTGTGGCCGTCTCGGCTAGTGTTTACTGGCAGTATAATTCATCATCTTGGTATTGTGACACCAGCAGTCGAGGTGGAAACCCACTAATCAAGATGCCACGGTGCATGTTGGGTACAGGTTAAAAGAAAAGCATCTACAAGCTACAAACTACACTTCAGACCGCTGTGTTGAGGGACATACATTTCTACTGCATAGGTAGGGGATGGTAATGTTGCACTTAGACTAGTTTTACAAAATTTGTGCATGAAGCTGGGGTCTAATGGTTCAGTCCTGCAAAGTGCTGAGGACACCAATGTCATGGACCAGGAGGTAGGTGGTCAGACCTAGTGGTCACAGCAGTGGTGGTTAGGCCTAGTGGTCAGAGCAGGAGTTGGGCACCAGAGCCAGGAGTCAAGCCAAGGGTCAGAGCCAGGAGTCAGCAGCCAGGAGCTGGGTGTAGAAGCAGGGATCTGGAACAAGGTAGAAGGGCAGGAATCTGGTACAAGGCAGGAAGACAGGATTGAGGAGCCAGGCAAGAAGGTGGGGTCTGATAGAACAGCCAGCTAAAGATTCACATAGTTGCTTGGACAACTTCCTGTGCCTCCTTCTGGCTTAAATACTGAGTCAGAGGCAACTGGAGAAGCCACAAGTCTCCTCTGATTGGCAGCTTTGTGGGAGATGCCAATGGTGAGCAAGAGTCACCCAGCCCACACTCTCCGCTGGTACCAGCAAGCTGCCAGATGGTGGCTGCAGTATGAGGACTGCCTGAGGTCCTGTGAACTCCACATCTGCTTCCTGATCCAGTCCCAAGAGAACTCCCATGGCCATGGTAGGATTAACTTCTTTCACCTGAATTTCAGAGGCATGATGGTTTCTTTGGCATATGTCAATGGTCAAAACAGTGGCTGAAAAGGAGACCATAGTCAAATACTTGGGGGCTCCTTACTCCACACACACACACAATCACCTGTGTCATTGTTTGAGTTCGGAATCTTACTGGGTGGTGGTGAGGATGGGGAGTTGGACTCAATATAACACACAAATAGTAGGTGACGAGTGCAAAGATTTTCTGACATTGGGTTTGAAACACTTGTCAGTATTCTGTAATGCCCTGAGCTACGTTAGGTTATGTTATTTAATCCAAAGTCTGTTCTGTCCCCATCTGCAGCCTCAGTGAAGTCTATAAAGAGTTCCACAGAAATAATTTTAAATATTCATACAGTGTGCATCCAGTAAACTTACAAAGTAAGTCCCAGTAAACTTACAAAGACACCTTGGGCATCCTAGGCAACCCCTCTGTAAAAACAACACGCTCACATGCCAACATTTTGCTGTGTACTGTAATAAGACCATACTCTGCTGCTTGCAACATTAAACATTATTCAGAGGAATAACATTCACAGTATTAACACTACAGTATACACACTATGAAAAGCCTTATGCCCTTTTTCCTGGGGCCAAATGGGATATAGAACTCAATTCTTGCCATTTCTGAAATGACTAGTCAAGCATGCCTGCGGATGCTCCACCGGAGCCGCGGGACCAGCGGACCCTCTGCAGGCACGTCTGCAGGAGGTCCACCGGAGCCGCAGGACCGGTGACCGCCAGAGCGCCCCCCGCAGCGTGCCGCCGTGCTTGGGGTGGCGAAATTGCTAGAGCCGCCCCTGATTCCACCTACTACACAATAACATCATGAAGAGATATTTCTGGACTCCTACAAGATTTTGTTTCAATCAAACTTCCATTTTCTGCTGAGTGTTGGAGATGTCAACATTCCCCTGTATCTTTATCTCCTATGCTTTGGTACCATGATAAAAAAAATCTCTTCACTATGGCCAGAAGTATGCACTTTTATCTTGCAGTCAGCTTCTATACAACGAGGCCTATTTGAAATAGACAAGAGGTAAATCCTGAGAAAAAGTGACAGCAGCACTCAGCTCTTTTAACAAGATTCCTCCTGCATTGCTGCAGGATCCCAGTGAATGGAAAGACAAGATGACTTCAAAAAATTACCTCAGACAGAAATGCTAATCTGAGTCTTCTATTTCACCCAGGATCTTCTACTAGGTAAAAGTACTAGGTACAGTAATAGCAGTTACAGCCACTTCCAGTATTACTGTGTGTGTCAGTCAGACTGTCTCTTGGCAGCCACCTACTCTTCCAATTTACTATTACGAATTATTTGTATTACAGTAGTCATGGACCAGGACCCCACAAAAAAAATAGTCCCTACCCCAAAAATCTTACAATCTAAGAATAAGACAAGAGGTAAAAGGTGGAGACAGACAGGTGGGGGAGCCCAAGGAGACAGTACTGGTCAGCATGATAGCACTCACATCAGACCAGAGGCTTAACCATTGACAAGTTTTTTGCAGGCCTCAGAGCTGGGGCCCTACCAAATGCACAGCCGTGAAAAACATGTCACAGCGTGAAATCTGGTCTCCCCCGTGAAATCTGGTCTTTTGTGTACTTTTACACTGTACTATACAGATTTCACAGGGAAGACCAGCATTTCTCAAACCAAAAAAGGGTTATGGGGGGAGGGAGGGTTGGGCCACCCTTGTTTCTGTGCTGCCTTCAGAGCTGAGTGGCCAGAGAGCTGTGGCTGCTGGCCAGGCACCCAGCTCTGAAGGCAGTGCCCTGCCAGCAGCAGCACAGAAGTAAAGGTGGCAATACCATACCAAGCCATTCTTACTTCTGCGTTCTTGCCTTCAGAGTCGGGTCAGAACCCCTACAGTTACAACACCGTGAAATTTCAGATTTAAATATCTGAAATCATGAAATTTACAATTTTAAAAATCCTATGACCATGAAATTGACCAAATGGACTGTGAATTTGGTAGGGCCCTACTCATGGCAAAGGAGATTTAAGGACATATTTGAAGAAGGACACACATCCTTTCCCAACCTTGTTTCCTGTCCTCCTCTTTTCCTCTGTTTTCATACATTAAGCCTTATATTTTGGGGTTTGTTTACCATCGTTGGTCATTTACTAAACTTATTTACTTCCTGGGGCCTGGTCGAAAACCCACTGACCTCCGTGGAAGCCTTTTCACTTTGGATCAGCCCCTTGACCACTATGCAGGGAGAGAGCGGGAGACCCAAACGATTTGGTACACTGAACTCCATTTTTATTATATTAGATATACATACATATATACTGTATGTCTTGTCCTGTGATTGCACACAGGAATGAATTCTTGATTATTTGTATACTTTAATATGACAATTCAGTCATGGATTAAATTTACTGGAAAAACCATTTAGAACAAGAAACTCTCTCAACTGAGAATGAAACATGCGTGAGATCATTGCTAGTAGGATACTGTACCATCTAGAATGCCAGCTATTTCCTTTCAACTTCAGCCTCTATTCCTCCTCCCTTCCCATCATGCATAATCAGCTTTAAAAGTTCATTTCACGTGAATTGCTCGCTGGGGTTATATTTGCAGATGAAATCTGTCCTAGAGACAGTTATTAGCAGTGGTTGATGCACTGCTTTTCATCACTGGGGCACAGAAGCCCCTCACTTTGTGAAGGTATGTGGACAATGCCTGTGTCATTCTGACGGTCAAATTAAAAGCCATAACAGAGCACAGAAGGGTTTTTCTCTGCAGAATCACTTCTCCATGTACAAGCACAAAGAAGAAAAACTGCTTATTGGTCCTGTTCCAGGAAAAGAACGTGACATGGAATAATTATCAGAATGATTTTTAGATGGGAGAGTTTATTCATTCAATCAAAATTGATGTGTAGGAGCTGTATGGAAAGGAAAATTAATGTCAAGGGCCAGTCTAAATATTCTCACTCTCATCAAAAACATACCTGATTTGAGAAAGTTTTTTTTTTAAAACAGCAGACTGACAAGGGATGAACTCAGTTAACTATGTACACTCCTCAGTAAACTATGGATGACCTGGATAACAGAGATTCCAGTTAATTAAAAAAAAACCCAGAAGAAATAAAGCACCAGCACTAAGCAGCTGGATTTAGTCCCTCAACAGACAGTACATGCAGTTAAGCTGGAATAGCTGAGGAATAAAGTCTCAGAAACTGGACAGTCTCAAGCAAAGCCTTCAAAATACTTTTCAACTGTAACGTGAAGGGACAGTGTTCAATGCCTTTAATGGTATAATATAATACACATGACTCCCTGACTCTCAGAAACTTGTAAACAAAATTTGCTCACAACTTTATCTGCTTCCTTTTGCTATATTGGGCCTGATACTCCCATGGTTTTTACGCCACTGGAATTCCACTACAGTCATTGTAGTAAGTAAACAAACACCTGCATAAAACCCTAATAATGGAGTGGAAAAATCAGGCTCATTGATTGTACTCCTCTGCCTCCCCCAAAAATACAACTTGAAATTCACTGAGCAGCTTTTGTTTACATTGTGCATAATAACTGATTACAGCAGGTCTGTGTAGTTCTGGGAATAACACTGGTGAATTTACAAAAACGGCTAAGGTAGAACCATCAGAGGCAGCACAAAACATCGTGGTTCTGGAATGTTTTCAAAACTCCAGAGCCCTGACTGCAGGGAAGAATCCTATAGAGTACAATGGACCACTGTACAATAGACAGTTTCTACGGAAAGATTTTAAAAGGCAGTCACCTGATTCCTATATTAACCTCCATTTGTGCTTTTGGAAACCTCCCCACTATAGGTTTTTTTGATCCATCCTATAAGGCGGGGTGGACAAACTACGGCCCGTGGGCCGGATCTGGCCCTTCAGGGCTTTGGATCCAAGCCGTGGGATTGCCACTCATGGCCCCGCACCACTGCTGGAAACGGTGGCACCATGTCCCTGAGGCCCCTGGGGGAGGGGAACAGAGGGCTCCGTTCACTGCCCTCGCCTCTAGGCACTGCCTTCCGCAATTCTCATTGGCCGGGAATGGGGAACCGTGGCCAATGGAAGCTTTTGGGGAGGTACCCGCAGGGGAGGGCAGCGCATGGAGCCCTCTGCCCCCACTCCCCCAGGAGCTGCAGGGATGTGGTGCTGGCCGCTTCTGGGACTGGCGCAAAGTGGGGCCAAGGCAGGCAGGGAGCCTATCTTAGCCCTGCATGCCGCTGCCACCCCAGAGCCACTCCAGGTAAGCGGCGCCAGGCCGGAGCCCACACCCTGAACCCCTCCTGCACCCCACACTCAGGAGGGGTGCACCCTGAGCCCCCTGCTGCACCCCTCCTGCACCCCAACCCCCTGCCCTGAGCCCCCTCCCACACATCCCAACCCCCTGCCCTGAGCCCCTTTCTGCACACCTCACCCTCTCCCACCCCCTCTTTTGCACCCCAACCCTTTGCCCCAGCCCTATATTCATGGCCCTGCATGCAATTTCCCCACCCAGATATGGCCCTCAGGCCAAAAAGTTTGCCCATCCCTGCTATAAGATCTAGTAGAAAATTTACATCTTTACCATAGGATAAAAGGGATTGCCCTACAGTGACACCATCAGGAAATAAATGAAAAAAATCAAATGTCTGTAGAAGTACAGTTTAATCTAGTCTGAAACTACAAACACTATTATGCATTAATCATAATTATACAGTTGTATTAGGGTGTCACTACCAAGCTAAAGTTCTTCAGGTTCCCTAATCCGAATTGTGCATTTCCATAACTTAATGTGTTTGGATTTTTTTTAAGTTTGACATTAACTCTGAATTTCCTGAGTTTATAGTGATTGTTTTGGGGACAGTTGAAGCTCCCCTGTAATGTTTTTTGCCCTAAGTCACTCATATATATACACTTAGCTCCAGGGTAATTTTTTGTCTGTATGTTGCTTTGTGTGTGAAAGCTTTCACAACATTGCATTTTAGTAATAATGCTATAAACGAAGACTGTCATCCCTACTGAGACTGGTCTAAACTTAAAAAGTTACGTTGACAACGGGTGTGGTGTGGATATGCCAACAAAACCCCCAGTGTAGACACAACTATGTCAACAGACAACGGCTTCTGTCGATACAGCTAATGTCACTCAGGAAGGCGGTGGTCCTGCATACATACTAGGAGACTTTGCAGGCATAGGTTCTATAGTGTAGACACATGCTGAGGCTATGTTTTCACTTCAGTTAACTCAAATTATCTCCATTCAAGTTGACTCCTCTCAATTTAGGCCAAGTCTACACTATGAATATTTTGCCTATATGGTTATACCAGTATACTATACCAGGAAAGCATTCCTATCATGGATGCAGCTTACCTAACATAAGTGAGCAAAATAAGTTAAAGCAGAAAAAGTGTGGTTTTGCTGATAGAACTGTGTCTACATTAGGGGCTTTTGCTGACCTACATGAGGGGCTGTTGGTCACAAATCACACTTCTTCACCTCCCTGGCTTTGTAGTTGTAGTGTAGACTTTGCCTTAGCCTACCTTGAGTGAAAGCAGCCATACTGAGAAATGACAATGGAGCTCACAGAGTGATTGTGTTACTGCACAGAGTAACTGCATTAGCAGTACAGCATGACTACATTAGCAGTTGCTGAGTTGTGCTAACTCGAGCTATAGTTTAGCCCAGGGATCTCAAACTCAGATCACCATGACGGCCACATGAGGACTAGTACATTGGCCCAAGCACCGCATCATTGAATCCTTTTCATACAATGATACAAAAGTATAGTTAAAAATGAAGAGTAATATAGTATGCTATTAAAAGTCAATGTATTAACTTTTTAAAAACTGTAATACGAAAAGTCAGTGCTAATTTTGACAGTCATTTCATTTTTGGCCACTTAGCTGGCAGCGTTAATTTGTTAATTGTAGGAGTTAAAAAAAAATACTGTCAGCCTCTGATGGGGTGTCCATCCCACACAAGCCCTGAGTGGGTAAATGTGGGCTAGAAAGGGCCAATTAACCTTATATGTTGCACTTGGAGGGAAGCCAGGGATTGATAAGAACTAATGGAACATGAAACCCAGCAGGGGGAAGACCTGGGCTAGGATGATAGAGTCAGGAAGTGACAGCAGGAAGAAGGCTGCAGGGTGGAAGTTTGCAACCACTCCCTAGAGCAGGCCTGCACAACTCGTAAAGCGGCAAGGGCCATATTATTCCAAAGAAAACAGCTGAGGGCTGAACCCCCCATGCCCCACTGAACCCCACCCCCCAGAGCCGCCAAGCCCCCCTGAAACACAACACCCCCCCCAGCGCTGCTCAGCCCCCCTGAAATACTGCCCCCCCAGCAGCACCTGCCCTGTGGAAACAAACCCTTCTTCCCCAGCGCTGCCCCACCAAAACAGCGGCATTGAACCTTGGTAATATGTTATAGTGGGCCCCTAAGGTAGTATAATTAAGGTAAAAGAAAAATGTCTTTTTGCTAGAAGTAGAATAAGATCTTCCCCCAACTTTGTAATCAATTGCCCTGTTGAATGAATGAGGTGTGAATGAGGAAGGCGTGGAAGGCAGGACCTCCAGACAGCTGCAACCCTTGGAGAGGGGCTGGGAGCCAGACCAAATCAGTAGAACAGGTCAGCCACTGACTCCTCGCTTGCCTCCTCAGCCCACCATCTCCCCACTCCTGCCTTGCCTACTCACCCCCCACCACTGCCCGCCCACTCACCTCCTCAGCCCCCCTCCCTCACCTGCTGCTTACCTACTCACCCCCCGTGGGCCGCACAGTGAGCCCACGCGGGCCGCATGTTGTGCAGGCCTGCCCTAGAGGGAAAGGGAGTTCGCTAGAGACAAGGAGGAGGTCAGAAGGAGAGTAAACCCTATGGTTCTGTCCTGGATTAGGGATTCTTACAAGAGGCCTAAAAGGGTGGGGTACCCACAAGGAGGTGCTCCTGCAGTGAGTGGACCCCTTTACACAGATCTGCAAATGTACCTTGTAATTTCAGTGCTGCAGTGTTCTTTCTCATTTACGCTTCTTCACCAGTACTATATTCTGCAACTGGAATTTCTAACTCCCGTTGAAATCAATGGAAAGAATGTCATTGACTTCAATGGGGGCTGGATTAGACTCATGATCAAAAGTTCTGTTGATGATGCATAAACCAGAATAGCATACAGTTCATGCTCCCTCTCCCTGCCCCTATTCCAACCCCTTCCCCAAATCCCCGGCCCAGCCCCACCTCTTCTCCGCCCCCTCCCTGAGCGTGCCATGTCCTAAGTGTCACCAAACAGCTGTTTGGCGGTGGGAAGCGCTGGGAGGTAGGTGAAGGAGCGGGGATGCGGCAAGCTGGGGGGAAGGGGTAGAGAAGGACAGTCAGCACCTATGGCAGACCACAGGAAATAGCTCTGCATGTTTGAGACCCCAGGGTTAGCCTATATCCCCTGATGCGCCAGTCAACTCAACTTAAAAGTACTACCAAATCTAAGAGTTTGTGTGCGGGGACAGGACTCAAATCAGTGGCAACACTCCAGTTATAATTCCACTTAGCTCTGCAGTGAAGATGAGCCCTGAGAAATGAGCTGGGTTGGGCAAAACCCACTGACTAGACCTGAATTACAAAGTAGTTTTCAGTCCTTTCACAATGGATGTATTGGCCTCAGAGTGCAATGGGTTCCTGTATACTAAAAAAATAAAATAAAATAAAAGACTCATCCCCGTTAAGACGGGCAAGATAAAGTCTCCAGGAATGTACATTTACCTGACATTGTACAGTCAGTTGTATGCTAACAACCTCTCCAGCTATGAGTTATTTTAAATGTAAAATGACCAGTAGCAAAGCACTGGCATTAGTTCTGCTTTAGTTAAGGATGCACTGCCTAATACTTTGGTGATAAAACAAGTGTCAGAACCTGAACAGAACAGAAGTTAGGAGAGCCCAATTTCTGGGTTAATTTCAAGGATTTGAATTTTGAGATAAATCCTTGTGTCACAGGGTGAGCGCAGGCTCTCCCACTTTTGTGCCTGCACCCTGTGTTTAGGCTGGTTTAATAAAGAGTGTTCACTCCCTCTTTTGTTGAATCACCTCAGTGTCTTTATTTACAGTGCTCGTGAGTGCCCAGATCCCCCAACAGTTAGTGCCCCACAGACCCTCCCCAGGGTCTCCTGGCCCTTGAGGCTTCCTTATTGGCAAGGAGACAGATACTGCCCTCCTGTCTCCTCCCAGGCTAGCCTCCCCACTGAGGTTTGCCCAAGGCTTTTACAGCCTTTTCCTGCCTCAGCCCACTTGTCACTACTTACCCCAGCAGGTTCGTCTGAGCCAGCCCTCGTTAGGGCTTGCAGTTGGGCTCCCTGCTGAGTACCTGCATCTCTACCCCTGGCCTACCGGCCAGAGAGCAGGGCTTTAAAGGGGTTTTACCCCTACCCTGCCACACCTTGCCTAAGTCAAGATATGAGTGAACTGAGGCTGATTTATGACTTTGGATGCACACTGTGTGAAACATAGTGGCTCTGCCTATGCCTACGAATGGTGGGTTTTTTTGTTTGTTTGTTTAGGTTTTTGTTTTGGTTTGGTTTTGTTTGTTCACTTGAGCATAAAACTCAAAGACAAACCAGGGGTGGGGGTGGGTGGGAAGAGGGCTTAACATGAAACAACAAAAATTTTGCAAACTGCTGAGAACTGAAAGCACCAACTTTCACAGAGCCCTTGCTCATAACTTAGCCAACATTCATCTCAACAACAACAAAAATTCACATTCAACTTGGACACTGTTCACCATCACATAAGGATACTGTATTAAATATTTTAACTAATTTTCTTTACTTACTTGCTGTTTTATATTAACCCCATTGCAAGCTTGAAGCTTAAGCCAATTTCCTCCTTTACCGGTTGTCTTTTTCCACTTTCATTATGCATGCACAGCAGCTTCTCTATCGTGAAGCTGTTCACTGCTCATTGCATTACTTTAATTTTTTAGGGAAAAGACTGTTGACTTGAAAATATAGTGTGCGCCCAATGCACTTCATTTCTGGCTTCCATAGAGCTGTTAGGGATGTTACGCACACATTTTCATGAGATAAAGCTAAATAGGAGCAATATATGAAGTGTGATATAATGATGGCGCGCAAAATACAAAAAGCGCTTGATATCAAAATTGCATCTCAGTTTGTATTAGCGAAACATAGTATCAACAAAAAGACACAGCTATTGCAAACTGAAATTCCCATTACAGATTCACTCTCTTCATAGGAACCTTTCCCAGCATGCTTTTCTGATAGTTGGCCCTTGAAATTTTTCAAAGAGTAGCTGCAGCACTAAAATAGCTATGTGGCAGTCTGCTGCTGCATCTCTCTCCATTCCAATTCCTACCATGGCTTCTTCTCTCTTATAATGGAGGCAGTGACGTGACCTCACAGAACATGGGTGCACCAAAGAAATGTAGTGCGGAACAGTAGTTCCGAGCTGTTTCTATTGTGCAGAGAGGTCTGTATTAGAGATGAATTTTAAGCAAAACCTCAGACCTAAATCCCTGGAATTTGGGGTGGGAGTCCAGTATCTGCAACCAAATCTGTACCCAATTCAGAGTTTCAAAACTGCCTCCTATCTTTCTAATGGACTGATACAACACCTCAGATTCAAACAGTCTCAAACTTTGGGCATTGAAAATCTGGATCTGAAATTTGCAGCTTAGACCACTTTCTAATTTGCGCTCATCTAGTTCTGGCATCTACCCATATAGAGTCAGATTCTGTTCTCCTTTAAGTCACTTGGCTCCCTTTAAGCCATATGCCTGCAATTGTTTTTGCTTCAGCCCACTGCACTGCAGCCATGAATGTTCCACTACAGATGGTGGGCTTGGTACCTAAAGAAAACGTGCCCACCATTATTATTTGCAGACAAGTGCCGTTTCCACGCAACCCCATAATGTTCCCTTTCTGACATGCACTGGTAGCTGCAGAAACAATTTTGTCAACAAAAGCACATTACAACTTCAATTGTAAGCAGCAGGAATAGAGTAACCAGATTCTGCATAAATTAAAATACACAACACAAATAAAACTATTTAAGCCCGAGCCTGCAAAACATGCAGACCTTTACACATGTGACTAGTCTCACAAATTCAATGAAACTTCTCATATGCATAAAGTTACGCACGTGCATAAGTATTTGCGGAACTGGGGCCTCAATGATTATTCATTTTGCCATGAGACAGAAATAAATGAATGCCAACCACCTGACAATGATAAAATAAGCCCAAACCTTTGGGCCATCTCCTCAGGTAAAGAATAGGAAGACATCCTCTGCATTTAAAAAAACAACAAATGAGAACATTAAAAAAAACAGTCTTAGAAGATATGACTTAGTTTACATTATATCCAAACAGATTTTTTTTCAAAGTTTCTTATAAAGTATATGTGGGTCTTTAAATAAATTCTATTTTTTTGCTATATAAAGCTAGCTAGGCTTCTATTTAGCATATGCAGCTACTGTGCGTCTAGAAAGGTACTTGGTATGGAAGTGTCCTAGATAGCTGTCATTGTTGTCCAAAGACAGTGGTGGGATGTTCAAGTGGTTTTAATGATGCTCCTCCAATGGAGAGTGCTTCTGCTCAGCGAGACAGAAAAGGGTTATCAGTGCTGCAGTCACAGATAATGGACTGTCAGCCCTGTTGACCCACAGCACATAAGATGATGATAACTGCTTTACGGTCCCTTGCTCTGCATAATCATCATTATTACTCTGTTTGTAAAATACAGGTGACTATAGGGAGAAAGAGGGAGAGTATTTAAGCAGGCTGGAGTGCACATGTAACTTCCAAGCTACTTTAGTTAAAAAAGGCTCTTATTTCTTTGTCCTAGGAAACCTGTTTCATCATTGGACTATTGCAGATTATCATCATCATCATCACAGATACAGGAGGAAAATGCTGAGGAGAACTTATGTGCTATATGTGGACTTAATGCATGGGAGTAAAGTGAAAAGGTCTATAAGTATTGCCAGTGTTTATAATTAATGGCAAACAATCAGGAGTAACAACCTACATGTTTGACTGGTTTATTTTTGGCTCCTGAGAGGCGTGGGGTGAATTATTTGCTCTGCCAGACTCCCTGTGTGACACTGGGCTAGCCTCTCTGCACCTTGACTCCTCATCAGTAAAATGGGGATAGTAGCACTTCCTCACCTCAAAGGAGTGCGGTGAGGATAAATACATTAAAAATGGTGAGGCGCTCTGACACTACAATAATGACGAGCATACAGTACCTACAATAGATAGTTCTCTCACTGATTTGAATCCAACCCAGTCAAAAGTCACCATCTGATGGCTGCTTGGTGACCCATGTGGGATGGGTTTTAGTGGTCTTGGTCCAAGTCATAACACAAGAGCCACCAGCATGATGGGCACTACTTCACATCCTTGTTTGAAGTCACACCAGAGATGTTCAGGACGGAATGGGCACAAGATCTGAGCGATTACTCTCTCACTCCAAGGTGGCCCCTCACAGCAGGGGTGAGGCATACTTGTGGGGCAAAGTGAGAAAGTTTGATATGCTTGCTGCCTATGTGGTATGTGTCCCCTAGATCAATAGAGGACTTCACTCTCTAAGGCTGTCAATCCGACATTGTTCACAAGGCCCAAATTCCTTTTTAAAAAATTAACACAAAAAATCCTACAGTTTGCCTTACTTGTGCATTCTGTTCATCTCACTTTCAAGCATCTTCACTATACAATTATTTCCCTTTCATCCTCATCCATGCTAACCCAGTCTTCGCTTTGAACGTATCAGTGGGAATTCTGCCACCTAGATGCCACTAGGGGATTACTTTGGTGACCAACCTGTCTGACACACATTCCTTATTTGTCTGTCTGTCGCAATCTACTAGCAGGGAATGGTAAACTGCACGTACCTAAACTGACAGCCTGCAACTTCTCTCCCCAAAACCACTGACACTACCACCAATAGCAGCAGTTATGCTTGTTGATGGGGGAGGGGCATTTAGAAGAATGGAAAAAGGTGGCATGCCAGCCTTTATGAGAATCTTTAAGGACACTATTATTCTCAGGACAGGTGTTTCCTCTTAAAGGGAGAGGGGACATGGTTGCTGAAGGAGAAGAGGTGGAGAGTTTGGAAAGAAACCTAGTCAGCTGTGTGTGTAAGGTCTGAGCTGCAGTTCTAAAGTTAGATGATGGGCAGGAAACTTCCCTCTTCCATTCAGTGGTAACTAATCAAACTGGTCTGGTGTGTTTCCAGCCAGTCTCCATCTCACCAGAGCAAGACAGCAGAGCATGCTGGGAAATGTAGTGCCCATAACTGTATAGTTAGATTCATGGTACCTATAGCAGTTTGGATGTATGGGCACAGTGGTATGAAAAAAGTATCTGTTTTGAGAAAAAAAAAACTCTGATATTTCTAAAATAGCTCTTCTCTAAAATATGAGGCATATGCTGAATACATGATAGTGTATTGTAGTACCTTATAAAGATTTTATACTTGTTTGGGATGATATACATAACTTGATATTACCATAAAACTTTTGCCAATAAAACTCATGGCAATAAAAATCTTTTATACCATGCCCTCAAGTATTCTCTCTGTGTCTAATTATATAGATAGAAATAAAATAATGTGATGAACAGACATAGGACATCAATGAGATATTCCCATTTCTAAGTTAGATGCATCAGAAGACATAAACCAGTCAAAATCCAAATAGCAGTAAAGTCAGGGAGGTTTAAAAATGATTATGGCCAATAGATCTGTGATTATCATACAAGAGCTGTTGCCTACTATGGCAATTAGTTGTTCTCACAGAGCTACATTAAGGCTTACAAACATTTGAGCTGCTATAAAATACTCTTGGGATGGATGGGCTCACATGACAGCACTCTCTAGTAAAACTGATAGTCAAGAAGAGCTGCTCCCTTTGCACTATGGTCTAAGACTTGTGCCTTAGGAGTTGAAGATCCTGGGTTTGCATACTGCTGCCTCTATTTGATGCTGCATGTGCACAGCTGGCTAATGACCATGTTCCATTATGTATATGGTCATTTACTGTTATACAGTCATGTTACTAATATCCCATAGAGTATTTCTCTGAGGTGTGACTGTGGGAAATATTAACGCTGGATAGTATGAGAACAAAGGCAATTCTGATCACAAGGCAAGAAGAAAGCTACAATGCGCCAAACATTTCCATCTGCTCAGAAAACAAATAGATATTAGGGGCCTGATTCACCTCTTCTGATGAGTGTGGGTTAGTGGCTGACAGAGCTCTGGAGATTCACAGGAGCCCTGCTTTTGAATGCTGCCACTGGACTGCATTGAACTGCCACCTCCTTTGGTTGATCACCATGTACCTTCCTCCTTAGCCAACACTCCTCCCTTTTAGGCTGTGTTGGTCTGCTACAGCCCACTTTGGCGAGCATTCCGTAGTGCAGCAGCCTCCTTCAGAAAAACCTTCCAGTGGCTAAGAGTACTGCATCCTCGGATATCAGAGCAGAAGCGAGTGTATTCTAAATACAGATGACTTAACTTTCAACATTTTGTGCTTTGTTTTACAATATGTTGTTGCATTTTATATCCTATTTGCCCTTAAGGTCCTCCACTGGAAATGCAATCAAAATGTTGGAATGTATTATCAAAATGCAGTTATAAAAATAGAAACAACCTCTTTTTTCCTGTCTTAGATTTTCAAAAATTATAAATTAATATCTGTGCCATCACTATCTCCCAAATCAGACAGCACAAGTACATTGTTTCACTGTTTTTCAGCAAGGGACCCTTAACTCTAGAATTCAAATGCCCCCTTACTGACTCCCAGCTGAGTTTCAGGGAATGCGACAAAATCCATTTATTTTCCCAGGCTTGTCTGAAGGGGGACATTTTGTTAAAGGGGTGGTGGGTCTGTATTAATCTTTATGAGGTGAAAGCTGATGGAAAGATCAAAATGTTTGTTTCCAATATTGGTAAAATTTGCTAATGTATTTTAATGGCTAGGTGTAAGGATAGGCACTCTTAAAAAAACGCTAAGGTCCATGTGACAGTATACACCTCCCTGTTCACACCCTACTCACTACTATAATAATTTTTGCACAGTGCATATGTTGTAAAGAATCATTTGAAAATTCATAATTTCTTGGTCAGTATCATCCTGATAAAATGTGTGGCAACATTGTATGTGAAGTTACAGGATTCCACTCTATGGTGTTATTAACACATGTTCCAAACCTCACAGCTCAGCCTAAGCTGAGGTTGGCAAACAGGTCTGTCCTAAGAAAGGAATGTGTGCTCTGCTTAATTTGCATTTAAGCAGCAAACAGAACCATCAAACAGGGAGTGAAACAAAGAAAGCTCAAACACATGAGAAAAAAGAAGCTGAGACTATCCTTCCATATGGATTCTTTGTCTCCTAGTACCCAGCTGGAAATGCTTTTCAAGAGGGTACTGAAACTAAGGAAGGGACAAACACCCCAAAGGACACCTCTTTCTCTCCCTGCCCATTGCATTCGCTGCACCTGAAGCCGCAAAGGAAGCATTTGTTAGAGACTCTAGGAGGGGTCCTGACCTACAGAGTTTGGTCAGTAAAACTGCTAAAAGCATGTGGTAAGAAACTCTGCTTGAATCTGGTAGAGTTAAGTTAGGTATTAGTAAAAGTCTTATCTTTATTTTTCTTGTTACCATTTCTGATTTGTATGCCTTATTACACTTTTACTCACTTAAAATCTCTCTATGTAGATAATAAACTTGTTTTATTGTTTTATCCGAGACAGTGTGTTTAAATTGAGGTGTCTGGGTAACTCTATTTGGAGTAACAAGTTGTGTGCATTTTATTCTCTTAAAGGAATAACAAATATTTTGTACTGTCCACAAGAGGGCTGGGCACTACAGGACATATATTTCTGGGGGGAAATCTGAGACTAGGGGTATGTTGGGAGTCACCCTGCAGAATAACCAAAGCTGGTGAGAGCCAGACAGTAACCCAAGTGTGGCTGGCAGGCTGCAGTTACACACAGACAGGCAGAGTGTGACATGCATGCTGGAAGACTGTGAGCAGCCCAGATGGGAGTTTCTTCAGCAAGGTATTGTAAGACACCCAAGGGTGCAGGGCATGGTGACACAGCTGCTCATTAGTCTGGATTGTACCCTGGTAGGTCACAGTGCATTTTTTTTAAATCAACATTAAAAATAAAACATTTGTCTGTACAAAACATTCTGATTGGGGAAGTGTTGTGACACTTCTGTTTGAAAGGCATTATACGTAGAACAAGACTCTGTTATGTCATGTTACACGTGCTCAAGACACCAGGGGAGATTAGTTGCTGTCAGGTGTTTTTCCTGTGGAATCCTATCACTCACTGATCTCTTTCCTATGGAGGCACTTATATGTGGCAACACTCAGAATCAGCACACGAGTAGTGCAACAGAAAAAAGAAATGAATAAGTCCACAGGGTGAGTAACATTTGTTTTTGATGTATGCTTTGCCTATCCTTTTCATTACACTTAACTATGTGCTGATGACAATAGCATTCATGCGTACACTCAGTTGTATGTTGTGACAATTCATCCCTAAAGAAATGAAGATTAATGTTCCAGCTAAAACTGAGCTATTACAAGGTTTATCAAAAGGGGCTATAGTAGTTGTTCTTTGCAACACTTTATATATTAAAATGTTCTGGGAATGTGGACTGACTTTTTGGCTCAATATGCTGTGTCTCGCCTGCCTTTAAATGGGAGTTGCACGCTCTTTGACTAATGAATAGAGAGGTTCTCTAGTTTCACTGTAGTTTCGGTAAGTACCTCTCTATCCCCTGCTGAAATTCTAAATATCCTCTCAGTGAATCACAACTGATATCCCTATATTGATGGTACCCCCAGAGGACTCTCCCCCCCTCTGCCCCCGCAGTATTGATAAAACACCAGTCATAAAAGCTGTGTAGAATCAGAATTCTGGTCCTTTCTGACCTACCACTCAGTCCAACCCTTAAAGCACAAGCCCTGATAGTGAGTTTGGGGAAAGCGTTGCCAGTCAAAATACTGAGGACTTATACCATATTGAAAGAAGTAGCTAACAAGACCAAAGGTCTTTATTTCAACATTTTGAGCCTTAGCCTTTTATTTTAAATTACAATAATAAAACTACCACCATACAAATTATTGGGGCAGTTACCATTCTGTGTGCACATTGTAGATTGTGAACGGTTTTGACAGCAATAGCTGTTTTTGCCTGAGGGACAGTAAAACTACCGAGATTATAACAGTAGTTATTCCACAAAGCTGATTATTACACAAA
Organism: Mauremys reevesii; assembly: GCF_016161935.1. Lineage (NCBI taxonomy): Eukaryota > Metazoa > Chordata > Testudines > Geoemydidae > Mauremys > Mauremys reevesii. Next base: position 110,530,562 of record NC_052626.1, read on the forward strand.
TGACTTAACTCTTCTACCATGCAAGAAATATTGTACAACAGCCATGTGTCAAGAAGTTACTTTACACTCTGCTATACATTTTACATGGAGAGTTCTCTTGAACAAAGTCAGGTGTGCTGCATCAACCATTTTGAGAGCCTAGCATGTCTGAAAATGTGCAGACATCTATTACTTTACTTGTAAACTACTATGAACAGCAACCTCCTCTGAAACCAGTGCCTTTTTAGCTTCACATGTCAGACAGCAGAGGCCACTAAGGCACCAATTCAGCAAAACGTTTAAGCATAGTCTGCAGTCCATCTCTCTTTAGAAAAGCCTTCAAGTGTATGTTCAACTTAAAGCATATGCTCAATGGTACTTAAGCATATATTTAACTTTTAAGCACTTGCTTAAGTGTTTTGCAGAATAGGAATAGTCTACTAAATTGGGGCCTAAAGGAATATCACAATTACTATGTCTTCTCTTTCCATCCTTCTCTCAAGTCTTCGACAAGTATTTTGCTGTTACTTTTTGCCATTTGTCCTCCTCTACAATCATCAGGGTGTTTTGCATCTCAGCACTCTGGCACTGTGTGTTCATACTGCCTAATGATGCAACGGCCCCAAACATTAGCCCTACAAGCCGAACGTGCAGGATGTAAAAATCATGCCACTGAAATCAGGATAATACTGAAAAATTTGGTCTGTGCAGCATTGTCCCAAAACATTTCCATAATAATAATATAAGAACAAGATGAAGAAAACATCCTACCTGCAAAATTAAATGTGCCTGGTTAAATGAATATATTTGGAGACAGATGTTTCTCTGAATCAACACCTGCCATCCACTTGATAACACTGATAGCTTTCAAGACGTGCTAAAATGGAGGATACAACAACAGCGAAAAAAAATTAGTGTTGCTAATTATACTATTAATAACACAGACTATCTGCTGCTAATCTTATTGATATAAATAGTGTTATTAATTCCATGAGGCATCAGCATTGATGTTGAATGGCAGTGTGTATAGTAATCTCCCTTAATGACTTGTTACGCTTATGGAGAAATATCACCTCCTCCCAGCTGAACCTGGCCTGCCTCAGGCATTAATTACTCAATTGTCTTTGCTTCCTCTCAAACACTTAAATAGTGCAATAAAGAGACACGTATTATTATTACATAAAAAAACCCTATATTTAATTAACATTAAGGTTGCAAAGTCAGGATATGCCAGAATCAAGGCTGCCCAAGCAACCTTAATTTGCCCCCTAGTGCACATGCATTATAATATATGGTCATATACTATGTTTTCCACAGGACTCCTGACTCGTTTAACGAACGTGTTCAATATTTCTTCTCATCCTCCACATTCAATGTGTGGCCTTATTTAATGCACACCACCTGAACCCTACACTGATTGCAGCATTATTACTTTCCTCCAGGGCATTTCTGTGATGCTCTCACCACAGTAGCTGAGTGCTTCACAAACATCAAATTAATTTATCACATGGATATTATGAAGAAGCAAGGTCTTCAGTTGCAGTAGTGAGCACTCCGTACATAGACACATCTGGCCCCAGGTCTCTCCAGTTGGGCACCCAGAAAATGAAGCACACACAATTAGTGACCAAATGAACATTTTTCTTGAAGTGACTTGTCTACCATCATATAGGAACATTATGGCAGAGGCAGGAATAGAATCCACTTCCTTAACCAGGAGACCATCCTTTTTCTTCTGGCAATTCCCTTCCTCATTCATTACACGTCTTCCAATTTGTGCAGCAAATGAGGCAGAGGTCCTACAGACCATTAATGACACAACCCTGACTGATTCCTAGAGCACCATCTATACTATGTGCTGAATGAGATAGGGGTTCTGTGGAAAAAAATAGTATGAGACTATGAAATGAAAGACTGCATCATACTCTAACATGTTGTGTCTGTGTAATATTGTCTGATTTTGTATTGTCTGGTCTTGCACAGCACTGCCAACTTGTAAAGTTGTGTAATTGCATAATTTTATTGTGAAATGTGTGGCATTTAGTAACATATACAAGCTCTAAGTTGTCTACCTTTTTTAATTCATTTGTTTCTTTAGGAAAATTAACAATCACAGAAGACTGCATCATAATGCATCTGTACAAATAGGACAAATAAAAGTTATACAAGCACCTTAATTCTAAAATTTCATAACAACTGAGTGCTTGACTTTGCAACCTTAACATTATTTAATGTCTTTTTTTTAAAATTAATGTGGACTGAATCTTGAATGTCTGTCCTCCCATGGACCCATGCCTCTCTTTACTGCCTGAGAAACTTATTAAGAGCTCACACACACCCCTAGTTCCAGCTCCTCAGTTATTAAAAAACTGAAATTCCATTATGTGGAACCCCACTGACCCCCAACTTGGGTCACCAGCTAGGTTCTGACCTTTAGATCCACAGCACATTTGAGCTAATAGAGTAAATGGTAGCAGTAGTAGGCTGCTGTCCACTATATGGACCAGTCACTAGCTGGGGAATGAGATATACGCAGCCAGTGGGCTTCAGTTATTTGCTGAGAGCAGAAGAATGTAGAGACTCAGAACTTCGAGGTTCAATTCAAGTGGTTATAGACCTTTTTGCCCCTGTTCCCCTAGGCTGTCACTGTCCCCACTGCTCCTATCTATTACCCCACTCTGGTTTCTGCCCCCCTCCAGTCTTCTCCTATCCAACTCCCTACCCCCACTCTGGATCGTCCCCCCGCCAACTCTCCTCTGCACCTATTCACTTTGACCTGATCATGACGCCTGCTCTAATCAAACCCGCCCTATCCCCCTCCCTCTTCTGCCCCCACCTTCTGGCTCCTGCAATCCCCTCTTCCCTTGTTCCTCTCTTTCCATCCCATTTCTCATATATCTGCATTGCAGTGTGGCTGCTTCCTCCTTTTCCTGCTTACTGCCTGAGCAGCAGTGGGAGCATGGATTGCACAGCTCTGGGGTCTGGCATCACAGTGGCCCCCAGCAACCAGGAGGAGTAATTGCAGAGAAAGTTTTGTTCAGCCCCTACAATCATTTGATGGAGCATGCCCAGTACAAACAATCTTCAGGGAATTTGGCTGCCAAACTCTAACAAGTCTGGAATGAATATGGGTCAAGAGAGATTTTTCAGAGACTTACAATATGTCAAATTTGTGCAAATTTTCACAGGAACAAAGGGCAGATCCCTTGACAAATTTTAAGTCCCTGCTTCAAAGTATGGAGGCAGCACTAGGGTTCTCAATGTACATTTATCCTCATCCATTTTTTAAATGGGCCAAAACAAAGCATTTCCCCGTAACCTCACCCTCTGACCCAGTTCAGCTGAAACTTAAAAAAATCTGCTTAAGGCAGACAACCAGCATGGAAAATTTCAGCCCAAACCAATAAAGTTTGGCAGAGTTGTAAGCAGCTGAAAAGACAGGGTTTCATAGAGGGAAGCTGTGATGCTGGGTGCCCCTCCATGTCCACATGGTGGACAGCGTACCATACTGTAACTCTTATCAGACCTGACACACTCATTACTCCCTATACAAGACACTGTTGTCATAATATGTATCTAAAAGGTGTCATATAAGATATCTTTGGTAAACTGGTGACATGCTGGTCCTGAAAAATTATTGTATGATGTATGTAGGGGTTGTGTGCAAAGAATTATATATGCATGCTGGAAATATGTTCTGAAAATGTATTGCAGAAACAGGCAGGGGCCCCCGTCATAGACCAGGGCACTACTTTGCTGGGTCAGACATTCCCTGCCCAAGGATTTTTCTTATCTCTTCATAGTATCTCTGCAGGGGCTGAACAGGTCCTTTACTTAGCGGGGAAGGAAAGCTGCTAATTGATGACATCAAGAAGGCTGAGGTGTTTAATGCCTATTTTTTCTCCAGTCTTCAGTAAAAAGGTTAATGGTTACCAGATACTCAACACACTTAATATTAATGAGGGGGGAAGAATGCAAGCCAAAATAGGGAAAGAAAGGGTTAAAGAAAATTTAGATAAGTTAGATGTATTCAAGTCGGCAAGGTCTGATGACATTCATCCTAGGAACTAGCTGAAGCAATGTCGGAACCATTAGCAATTCTGAAGGTTAAGATTTTGTCATGGATATTTTTGATAAGTCACGGATAGGTCATGGGCAATAAACAACAATTCACAGAAGTCTGCAACTTGTACCTATTACTAAAAATATCCAGTGGGAATAACAGTCTGAGCCCTGCTGCTGAGGGCTGACCACCAGCCGCTGCTTCAGGGCCACTGTTCCAGCCATCAAGGCTGCTGTGGCCATGGGGGCTGCTCTGGCTCCGAGGACTGACCCAGCCTTGGCTACTACTCCAACCGCTGGGGCTGCTCTGGCCTCCAGGGACTGATCCAGCCCTGGGGACTGACCCAGCTTTGGCTGTCGCTCCTGTTCCTCAGGCCAGGGCTGAAGCTGAAACAGTCATGGACATCCATTAAAGTCAACAGAATCAGTGACCTCCGTGACAAAATCATATCCTTAGCAATTATCTTTGAGAACTCATCAAGGATGAGGGGATGAGGATGAGGTTCCAGAGGACTAGAGAAAGGCAAAGTACCTATATTTAAAAAGAGGAACAAAGAAGACCCCGCGAATTATAGACCAGTCAGCCTAACTTTAAAGATACCGGAACAATTTATCAATTTCTGAGCACTTAGAGTAAAATAGGGTCATAGGTAATAGCCAAAATGGATTTGTCAAGAACAACTCATGCCAAACCAACCTACACTTCCTTCTTTGACAGGGTTACTGGCCTAGGGGATGAGGGGAAAGCAACACACGTGATATATCTTAATTTTAGTAAGGATTTTGACACAGTCCTACATGACATTCTCATAAGCAAACTAGGGGAATGTGGTCTAGATTTATTTACTATAAGATGGGTGCACAAATGGTTGAAAGACCATACTCAAAGAGTAATTATCAGTGGTTCCCTGTCAAACTGAGAGGGTGTATCTAGCAGAGTCCTGCAAGGATCAGTCCCAGGACGGATGCTATTCAATATTTCCAATATTAAATAATGGAATGGAGAGCAGGCTTATAAAATTTGCAGATGACACCAAGCTGGGAGAGGTTGCAAGCCTTTTGGACGGGTGGATTAGAATTTCAAAAGGACCTTTACAAAGTGGAGAATGGTCTGATTCAACAAGATAAAATACAATAAGGATAAGTTCAAAGTGCTTCACCAAAAAAGGTAAATACATGGGCTGTTGATTAATTGCAGTTAACTCACGCAATTAACTTAAAAAATTAATTGTGATAAAAAAATTGTATTTTTTAATCACACTGGCAGAGCCAAGAGAAGCCAGGCAGTAGAACTCTGAGCAGCTAAGGAGAGAAGTCTGAGCAGCTTGACAGGCATCCTGTCCAGCTTATAGCAGCCCCTCACATAGGGACATCCAGAAAAGCCAGAGAGGGGGGGGCCCAGAGAAAAGAGACAAAACCCAGGACTCTATACTTACTCTCAACATCTGTAAGCCCTTCTTCCCTGTATTACTTGTTCTACATTCCAGCTGATACCATGCCATATATCTGTCATTAAAATCTGAATGGAATTTTATAGCTGCTATTTGAAGTCAAATCTACCCTCCTCAGAAAAGATCTCCTCAATACATTAAGTTTGGAACAGGTTAAAAAAAAAAAGCCTCCTTGCCATCTCTCTTCGCCTCCTTGCACTACTGAATACATTACACAGAAGCTAATCTTCTTGTCTGATAATCAATACTCATCAAAGTTCAGAACCTTAGCTTCTAACCAAAGTCTAAGGATAATATTCAGACTAATGATACACAACACCACTTCATTAGCATTCCTGGATTCTAGGGTCTAGGCATTTGGATAAACTACTAATGCATTGACTTGCTGATCCAGACCAACAGAGCTTTCAACACATTGACTTGTTGATAACCCCTATAAAATACAAATATAACTGAGAACTGCTGATCCACTCTAATGCACTTACTTCATGATACAGTCCAATAAAAATACTAATGCATTAAAACTGCTGATGCAGTCCCATTAAATCAAGGTTTCTTTACCATGGAGGTGTCCTAGTTTTCTTTCCCAAGAGCAGCCCTTTCAGCACGAGTGAGGCTGTACTGCTTTGAGAAGGACAAAACACTGAGGAACCCTGCCCTGAGTCATGACAAGGTTATAATGGCTCAGAAAAGGTGACGTGCTTGACAGGAGTTTGGCAAAGAAGACATTCTGCAGCCTATTTCAGACACAGAGAAGGTGTGGCGTGGCTAAGGTAGATAAGCTCAAGGATGGGGAAAATGCAAGACACTTTTCCATCATCTTCAATTTCTCACGCAGAACTGGTGGGTAGATTTGCAAAGGATATGTCTTTAGGGGCAAGGACATCCTGTCATAAAATCTAGGGAGCAGGAGGTGCTGTTTTGACAACCACTAAGGATTCTGCGCCAGCCAAAGGAATTCTATAACATGAATGCCAGTTTTATAGGATTGCCATTATGTGCCCTCGCAGATGTTAAATAATAGGACTTTAGGGAATGTAGCTTACAAGAATGTTACTTCTCTTGTTAAGATGGCATGAGGCAGGGGAGGACTGACTCATTATGAACCTGATAAGCTTCTCTAAAACTCAAGACCATCCATCTGGATAACGTATGATTTGAAAACAGGCAATTCCAGTGTTACCAATTTCCAAAGACAAATTATTTATCACCTTGAATCACTGTGTTGAATCCAAATACAGTCTGTTCTATTTAGTCTGTCATTTGTTGATGTACACAGTCTTAGGAAAGGGGTCTTATTAATTAAATTTCAGAGTTAACTGAAACAGCCAAAATTACTTCCAGCAAAACAACAGATCAAGCTGTGTAAACAGGGCAAAATTAATAAGTCTCACAAAGAGATTGTGTACTCTGAGGGCCTGTATCTCTTCTAATCAGAATTAGCACTAACAAAAAGTTGGACATATGAAGTATGTAGATTTTAAACACTCCAATGTGGGCTCCAGAAAGGACCCCACGGCTAAGCGTAGATTTCATGAATCAAAATATCAGTTAAAAACCTGGGTTCAGTTCAAAATATATCCGTAGAACTGGGATGTAAGATGCTCTATAAGACTGTACTTAGAAAGCAGAAATGGTTATGGAATATTCTCTTCGACCAGCTGTTGTAGCGTGAAACGCAGCCTTAAATAATGTAATCTGTGATTGAGTTAGAATACAAAGTATGCGCAACCAATACATTTAAGGAATGGTAAGGTTCCAAAGTGAAGCCCTCCAAGGTCTGGAGAGGACACAATGAAGGTTGCCTGTGCCAGCCTGACTCTGCCCCCTTGTGAATATGCATTATGATACTGTCTTTAATTAAATGACCAGTGTCCACCGCACACGAGACAGACTAGGTCTTATTAGGTGAATTAACCTTATAGGCAGCACCTGCAGGAGAACCAGGGCTCAATAAAGCCTAACCAAAGATAAAGTTTGTCTGGGAAGGAGCAGGTCAGGCCTGTGTAAAGGGATAAAACTGAGAACAGAAGGGGGCTGCGGGGAAAGTAGTCTGCAGTCACTCCCTGGGAGAAGGGAGGTTTGTTTGGGGCTACAGAGTTTGGCAAATTGTCAAAGAGGGGAGACAGTCTACACTTACTCCCTGGGAAGAGTTTGGGTTGGGAGTGGGGAGGAGAAGATAGAAAAGGGAAGTAAGAAGGTGTCCAGAAAAATAGTGACAGGGTCTGGAGCAAGTAGATCATAATTGCTGAACTCAGGGTCCCTGGGCTGAACCTGGAGCAGTGGGTATTCTCTTGGGTTCTCCTACCAGCTTCTGGGAAAGTGGCACAGGACCTGGCTTGGGACCAGAAGACTGTCTGGAACAGCATGTGAACAGCAGATTCAGTGAGACTTTGAAACCCCGGAAGGGGAGGACCACAGTCCTGGCTGGAGGGCTGAGTCATAAAGAGGGAGCACTGTCTGCGAGTCCTGTAGAGCAAGAGGGATGCAGTGTGAGCAACCAGTGGAAGGGAGCATCTGACCTGAAAAGAGCCACTGGGATATGCAGCCACAAGGAGGCAATTCGACAGCGAGTAAACCCCGTTACAATCACAAACTATTTTTTCTGCAGGATCCCTCTCTCATTCAGTGCAGAGGACCAACTCTGCTGAGTAAGAGAGGCATCTTATCAATATTCTTTTAAACTTTATTGTTCAAGGTGTGGCCCTCTATCTCATTTACTGCCCCACTATCCAGCCCCTGCACTAGAGAAAGCATTAGGCTTCTATATGGCTCTAACTGTTCTCATCACTGAGCGCCTCACATACCTTGAGGAATTTATACTCACGATACCACTGTGAGGTGAGGAGGTATTATCATCACCAACATACAAATGCATAAATTAGATGCCAAGAGCTAAATTCTTTGTTACCCTACAGACCAGAGCTAGCACATGAAGAATCCACAATCCTGACTGCCACAGCACTAGTACACGGGGAATCCATAATTTAGCATTTACATAGCACTTATTTATTTAATTCAGAATTAAAACCAGTAAACAACCAATGCACAGAAGTTGTAATCTAGATGCACACAACAGTAATTGTATGTTCTGATTATAAATCACTAGGGTACTGACTATTTAAAAATCTAGATCCAAACAACATTGCAAATTTCACATTTATTCCCCATAACAAGCTCATTCCTTTTTTATTACAATGTTCACATACAGCATGTTTACTATAAAATGGACAAAACCCAGCTCAGACATGCTGATGACTTATATAATCTGCAGGCAAACACAGTATCTTTATGGCAGCTGATGCCATAAAACGGCCTTCATTCCCCACAAAAATAGGCTATGTGCCATTATTCAGCAAAGTAATAATCATCACAAGACACTTCCAGCTGGACAGAAGCCCACGATACACTGAGAATCCAATACCCTTTCCCCCATCCAATATTATCTGAAATTTGAAGGAAGCAGAGAGAAGAAAACAAACTGGGCAATGAAATAACAAAATACAAAGTAATCTTCATGTTAAAAAATATTGCTAAAAATACTTAGAATCTGGGTTAAACTGATTAAATAGATTTAGAAGGCTCTTGTTTTGTAGAATATGTCTAAACAGCACGGTGTGACATATACACCTCTACCCAGATATAACGCGACCCGATATAACACGAATTTGGATGCAACACGGTAAAGCAGTGCTTCAGAGGGGCGGGGCTGCGCACTTCAGCAGATCAAAGAAAATTCAATATAACACGGTTTCACCTATAACACGGTAAGATTTTTTGGCTCCCGAGGACAGCATTATATCGGGGTAGAGGTGTACTAATAATCTCAGGTTTTACATTCTTTGGGCTCTAGGGACGGATTACTTTTAATTATGTCTGAAAAGCCTTTTTTTCTTATTTTAAGAAACCTTTTTTCTCAGATTAATTTTTAAGAAACTTTTGTAAAAACACAAAGTTGATGCTCACACTGCCTGCTCCTACAAACAGCAGTTAGTGTTAGCTGGTAGGCAGGACAAACTCACAGCTCAGAAAATCTGAAAATCCTCAGGATACAATTTTCTTGTGAGATTCCCTGTACAAACAACACATATCAGAAATATACCAAACTTTTATTTCCTTCTCTCTTTCTTACGTACTCCTTTTGTTTTCTTTGGGTATCGAAGGACCTGTGGATGTTTTAACAAAGAAGGAATATAAAAACATGTTTTTTATCAAAGCATTGGAAGGTCAAAGCTGAGTCAGTGAAGAGAGGAGGACATAGGCAATAGAGGAAAATAAATGTCTTGGATGAGCAGTCAAAAGGGCTTGTTGGAATGATCATAATCAGTGGTGGAAAAGTATGGTGCAGAGTATTGAGGAAGCCTCTAAAAGACATAATCAGAAATGTGTATTTGAGACTTTGAAGGTCCCAGTTGGATGTCCATTCTCACAGCTTCTGCCAGTATTGGATAAAAATAGAAAATACTGCCGAGATATATGCACAATTTAAGCATTGGTGTGAGCATTTTTGTGAATTAATGATCAGATTCTCACCAAGGTGTAAAAGGCAACTTAATCCAAAAATGAACCCAACAGAAAAGAAGCCTGTGATAGAGAAAGACTTACAGACAAAGAGCTACAAAATGATAAAGCACCTGGGTCTTGACAATATTTCATCAGGATTGCTAAAGAGTGGAGGTGCGAATTTAATTCACTGGCTTCACAGGGTTGTCTTAAAAGTTTGGGGAAAATGGCCACATTCCAGTAGATTGGGAAAGGGGGAGCATCATCCCTTTTTCAGAAAAGGAGAGTGATCAGCTTGCTCAAATTATAAGGGAATAAAACTGCTGTCAGTCCCAAGGAAGGCGATTATGATCATACCACTGAACTGACCGGAATACTGTCTCAACCCAAAAATGAGAGACAGTGTGGTTTCCATACAGGTCAATCTACATTATATATGCTCTGCAGAAAGTTACTGAAAAATAACTAGAGTGACAAAAGGAAGTTAAGCATCCCATTTATAGACTTTGCAACCACTTTTGACTCAGTGCATCCATCAGCACTGTGGATACTGCAACACCAATATAGGGTGCCTGAGGACTTACTGGGGCTAGTGGAGGAACTGAACCATGGTACATTTAGCTATGTGAGGGTCAACAGTTGTATTAGGCAGGTTTTCAGTAGAATCAGGAGTATGCCATGGATGTGTTCTCTCACCTATGTTTTAATAGACTATCTGATAGTAAAGCTGCCTGAGGCCAAAGTATGAGGTATAAAATTTAAATCTTAGAGGATATTGAATATGTTGATAGATATTGTCTTACTTGTAGAGGCTACTTGCCAACTACAGCTAATGCTGGAAGAGCTGTGAAAAACTGCAGAATCTGTGGGATGTAAGATCAATGGTGATAAAACCAAAGCTATTCATTGCCTCCTATAAAATGGAAATGAATGATCTGCTGATGCTGCACGTAGATGGCAATGACATTGAATGGGTGAATAGGTTTATCTATCTCGGTAGTTCTATAACGGAAGAAGTCACACATTGGATCAATCTTCCATCAATGGCATTTCAGCATCTTCAAAGACTGCTGTTTGGGAGGCGGGGTGTCTTTGTGATGACTAAGATATGAGTGTTCAACTCAGTAGTGATGACAACACTGTTATATGGAGCAGAAACATGGCTGTTAAAAACACATGAGGAGAGGAAGCAAAACAGTTTTCGGTGTCAAAAGTTACGGCGTATTCTTAACATCTATTGGCTTGATTTTTGTCACAAACGAGAAGATACTTAGATGATCCTGGGAAGTTGTAGTCTGGCACCAATTGAGAACACAATGACTCCAATGCTGGGGTTAAATCCAACATTTTTACAGAAGGTTTATAGAGCTGAGGCTGAAGAAAGTAGAGCACAAGGCCAACCACAAATGAGGTTGGAGGGAGCAATTCTGAGGGATTTAAGAAATCTAAATCCTCCCCTACTGACTCTTGCTGAAAGGAGCCTTGCAAAGGATTGTTCAAGATGGAAGTCTATTCTACGCACCATCACAGCCATGTGAACCTGCTACTGTTTCTACCAAAGCAATATAAAAGTGCTGTTGAATGTCTGCCCTGAGGTTGGTACTCATGCTCGTGAGCCACTCCAGATAGCCTGACACATGGACCTTGTGTTGCCCTTCACTCTCCAAGAGCTAGATTCAAAGGGGATCACACAATTATTTCCCATTTTTAAAAATATTAGCATTCCTGTTCTTAAAATTTGAAAATAGCTTAGCTCTGTAGTAGTTCTACCAATAATTCTCACATTTTCTTACTTACAGAACACTCAACCATCAAATATTAAAATGCTCCAATATCTACCTATAGGCAGGTTTTCTTGAAGTTACAAAAATCAGTAAATTATCCCCAATGGCATTTGTTATTCATCTACTTACACATTTTAATGAATATAGTTATTAATTATTATTATTGCTACACACATTTATATGGCCTTCATCTTAGTATCTGGGCAAAACTTATGTGACCATAAAGACTAAAACTTATCCTTTTTATATATTTATTATACCCAGGGCCGGTGCAACCGTTTAGGTGGACTAGGCGGTTGCCTAGGGCGCCAAGATTTGGGGGCGCCAAAATGCGGCTCCCCCCAATTTTTTTTTCAGTGGTTGAGTGACCACTGCTGCTGGGATGGAGAGGGAGTCTGAGCTGCCGGCGTCAGCGGCAGCCGGCATCCCAGGGGGTCCCCTGGGTCAGGGCGCCGCCGCAGCAGCCGGCAGCCCAGGGGGTCCCCTGGCCCAGTGCACCGCCACGGCAGCTGGCAGCCCAGGGGGTCCCCTGGCCCAGTGCGCTGCCGCAGCAGCCGGTAGCCCAGGGGGTCCCCTGGGTCAACGCGCCGCCGCAGCAGCCCAGAGGTTCGGGCTGCCAGCGGCGCGCTGACCCAGGGGAATCCCTGGGCTGCCGGCAGTGGCTCAGAATTCCTCTCCCTCCCAGAGCAGGGGCTCCAGCCTATGCAATTTTTCTCATTGCCGGTGGAGGCGCCGGCGGCTGGGCAGAGCTGCGCAGCTCTGCTTAGGGCACGTGGCAGGAGCCCTGCGACGGCACGACACCAGGGCTTCTGGAGGAAAGGGGCGGCTGCCTCCTGGCTCAGCCTCCACGTCAGCCCCAGCGAGGGGCACGGAGAAGAAAAGAGCCTCAGGCGGCGGTCTGGTGGAGCGGAGGAAGAAAGAGGAACCCGATGCCCATGCGTTGGGCAAGGTAAGCAAGTGCTTCCCCACAGCTCGGCCTCAGGCGCCTGTGCTCCTGCCCCCTTGGTCCTTGGCTGGTCCCTGCTCCTGCTCCCCTTGTGCGTGGGCAGCTGGAGAGAACAGCAGCCTGCAGAGCTGAGCTGCCCCAGTGCCCCCCTCTCCCTGCTCCAGCCTCTGTCATGCCTGATATTTGAGTTCAGGGCCACCCGGGGGCGGGCAAGTGGGGCAATTTGCCCCGGGCCCCGCAGGGGCCCTCACGAGTATGTCGGAGGCTCCTGAGACAGGGGGCAAACGGCATGATAAGGGGCTGGGGCCAGGCACCCCCCTGACCTCATCCCCCCCACAGCCCTGACCCCCAGCTCTAAGCCCAGTCCCTCTGAGCTGGAAACCCCCCCACAGCCCTGACCCCCAGCTCTGAGCCCTGCCCCTCTGAGCCGGACACCCCCCTGACCCCATCTCCCCACATCCCTGAGCCCAGCCCCTGTGAGCTGGGCACCCCCGAACCCAGAGCCCAGCTCCCCACCCAGCCCTAGGCAACAGCAGCACCACCCCCAGGCAGCGACAGCCCATTGGTACCAACCATCACCATCACCCAGCAACAGCCCATTATGTAATTGCAAATGTATACATACCATTACAGCTTTTAATGTTTTTAAATAATGTATTTAGTGTATTTTCAAATTACTACAAATTAATTTTTGAATGTATTTCACTAGTTATTTTTTACATTTCCTAATACATGTTACTACAGTATTGCAAATGTTTTGTGGAAGGGGCCCCCAAATTTGCTTTGCCCCAGGCCCCCTGAATCCTCTGGGTGGCCCTGTCTGAGTTTTAAGCCATGCTGCTGTGTTATGCCTGCAACAGGCAGGACTAAGCCTGTGAGTGACCCCCATAGCAGCTGCCTGAAGAAGTGCTTGGGGGAATCATGCAGAAGGAGAGTGATATTTGTTTGAGTTCTCTCCTCATGGAGGCTGTGCTTCACTTGGTGCAGGACAGCAGTCTCAGCAGGACTCTAGGCCCAGCACTTTGCCTCAGTTTGTAGACTTGTAGTCCACCCGTCACCGGGCTCAGTCTGGCATCGCTACCCCTCACCAGTGCCCAGGAAGCAGTCAAAAAAGTTGGATGGACTGGTTAGGTATTTGTCATGCTGTTGCTTGGCCAGTATAGAGACCACTGAATGCATAATATTCCTCTATGATGTTCTGTCCTGAGCAAAATTGGCATGTTATAAGGTAGTGCCTGTGAGGGACAGGTGTCTGTTTATGTCATCCAGCCATCATGTCTTAGGTCTTCTTGGGGGGGAGCTTTTCCATCCTGCTTTCATTGGATCAAAGTCAAAGATTATTTTCACAGGGAAGTTAGTAGGTATTTAGAGCAGATGAGCATACCACCACAGAGAGCACTTGGCAACCATTTGAGTGTGTGTGACCTATTTAGTTAGAAAATGGAACTTTTCATTCAAATTGAGTTTGTACCATTTGATGTTTTTAATCATTTGGAGGTGCATGGCTAGTTAGACAGAATGGGTTCCGCAGCACTCCCAGTCAGATTTTGATATGAAGGAAGGAAGTATACGTGACTAAAAAGGTGTATTTCTGATTACAATCAACATTGCTTAATTTTAAGGGAAAGTCATCTTGATCTCTTAATCAATATTTACGTCAAACAGTTGATGACATTCAAATAGTGAATTATAGTAAGTGACATGCATTCTCTAGCCTTTACTTTTAATAGTGAACAAGAAAAAGGACTGATAGGAATAAAATTTCATTTTTTTTCGTTTTCAATTGATGCAGCCTCATGGCAGATAAAAAAAAGGTCTGGGGCACAATTTCATAAGCGGAAGGCTGATAAGCAAAAAGAAAGAAAGAAGGTTCATTTCTGAAATATCTCCATCCACTGGCCAGAGATGAAGGTAGTTCAACATCAAAAGATCAAGCAGAGATGGAGGTGGAGGTGGGAGTTTCACAAGCTGAAGAAGAGTTTGAAGAACATAATCTGAATATTGAAGACGAATCAAGTGAGACACGCGAGGATCAAAATGAAAGCGAAAATGTCACTCGTTTGAATTTGAGCTTTAGTGATCCTGCTACTTGGGCCAAATGTGATGATCAAGTCCGACAAATTCTGGTGGAACATGGGCCGGAACAAGTTCAGCAGTTCGATTTTCCCAAAGATAGTAAGCAAAGAAAATTCTCGACAATTCATTACAAATGTAGACTTGTTAATGGAGAAGAAATGCACCGTCAATGGCTGCAGTATTCCACATCAAGTGATTCTGTCTTTTGCTTCTGCTGCAAGTTGTTTGGCAGTAGTACTATTGGCATATCATCTCTTTCTGAAAAAGGCTCAAGGGATTGGAAAAACATGTCTGCAATTCTTTCATGGCACGAGAAAAGCAGTGAACATTTGACGAATGTTCAGACATGGAAGGAACTTGAACTGCGATTGAAATACAAGAGGACAATTGATGAAGAACATTTGCGCTTGATTAAGCAAGAAGAAAAGTATTGGCAGCAAATACTAAAACATCTGATTGCTTTGGTCAGAGTTCTTGGTGTGCAAAACCTGGCCTTTCGAGGAACACATGAAGAACTGCACACTTCTGGTAATGGGAATTTCCTCAAATTTGTTGAATATCTATCTTTGTTTGACCCACTTATGGATGAGCATCTTCGCAGGATTAAGGACCAGGAGATGCATGTACATTACCGAGGGAAAGACATACCGAATGAGCTTATTCAGCTCGTGCTGCAAAATACTTTTCGATCATTCTATATTGTACACCAGATGCAGGCCACGTTGAACAAATGACCATGAGCATTCAGTTTGTGGATAGGCCTACTTCAGAGACTGAGAATTAAACTGAATCAGTATGTATAAAGGAACACTTGTTGGGATTTGTGTTGCTTACGGAGACAACTGGAGCTGGTATGACAGAAACTATTCTTCACCAGTTAGAAGAGAGGTCACTGCCTAGAGAAAACTTGCGTGGTCAAGGCTACGGCAATGGGAGCAATATGAAAGGGAAAGAAAATGGTGTCCAGCGAAGAATTCTGGATATTAATCCACGAGCCTTTTTCGTTCCTTGCAGTGCACATTCATTGAATTTGGTTGTTGATGCTGCAAAGTGTTGCTTGGAGGCAACTGCCTTCTTTGATTTAGTTCAACGTGTGTATGTGTATTTCTCAGCTTCTACACATCGCTGGGAAGTTCTAACACGCCATGTATCTAATCTCACAGTTAAACCATTGAGTGAAACAAGATGGGAAAGTCGAATCGATGCCTTGAAACCTCTTCGCTATCAGCTTGGTGATATCTATGATGCTCTGGTAGACATCTATAAGACACTACTCTGACAGGATCATCTGGCAATACATCATGAGTTGATGCAAAGGCGCTTACAAAGGCCATTTCTAGTTTCAAGTTTCTTGTTTCTCTTGTTTTGTGGTATGACATATTGTTTGAAATCAACATAACTAGCAAACAACTTCAGGCAAAAGAATTTGATATATGTGATGCCATTAATCAACTTGGAGAAACCAAGAAGTTTCTTGTGGGCCACAGAAGTGACGCAGCCTTTGAGAAAACATTGGTATATGCAGGTGAACTTGTAGAGGAGTTGGATGCACCGGCACTTTTTGAACCAGATCCAATCCGTATTAGAAAGAAGAGGAAGCAGTTCATATATGAAGCAGATGATGAACCTATTTATAATCCAAAAGAAAAATGCAAAGTGAACTTTTACTTTGCAGTCATTGACACAGCAATACATTCGGTTGAAGAAAGATTCACATTGATGCAGCAAATTAGTTCAGTATTTGGCTTCATATATGATGTTTACAGTTTGCAAAATAAAAAACAAAAGCAAATTATGGACCATTGCTTGAATCTGGAGAAAGCTTTGCAACATGGTGAATCCAAAGATATTGATGTCTTTGACTTGTGCAGTGAACTGCAAGCTATTGCAAGACGAGTCCAAAGGAGTTCATCACCACAAGATGTATTGAACTTCATATGCACAAATAAACTGACAGATAGTGTCCCCAACACAGTTATTGCTCTTCGCATCCTCTTGACTCTCCCAGTTTCTGTGGCCAGTGGTGAGCGAAGCTTCTCGAAGCTCAAGTTGATAAAAACATACATGCGAACATCAATGTTGCAACAAAGACTTGTTGGGCTATCTACCTTGTCAATAGATCATGACATTGCTCACATCATTGACTTGGAGGAGCTTGTTTCTGAGGGCTGGTCCACACTAAGAGCGGGTCAAACTACTAGGCAAAATTCAGCAGCTACGTGAATAGCGTGCTGAATTTGAACCTAGTTCGAACTACTCACCTGTCCCAGGCCTGCGGAATCGGTCCGCGTCCCAAGGCTCCACTCCGCCACCGCCTTGGTGGTGGGGTGGAGTGGAGTAGTAGACTCGAAACTCGAATATCGTTCGCAGATTAGGATTAGAGAGCGATTAGTCGAAACTCGAACGAACTCACACTCACACAGACCAGTAGTGTAAGTAAAGACTAGCCCTAAATTTGCTAAACTTAAAGCGCGGAAACATAAATTCTAAATTATAACATGTTACTCTGTGACCTTGTATTGTGTATACAATTTTGGGCGGGGGGGAAGAGAACGCAAGGTGGAAGTTTCGCCTAGGGCACAAAATATCCTTGCACCGGCCCTGATTATACCATAGAACTATCCATCACACATGTAACAACAACTTTGAAGGACAGAATTGAGAAAAAACATGCAGTAGACTAAATGCCAAGGTAACAGAACAGGCACTTATAATGTGCATATCTACCCCTTTAAAGAATGCAGTCATATCTATACAATATAATAAAATCTGCTTTTACTTAGTCTCGTTCCTTTGAAACTCAAAGTAATGCATTTCAAAATGAGTTAAGAATTTGTGCAGTAACTATTCAGGCAAATTTTGAAACCATTATCTACTCAGCAACAGCCTATATAAAAACATAGGGCCACATCCTCAGCTGGTGTAAAGAGGCATATCTTGCTCCACTGAAGTCAATGGAATTACACCAATGTATGGTAACAGAGGAGCCGACTCATCAACATGGAATCTCTTTTACTGAGAGGGGAAGTGTTGGTCAGGATGAAACCTTCCAATTTTAAATGTGCCATAGGAGCTTAAACATCCAACAATGGACGGACTGGACTTCAATTTAACGTTACTTCAAAGTAACAGTGCAGCACACACGTTCAGACACTTAGGACCGTGCTGGACAGGGAGAAATGAATATGAGCCCAAGGGCTGGTGTATATTTTGAAGTTATAAGTTTCTGCCCCAGTTGCTCCCCCACTAACACTGTCCTTCCTTCAATCATATTTATGTGCTATAGTTCCTTTCACAAGAATGTCTAGAGGAAAAAAATTTCTATAGCTGACATTTAAGAATGGGCATTGGTATAAGGAAAACCCCAAATCACAATATCAGCCAATAAAGACATTCACATACCATGGAGATGAGTGAGGCATAATAATTTAAATAGAATAGAAACAAATGAAAACATACACAAAGTTACTGAAATGCAATGCTGAAAAAATGGATCCACAGAGAATGTAGTTACATGACTAGGAGCAGGAGGGAAGGACTTGAAATTGGTTCTTAATAGTTGTGATTGTCTTTTTGCTAGCTTAGTTCTTTGGTATCTAACACCACCTGCTTGACTCCATTGTGAACAATGTGCTTCAGTCAGAATGTTGCCTTTTAATCCCAGACTGACGGCTTGTATCCTCTGCAAAACCTTCAGTATGTCAGGCTACCAGCCTGGGAATAGAGAACTGATAAAGGCCAAAATAATAGCTTTCTGTGAAAGGGCAATGTGATATTTAACCTCTGAAATAGAAAAGCCTATAGTAGCATGAGTAACAACTTTACCTAAAACCCATCCTGTTCTATTAAGCCATATCTGCAATAACAAATTGACTCATTGCTGACAAGCGGCATCATCAACAGGTCCAGAGGAACCAATGCTGAAAGCTGTTTAAAGGCTAGTATGTATAGGACAACACTATTTTCAGCACTGTTGCAAGAGTCATTCTTGAGTCCCAAGGAGAGGGCCAGATTGAGGCCATCATTTCAACAAGTGAAACAGAATCAATCACAGGACCTAATCACATCAGCCACACTATCAGAGGCTCGTTCACCTGCACATCTACCAATGTGATATATGCCATCATGTGCCAGCAATGCCCCTCTGCCATGTCCAAACCGGACAGTCTCTACATAAAAGAATAAATGGACACAAATCAGACATCAAGAATTATAACATTCAAAAACCAGTTGGAGAACACTTCTATCTCCCTGGCCACTCGATTACAGACCTAAAAGTCGCAATATTACAACAAAAAAACTTCAAAAACAGACTCCAATGAGAGACTGCTGAATTGGAATTAATTTGCAAATTGGACACCATTAAATTACGCTTGAATAAAGACTGGGAGTGGATGGGCCATTACACAAAGTAAAACTATTTCCCCATGCTAATTTTTCCCCCTCTACAGTTCCTCACATCTTCTTGTCAATTGCTGGAAATGGGCCATTTTCATTACCACTACAAACAGTTCTTTTTCTCTCCTGCTGATAATAGCTCACCCTCCTTATAGTGTGTATGGCAACACCCATTGTTTCATGTTCTCTGTGTGTGTATATATATCTTCCTACTGTATTTTCCACTGCATGCATCCGATGAAGTGGGCTGTAGCCCATGAAAGCTTATGCTCAAATAAATTTGTTAGTCTCTAAGGTGCCACAAGTACTCCTGTGCTTTTTGAGAATCAATCAAGCAACTGGCAGTGCAGGTACAGAGGGGCAGGGACTTCACTTGACTATGTTTGGTGGTTCAGGAGAACAACAACAGAGGGCTAAGGTCTCAGGAGAATCAGACAGCACATCAAGTATTGTATGGGTGTCCAAGAAACAGCAGGAAGCATCAGGGAACTGTTAATTCTGGGGGTCTAAGACCTTCCTTACCTGCCTGCATGGCATTAGTACTATTAATCCTTCACTCTCATGAACATCAAATTCTTAGACTTTCAAATATAAATGTATGTCTAATATTACATAAATACACACACACACACACACACAGGGGGGGAGGGATGGTAGCACCATCTATTTTTAAAGTTACCTGACACTTCCCCATTATAAGACCTTGTTTTCAGTTGCTTATAACTTTGTCACATTTTAACCATTCAGGCTGACATTTTTCAGGCCAGGTGTCTCCCTCAGGGAATGGATAGGTGAGAAAAATGGGACTGGAATGAGGAGACAGGAATGGGGAACAGACAGGACTTGGACAGGTTGGAGAGGATGGGCACAGAGGTTCAAGTTTTGGGGGAGTCAGGCAGGAGAGTCAATGCTAAAGTACCCACTGAAGCAAACTCTCCGCCAGAGCCTGAAATGGAACCTATAATTCTCACCATTCCTCTGTGGTCAGCAAATATCTGTCAAACCCACTGGCAAAGTATGTTTTTTCATCTCACACATAGAGGATGACAACCTACTATTGCTATCAGTTACTCCATTAGCTCAAATAGCAAAGGTCTGGACAGTGGATCTAAAGGTTCCAACTATGCTGATGACTCATGGGAGTGTCAATATGATGCCATGTGATGGCGTTTCTATTTTTTCAGTTTGCTTTTTTTTAAAAAACCTAGGAAATGATACACATACTAGATTAAAAAGAACACTAAGACAGTTGCAAAGTCAAGCTCTCAAAAGTTAGAAAATGCCAGAATTACAGCTGCCTGTCTTCAGAGCAGGGCTTGAATAATGTGTAGTAAACAAAGCCTAGGGCCACACATTGAACAATAA
Source organism: Mauremys reevesii (assembly GCF_016161935.1). Taxonomy (NCBI): domain Eukaryota; kingdom Metazoa; phylum Chordata; order Testudines; family Geoemydidae; genus Mauremys; species Mauremys reevesii. The sequence continues at coordinate 110,551,126 of NC_052626.1, forward strand.
GGATAAAACAAAACATTGAACAGATGCTCATTAAGTGAGCATAGTCCATTCTATGAATTGAATGAGGCAGGGATCCTGTGGAAAAAATGTGTGATCATGTAATTAAAGACTGACATAAAAACACATGGGGGCTGAATTATGATTCCACAGGCAACCTTAATTCTGACATTTCCTAAGTTTTAAGTGCTTGACTTAACACATTTTTAACAATTTGTGTATGTAATATGTATATAAACACAAACACAGAGTATGATTTACATTATTTATGTGGGGTTTTATGCTGCTAATGAGAACACTTAAATATCCAAGGGGGAAACTCACAAAAACCATGCATGTCATCGAGGTTCTGGTTCTAAAGACATCTAACAAACAAACCAAAGAGAGGAAGGATGGCCCAGTAGATACAATGTTCGCCTGGGACTCAAATGACCCAGGTTCTATTTCCCTGCTCTGAGACCAACTCTGTTTGACCTTGGACAAGTAATTTAGTCTCTCTGCACCTCTGTTTCCCGTATTTAAAAGGGGGATAATAGCATTTCCCTATCTCACGGAGGTGTTATGAGGATAAATACATTGAATATTGCAACGTGCTCTGATACTACAGTAAATGGGGATACATAAGCACCTTACATAAGGAGAAATATTCCAGAGAATTAGAACTTGTTTCCCAGTTAAATTTCAGGTCAAGGAATATGGACATCCTCTCAAACCTTTTTCTCACATGTTTACTGAACTGGAAACCTAGTTGTCTCAAACTTATCTCAAGCTCATCTGGTGGTGTCTAGCACCCAATTCCCCCAGTGTGCTGGCCACATGCACTCACCTACTCCATGGTTCTAATTCCATGGTGCTGATGTGACAGATGCAGTCGCTGAAAGCTCTTATAAGAGCAGGAGGTGTGAAATAATAAAAATGTCACATCCTGTAATTGCCTTTTATACATTTGTTTTTTAAAAAATGATACAGTAGACTCACTGACACTAACTTTCAGAAGAGACTTGAAGAAGTCTAGCTTCTCGTTTTGCTGCAGCTATCAAATCTGTGTTCTGTCATCCAAGTACTTATAGGGCCTCCATAGTATCTGGGTGCTTGTGAGTGCATTGAGTTAATATTTTTCAGCACTCAGCTGTGCACAAAACGGACAATGATAATTTTCGTGCAGCTACAGAGACTTATTTTTAACATAGTAGTCAAACCACAGGTTGCTTATATAAATTATATATTATACTCTCTCTTTCTCTCAAAAAGATCTTTAAAATGGGGTAAAAGTTTCAAAATCACCTAAGTGATGTGCTCCTAAGTCACTTAGGGTATGTCTACACGGCAATTAAGCACCCACCGCTGGCTCGGGTCAGCAGATTTGGACTTGCGGAGCTAAGGCTTCAGGGCTAAAAATTGCTGTGTAGACATTCAGGGTCAGGCTGAAGTCTGGGCTCTGGGACCCTCTCCCTCACAGAATCCCAGAACTCTGGCTCCAGCCCAAGCCTGAACATGTATATAGCAATTTTACACTCCTGTGGGTGTTTAATTGCTCTGTAGATGTATCCTCAGGCACTTTTGACATTTATACCGAGGGTGCCTATAGTTAAGCTGCTTAGCCCATCGGCAGATATCTAAATGTAAGTGACTTGATTTTCAAAAGTGCTGAGCACCCAGGAGCTCCCATTAATTGCTTATTTCTTAGCAATTTTTTTCCTGACAAGAACAGCTGTATTTGTCCAATTATGGGGTTTCTCAGAGCAAATATTACACACTACTGAGGAAACAGGAAAGGATTTGCTGCATCTATTTGGTGATCCCTTGACCAGCACCCTGAAACAGAACAAGGATCAGTCCACGGGATGAATGCCATCTCTGATTGTTTCTTTCTTCTTAATAAATAATGGTTCACTACAAATAAGGTGGCTTGAATCTATGACTACATATAGACCATCTCAGAGAGATTAAAAGACCTCTGAATGAACTCTAAGGGAGACAGGGTAGGAAGTTACCTATTCAAGATCCTTAGTCAAAACATCAGGGACTACACTATCCTCTCCTTATAAGGAGTTCTACAGTCAGATGCATGGGAAATGCCCAACAACTACTGTATGTACCAGAACTGAATAGGACAGTGGTCTTCACAAAGCCATGAAGAAGTCCTTTAAGGTTGAGGTCTCTGGCAACAGTTGCTAGGAAAAGCAGAAATACATCCCAGATGTCAAATGAAATGATCTCTTGGTCACTATTTTGATGTCACAACAGCAACCTAGTTCAGTCAGCAAAGAATTGGCATAGGGACCTTTGAAATTACTAACAAGGGAATCAAGGTTCATAGGAGAGGATCTAGACCAAACATTCTCTTTTTCCCCTCCCTTTGAACAACAGGTTTATTAAGGCATGGCCCAGAAGTCCAGGTCAATTACCAGAAAAAGGCCAGGGCAATTGGATGACTTTCTACCTCATTAAAGGTGAAAATAAAAGGGATTTGGGCAACAGCAGCTTCTTGAGTGCTTGCTGATGGGATTCAAAATTTGCTATTGATTTTCCAAAGTGGAGGCACTTAGTTCTTCTTATTCTGCTGAAAGGACATTGTGTCATTGAAATGAATGACAACAAAAATTAACCCTCAACTACAACTAAAGTTAGAGACTCAGAGTTAGGTGATACTACACCCTGGAGGAGGAATATTTAGTATTATTACAAGACACGCCCCCTCCCCTCAAACAATGGTGTTATTTGTCTGAGATAATGAGGAGGAGATGAAAGAACCTTTGTTAAGTCTAAGTTCTAAAGTACTCCAGAACTGTTCAGAGGTCTAATATCTCTCAGAATAAAAACACTCTACAAAAACTTCCTAAAATTCCTTCTCTCTCTCCCTCCTCCCACCCTGCCACCACCTGTGAGGGTACTAAAACTGGAATACTACCCTGAATAAATTACTTAAATTAGAGCCTGTAGGTTGAAAACATAAATATGTAGAGCTAAAACTGGACAAGCCCCATGGCTGGAAGGGTTCTTCCAGTTACTATGAGTCCAATTTTGCCACCCTTAGTCATTGATCTCAGTGAGACTACCCACAGAATAAGCTACTATTTAACGTCTGTAAATGGTGGCAGAGTTTGTCCCTATATACGATTATGACATCACAAGTAAATAAGTAGGACCTTCAACTAGGCATATAAGCAGAAGGCACAAATGAACACTGACGGGTTCGGTCATACAGACGCTCTTGGGACTGTCACCTGACGTGCTGGAATTACCTCTGAGCCCATTTTCCCTGGCAGCTTGGGACTCCAGAACCCTGACTTGTTGAGCCAGACATGCTAGCCTGCTGCAACACAGACCGTGGTCTGGTCCATGCCCCCAAAGCTGCAGAGTTTAACTAAAAACAGCTCTGCAGGTTACTTACTCCAGCACCCAGACACCCAGTTCCCAATGAGGTCCAAACTCAAAATAAATCCATTTTACTCTGCATAAAGTTTATACAGAGTAAACTCATACATTGTCTGCCCTCTATAACACAGAGAGAGAGAGATGCACAGCTGTTTGCTCCTCCGGGTATTAATCACTTACTCTGGGTTAATTAATAAACAAAAGTGATTTTATTAAGTATAAAAAGTAGGATTCAAGTGGTTTCAAGTAATAACAGACAGAACAAAGTAAGTCACCAAGCAAAATAAAGCAAAAACATGCAAGTCTAAGCCTAATACATTAAGAAATGGATTACAGATAAAATCTCACCCTCAGAGATGTTCCAATAAGTTTCTTTCACAGTCTAGACGCCTTCCTAGTCTGGGCCCAATCCTTTCCCCTGGTACAGTCCTTGTTAGTTCCAACAGACATCTTAGGTGGAAAACAGGGGCTCTCTCATGACAGACCTCCTTTGTTCTCTTCCACCTCCTTTTATACCTTTGGCACAAGGCAGGAATCTTGTGTCTCTCTGGGTCCCCACCCCTCCTTCTAAATGGAAAAGTACCAGATTTAAGTCACATGTCACTGAAATACCTCATTCTTCATTACCCACGGGCTGGCCCACACGTACAAAGGAAGGCTTGCAGGTAAATAAACCATCCACAACCAGTTGTCCTAGTCAGTGGGAGCCATCAAGATTCTAAACCACCATTAATGGCCCACACTTTGCATAATTACAATAGGACCTCACAGTTATACTTCATATTTCTAGCTTTAAATACAAGAATGATACATGCATACAAATAGGATGAACACACTCAATAGATTATAAACTTTGTAATGATACCTTACAAGAGACCTTTTGCATAAAGCATGTTCCAGTTACATCATATTCACGTTCATAAGCATGTTTTCATTAAACATATGGAGTGCAGCATTGTAACGATGCTGGTTCTTGGTGGGACCCAACTGTGAGTGCCAATTCAAGACAAATTGCTTAAAGCAGGGCAGTTACAGCCCAAGGCTGGGGTTTTTCCACCTCTGAGGCAAACCAAACCAGCCAAACAGAGAGGACTTTGGTTTTACCCCACTGGCTAACCACAAGTCATACAAGCAATTCCCTTAGACACTCCAGTTTCCCAGTATCACCACCAGTGCCATTTGTTATTGGGATGAATGGTTATGAAAACCAATACCCCAGTAAAAGAAAAGAGGTTCTCTCAATCCCAAAGGACCAAGCCCCAGACCCAGGTCAATATACAAATCAGATCGTACCCACAAATCACGCTGTTGCCAATCCTTTGAATCTAAAATCTAAAGGTTTATTCATAAAAGGAAAAAAGATATAGATGAGAGCAAGAATTGGTGAAATGGAATCAATTACATACACTAATGGCAAAGTTCTTGGTTCAGGCTTGTAGCAGTGATCAAATAAACTGCAGGTTCAAATCAAGTCTCTGGAGTACATCCACAGCTGGGATGGGTCATCAGTCCTTTGTGTAGAGCTTCTGTTTGTAGCAAAGTCCATCCAGAGGTAAGAAGCAGGACTGAAGACAAGATGGAGGAGCTGCAGTGGCTTTTTATAGTCTCTTGCCATGTGGTCTCTGCTTTCTTTGTCCCAAAGACAAGCTGTCCATCACATGGCAGGGAAAAACCTCAGAGTTCTGTCCATAGGCATGTACCTGCATACCTTGCTGACTCACAAGGTGTATCTGCCTTCTTTCAATGGGTCAATTGTATAGCTGATGGTCCTTAATGGGCCATCATGCAGGCTAGGCAGAGCTGACATCAACTTCTCTGGGGTGTCACCCAGAAGCATAGCACAAGTTTGGACTAGAGAGAGTCTAGGGCCAATATTTATATCTTTAAGTACAAAAATGATACATGCATACGGATAGCAGAATCATAACCAGCAAACCACAATCTTGTCGTAGACACCTTATTTGACCCCCTTTATACAAGATTTGGTGCCACTACAGGACCTTGGTTGCAACAATGATTTATACGGTCCCAGTTCATGTCAATAACATCACAAACGTCACAAACATTTTAGATATAGAGGCTATTTTTCCTGAAATATCCTTAGCAGGAAAGAGTAAAGGAAGAGAAACAGAGAAACTAAGTGTGACAAACATTACAATTCCATGCAGTATCTTTGGGGCCACTGTATTAAATTTATGAATGGTTTTTGTATGATCACATTCTACTCCATGATGGAGGGTTACCACAGTGCCTTCAGGAAATACAAACAGTGGTGGGTGTTTAGTCTCAGTGACTCACCCTAAACTACTCTAGAAAGGTTCCCTCCTCAAGAGTGGTTTGCATATACTGGCTCAAGATGGGTTTTCCAGAGACTAGGAGACAAAGAAATGGCTTCTGGTTTAAAAGGGATGAGCTTGAACTGACACAAGGCTTCTTTCTGATTCAGGAAATGGACAGGAGCTTCTGTCCCAACTCTTGAAGATGGGTTGGAAAGACTTTGGTCTGCTAGTGACTCCTGGCATGTTTAGTGTGTGCTTAAATCTATGAATTATTTTTACTAGGTTTTCTCTGTATTGCTTTTACCTTAAAAATAAAGATGCTTGGCTTAGAAAGAGCTGTGTGGTAACTTGTAACTTCTGTAAATACACTGTTCATAGCCTTTGGAGAGAGAGAGCAAAGCACAGGTACTGGCCTTGAGGCAGACTGGCTTGCCATGGATATCACAGTGTAAGACAGTAGCTGTGAAGCCTTACAAAAACCCCGATCAGAGGAGAGTGGGACAAGGGTCCATACCCCAAAACAGGTGATGACAGATGTTCGGAGACCTTAATTGGGTGCCCTTGAGGGACCAGGGAGGGGAAGTGCGGGTGCAATTACCCTGGAACTGTGATACTAATGCAGGATATTGTGATACTAATGCAGGATATTGGATAAACATGGTGCCTAAAAAATGTTCAGCAAAGATTTTCATGGCATCGCCACTCATTAAATCTTGGAAAATATTCTTACCAATATTTAATATTTGTGTTACAGTAGTCCCCAGTGTGCTAGGTACTGCAGAAAGGCACAGTAAGAGACAGTTCCTGCCCCAAGGAGATTATAATCTTAACAGATAAAACAAAGCGTGGGAGGGGAAAACTATAGGCACAGAGAGGTGAAGTGACTTTTCTATGGCCACAGAGTAAGTCAGTGGCACAGCCAGAAGGAGAACTCAGGTCACCCAAGATCCACTCCAGTGCCCTATCCACTGGAGCACACTGCCTGAGATAGATATAGCAGAATCTAGATCATGGTTAGATTTGGTTTACCAAGGGGAAAAACAGTTCCCTTTAAAAACTCTAAGCTTTGCTTCCAGGGCAATCTCTTGTCATTCAAAAATCTGCAAGTATCCTCACCAAGGAAAACAAAACTACAGAGATGAGCATCCAAGGGTCAATACAGTCCAATGCCATTTTTTCCCCCCACTATATATCTGAGAACTAGCCGTGTGTCCTCTTCTGACTGCTTCTCAAGAATAGTTTCCCAAGATCAGAGACCCCATGGAGCAAAACTGAGCCCTAGCAGAATATAATGGAGTGTTTTTTAACTTGTATTTATTTTCAGTTTGCTGTTGATATTTAAAATAATATTTTCAATTTTTTTTTAATTTAATGCTATTTGCCTTTGAAACATCCTTGGCAAAAATGGGGAGTGAAGGGGAAGAAAAATTTAAAATCCTCAGTGCCCCACACAAATCTGAATTTTAGAATATGGAAGACATGATTTTTTGTAATGCTTTAATATGGAACTAACTAAAGGGAAAAATCTAAATGGCATCCAAGAAACCAACAAAATGACAGTGATCTTTTTCATCATAAAAAGAGGGATGTAGATGGCAGCAACTTTCTATCATAGACCAGGAATACATTTTGCTCAGAGGAACCCATCAACTAAACTGAACAGAAGCAGGAAGCACACAACTAAGCCTTCGACTCCCATAAAACACAGGATAAATTCTTGGCTTCTTTTGTCACTGCAGAGCTAGTTTTAAAAAAAAAATTCCTTTTACTGTGAGTATTTCAAGTGCAGAGCAAAAAGTAGTACATGTAGTTAATCAAGTAAATTGCTAATGTCTCATTTTGAAAAGTAAATTGCTTAAGTTGTATTTCCTCTTTCGGCAGCCTAGCTAAGGGCACTGAAGGCTGAATTGGGAGTCTTTCAGCATAAAAATGAAACAAAAATGTCTATTTAATATAATCCCATAATTAATCACTCACTGTTCAAAAAAAAAAAAAGCACACGTGGGTGTTTGCTTCTCACCTTTCAAGCAAACACGTAGCAGGACCGAGAAACCCATGAGGATTGCCAGATCCATGCCCTTGCTGAGATATCCAAAGGAACTAAAGGCTGTTATGTGACATTCAATGGGAGTTGGAAACTTAACTCTGTTAGTCTCCTTTGAAAATACCAACCATACCGGTCAGGGCAGTCCCTAGACATTTTGGTGCCCTATGCAGCCCCTCAGCTGACCCCAGGCCTCCACAGGGGAAGGCGGTCCCCAGGCCTCCGTGAGGGAGTGTCTGTGGCCCCAGGCCTACCGTGGAGGGCAGGAGCAGGCTTGGGGGGCGGGGGGAAAATTGCCCCCCAGCATGAGCTGGCAGAGCGGAGCAAGTTGGGGCTGGGTCACTCCACTTCCTGGTGCCCGGTGATTGCAGGGCAGGCGTGACCATGCACTCACGGGGCAGCAGGAAGTGCCGTGACCCGACCCCAGCCCACTCTGCTCTGCTCCCCTGGCTCCCAGCCTTGGCACTTGGGGGGCCAGGGAGGAACCGCCCCCCAACACTCACCAGCAGAGCGGAGCGGTTTGGGGCTGGGTCGCTCCACTTCTCAGCGCCCGGTGAGTGCTGGGCGCACCCGACCCCTGCTGCAGTCCCCCGGAATGTAGCTCAGGGCAAGGGGTGGAGTGGGGGCAGGGCTGAGGCACAGCAGGGGTGGGAAGAGGCAGAGCAAGGGCGGGGGCAGCTTTCCTGGCCAAGGGACTGGGTTCGCTGCTGGAGCAGAAAGCAGCTGCATAGGGCACCAGGAAATTTGGTGCCCCAAATTTCCTGGTGCCCTACGCAGCTGTGTAGTTTGTGTATGGGAAAGGACGGCCCTGATAACGGTTAATGTATAAGAACATTTTGAAGCAGTCTCTTCTCTCATGTATGGTATTTAAATGTTTCAAGATCCTAAAGTAACAGAATAGTGGGAATCCTCCCATTATATTCTGATCATGCAAACACATTGCTCTTCCCCATACACACATCACAAGTAGACAACGAAAGTGCCAAAACTTCCAAGTGTACTTCACGCTAGCAAGATAACTTGCTTGATGCTCGGTTTCCCCTTGAATGACTCAAAATATTAAACCAATAATGGAAATCAGCCAGTCTTGAAGCACTTAATACAATTTATACATTTTCAAATATAATTTAAAAATGCAAGGCCAAATTCTGAAATATAGCTGCATAGGCCCCCATCCTGCAAGCTGCTCTATGGGATGCACCGTGGATCCATGACCGTGCGGAGCAACTTGCTTTTAATTTGGACCCTCAATTTTGTGCATGTAAACCCCTGAATTTGCAGCAGTGATTGTAAACCAAAGAGCTAACTACTCCATTTGCCCTCACAAGTGCTCACCACATGTGAAGAGGTATTGTAGGGGTTTCATATGAAAAGGGCCTGGAGCAGCAGCTAGGAGAGAGACCCCCTGACCGAGATGCTATTGGATGCAAACCTCTTATGGGGGCGACACCCTCCACAGGCACCGGTGGCCTTCCCTGCTCCCAAGTCTAACCCTGTCTGCTGATTTGTTGTTTGCCCCTCCCTCCTTCTCACCCACCCTCCCTCACAACCCTTCTGCTACCAGCCTCACTCTCTTAGGCCTCCATTCCCCACCCTTCATTTTTCCTACACCCTGGCTCCTATTTGCTTATCCCTTCTTGCCTCCCACCCTCATCTCACCCATAAAACTAAATACATAGTAAACGTCATAGGCTCATGACCACCCTGATCACTTTGCTCATATGTTGTACTACCTCCCACCCTTTGTCTGCTTTTTTCTTATCAGATTGTTTGTGTTTATGAGCAAGGACCAGGTGTTTATCCAGCACATCACACACTGGGGCCCTGGAACAGACCGCTGGGAGCTACCACAGTATTAACAAACAGAAGCAAAAATGATGTAGACATAAATTTAAAGCCCTTCTGAAAATCTGGCCCTTATCACTTTTAATGTGTCTTAAAGAGTACACATACTAAAATGCAATTTAAAAAACCCCCATGTGGTGGGTTGTCACCCCAGGGTGCTACCTGGAACTGGGGTACCACTGAGCCCTCTGCCTCACCAGCCTGGGCTCCCTCTCACACTGTGCTGCTGTGACAAGCTGTAGACCGCTATCGATCCTTCACTCCTGTGAGGGGTTGCCCCCCTCCCATCAAGGTGCCACGTGATGTGCTGAGATACCACTGCGCCTGTTCTGCCAGCCTGAGCCCCTTTAACCTGCCTTGCTGAGCCAGGCTCTTAAGCTTCCTCTAGCACACACACACACGCAGGGCCACACCCAGCTGCAGAAAGACACAGACACTGAGATCAGCTCTGGGAAGACTCAGCTTAAGGGACTTGCCCCAGCAGTCAGCTGCCCAACTCCCTTGCAGTGCAGACCCAAGGGTATATTGTCTTGCACTGTATAGAAAATTCTGCACAGCGCAAGCTCAAAAAGATTTCACCCTCTCCCTCAATGTGAAGAGAGATATGCACAGCTTCTTGTGCCCCGCCCCCAGTTAGAAATTGCACAAACTGGGTTTAATAATAAACAAAACAAATGTAACTATAAAAGGGAGATTTTAAGTGATTATAAGCGATAGCAAACAGAACAAAGCAAATTACTGAGCAAATAAAACAAAACACACAGACTAAACTTAATACACTAAAGAAATTGGCTACAAATAGTAATTTCTCACCCTAAATATTGTTTCAGGCAGATTGCAAAGATTCTTGAAAGCCAACTGCATTGGCCTGCAGCTTGAAACTTCAGGTATTACTACTCACAGGCTCGACACCCTTCCAGCCTGGGCTCAGCTCTTCTCCCCCCCAATTCAGTTCTTGTTTCCCTGTGTCTCCTTGGGCGGGGAGGCAGAGGAGAACCACAATGTCATCACTCCCCTGCCTTATATAGCTTTTGTGTATGGCGGAAACCCTTTGTTTTCCAGTGGAAAAACAATGGCATTCCAAGGTGGGGCCCAGTACCAGATGACTCAGTCACATGTCTCTGCAGGGTCATAGCAGCCATTACTCGCAAGCTGTTTGGAGCATCCATAGGAAAATGAAGCTCTTTCACAGTCCATTGTTGTACCCGAAGGGCTAGCTGTGGGTGTCGTCCGAAGTAGCACATTTGAAATACAGATATATGCTCAATATTCCTAGCTTCAGATACAAAAATAATACATGCATCCATATTGGATAAACACATTCAGTAGATCATAACCTTTTCAGTGATACCTCACATGACCCCTCTTGCATAAAACATATCTTAATCATGCCATATTCATATCATAACAATATTTCTATGAAGAATATGGGGTGTAATGTCATAACTCCCACCAGCATTCACACAGGCTGGGCCACACCCAGCTGTAGTTACATGCAGGCTCCGACCAGCCACTGCATGAATCAACAATACAGAGGCTAGAGCCAAGATAGGCTGCGGAGCTGGGGGTAAGACCCTAGAGCTGTACTGTCCTGCCTTGGTCAAAACCCCGACCAGTATGAATGTATTACTCAGTTCGCCCTCCCTTGATGTGGAGAGGAATATGCAACAAGCCTGTGTTAAATAAGCTGAGATTTTTCCCTAGGCACTTCAATCAAAGGCAGACTGTGGTTTTGTTTATTTACTTAATAATCTGTTTGCTATTACTCATCACTTAAAATCTATGTATTGTAGTTAATAAACTTGTTTTTTGCTTTATCTAAACCAAAAAACAAGTTTATTAACTACAATACATAGATTTTAAGTGATGAGTAATAGCAAACAGATTATTAAGTAAATAAACAAAACCACAAACTAAGCCTAACATACTAGACAGATTGGATACGAATTAGCAACTTCTCACTCTGGCTGATGATACAAGCAGTTCACCAGGTTTCCATACACAGGCTAAAAATTCCTTTAGCCTGAGACCAGTGCTTCCCCCAGTTCAGTCTTTGTTCCTAAGATGTTTTCAAGAGTGTCCTTTTGTGGGGATATATATACAAAATGATGATACATGCATATAAATAGGATAATCATATTCAGCACATAACTTTTCCAATAACACCTTAAATGACCCATCTTGTACAAAATGCATCATAATTATGCCATAATCATATAATAATATCACCATGACAAATATGGGGTATTGTGTCACACCCCACATAAATATAATATTATTATTACATATATTAGATTGTTAGCTCATTGGGGTAGAGACTCTCTTATCCTGGGAGACCATGTTTGTTCATAGTGCCTACCACAATGAAGTTCCATTCTCCATTGGGGTTCTGAAGGCACTACCATAAAACACTAATTAACTGCAACAACAACAAAAAGGTATTTTAAAAGTTGGGAGAAGCAAACAGACAGATGGAAGCTGGGGAGTCAAAAGTTACACTCTAGAAATTGCCACAGCAGTGACAGAGAAACCTCTAATAAGTAGGTGCTGTCAGAGTGCAGCTACACACCTGGATACAGCTCAATGATCAGGCTTCTAATACAGCCAGATATGCAGTCCTTCCACTGATATCTTTTACCACAGTCCATCTGCAGATACAGGAACTCTTTCAGCATAGTATGTAAAACTGGCATGACCCTGTTCACCCCTTGACAGAAATATGCCAAAGCAGATCTTCTTTGGGACAACACTGATGGGCAGAATCCACTAACAGCCAATTGCTTCCTATGGTGAAAGCCATTGTTCCTCATTACTGTCAGAGCCAAATTAAATCAAAGCTGGATTGGATTAGAGAGGAGCTGTTTAGCTTCAGTGAATGCACAGAGGCTATCTCTGGTTAGATCCCATGCTCATTAAACACTCAGAAAGATGTGGGTGATGGAAGACAGAAGGGGGAAATAGGGGAGAGAGATGCCCTCTGTGCAGAATTTTGCATGGAGTCAATGTTGCTATTAGTAAGATGGGCTGTTAGAGACAGCTGCATCAGAGCCTCCTTCACTCTCAGAGGACAATGAATGCTTCAGGTGTCAGAGAGTCTCATCAGATTAGATGCATTTTATGGAGCTTTTAGGAGGAGGAGGAAGGAAGTGAGAGGCTAATGTTTATCATGAACAACAACCTTCACTGTTGGCTGTAATGGCAGAATGGAAGCACATTAGAAGTGCACAGCAAGGTACTAACGGATTCCCAATGCTGGATCAGTCTCAGAGGCAGCCCAGCATTTCTGAGCTTCCCAGAAATGGAAATGTGGCACAATCATGCATTTGCTTTTCTGTTTATTGCAGATTGAACACATCTGCATAGTTTCAAAACCTAAAAAGGCAAAAGGTTCCAATTTAAATCAGACATAATTGCATAAGAAGGGTTAGAGCTGTTGAAAGGAGTAAAAAAACAACATATTTTGTTACACACAGATCTTATTAGTTCCTGGTTTTGTTTTTTATTTTACCATCACGTATAATAATTGGAGGAAGCAAAATCAAGGAAGACACCAGGGGAAAGGGTTAGAATAGTTTTTTGTAAACTTCATACAGCTGAGCCCCCATTTCAGGAAAATGGAGCAACTTGTGCCCCCACACCAGGTATTATTAAATGCCTACCTATCTTTATTTACACATCTGTGCTCACACTCCTTCATCCTCCCTAAAGAAGAAGCACCTCACATGATGGGAAATGCTGGGTTCGCAGAAGCTCTTGTATTAAATCTGTGCATTGTAACGTAAAGCATTAATCATATATATATTCTCCACAGTGCTTCACCAACTCACCACAAGACAAGCTACTGTTGTCACTGGCACAGTCCTGCACTTGATAGGTACTCGCGTATATATATATATATTTTTGTAATCCACAGTGTACCAATTAAGCCGCAGAGGCACTGTGCTCGTGACAACAGTACATTGTCTTGTGGTAAGTTATTTGTACGCAGTGGAGAGGACATCAGAGACCTTGTAAGATTGTGCTGAGCATCTGCTCCCTTTGGAAGCCACATATATTACAAGATATCAGTTCAGAATTCTCTAAAAGAACAAAAGACTTTAATCTTTCCCAGACTCCTCATCTTAGACCCTGTGTTGCAGAAATGGGATGGGGAAGGAATAAGATTTCAATTAAATGACCAATTTTGCTTGGTAGAAATGATAAACTAGCCCAAGGCATTATATACACCCTCTAACAATAATCATTTCTAAAGCTTTTATACTACCACCTTAGCAATTTATGTTTTTGCATGTTGCCATGACTCTTCAGTCATTTCCTCCTAAGCTTTATGACGTATTTGCACACACAACACCCACACCCTCTAAGATTATTGGCCAGAAGAAATTGAAACAGTGCTGCACAACATATAAAAACAGAAGGTCACCAAAGAAAGTGTAATTAGAGCATAGGACTAGGGTTCAGGATTCCTGGATTCTATTCTGGCTATGCTACTGACTCAGTCATTGTGGCCCTTTGGACAAGTCTCTTAACATCTTTGTGCCTCTATTTTCCCATCTATAAAATGAGTATAACACCTAGCCATGAGGCCTGATCAATGTTTTCAAAACACTTTGACATCCCCAGATTAAAAGCACTATAGAAGTGCAAGGTGTTGCTATTCACAGATGAAAAACAAAAGCAAAACAATTCCAGTTTAATGCATCTTTTTAAAGACGGACTATGCTAATTGACGAGGGGAGGAAACTACAAGAACATTGCAATTACCCAAAAGCAACCTTGAGACAGCCAGGAAATTCAGAATTAAGGTTAAATTTAAGGAAAACCCAAACATTTATAAATATGGAAGTGCACTGTTAACACACCCAAATGAAAACACACTTAACACCATTCCTTTTAACAATACTAAAGCCCCATATTCCCTAGTTTGTTCCCATAAGACCTACTTTGTAAAATGGGTTATTTTTGGATCAAGGACTTCTAAGGGCTTTAAGAAGTCTTCAACAACTAGTTTGACTTCTTAAACTTGAAATAGGCACTGTACTGGTTGGATAACCAGAACATCAGCATCATCACATTCTCTCTTTTCTTTAAATCTCAAAGAAAGTCTACAGCATACGACTGCAAACTTTTTGTATTAAGAAAAAGCACTCATGTACTTGTACAACTTGAGCACAGAATATTGAAAATATGTAATTCCAAAGCATTGTTTTCATACCTGCTTGTCCCTGGTACTGAGTGTGTTGTTTCACTATCACACTAACCTTTGTTCCTTTCGTGTAAATGCCCTTAACTTAATGATCTTAGTGTAGGAGGTTTGTCCAAGTAGATACACTGGCTCTGGGTTTAATAACACTTGTAATACTTGTTTAATAACACTTATAATTGGTGGCATGTGGAATCTTAATGAAGTCTAAGGAATGTTAAGCATATTTTTCTGTGGACTCTGCATAGCCATAGAGAAGTCCAGAGTTCCACAACAATTATCGGATGAAGGGCAAAGTAGTCCAGTCTTTGTGGTCACTGATGAAATTATGCTATTTAACATGGATGGATAAGGTTGACACAGTGTTTCTGAGTTCTCTCAGGACATTGCTATGGGGGCACTGTTACGTTTGTTTGGGGCCTTTATTCTGAATGTCCATAATTTGAAATATTTAGCACAATCAATGAAGTTATGGGGCAGAAAATGAAAAATCAATACAAAGAAAGACTTCTTAAGGCAGCATATAGTCAGTATGTGGAATACACTGCTGCTGGAATTCCTCCTGACAGATGCAGGGCATGGATTTTAAACAGGGCTGGATAATTTTCATGGCCTCTAATAGTGTATGTCACTATGTAACTGAAGAAAACATAGGTAAATAAAACTCCTATTTGGGGTGTAAACTGCCAGCTTCAGAAGCCAGAAAAGAATCTTCCCACCCACATCACCATAGATAATACTGTACAAGTGGTTAGGTACATTAGTGAAAAGGACTTGGGGTCACCTTGCTTTGAAGGGTCAGGTAGTAATCACTGTTAGAGGCTGTATATGCTCACATACTGATTGAACCAATGGTCTAATCCAGTGAGGACAAATTCTATGTTCCCATAACATCACGTTTCCTGTTATATTCCTGACACATAGACTGTGAAGAGTGGAACACATTCACCATCTTCCCCAAGACATTACAAGAGAGAAGGAGAGTGCAAAATTTGGTCTGCTGTATGGTATTGGTGACCTTGGACATCTTTGAAGTAAAATAACTTAGATAATGTTTTCACATTTTAGCTCATAGAGCCGAGAAAATCTACAAAGAGCATGCACTTCTGGCCTAACAGAGTCCTTGAGACACATCTGTAACTACTGAAGCTCACATTTTGAGGAGAGAGACCAGACTAGTCAAAGGGGAAGTTCTTTGCAGATATTTCATTTCAGATTAAGGCTTTCTTTTGTTCTCACTTGAAGACCAGTGTCTGGACACCAGTGGAAGTCAGTTTCAGTCTGGCAGTACTGCAGAGCAGCCAGATAAAGGAAGCTTCATCCCAGCTATTTACAGACTCTGAAAGACTTTTACTAAATTTTTATTTACTGTCCCTTGCCCATGATATAGCCACAACCTCATTTAAGAATGGATATCAAGGGGGGCATTTTCAGAAGTGCCTAAGTAATTTCACAGAAGTCCCCAAATCCCACCCCACGTTATATTAGAATAGGAGTGACTAATGCCTGTGGCTAAGCTTCTCAGCAAGCCTAACATGAACTAGAGGTTACCAGAAACTTAAGCAAGCTCTGTTTAAACTTGCTGCTCTTGTGCCTTCCCTCCCATCAACCTGACTCTGGGTGCTCATTTAACATTATACATTGACCCTGCATTCCACCTGCAGAGAAAGTAGACAAGAATGTCCCTAGTGTCTCAGCACCCTGTTGAGAGCCTCTGTGTGGTGTGCTGGTTTCAAAACCACTAAACTGTTGGCTTATCAAAAAGGAAATTTATCCCTATGTTACCCCCAAAAGCATAAAGGTCACAAAAAGAGTAGGGATGGGATTTAGAGAACAACTCTAACAAGGTGGCTGTTATGTTGGCATTTCAAGTGGGTGGGGCTTGACTAGTGGATGGAGTTTACAGGACTACCATTACTGGAGCTAGTTGGGACTCCTGTCAGAATGATTTTCTGATGGGAAATGCATTTTTTTTTCCATTTTCTGTCAGAGAAACCAAAATGAACTATTCCATTTTGGATCCGTTGGATCCTTATATTTTGGGTTTTGGAAATAACTCAAAATATTTCATTTTCCTATCAGTGTGTTGCCTTGTGGGAGCTGTAGTTCACAGCCCAGGGGCTTGTCTACACAGTGTGTTAGTTTGCACTAGAGGGGTGTAAATCCTAGTTCACAATAGCATTTGCACACTAACTGGCCTGTTTGGACCCTGCTGGCATTCATGAAAGTTTCCTAGTGCATATTAATAAAATCCCGTTTCAAACAGCACTACATTAATGTGCACCAGGGAATGTTTAATGTGCACCAGCAAGGTCCAAATCGGCCTATTAGTATGCAATGCCCTAGTGTGCACTGGAATTTACATCCTTCTAGTGCGGAGTAATGCATGTCGACAAGCCCCTATTCTCTATTGGCTGGGTACCTGGAAAGCTACGTTTCCCACAATGCAATGCAGATTTTCCTCTGACCAGTTTGCATGGCACATCAAGGGAGTCACATCTTTGTGCGCATTATGGGAGAAGGCCAGGGAGCCTGGAGGCATCAGGATCCCGAACTACAGCTCTCACGAGTCCACCATGGGAAAAATGAAACTTTTCAGTTTGGGGAATGTCAAAATCTTTTGTTTCAGTCAAAAACGTCAAAGTGAAACATTTCGACATTTCCAAATTGAAGTTTTTCAGAATTTCTCTTCTGTGAAAAATTTCCAAATGTCAACTTCTCATCACAATTTGGGACAAAACCAAATAGTCATGGAGTTGAAGGGCAGAAGAGACCCCCAGATCATCAAATGTTGAACAGCTGGAACTTCTGGCAAGATGGAAATTCCAAATTTCACTCAGCTCTAACCACTACTTTTTTCTTTTGCCCATTTTAGCCCCTGGGCATAGTGAACCTGGGGGCAGAGGTGCCTGATTATTTGCTTACTTCAATTTTATTTAGAAAATAAAGTGAAATTTTTCAAACTTGGGTGCCTCAAGTTAAGCTTCTAAATCCATCATTTAGCCACCTAAATAAAAGTGGCTAGATTTTTAGTGATGTTGAGCCCAATGGGAGATCAGAAACTGGGCAAAAAAATCAGGCTACTTTTAGTCAGATGCCTAAAAACAGATCTAGGTGTGCAACTCTAGTCACCTAAAATTGAAAATGTTGACCTCATGTGCTGCAAAAGAAAGAAATGGCTTCAGCTTCTAAACGAAACTGCTATGTAATCTAATCTTTTTCTCTCCAATTGTATTATGAACTGTCCATGCACCACCATGCAATGAGACATGAAATTATTTTCCATCCTGTGACACACAGGAAAACAGTCCTTACCCTTTTGCCCTATGTATGTATGTGAATTCAATCATGTGCCCAATGACGTGGGCTGAGTAAATCTCAGTGACAGGCAATCAAGCACAAATGGATAACAGAGAGGTCAGTGGCAGCAGGGGAGTTGTGGAATGTATGAAAAGCTCTGCCTGTTCCTAATGAAACATTTATATGCTGATTTCAGGGAGGAGAGGTGACATTACATGTTTCTTACAGGTGAGTAAGGAGAGATGCCAGCTCCTCAAACCAGTAACTAATCTTTTCAACACTTCACACTACTAATAGCACAAGCCTCTTCAGTATGAAATAAAAGTTCCCAGCAGAAAGGCTGAAACAGTCAGATTCTATTATTTCCAGAGACAACCTATGATTTTTTCTTTTAAGCAAAGACCAGAGAGCTCTACTGGACCATATTTTTCATGCTGCTCCTCCCAAACACCAGGTTAACCATTCTCTCTTGGCCTCTATTACATCTGCAGGCATTCTAGAAGTGACACATTCAATGTCAGATTAACAAAAAAGGCAAATGTTATCATCCTCTTCTTCCTGGGCTGAATTGGTAAAACTTTGGGCTATACGGTAGTCCAGTGCTTCTCAAAACTTTTTGCCATCATGTGCCCATACTGTTATCACAGCAAGTGAGCTCAGGAGCCCACTTTCTTGTGCGCTGGAGACAATGTTCCTACAGAGCAGCTGTTGATGAGGAAGGAGAATTCTAAAGTGCAAGTAGTTACACCAGCCCAGAGTTACCCTGGCTCGTTCCATTAAGATGGAGGATCTTGTTACTGGGTGCACAGAGAGATTATCCAGACTGGAGATACGACCCAGACTGAAACTGGAGAGTGACCTACCAGTCTCCCTTTGGCTCAAGGGAGAACACACATGGAGGTGAACAAGGGCTCAAGGGGAACCTGTATCTCCCCAGCCTGTCCCCTCACTCTTCCTCTCATCTCCTTGCCAGCAACACCCTGAGGCAGCCAGTGACCACCAGTACAGTGGCTGGGTACCTGCTGGCAGGGCCGGCTCCAGTTTTTTGCCGCCCCAAGCGGTGAAGAAAAAAAAAAAAAAAAAAAAGATTAAGCCGTGATCGGCGGCACTTCGGCAGCTGCACAACCACACCGCTTCATTCTTTGTCGGCAATTTGGCAGCAGGTTCTTCACTCCGAGAGGGACTGATGGACCCACCGCCAAATTGCCACCAAAGACCCGGATGTGCCACCCCTTTCCATTGGCTGCCCCAAGCACCTGCTTCCTTCGCTCGTGCCTGGAGCGGCCCTGCCAGCTGAGGCAGCCTGGAGTGAGGAAGAGGAGAGACAGTTTCCCTGCCTCAGTGCTGACACCACAGCAGCCCCTACATGCCAGAAGGAGTCTCTTCGGGGGAAACCCTGCTGGGCTGGTTTAATGAGAGACCACAGTCAGAGTCAGAATATCCTAGGCAGCCATTTGCATTTTCTTATTTTCCAGATTATGAAAAAAACTTAGGCCCCAGTCAGCCATTGTCTAGGCCCCACCACGGGGTTTCAGCCCCAATTTGACACAGCCAGTCTTAGTCCCATACCAAACACCACCACAGAGACTAGTCTTCATGCATAGATCACCTATGTGAGGTGGGTGCACAATGGCGCACTTCCCAACCCCCAAAGAATTGCTACCCACAGAGGCTTAGGAAGTGTTGTGACATTCTTAATCTTTCTCAGCATTACTGGTTTGCAGCTATGTACAAGGGAAATGAAAAAGATGAGAGAGAAACATTGCCCTAGGCTGCCCATGCCACAGGCAGCTACTCTGGGGATCACAGGGACACCCAAGCCCCATCCACCTTTGCCTGGCTATGCTCCCTATATAGTGTAGGAGGAATCCTGGGAGCCATCAGAGTTTGCAGTGGCTTAGTGCCACCAGACAGGCGAAAGTGGCCAGATTACACTGGTGAGTCAAATGCTGTATCCTTAGGACTATCCTCATGGAAATTCCCATGATTGAACATTTCTATGGTAACGTACCAGAAAAGCTCCATTCTCCATACAGCCTGATATCCTGTCTCCAGGTGTCACCAATGTGGGATTCTTCAGAGAAGGATGTAAACCCCTCATTCGGCACTGAATTGTACAATACTAGCCTATAGGGAAAAGTTCCACCAGATCCTAGCTTTTAATCAGCTTATGCCCTGAAGAATTTACATTGCTAAGATTTGCAGTTTTCGATAAATCTGCATCATCAGAGAGGCATAAAGCCATTAGTAGCTTGTCACACACACAGCAGCCTAGAGAAGACTCTTCTGGTTTTAGGGAAATTCCTTTCAGGATTTTAATAGCTATATGGAAGGTTCCCCTTTGCCAATTTCTGTTGATAGGCTGTTCTCAGAAAACACCATAAGAAAGAACATTATTTCAGAAATTTTCCATTTATTCCTTTTTGTAGCCCAATTGTTTCATGTTGACCACATAAATCTTAAGGCAAAAACATTCACCACAAACTATCAGCCATAAGAGGATTAGAGTATCAACAAATTGAAGCTGGAGGTCTTCAATTAGTAAGAGCAAAAACATCAGGAGGTTCTTCACCATCTTTACAGAATGCCGACAGGAAATGGACGAATTAGACTACAGAAAGTAGGAGCCCTTCAACTTACGATCACCAGCTCAAACCCAACCCAGTCAATAGAAGTTGAAAGTCATTATTCCCTGAAGGTTATTTACATTGGTCTATGTGAAATGAGTTAGTGGTTTCAGTTCTTAAAGGATTAGTCTCCATATTATTTAATAATAATGAAGTATTCTAGACTAATCTCTAATGCATGGATCATCAGGCACCAAATGCTAGAATTAAGTGTTACAGAAAATTTGCACCTCTATTTACAGTGTGGCTAGAGAAACAAAATTAAATGTCTAATCAAGTCACAGATTCATAGATTCCCAGGCCAGAGGCGATCGTTGTGATCATCTACTTTGACCTGATGTATAATGCAGGCCATAGAATTTCCTCAATATAATTCCTAAAGCAGATCTTTTAGAAAAACATCCAATCTTGATTTTAAAATGGTCAGTGATGGAGAATCCACCACAACCCTGGGCAAACTGTTCCAATAGTTAAATTACCCTCACTATAAAAAAAGTGTACACACCTTATTTCCAGACTGAATTTGTCTAGCTTCAACTTCCAGCCATTGAATCATGTTATATTTTATTTTGATACATTGAAGGGCACATTAAATATTAGTTACGTATAAACTGTAATTAAGTCACTCCTTACCCTTCCCTTTGTTAAGAGGAGTAGATTGAGCTTTTTGAGTCTATCACTGGAAGGCAGGTTTTCTAATCCTTTAATCATTCTTGTGGCTCTTCTCAGAACCCTCTTCAATTTAGCTACATCCTTCCTCAACTGTGGGCACCAGAACGGGACACAGTATTCTAGCACCAGTCACACCAGTGAAAATATAGAGAGAAAATAACCTCTCTACTCCTACTCGAGATTCCCCTGTTTATGCATCCCTGAATGACATTAGCTCTTTGGCCACAGAGTCAGATTGGGAGCTTGTGTTCAGCTGATTATCCACCATGACACCCACATCTTTTTCACAGTCAGTGATTCCCAGGAGAGAGTCGCCCCACCCTGTAAGTCTAGCCTACATTCTTTGCTCTTAGATGTATATATTAACATTTAGACATATTAAAATACATTGTTTGCTTGTGTCCAGTTTACCAGAACCAGCAACCTGCCTCCTCTTCATTATTTACCTCTCCCCCAGTTTTTGTCATCTGGGAACTTTATCAGTGATGATTTTATGTTTTCTTCCAAGACATTGAAATCAATGTTAAATAGGATAGGTCCAAGAACCAATCCTTGCAGAGCCCCACTAGAAACATAGCTGTTCAACGGGAGTCTTCCTTTTGATTTTAATAGGCTTTACATCTGATCCTAAATGAGCGCAGAAATTAAACCATCCTCACACCCCTAGAATAATGGTGCCTCCAGAACAAGGCTGCCACACCTTGGCAGAGGATCACAGTGGAAGCCAGAACTGTGTCTGTCTATACGTATCTGTTTCATTCAAAACATTAAATTCATTAAGTGCCAAATCCTGCCAACTGCTCAGTAGTCCCAGTGCACCTTGCATCATGCATAGGATCCACAGAGAAGTCCAGCAATCTGTGTGCTGGGGAAAGGGAAGGAGAGGGAAGAATAGTTTCATGTATGCCAGCGGGAGTCTCAAGAGGAATACAGTTAACAGGCAAAAGAAGGATAACTTTCAGAATCGAAGCAAATGAAATTAATGTTACATTTCACATATTTCAAAGATCAAGGAAATAAGAAGAGTTTAATTCCACATATCACAGCACTCAGATGTCTTATGTTTCTCAACTCCAGCCAATAAATTCCAACAATAGCTTAAAAAGCACCAAGGAAGGCATTCAAAAGGAACGTAGGGCAGGAAATAGGAAACGCAAGTTAAATATGATTGTAGTAAGAGACTGAACTGGGAACTTTTTTTTAAGCTTTGGTTCATCCAAATGTATTACAAGTAAAGGGGGTAAAACAGCCAAAACTTCTATGCCTCATTCAGACTATAAGTACATAATAAAGCTACTGAGGAATGTGATTTGAATGAGTATTTTATAAAAAAGCTTATGTGATGTAGATGTGGTTTAGCTGAACGAGGGGATAAAAGTTAATGGAAATGCTCCCATTAACTTCAATGCGCTGTGGATCAGGAGATCCTTATGAAAAAGAAGGAGGCTATAAACCAACAAGCATGTTGAACTGGATGGATATTTCTCCTCCTTACGATTTCCTATGCTTCCCTAGCTATGTTATTAATATGCAGTACATTGTGGAAAACTTGTTTCCTGCCAAAACAAATATTCATATTAGGACAACAGAGCCGTCACACAGTCCAGCTGCAGCAAAACTATAGGGACAACAAAACAAGAAAGAAAACCCACAAAGGCTGACCTCTTTTAGAAATTCTTATTTGGTAGCTTCTTGCAGTCTGGGCCTTTGTTTTTCCTTTGTATTGAATGTTCTTTTTTTTAAGGGTGTTTCCCTGGATTCCCTAAAACCACTGCTCCCTCAAAGACACAGAGGCATGTTATTCTGACTAGCTGTACACTCCTGGCAACTGGCTGTAGAATACTTTCTTCTGAAAACAATCAATAGCATTAGAACAAAGCTTCAAAATGCAGTTGATTATCATGAAGTACAGACATAGCACTTGGCGTCTTTGATAATGTTATTTGATGCTATAAACAGTCACTTCAGTTGGTGCCAAGAATCTGAGGCTACATACAAAGACATTAATTTTCCTGATTTGAAACCTATTAAAATCTGGGTCTCATACATATATATATTCACACAGGATGTTTGCTATCACCACCTGATGTATTCTAAACGTGATGTTTATTGAGCTTGACAAAGATGACCCTTGGTTTTCTAATTCCAGCAGTGTTTTCTGCATTATTAGCATCAACATACAAACTATGTAAAGTACAGGATTAAGGAATAGCCAGCAAGGATTTGTCAAGAACAAATCATGCCAAACCAGTTCAAAGTCAGCTTATAAAAGCTCTTCATAAAAGTCATTTTGGCATTGTATAGATGAAGGATATAGCCCAGAGTCATGTCCGGTGACTGGGGATAGACAAAAGATGTGGAGAGAAAGGCGAAGTACTGTATTATAGGTCAACAAATTCAGCATGATTTTGGCCCTGCTCGTCTACACCCTTGGTCATGGACTCGGACTCCTTGGACACATTCACGTGGACTTTGCCATGTGATTAGAAGTTTGTACATTTCTGGCCTTAGTCAACGTCCATTCAAAATGGCCAGCAGTTTTCAGAATAACTTTTACTACAGCTACCAGGATCACTGGACATCTTCACATCTTCTTTAACCAATCTGGTCTACCATTACAGCTGGTAAGAGACAATGGACCTCAGTTCTGTTCTGAAGAACATCAGAAGTTCCTAGCTTCAAATGGAATTCAGCACATATGTTCTGCTCTATAACATCCTTTCTTGTTTGGAACACATGGGCGCCAACTTATATGGGCTCCTGGGGCTTTAGCCCCAGGAATATTCACAGACAGGGGCTCTGTTCCAGCAATATTTGGAGCTAGGTTTCTCCCCTGCTCTGCGCTGCCGGCAGCCCAGAGCCCTTTAAATCTCAGCCGCGGCTGGGAGTCAGAGGGCTCTGGGCTGCCTGCAACCGCGGGGAGCCCAGAGCCTTTTAAATCCCAGCCGCGGCCGGGAATCAGAGGGCTCTGGGCTCCCCGCCGCAGCGGGCAGCCCAGAGCCCTCTGACTCCCGGCCGCAGCTGGGATTTAAAAGGCTCTGAGCTCTCCGCCACAGCGGGCAGCCCAGAGCCCTCTGATTCCCGCCCACGGCTGGGATTTAAAAGGCTCTGAGCTCTCCGCCGCAGCGTGCAGCCCAGAGCCCTCTGATTCCCGGCCGCGGCTGGGATTTAAAAGGCTCTGGGCTCCCCGCCGCAGCGGGCAGCCCAGAGCCCTCTGATTCCTGGCCGCGGCTGGGATTTAAAAGGCTCTGGGCTCCCCACGGTTGCAGGCAGCCCAGAGCCCTTTGAATCCCAGCCCCTGTCCGCTGATTGCCCCCTTCCCAGACCCCTACCCCAACTGCCCCCCAGGACCTCCACCCCCTATCTAAGCACCACTGGTCCTTGTTCCCCGATTACCCCCTCCCGAGAGCCCTGCCCCTAACTGCCCCTTGGGACCTCAGCCCCTATCTAAGCCTCCCTTCTCCTTGTCCCTAACTGCCCCCTCCTGAGACCCCACCGAACTTCCCCCCCAGGACCGCACCCCCTACCTGTCCCCTGATAAACCTCCTAGACTCCCATGCCTATCCAATTGCTGCCTGTCCCCTGACTGCCCCTTCGAACCTCTGCCCCATCCAATCCCCCCTGCTCCTTGTCCCTTGACTGCCCCCCAGAACTCCCTACCTGTTCTCCAACCCCCAAACCGCTTACTGTGCCACTCAGACCAGCGTATCTGGCTCCGTGCAGCTCCAGACAGTTGCTGCCATGCTCCCCCATGGAGCCCACAGCCCTCTCCCACCCCCAGCACCTGCCTTCCAGATTTGAACACCTCAAAATTCAGGAGTGCTCAAGCTCGGTTTGGGCAGCTTTTACTTCATTTCTCCCAAATCAATTTCCCCTGCAAGGTGCCAACTGAAGGTGTTGGAGAACAGAGAGATCGGGTGGCCTTCTAATGCCTGGAAAAGAGACAAAGGCCGGAGGAGGGAGTGTCAGTGCCTGTGTGGACTTCTGGGAAGTGCACGGTGTGGAAGGGGATGCTGTGATGCTTTGGAACAACTCCATACAAAGCCAGTCAGGACTCTGGGGGAGCCTCCTCTCTTGGAGCATACTGTCTCCAGGGCAAGAAGCTTACACCTTCCTGGGTCTGACCTCGGAGCATTCAGCTTGCCCTTCCACACCATGCACTTTCCAAAGTGAGTCTGCCCAGGCTGGTCCTGGGACAACCAGAGGGCCCTGCATCCCAACTCCGCAGTCAGATGTGACTCTCAGCCAGACAGTACAACAGAAGGTTTATTAGATGATGGGAACACAGTTTAAACAGAGCTTGTTGGTACAGAAAACAGAACCCCTCTGTCAGGTCCATCTTGGGGGGTGGGGAGCCCAGAACCAAGTTCTGGGTCTCTCCCCATTTCCCCAGCCAGCTCCCAACTGACACTCCCTCCTCTGGCTTCTGTGTCTCTTCCGGACAAGGAGGCCACCTGATCTCTTTGTCCCCAACACCTTCAGTTGGCATCTTGCAGGGGAAACTGAGGCACCCACACAGTATTCAGAGAAAATATTAAGAACATTCCCACTTCATCACAACAGGTGCAACAAAATATAATACTGTATATTGAAGTAGGCAAGTGCTGCTTCTGACTTTCCACTTTTAATTGACCCTTGTAATCTTGTGGCACTGACGCGTTGTAACTTCATTTTATATCGGCTTACAGGGCGGGAGCGGGGGGGCACCACCATTTTGGGCCCCACCAAAAATTATACAAACCTGCCACCTATGACCACATGCTATTACCCAGGAGTCATCTGCAACTCATTTTTTAAGAGATCTTTGCATACCTGTTGGGACCTGCTATGTCCTGATGTTGCCTCACATGTAGCCAAATCCTAAGCTAAGCAAATTGATCAACAACGTGAGATCTGTCATCATTCTTTTCAAGTAGGAGACTCAGCATGGACTTGCAGCTCTGGTTGTGGAGTGAAATGGGTACCTGGAGGACTTGTAAAATGCAAGGTACCTGTTTCATTCATGGTTAAACTATTTGGCAGTACTTTATAGAAACAACACATGGATCAGTTGCAGCCTTGACAAGTACAAGAGTCCAGGGATGTTCCAGTAGGACTTTGTTCCTCTGCTAGAACCTCTTTCCATTAAAACTCCTAATTTTGACCACTAGGAAGAAACTTTGATACCACATCCAATTGATTCCATACTAGATCCAGTTGATGCCTTACCAACGACTGCTCTTATCACTCAGCCCCACTGCCGTATCACCATCACCACATTATCCTAAGACAGTGCAAAAACCAGTGGTACACCTGAATTTATAAATTGTTTAGCTAAGTGAGTTGCTATTCCAAACCAGAATAATCCCTTGCAGTTTAACAGTCTGCAGTAGTCCACCTGTAACGGTCACCTGACACCTGTCCACCTGTAACTTTTAATTAGGTTACACAGTGTTTTATGATGCCATGTAAATAATAATTTATATAGATTTGGAAAGTATTTTAAAGTAGTGTGGAGGACCGCAATGTCCTGAGCTTTAAATGGTTTGGTCATTCTGCGCTCAGTCACACTTTGATTTTGGTTTCTGTTTTGCTGTTTGAACAATAAAGCTACCACATCAGACGGCTGTGTTTCTGTCAGCTCCACCTGTGTCTATCTTTGTTTCTGCTAGATCCAAATATAACAATGGTGATTTTTGCAGTGTTCACATTTGTCCAATATGAACTGGACTGAGATCACTAACTCATTTTGTAAAGGACACTGAGCAGCCATCTTATGGTAACAACTTTTCATCTCTAATGAACTGGGCTGGATTTGAAATGAAAACTGATGAAGGACTCCAGACCTCTATCACCTGAACCACTCAATATCCTGTCATTTTAGATTTATAGTGCTAGATACTCTTTAACGCGCTCCAGGGAAGGCTCACTCCAGTATGTGGGTAATTCTCCAATGGCACTGAGCCAATGTAGAAGCTCATACATCATACAGACTCTCTGTTGTCAATGTAACAGGGAGAAGGCAGCATGGTCTTCTTATTCATCCGCCATGCCAATCTAGGGCTACATTTTCAGACTCTTGTAGCTGTTGCTGTCATGCATTAGAGTATCCTTCAGGCAGGGGGACTGGCCACACACAGAGCAGCGTCAGGATCTGAGTGGTGCAAGGAGGAGATGCAAGACACTCTTGAATACCACTCTGATTTGCACACACTACCTTTTGGATGCACTGGACAACCAATACTCTTAGATCAGTGCCACATGTCTCAAACTGTTATTTCTTCTATTAAATCCAGGAAGTCCTAGAGATTTTCATTTCCCCCCTAATTTTACTATCTCTTCCTATGCTTATACTGCATGTGTTGTAGCAAAATTCTCTGTTAAAAAAAGCATGGCTTACTTCAGAACAGGCTAAGCACTGCTTTTTCTGGCACTTGTTTGGGGAACAGTTGCCAGTAACAAGGTTGTTCTTACTCCTCAAAAAAAAAAAAAAATCCCATAGGCTAATCACACAACTTCCCCAGCACTCCAAGTGTCAACTGGCATGGAGGCCAGGAGCCCAACTTGTGACCACAACTTGGATCTCATAAATGGCAGCATGTTGCCACTACATCAAAGGGACTGGCCCACTCTTTTCAGTTCTAAGTATATGGCTTAGAAAAACAATCCCAAGTGCTGATGCTAAACTACCTAAATCATAAGATGATTCAATACACCACCATTTGTTATTGCCAAACAGAGGAATTATTGCTACCCAAACCCAGGGGATTTGGAACAATTTTTATAGTGAGAGTGCTGAAAGCCACTGAACTAAACTGTAAACCCTGTATATGATGGAAACCATGTCTTTGATTATTACTACTACTTTAAGCCGGGAGTGCTGCCGCACCCCCAGCACCCCTACCCAAAACAACTCCAAAACCACTTAAAAAAAAGAAAAACATAGCAATCACATTCCATACAACGCTGGCTTTTCCATTCAAAGTCTGATTCAAAGCCCACTGAAGTCAGTGAGTTCTTCCATTGACTCGAACAAGCTTTGGGTCAAGTCCCATAACATAATAGGGTGCATTCTTGAACACTCTAAAAGCTCTTTGCTTCCTACCTTTCCTCCCTCCTTTCACCCCCACAGGATCATGCTTAATATTATGTCCATAATTACTCTGACTCTTAAACAGTGACAAGCTGTGAAGGCCACACAAAAGGCTATTCCATCTTCTATTTTAATAATCCTTGTAAATAAACCTGACTCAATTTAGAATAACTGCAGAATTACAGGATTTTCAGTCCAGTGTGAAATACCGGCTGCTGCTGCTTTATACTAGAAGAAAATAAAGGTAGGGGAATAGTTCAACTTTTCTTCTAATTCAATAGAAATTAGGGCTGAATGAAATATAAAGCAACATCAGTGAATTTGCAGTTGTTGTGAAAATTATGTTTCCTCCCAACACTATACTTTGAAAGAGACTTTCAACACAAAATGAAGGAACTTAATTCCCCTTGATGCTGCATGCAGCTAACCCAGGGATTGTTCCTGAAGTACCCAATGGAAAACAAAATGTAATGAGAGGAAGGATAGTTGTGTGGTTAAGGGGCTAAACTAGGACTCAGGAGATTGTGGTTCAATTTCTAGCCCTGCCACAGGCATATTACCTTGGACAAGTCACTTAATCACTTTAGTTCAGTATCTGTGAGCTCTTCAAGACAGAGACTGTCTCTTGCTATGTCTGTACAAACCCAGTAGGACCCCAATGTCAGTTCCGATGTGTATATTTACATCTGTGATTCACTGGTTATAAAATTTTGTATGGTTTCCTCCTAACCCATCCTCTAGAAAACATTTTAACAGTCAACACAACTGATTTAGAGGCATTCCTACTGTATATATTGGCTTTCAGTCATTAACAGGTGGCTTGCAAAGTACTTTGCTGATTTTCAATAAAAATCTTTTAAAGTAAATTTTCCACAAAACACTGAAAGTGGAAAATGTTAGGCTGAAAACCAATGATGCACCATGTCTGCCCTCTTGCTAAGCCACTACATATATCACAGGAGTGCCTAGACACAGGGCATTATGGGAGATGTAGTCTAGATGGGGAACCTGGCCCATAGAGGAGAACAGGGTAATGACACACCTGAACTACAACATCAATGAGGCACCACAGCAACATTTCCGAATTCAGATTTTTGAGGTTTTGGATTGATTTTGTTTTCGTGTGTTTGGGGTTTTTTTTTAGCAAAAAGTCTAATTTTTCCCATGGAAAGGAGATACTTCTTGTGAAGAGCTTCATTTTGTCAAAACCCCAATTTTCTACCAACAGGGAAGGGAAATTTTCAACCAACCCTAATATCTATACTACAAATAGAATACATATACATATATGTATATGTATTATGAATGAATTCAAAACACGACTATTGAATGCTAAAAATATATGTATAGAATACCATTTTTATAATATATCCACATTTTCAGCCCTGGATATATTGGGTGCACCTGTTTTTTCGAACAGAAACCCATATTTGTACATGGATTTCTTATAGATATGTGCTTAACTGCCCATTAACTCATGCTGCAGATTTCCTGAGGTTGAATAGATGCTTTATCTGTAGGCTCACCACTTGTGCCCTATGCAAAGAATTTGCCCTATGCCCCATTCAATAAACCACTGATCACCATTTAACCTGGATTTATTTGCATTTTCTACAGAGAATTACCTGACAAGAGATGCCTGAGAGAAGCCATTTTGGCTATAAATAACTTTTAATTTAGTCTTTCATATTTCCTCCTATTTGAAATAACTCTGCAGCACACCATTATATCTTATGCATACCAGTCTGTTTTGTATTTTTGAGAGAAATGAAAAAATGCTAAATAGTCATCTTTAATAATCCATCACTGCTTTGGGGGGCAGCTCAGTTCAATTGCTTTTTTATTTTAACCACATCTGATCCTAGATAGCAAGAAATCAGAACAAAAACTCCTGAAAGTATTTGCAAGCCTGGCTTCATACACTCTCCATTATGATTATTGCATTAAATGGATAGTATCAAGTAGTTTAGACCCAAAATGTAGGTTTGGAATATAAGGCTCACATTCTCCCCTGTATTCATGCCACATCACTGGCACAAAGCAGTCCTAGCACCCATATAACCTGCCATAGGACTGGTAATCAGTGTAATTAGGGCATCTTTAACTTACTCTGGGGACAAGCCACATCTAGCTTTAACTTTCGCCAAGGAGTGGGGGAGCATAAAGTTGGCTAAAAGCCCTTTATCACACCCCTGAATTTTAACTTCTTGTGTGCTCTAAGCTGAAGATGGGGTTCTATGCAAAAATTTATTCAACTTAGTATGAATAGAAATATTAACTTTTTTCCCAAGAAGATAAGATTATTTAAAAAAATAACCAGTCTCTTCCAGCACTGAAAATCCAAATTCAATAGCATTGTGTTAGTCAATGAGAACCATAAAGTGAAAATAACTACAGACCAAAAGTGATTCACTTGGTTTCATCATCCCAGGCTAAGCAAAATGCAGAAAATAAATAAAGTGAGCACAAATGGTGAAAATAAAAGTAGAACTTTTTAAACTTTCTGTTGTAATATTGCTAGTAATACAGGGGATGATTCTGGAATTTAAGTAAATTATTTTTATCTTCGCAATATCCATTTAAACCATAGAAATCCAGGATGAAACTTTAAAATATAGTTCCCCAAAACAAATATAATTATGAATGAATTCAAAACACAGCTACTGAATGCTAAATATTAATTATGTTACAGCCCTGACTGCTGTGTAAACCCAAATTATTATGGTATATTGTTTGGCCTTATGCAACTTTGTAGTTACATGTCTCCTTTAGTTAAAAACAAGTGCCCTGAAAGAAGCAAATGCAGAATTTATCTCAGATGGTTTAATATAAAGTACCATTACATAGTTCACTGAATCATAGTAAGAAAAGTTCTCCCTATAAATCAAGATCTTAGTGGATGGAACTTGAATACAATTATGAGGATGAAAGAAAAAGACTTGATTTGAAGGACAGTGAGAGATAGGAAGGTTAACGGATTAGAAATTGATCCATGAAACTTTTGAGCCAAGATAGGCTCTGTACAAGCTGAATTCCATAGAAGTTCCATAAGCACACACAAAGCCACAGAAAACACATTTGTTGGGATTTCCTATGGTCAAATGAGGACTGATTTTGACTGATTCAGGCAAAAGACAGCAGAAACCATTTAGGGTAATCCAAGAACAGGCAGAAACCACCACCACCACCTTAAAACTCAACATGAGAACACACCAAAGCTTGAGGTTTAAAAGTGTTTGACTAATGTTTCTCCTCATTGTTCATTGTCATGTGACAAGTCCTGGAGCAGAGATGCTGAAATACCAAGTAGAAAGTTGGGTATGTGATTATGTGCCTGACCAGAAGTAGGGAGCATCAGAAGTGTCAAGAGAAGGCCTGGTCTCCAGCTAGAATGACAAGACAGCAAGTGTGAAAAATCGGGACGGGGGTGGGGGTTGATAGGATCCTATATAAGGGTATGTCTATACTGCCCGCCGGATCGGCACGTAGTGATCGATCTATAGGGGATCGATGTATCGCGTCTCGTCTAGATGCAATACATCAATCCCCAAATGCGCTCCCCATCGACTCCGGAACTCCACCAGGGTGAGAGGCGGAAGCGGAGTTGACGGGGGAACGGCGGCCATTGATCCCACACTGCGAGGATGCGAAGTAAGTCAATCTAAGATACATCTACTTCAGCTACGCTATTCTTGTAGCTGAAGTTGCGTATCTTAGATTATCCACTCCCCCCTCCCAATATAGACCAGGCCTAAGAAAAAGACCCAAAAATCGGGACTGTCCCTTTAAAATCGGGACATCTGGTCACCCTATCTCCAGCCTACTTTGCATATTTAGAACTCAGTCCTGCTCTGGCCCCATCCAGCAAAATACTTCAACATATGTTTAACTTTAAACATGTGACTAGTCCTACTGGCTTCAATAGTGCTGCTGATGTATTTAACATTAAGCAAGTGCTTAAGTGCTTTGCTGAATCCAGGCCTACGTGCTTTGATGGATTGAGCCAGGGTGCTCGGCATCTTTTGGATTGATCCCTCAGAGAAGCCTGATTCTGATCTCACAATAATGCACACCACGAGTAATCCACTGAATTCAACTTCCATTTACTTCAATGAAGCCAACATTTAATCCAATGGCTGAAAAATCAGTGTAAGTGAGAATCCAGTCCTAAAAATTCAAGCTATTGTAAAATAGAGAAGTGTCCAAACTGAAACTGAACTTGGAGGTTCACCCAGGACCAATTCTGGCAGATGATGAACCAGACATGGTTTGAAGACCAAAATGGCAACAAAAAAGTAGATATTGAAATCTCAGCTCTTTCTGAAAATTGTTCAACATTTTTCTAAAGCAAGAATGGAGGAGTTGTGTTTGTTTATATTCTCAGTATGAAAAGATTATTGAACAAATGATCCACTCTAAGGCCCTGATTCAGCAAAGAACTTAAGCATGTGCTTAAGTCCTATTGAAATCAGTGGGATATAAGCACACGCGTAAATACTTTGCTAGACTGGGACCTAAATCAGTGTCTCTGTAGAAATCTGATCAAGCTCTCCATTCAAGTTAGTAGATGTCTTTCTACAGACTTTAATAGCAGCTGGATCAGGAAATAAGTAACGTGAGACTGAACCTGAATCAGAAGATGGAGAGACACAAGAGACAATCTCCTGGAAAAATAGATGCTGAAAGCCAACTGCTTGGTAACATTCTCTTATCACCTAAAATTAAACAACAGCACTAATAATATACAGTATCAAGATATTAATTATCAAGCCTCAAGCTAGCCAACTAGGCTGGTGCGGTGCAATTTAAAGAAAACCACTAATGCAAAAGTGAAATTCGCTGCATTTGACATGAGCAGAGCCAATGAAAAAAGTTGATTAGAACCAGGCAAAACTCCAGGTAATTAGCCTGCAACAGCTTGGCATTACCCAAGGAGGGTATGGATAATTGGGTTCAGCGTCCCTGCAGATCTGCTATGTTATGCTGGCTTCTCAAACCCAACCCATTTTACAAGGGCTATTGACCCAATAATTTGCTTGTCAAAACTTGTTAGTCGAGCCAGGACAAAAGCAACGAGGCATGTTGTTAATCCAAGAGATTAATTTGTTTTAATGACTTTCAGGGATGCTAACTATTCTGCAGGAGATCAAACCCAGCTCTGGGCCAGTTTACTCTGAGCAGGAGAGCACGTGGTAGGAGAGGAGATGCAGTGTGAGGATTATTATTTTGTTTTATTAGAAAATGGCTAAAGCCAAAGATATCTTGGCATTAGAGACATATCATATGCACAAAGGAGTTTTCTGGTTTAATGAATGCAACAAAAATTTACAAGAAAAAGGAAGAGAAAACTGAAAAATAAGAAATAGTATATCTCTTGATCCAGCAAAACAACTGACCATGTGTGTGACTTCAACCATGTGAGTACTCCTGGGATGAGTCACCTGGTTAAAATTACACATACTTTATTCCTTTGCTGGATTGGGGCCATAATGGAAAGATATATTTAATTAATAGAACTGGGAAATTTTTGCAAAGAAATTTTAAAAAATCCTACAAATTTTAGTCCTGTTCACATTTTGCTACAAAATTGAAAGGCACCCCATTTCTGATAAAATAAATGAAAAAAATATTTTTCCATTTGAAAATAAGCCTTTTTTAGACCCATTTTCTAGCCATAGAACATGAAATTGCAGTTGAAAACTGACTTTTTTGGGAAGTTAGGGCAATTTTTAAATAAAGGTAGATTTGCAATGAAATCAGGCAAAAATAACTTTTTCACCTTTTTTAAGGCTGTCAAACGATTTAAAAAACAGTTATGATTAACTGCAGTTTTAATCACACTGTTAAACAATAATGGAATACAAGTTTAAATTTATTATAAATATTTTAGATATTTTTCTACATTTTCAAATATATCAATTTCAATTACAACACAGAATACAAAGTGTACAGTGCTCACTTTATATTATTTTTATTATAAATATGTTCTTATGTTCTTAAATATTTTCACTGTAAAAAATAAAGAAAAGATAGAGCAATCTACAAGTCGAAGCATAAACGGGCATATGAATGTTTAGCATATCTGGCACATAAATACCTTGTAATGCCCACTACAACAATGCCATGCAAACGCCTATTCTCACTTTCAGGTGTCATTGTAAATAAGAAACTGACAGCATTATCTCCCATAAATGTAAACAAACTTGTTTGTCTTAGTGATTGGCTGAACAAGAAGTAGGACTGAGTAGACTTGTAGACTCTAAAGTTTTACATTGCTTTGTTTTTTGAGTGCAGTTATGTGAAAACAATAATTCTACATTTGTAAGTTGCACTTTCACAATAAAAAGATTGCACTACAGTACTTGTATGAGCTGAACTGAAAAATGCTGTTTCTTTTGTTTATCTTTTTTACAGTGCAGATATTTGTAATAAAAATAATATAAAATGAGCACTGTAAACTTTGCAGTTTGTGTTGTAATTGAAATCAATATATCTGAAAATGTAGAAAAACATCCAAAAATATTTATAATACATTTAAACTGGTATTCTATTATTGTGTAACTGTGCGATTGAAACTACATGTACATGTTCGTGGATGGTTTTGTAAAAAGTGATGCTGGCAAATTAGTGCCAAACAATTCATTGTAAATACATGGTAACTTACGTTACTATTACATGGCTGTGAACTTATCTTGATCAAGTCCATTCCTATCACTTTGGATTGATCTGCTATCTGTATGACAACCATGGGTTGCTGTAGCCTGCATATCGCTGTGTGGTGCTTACAGGGCCCAGTTTTTGAACTATGGTTGAAGAGCTGAATACATAAATGTGCAGCCAAGGGCAAAGCTGGTATCTGTGTATATGCAAGACTCAGTTTTGCTTGAGCAAACCCTTAGCCTGTACACAAACAGAAATTGCACATGTAAAAGTGGAGCTTCCTTAGCCATTTGCTCCTCTGCCCTTGATACAGATTCCCCAGCCCCATTTTTCAGCGCAAACAGCAGCTGAGCTGGCCTGTAGCAAGGTCGAGACTCACTGGTGCGGTGCCTTCTGCTGGCAGTCCTGGGAATTAGCTCTTTTCCAGCCTTGGAGTGTCCTCTGCTGGCCAGTGGCTCACCTGCTTCAGGCCCCCCTGTGTCCCTCCTGGACCCCAGTGCCCCTTTACCTCAAGGTTCTGCCCCAAGCTGTTCCCACACTCTGGGTGTCCCCTCCCAGGGGAACCCCCCAACCCTCTAAACCCACCTTGCCTCAGTGGCTACTGCCAGTCATCACCTAGCACTCTCTCACTGGGGCAAACTGCAGTCCATAATGGCCACTCATCTTTGGCAAGGGGGTTGGACCAGCTGCCTCTACCTATTCCCAGGCTGCACCTCCCAGCCCCAGTA
The DNA here is from genome assembly GCF_016161935.1 of Mauremys reevesii. Taxonomy (NCBI): domain Eukaryota; kingdom Metazoa; phylum Chordata; order Testudines; family Geoemydidae; genus Mauremys; species Mauremys reevesii. Next base: position 110,586,931 of record NC_052626.1, read on the forward strand.
CCTGCGTTGGCCTTGATCAAGGCCTCAGCCTGGGGAGTTGCCAGGCTGGAGCTCCTCAGCTCCTCTTGCCCTTCCCTCAGCACTGCTCTGTCCAGTGTACCCTTTGCGCCTTCAGGCAACTAGGTCCATCTCTCTCCAAAGCTAGAGAGAAACTCTGACCCAGCTCCTCCTTTAGGCCTTCTTATACTCCCAGCCCAGCCCTGATTGGCTGCCTCAAACCGGCTCCTGATTGGCTCCCCGGGGCAGCCCTTTCCCAGGGTTGTTTTTAATCCCTTCCACACCAGACTGATCGCCCCACTACATGGCCCAACAGCATTTTCAAAGGGCTCCTGGCTCTTGCATTCAGTTCCTCATGGCAGTAGTCCCCTGAGCCATCACTTGCTGCCACAAAGCTTGAGGAATGCTTAAAACAATCAGTTTTGGAGGTAAGAAGGGTTTCAGATGAAGGAGGAAATGGCCAGCAGGCTTTGAAATAGCTTCTGGCTGTGCCCTAGAAGAGAATGTGTGCTGGCTGTGCAGACCAGCTGGCTTTAAAATCTGGTTCTGATATGAAAGATGACACTGGAAAAATGGCAACGTGGGCATGCTTGTGTGAATAATTTCCAGTTCAGAGACCAATTTACAAATGAGCTCAGATTCCAAGATTACAAATGAGCTTTTTCCCCCTCCTAACTGCCAGTCCTACAAACTCGAGCAAGGAACTGAGAACCAAGCTGTTCTCCTTCCAGCTCTCATAACATCACCGATAAAAACATTCCTGATGGCCAAATTAGGCCCTCAGTGACACCTATATGGACCCACTGTCTCCAAATTATGCCCTGAATGAACCTTGTGCTACTACACTGGCTTTACTGGGTTTGCCAAGGTATATAACGGGATGGAATTCCGTAACATTAAAGTCTGATAATGAGGCACAATAAGGAACAGAATCCAGCTCGATGTAGTATTGCCAACCTCATGCACACAGAAACCGCAAGTCAGGCCCCTCAAAATCATGAGATTGACCTTAAAATCATGATTAATATATAGTTCTTTTCATTTATCTTCTGGTTCTGAACCTTTAAGGTACACTTGGCCCACATTTCTCTGCAAACATGAAGGCTAAAAATGTATGGTTTTAAAAAAGGAAACCTAAGATTTCAAGTATTGACACGACACCAGCTAGGGCTTTAAGAAAAAGAGCAAGGCTCTGACTAAAACTATCAGAATTGGTAACTGTCTCACTGTCCCTTAGCTATGGTGGCTTTGCAGGGTTAATAGGGCAAAAAGAAGTAAAATCTTCTATTTGTCCCTGAATTCAGTACCTCAGAGGCTGAATACATACAGGATCCAGATCTGAAGGATAAGGTGGTGCCATTTGTATATAGCCACTTTTCAGAACAGAACCACTTTTCAAGAAGCCAAAAGAGTCGGAGCACAGCCCTGTTATTACACCTAGCTGACAATCTCATTGCTCTGTGAGGCTGGGCAGGGAAAGCATACCTGAAATGTGAATTAACCTGGAGTTTCAGCTAACCAAATGTCAGTACCCTGGAACTTTAGAGAGCAGTTTGATCCCACTCTATGTTACACCTATGAAAGCCTCCCTTTAACCAACACACCCTGTGTCTGCATGTGAGAATGTTTAACTTTAACAGAGAAGAGGCACCAAGAAAAAAAACAACATCAAACCAAATAGTCAAGGCCTTTTGTTTCCTTACCATTATCAGATTATCACCAGCTATGGCATTAAAATATCTTTTCTTCTCCACATGCACATGGCAGAAGCATGAACAAGATAATTCCAAATGTGAATCTCAGAAAAAACTCATCACGTAAAAGGTAAGGATAAGAGGGAAATCCTAGAATTTTTTTTTTAAAAAGCCTATTTAATTTAAAACAGAGAGATTGGCTCAAGGGCTTTTTGTTTGTTTTCTTGTTGGTTTTAATTAACAGTTCTTCATTTTCCTATTTATATCACTCACTGAATCCTCTCCTCACACCAAACAGTGAGACACCTGGTATCTAAGAATCTTAGCAGGGCTCCCCACTAGCTTTTCCACCCCCAACTTCCTAAGCAGCAACCAAGGCCATCTGGTTCACATATGGCACATTTATGTCACATGCTATCTTGTCATAGTGAGGTACTTATCTGTCAAGATTCACCTCTCCTATTTGTAATGACATCTAGGCTTCCAGCCACTGTCTAATTAGGAATTTGCCAATAAGCATTAAGAATCACACATGGAATCATTACTGGATCTTTGTCCATAAAAGCACAAGTTCTTCCTTGACTCAGACAACAAAGATAAATACTATAGCTGAAGAAAGTGGTGTTATAGCCATATCAGTCCCAGAATATTAGAGAGAGAAGGTGGGGGAGGTAAAATATATTACCTCCCCCACCTTGTCTCTCTAAGTGTTAAAGAAAGTCCAGCATTTCCCAGACAGGCATAGTAGCATATAGACTTGGAGACTGCATGCTGAACCCAACCTAATAGTAACCTCTGCAGGCTAACAATAGACTCGCAACCCTATCGACCAACTGTTCCCCAAAAATGCATGCAGCTGTCTTCTAAGCTGTGTGGAAGGAGGTGGGGAAAAATCAGTCAATTTTACATCACCGACCCAGGTGAACAGCCTGTGGAAGTCTAGGATCTACATATGGGGAGGGCCAGGGATGAGGGAATGTGCTCCAAAGCTTTTCAAAAGAGGCGTAAAGAGAGAGAGTGGTGGGAACTGGAGAAGCAAGAATAATAAAAAGATTATTGCATTTAGGATCTTAGGACAGCACACACAGCAGTGCTGTCACTATGTTCCAGAGAGGGAAATATTCGGAATTTCTACAGTGCTTCCCAGAAAGCAGTTCAAGGCACTTCACAAAGAATTCAAAGTCAAACACAAGAAATTTGATTATATTATATTGTGGCTCAATGCAAGAGCAACTGGGTGAAATTCTCTCACCTGTATTATACAAGAGTCCAGATTAGACGGTCAAGCACTCCCATTTAGCCTTAAAAATCTATGACTCTGTGAATAACGAATGAGCTAATCTTCACAAGAGCACCAGGAAGTGCTATTTATCTGTATATAACAGATGAGGCTACTGAGGCACAGAGAAGTTGAGTGACTTGCCCAAGGTTCCACAGAACTTTCTGGCAAGGTCAGGAATGCAGCACCCAGGCCTCTGACTCCAACTTTTGTGTGTTGGCTACAAACCATCTTCTTTCCTTCCCCTGTCTACCCCCCTTTCCCAGCATAAATGAATCCTTGGGAGGCAGGGTGGGAGGGGAGAGTAAAACATTGACTGTTAACATCATCCAAGCGCACTTCCCCCCACTGTCAAATGATGTGGAAGAGAAAAATCATTTTACAGCAAAGAGTTTCTTAAGATAATAATATTCTGATATTTCACAATGCCTCATAACCAGCTTGTTACTACTTGTTTAGAACAGGGGAATGATGAGAGAGAGAAAAGTCATTCCATTCTCATTAGGCATTCAGACATCTCAGAGCAAGTTTCTCTGTCAGCATCACTTTTTTCCCCCTTGTACATTTATAGAATAGACACAGAACAGAACGTGATTATATTATATTGTGCCTTCCAGACCCAAGGTATCCTGAAGCATTTCCCTAAGCAATCACCTTGACGCTGGCACTGCAATTACTGCTGCAGGCAAACAGAACAGCGCTTTGTGTTAGTGAGGACCCTGAGGTTACCCCTTATGATTTAAGGGCCTAAGTCCAGTCCCACTTCAGTCAATAAACACTTTATCTCTGACTTCAGTCAAACCAGGATTTTGCCCCTAAATAAAACAAACCATGGAATTTGCTGCCATTGACGTCAATGGCAAAATGTTTAATGACTTCGATAGACAAGACTGAACTCATTAACAGGCTCTGAAGATGGGCAAGGAGGAATTAGGTTTTGCAAGTCATTAAAAACGAGTGCCCCCTTGTGCCAGACTACTATAAAAGCCATTGCTAGGAAATGACGTTATTTAGTATAGGGGTTCAATCTGTGATCTTCCTACTATTAATTCAAAGAACCAAAGCACTAGAAAGCAGGACTAAGATATGATATATTTCAAAATCAACCTGGTTTCATTTTTATTCTGTGTTTACTTGTTAATAAGGTGGGCCAGATCCTCAGATGTGGTAAATTAGCACAGCTCCATTATTTCAACAGAGTTGTACTGAATTACACTAGATGAAGATCTGACCCAAAATGTTGAATAAGGCATGATGTTGTGTACCATGTAGCCTGATTCTTTTTCTTACACTCGAGTCAATCGGAAGCAACTCCATTGAAATCCAAGGTGTAGGATCAGAATCAAACCCCTAATGTGAAATGATTTTTATGCACTGCACACATCAGGACCCACATTTTAAATCTCTGACACCTCCCTTATAACCACCAGAGGACTGTGCTGATCCTTCTATGTAGACTGAATAATCTAAAGAAAGTGCTTGCAAAAAGTATAAAGACTAAGTGGTGAATCCTTATTATTTCTCTTCAGATTCATTGTGAACACCACAAACCAGGAAACAATGATGGAAAATTTATCACAGAAGCAAAGATGGACCTTTTTTTTTTCCTTTAAGAATTATCATCTTCTAGTCCAGTGTTTCCCAAACTTGGGCTGCCGCTTCCGTAGGGAAAGCCCCTGGTGGGCCGAGACGGTTTGTTTACCTGCCCCATCCGCAGGTCCGGCCGATCGTGGCTCCCACTGGCCGCGGTTCTCTGCTCCAGGCCAATGGGAGCTGCTGGAAGCGGTGCAGGCTGAGGGACATACTGGCTGCCACTTCCAGCAGCTCCTATTGGCCTGGAGCAGCAAACCGTGGCCAGTGGGAGCCACGATCGGCTGGACCTGCGGACGAGGCAGGTAAACAAACTGGCCCGGCCTGCCAGGGGCTTTCCCTACACAAGCAGCGTCCCAAGTTTGGGAAACACTGTTCTAGTCCAATAACACTTTCCCAGACACTCTCCAATGCATGAAAATTTATCAGAGAACTTCAGGTCAATGCATGCATTTAGCCTGTCAAGTTTCTCTTTGCAGGGGTTTCAGATAAGAATGTACACTCCTAGCCAAGGACCAGTGACCACCAAAAAGCCCACAATGAATGGGAAGTCATTTTAAACCGGTCAAATCCTGAAGTGGTTCAGAACATTCCAGACTGGAATAAGGACTTTATCTGAAAGGCATGTTAGTGACTCTCATTCAACTCTTATTGCCTTCTACTGGAAAAAAGCAAACCCTGCAGCCCAAAGTCAAATTCTAACTAACTAAGAGCAGTAATGCGCACTACAAGGATGTGAATTCTAAAGCACAGCAACACGTTCCCTGCTAACCGGCCAGTGTCTACGCTGCTGGCCGAAACTAAAAGTTCCCTAGCACAGGTTACTGTTTCAAGAGGATTACGTTAACACGCACTAGGGAACTTTCAGTGTGTGCGCCAGCAAGTTTGATGTTGGCCAGTTATTGTGCAACACGTTCATGCGCCTTAGAATTCACACTCCTCTAGTGCACATTGCCACACCATATAGGCAAACCCTAAGTCAGCTGACTCACCTCAGAGCCGATTCTTATCAATAACTAACAATTCCGGGCTTCCTTCTTTTCCATTTACACTCCCCGCACACGCACACACAGCTACCAACCTTATCATTAAATTACACTAGAAAGACCTACTTTGTTCAGCTAAACTACTCCCCATGCCTTGCTATGTCTCAAGCAACAGGACCTTTCCTGACAAAGTCTTTTCTGAATTTCATCCATTCACTTCTAGTTACACATTCCTGATATCAAACTAATTCCTCTCCCCTCTATTAAAATACGTGTAGGCTTTTATCATGACCCCTATCTCCCACAATTTGTTGGTTTCTTTAATCAAGATGCACAATTAACCCATCTAATAGTTTCCTCCTAAGTCACTTTCTCCAGCCGTTTTATAATTTTTGTCTGTCATCTCAAAATCCACTCAAGTGTGCTGACAACATTCTGGTATCAAAGTGCCCATAACTAAACCTGGTACTTTGGTGAAATCTTATTTGAAGCGTATGCATGAGACAGATTGTCACCTTCCTGTGATACCTCTTCAAATAGCCTCAATCCACATTGGTGTTTTTACTGCCCTACCACACTGCAAACTCAACTCTAATCTAATGTGTCCTGGCTCCCATCACTGTGACAGGTTTCCATCCTTCCATCAAATACTTCTGATGTGACTTTTATTACTGGAAGTATTAGCTTACATACTTCAAAGTTGAATTTAATTTATTTTCCTCCTATTTCTAAACTTTCCAGGTGCCTTTGTCATATTTTTCTGTCCTTGTTGGTATTCACAAGACCTCCCAATTTAATTGCAAATGCAATTTTAAATTAATATTCTCTTTACCACTTCCTCCCTTCAGATAATTAAATATACACCTCTACCCCGATATAATGCGACCCGATATAACACAAATTCGGATATAACGCGGCAAAGCAGCGTTCCAGGGGGCAGGGCTGCGCACTCTGGTGGATCAAAGCAAGTTCGATATAACCCGGTTTCACCTATAACACGGTAAGATTTTTTGGCTCCTAAGGACAGCGTTATATCGAGGTAGAGGTGTATTAAATAAGACTACACCCTAATACTGATCCCTGTGCTAATCCACTACACACCTCCTACCTAACTCAATAAGACAATGGTAAAAATCTCACTTAAGGCACTGGGGTGCAGGATCAGACCCTCTATTGTCATTTATTACTTCCCTTTTTCCATGGTTCTTCATCCGGTTTTCAGTCTGAATGACTATATTGACATCCAAACCAATTGGAATTAATTTTGCAAGTAAATTTTCCTGAGGCACTGTACCAAATGTTTCCTTTCATCTTACTATACAACCATTGCAACCATTATTAATTGGTTTTAGAACCATTCACAATGTACCTGCACAATGCTGTGCAGGCCTAAAGAAAGCTACTTTTTTTTAAACCCACATATTTCCATTGAAGTCAGTGATGCTAGGCTAGTTTACACCAGCTCAGAAAGTGGCCCTATGTATTTTTGTTAAACCAAGGAAAAGTATTTGTTAAAGTACATTAACAATCTGACAGACAGACAACTACATATTTTGCTTCATGCTGAAAGAGCTAGTCATAGCTGCTCATTAAACAGTTGAGCACTACAGCTGAAATGAAGAGAAGGATGTCATTCATTCTAGTCCCGAACCATGTCGTTTCTGGGACGTTTCAAGAAGCAAAAAGGCTCAGAAAACTTTAAACAGTACATCAGACCTTGACTGCGGTTCATCAAGGCCACTGGGAATCACTATGCATCAGCTAATAACTCTTTATTTTTACAAGCCCAGAAGAACTCCAGCCCTGTGGTATGGAAATGAAATCCATGAAAAACGTTTTAATTAAAAGGAAAAGGACAGCTGCCGGTGAGAGGTGGAAGTAGGGCATGAGAGATGAACCGGGGGAGTCTTGGCTTACTGTGGTCTATTTATAACTGAGTGGTTTTTAATGATGTCTTATCTGGAAGGCAGTAATGACCTTGAAGTGTATCAACTAAACAGAGGAAAGATGCCAAAGAAGAAACACACCTTTGTATTGTCCACCAATAGATTCAAAGAACCACCTTGAACGGTTATATGTCCCCTTCCTATACGTAGACAGCTTCCTTTGCCTGAAGCCTCCTGGTCCCCAACAATAATTTGCATAAGGTTAGAGGAGGAAAACTGGGAGTCAGGACTCCTGGGTCTCATTCCTGGCTCTGTCACTGACTCACTAAGGCAAATCATGGCACCTCTCTATGCCTTAGTTAACCCTTATGTAACGTTTATCTCACAAGGGTCTAGTGAGCCTTAGTTAATATTTGCAGAGAGTTTTGAGGTGCTTGTCTGACAGGCATTCTGTAAGGGCTCAGTCCTGCAAGGTGCTCTGCACTGTGGCCTTGAGCCAGCAAAGCACTTCCTCATTTGCTGAACTTTATACATGACAGCAGTCTCATTGACTTTAATAAGACTCCTCACGTGCTTCAAGTTACACTTGTTTAAGAGCTGTGCTGGATGGATAGTGCATGCCCCTTGAAGGATTGTACGGCAGTCCTTGGTTTTAGAGCCTCCACCCACCAGAGGCGTACAGCTTGTCCTTTAGGCTTTGTATCCAAAAGTCTCCAAACACAGCATGATACCGTCTCTATTTTCCTTCCAGAAATTGGTTCTCTGCTCCACAGGAAATGGCAGCACCACACTGGTACAGTGCCCTTCCCCCTGAAAGGAAGATATTACTGTTCACTAACTGGAGGTGTGGGCAGCCTCAGGCAAACTTCATAGCAGCCAGTGCCCAACATTAACCCAACCATTTTCAAGCAAAATATCTCCTTTTGTCCTTTTCCTTCCCCTCCATGTGCCACTATATTTTTCCTTGCATTGACTCTGATCACCCTAAGTAAAATAGGAGTTATTTTCCATATAGATACTAATAGTTATTGCCGATGTGTTAAAGTCAGAAGAACATCCCCATACATAGTCAAAGACTCAGCATCCAATTTAAAATGGCATATGCTACAAAGCAAGAAAAACAACATACAGCAGCCAGTGTTTAAAATGTGTTTTGCAATATCACTGAAGCATTAAAGAGGCTTTCCCAAAAGATGTTGCATTTCTATTGATAAGCCTCACTATTACATCCACTTCCAGAAATACAGGCCAAGCCTATTAAATTTTGTATCAATGGAGCCTCCCATAAGTACGAAATGTCTAGCACTCTACAAACGTGTAGCAAGTGAAATCATGTAGAAGGCAATTTTAATTTAATCTTCACTCGGGATGTTTCCAAAATCGATGAGAAAAATGTCATCTAAATCTTTGCATTTTAGAATGTCAGAAGCATATTCTTATATATCTCCTTTCATCTTACTGGTCATTTGCAAAAAGGGATCCAGAAAGATCATCTTGATTTTCTCCTTAATAGCTAACACAACAGAATAGTTTGTGTCTACTAAACTTAAATCCATAGAGCCATTATGTTCCTATGATGGTGAGTTAGGACAGCAAAGAGCCTGCCTGCCATCCTGAATCAGGCAATTTAAACCCAATAGGTATGCAATGGTTACTCATTTAAAAACATTAACCCATGTGTAAACGGGCCGTACTCACCCCTGCCGCGCCTCCTGCTGGTCGGTCCCGGGATGTCCCTCAGTCCAGCCCTGGAGCGCCCTCGGCAGGCTGGGCCTGTTCTCTGTCTCTCTCCCCCCTCCCTCCTGGACCCCCCTATATATATAATTCTCCCCCTCCCAGGGGACCCCACCCCGCGCCTATCCGCCCCTCAGTGTGGTAGTGGACAGTGCAGAGTCATGGTCACCCCACGGGGGGGGGGGCAGCAGCAACTCATCACAGGCAAGGGGGCAAAGGGGGTTTGGGCTGCTCTGCCCCCCTGCCCCTCCTCTGCCCCTCTGCAACCCACAGCCAGGCCCAGAGCCTAGCCCCAGCCCTGGGCTGGTCCTGGCTAGCTCTCCCTGGCTCCTCAGCTATCCCCCAGCTCTGCTTCCCTCAGGTAACTCATGCCCTGCAGCCCCTCATCTCTCTCCTCTGGCAGAGAGAGACTCTCTGCTCCTCCTCCCCTGCTCTGCCTTTGCCCCTGCTCCTCCTTTTGGGGCGGGGCTTGGCAGCAGCCCCAGCTCCTCAGCTCAATCCAGCTCAGCTCAGCTCAGCTCTACCCCAAAAAAAACCCCGCAGGGTCCACCCTGCTACACCATGATAAAAGCAGTGGACCCCAAAGGAATTACTCAAATGACCCAGAATAATTTAAAAGGCCTGATGGAATGTGGACAATAAAAAAAAATCCCAAACACAAACCCTTTCTATATAAAAATGCATTTAGCTTTTAACTTTTACATGAATAATATTGTTTGATCTTTACTCATAATCAAGACCAGATTATAGCTGGAAGTACTTACACTTTGTATAACCTATCTATGAAAGTAACTATCACTGACAACAGCTCTTCACTGTAATAATGGAGTAAGCCCATTGTAACAGGAAATTTATGTTTACAGGGAATGGATGGTAATGATGAACATCTGACGAAGTGGGTTATAGCCCACGAAAGCTTATGCCCAAATAAATTTGTTAGTCTCTAAGGTTCCACAAGGACTCCTCATTGTTTTTAGGGTGAAATCAATGGCCAAACTCTGAGAAGCTTTCCTTCTAGCTTTGATTATTAGGATCCAGGAGGGGTTGATGGTAACTTTCCAGTTACTATCACCTGACTACTGTAAGGTACCTACATGAACAAATGAGCTGCTGGTTTGGGTTGAATTTCTAGTTGACAGGTGTCCACATGATCATTTATCATGGCAACCCTGAGGACAATTTCAGCAGAGGCACCAACGACTGAACCATCAAATAATGGACCATCTTTATGGGGGGCAGAGATGGGTCTCTCCAGATAGCATGTTTCAGGGGATATGGCTCTGGACTGGGTGTCAGCTTCTATTCCTTTCTTTACCATGGATATACTGGGTGTAAGAACCTGCAAGGATAGAACTTGTGATCATGGGGGTTCTGGGCTGTTGCTGCCTCCACATCACCATATGGTTGCCAACATTCTGGCTGCAGAAAACTGAACACCCTTTCCCTGCCCTGAGCCCACCCCCCCCCAACTCACTCCATCCCTGTTCCCTCCCTCGCTCATTTTCACTGGGCTTGGGCAGGGGTTGGGGTGCGGGAGGGGGTGAGGGCTCCAGCTTGGGGTGTGGGCTCTGGGGTTTGCCCATGGATTAGGGGGTTGGGGTGCCGGTGGGGGCTCCAGGCGGGGGGGAGCAAGGGGTTTTGAGTGTGGGAGGGGACTCTGGGCTGGGGCAGGGGTGTAGGAAAGGGTATGGCTTCTAACCGGGGCTGCGGGCTCCGGGGTGGGGCCAGAAATGAGGGGTTCAAGGTGTGGGATGGGGCTATGGGCTGGGACAGGGGATTGGGGTATTTGAGGGGGTGAGGGCTCCAGTTGGGGGTATGGGCTTTGGCATGGGGCCAGGGATGAGGGGTTTGGGGTGAGGGAGGGGCTCCAGGCTGGGGCAGTGGGGGGCATTCTCTGGGAGGGAGTTTGGGTGTGGGAGGGAGCTCAAGAATGGGGCAGGGAGGTGGGGCGCAGGAGGAGGTGCAGGACAAGGGCTCTGGGTGGTGCTCATCTCGGGCAGCTCTCCCCAAGCGGCAACGTCTCTCCTACTCCTAGGCGGAGGCATGGCCAAGCGGCTCTGCATGCTGTCCCCGCCTGCAGGCACCATCCCCACAGCTCTCATTGGCTGTTGTTCTGGGCCAATGGGAGCTGGGGAGCTGGCGCTCAGGGCGGGGGCAGCACACGGAGCCACCTAGCCATGCCTCCGCCTAGGGGCGGGAGAGACATGTTGGCCGCTTCCAGAAGCCTCACGGAGCCAGGGCAGGTAGGGAGCCTGCCAAAGCCCTGCTGTGCTGCTGACTGGACTTTTAACGGCCTGATCAGTAGTGCTGACTAGAGCCACCAGGGTCCCTTTTTGAATGGGCACTCCAGCTGAAAACCAGACGCCTGGCAACCCTACCTCATCACTGGAGGCTTAGGCTGGGTTCCACAGGAGGATCCTGTGAAGGTAGGCGCAGCAGGAAATTCCACCCAGCGATGTCTCAGTGGCAGCCCCTCACAGCCCACTGATTGGCTGATGCCAGAATTTAAACCAGGAAGCTCTCATGAGGAGCTGTCTGAGCAACAACACAGACTACCTGCCTGCTTCTACTAGGTGCTAGACTCTAGCTCCTGACCCTTCTTTGTCCTTGACTTGGCTATTCAATGGCTGTCTATAACCTGGTGCCCAACCGTGCCTTCCTGGTATCCTGACCTAGCTCCCCTCAACCCCTGCTATCTGCCTGCCACCTGCAACTCCACGCCTAACCCTGACTTCCTGGCATTCTGACCTGTCTCACTCCTGACTCCGCAACTCATGTCCCGATCACAACTTAGCAGCTGACCAGGGCGTCCCAGATGCCTACGGCCTGGTCCTGACTCTGGGTAACCTTGGGCAAGTTCTTTTTACCTCACTTTGTTCCAGGGCTCCCCATCTGTAAAATGGGGCTAATGATACTGCCTTTCCTTGGTGAAAAGCTTTGAGATATTCATGGACAGAGAAAGCTACAGAAGCACTAAATGAGTCCCTCAGTTAACTGTTGCCTACTGTCAACTAACAGCAGCAGCAATCCTGTAAAGAATACCTGCAGAGCCACTCCAATTGCAGGGGCTTTGTAGGAAGGTGCTTTAATTCTCATCCTGCCAGAGCCTATGTGCTAATTCACTAAGATCCAACTGGCTTTTAGAAACAAGATTTTTTCTTATTGGTGGGGAGAATGCTCGCAAGCAACCCTGCAGTAACAACTGAGGGTGTGCGTAGGCGGGCATGTGCGCACATGATGGAGGGAAACAAATTGATAAATATCAACAGGGGAAAGAAAAGACGAGGATTTAAAAATACTCCTGGGCAGTGTCCACTTTAAAGGGGGGAGATGGGGTTTAATTTGGGGACTGGTAGTTGGAAGTGCTGTGCAAAACACAGAGTTCAATCCTCTGCCACAGAGTCTCCGGTTTCTTGGGGCTAGCATTGACTGTGCCTATTATACAGGCTGCACACCCAGCTGTGGGAATGCAACTGCTACCCCCTTCATTCTTAACTAGCCTCTCTGGCTGGAATGAGGAACTTTGAGGTGTGTGATACAGAATAATAGAGGAAAATAGGAGATTTTCACACCCTCTGCTGGGACACAGAATACCTTAGTGAGGAGAAAGGCTATTAAGTAAATGAACTTAAATACAGCTATTATTATTAAAGGTTATTTATACTCTGAATTTAAGCAGATATGCAATAACTTCATATCAAACAAACACATAGAAATAAACGAGATCCTCATCTGAGTAAATCAGCATCGAGAGCTCACTTCACTCAATGGAGCTGTACAATTTACACCCGCTGAGTGTCTGGCCCAATATGTAGAGCCCTGCGTGGATACAAAATTTGTATCTGCATCCAGTCCGTAAAAATGGTCTGTGGATATCTGCGGATTTGTAGGGCTCCACCAGCATGTCCTGATGCAATGGTAACATTTCTGGAGTGACACTGAGCTCCTTGTCCAAGGAAAAGTTGGTTCGTTGGTTCTAGTGTTGCCACCTGAACACTTGCCCTCCATGCACAGATGGCAATATGGCATCTGCTTTCGCTTCCATCAAGCTCCCACTCTCCCTGGTACTCATTCCACCTCCAGGCTGCCACCTAGCAAAGCACTGAAGGCAAATGGGATCCGTCAGGGGCCCTTGGAAAAGGACATACGCTTAAGGATAAGCAGGGAATGTGTCCCAACAACAAGCATGTAGCTGGCACAGGCAAAGGAGATGTCAGCCTGATTCTTTCAAGGTCAGCTGCCTTTGTACATTCCTTCTCTCACTGTGCCCTTGCAAGTCATGCAGATAACTCCTGAATGATGCAAAGTGAAATGCAAGTTGGCATTTTAGTCTTGAAAAGGGCAAGATGTCTCTCTGCTGCAATAACTGTGCAGAAAAGCTCCCCTCCTCCTCACTCTTTCTGCCCAAAGCTGCCATTCCAAGATGGTTAGAAAGCTTTACACAAAGCAGATTCTCTCTAAAGGGAAATCAAACCATTTATGGCTGATCTCTCTTTAAGGATCTATACAATACAACTCCGGTTAGCTGAAATTGAATTATGGCCCCTGAGGATGAGCTGGATGAGAATGCCAGATGGTTCTGAACTAACTCAAACTAGTGTGGCCCCCTTAAAGCCTGCCAGCCCTTCAAAGCCAGCTGGCATGACCATCATAGTCCAGGATGCTGGTACGACTCTTGGCACAGCTGTCTGACTTTGACTCCAGTCCTGACATTCACCGTCACTCCTAATCCGAATTCCAGATCAACCTTTTGTGTGACTCCTGAGCCCACCTTCAGCCCTGACCCTTGGCACGATCCTTACTCTGTCTTTGTCTCTCACCCTGGCTTTAGTTCCTGGCTTCCAACCCCAGTTCTGACCACTAGGCCTGACCACCCACACTCTGGTCCCTACAGCAAGGATTTCAGGAGGAGTTTTGATATGAAAATTCAAGCGGAGAACAAGGTTCAAGTCAAACAACAGGGTCCTTCCCTTTGTCTGAGATTGTAGTGAGCAGGCAAGCCACATGTGAGGATGCACTTCAATTCTGGAAGTAAATATTTCTTCTCTGATCTGTACTGCAGATCTCTTATCCACTGCAAAGTCCTGATTCTCTTTTGCCCGGCACCTTCTGTAGTCATTTACTCTAGTGCGGTGGTTCTCAACCAGGGGTATGCATACCCCTGGGGGAACACAGAGGTCTTGCAGGGGGTACTCAACACATCTAGATCAGTTTCTCAACCTGGGAGTTGCACAACAGGTTTAGGGGTGTTGCAAGTGCAGGGCTGGTGTTAGGGGATGGCAAGCAGGGCAATTTCCCAGGGCCCCACGCCACAGGGGGCCCAACGAAGCTAAGTTACACGCTTCAGCCCTGGGCGGTGGGGCTTTGGCTTTAGCCCTGCCACCTGGGGCTCCGGCTTCAGACAAGGCTCAAATATCACACTGAAATGTAAGTACACTATTTATAGTCCAATCGATTTATTTTATAATTCTGCGGTAAATATGAGAAAGTCGGCCGTTTTTCAGTAATAGCGTGCTGTGGCACTTTTGTATTTTTACGTCTGATTTTGTCAGCAAGTAGCTTTTAAGTGAGGCGAAAGTTGAGGTACGCAAGACAAATCAGACTCTTGAAAGGGGTACGCTAGTCTGTAAAGGTTGGGAGCCAATGCTCTAGAGCAAAGTGATCATGAAACGCTATTTTTCAGATATAGTAGCCCGGTGTAAGTGATCAACATAAAGTGCAGTGCAATGGTGAATCAGGCCTTGTGTTTCTCTATTACAATGAGATTTCCACATGCTGAATGAGTACAGGAGACACAACAGAGATCCATAGGGGTCAGGGGAGCACTAAGGTTTGAAACAGAGAAGAGAATGAGATGCATCCCCTGCTGAGCCACTGTGAAAATACATCCCCTGCTCTCTGGGCCAGAGACAGCTGAGGAGGCTGCCCTCAGCTACTTCAGGCCAGGACAGATTCCACTGTTGGCAACAAAAAAGGTTGCTCTTGCCTTGGAGACAATGTGGATTCATTACAGATCCCCCATGGTCTCTGAGGCTTTGCTGAACTTTAGGAAGAATGCCTCCTTCTGAAGAGCAGAGGTTCCAACTGTGCAGGTCTCTAGTACAACAGTTGCACAAGTTGGGACTCATCAGCCAACTGTACAGAAGTGCAACCAAAAATTAAAATGATACAAGCTACAACCCTTTAAGCAGTTCAGTTATATCAAATAACTACAAGCTGCACACGTAGTCAAAGGCTTTTCAGGCCAGGTCCTCAGCTGTTGTAAACCAGCAAATCCATTGACTTCAATGGAGCTAGGCTGACTTACTCCAGCTAAGGATCCAGCCCTTGGTCTTCAAGTTCATGCCTCCATGCATGCAGCAGAGCAGCACAGACATGAACTACATGGGGTCCAATCCAGCACCTTCTTAAATCAAGGGAATTCTTATCCATTGACTTTAATGTGCTTTGGATCTGGCCCTAATTGCATGACATGTTAGGGCTTATTGTTAATATCTATTTTACACTCATAACCTTCAACCTATGAGCAATGAGCTTAAGCTGCTTTGATCATGCAAATAGCTGAACTAAGAGCTTTCAGTGCTCTGGTTTACTGGAAACTATACAATGGATGCTTCTCTCCATTAATGCTGTCAATTACTGGTTGAGTAAACTAAAGTGCTCAGGTTGCGGGGTCCTCTTTCCCACCTGCTTCTGGAATTAATCAGTGGCTATAGGTCCTTACTCGATTTTTACCCCATTTCACTGGCTCTTTTCTTTCCTTTTAATTCCGATTATTTCCTGAACTGCAATGCCGAAAGGCCAGCGACAGAGAAAAGCCAAATCAAAGGCATGTAGCAGTTATGTGCTGGTCACTCCTGCTTCTCTGCTCTCCTCACTAAGTCAGTGGTAGTTGGCCCCATGCATTCACTAACACTAAATTAGAATGTGGAAATGCAAAGAATAAAGACTCAGGTTTTCAAAAGTAGCCTCTTAATTTGGGTGTCCAATTTTTGCAATCTAGGATCTGGTTTTCAGAGGTGGTAAGTTCCCACAATTCCACCTACACTTTTAATCAAAAGATGTTACTTGAGGCCAAAACGTTCAGGACTGGCTGCTTATTTTGATGGCCCAGCAGTGACACATGCAGGGCTTCTTTGTCAAAAGCACTAAGTCTCCACAAATCCAACTGAAGTCAATGAGAATCCCTTTGGGCTTGATTGTGCAATGATTTGAGCACCAGCTGCTCTCATTGACGTACAGTCAGTGGGAGCTGTGAGTAGCCAATATCTCCCGTCAGCACAGGCAGTGTCTACACCAAAGTGCTACCGTGGCATAACTGCAGCGGCGTAGCTGTGCCGCTGTTGCCTTTTAAGCATAGGCAAGCCCACAGATTATAAACTCTGAGACAAGGACTGTGTTTTTGCTATATGTGTATGCAGAACCAAACACAATGGTGTCTTTATCCCTCATTGGAGCCTGAAGATGCTACCAAAGTACAAATAATGAATTAATAATAATAATAATGCGAAGAAACAGGTCTGAGGTGAGTTTTGTTTGGTTTCTAAATTCACTCATTTTTGTTCAGGAAAAAAAACCTCACAGCATACCCAATGTATGTGGGTGCCTCCGTTTCACAGTACCACCCTACTATACAGTGAACATATGGCTGAAACAATATATTGATAAAAATATACTGGCTGGTACTTGTCATAAAATTCACATGTTGGATGGGCTACATCATGAGTGGCAGCTCCCACTCCAGTGATTCATATTCTTCTGCTTCTTCCCCACTGCTATTTTTCATTATGGTAGGGAAAGGCTCCAGCAGCTCCCCCCACATCAGTGAAAGGCTCCAGCAGTGGGGAGAGACTCTGGAAGGGGGGAGGCAGTGAGGAAAAGCTCTGCCAGCAGAGCTGCCTCCCTCCTGCCACAGCCTGTCACTGCTGCATATAGCAGTAAGCGTGTATGGAGCCTGCCTTTCACTGTGGCGTGTAGCTACCCGTACCCCATGCTGCTGTAAGCAAGGTCTTAGGCCTGGTCTACACTAGGAGTTTATGTCGAATTTAGCAGCGTTAATTCGACTTAACCGTGCACCCGTCCACACCAGGAAGCTAATTAGTTCGACCTAGAGGGCTCTTTAGTTCGAATTCTGTACTCCTCCCCGACGAGGGGAGTAGCGCTAAATTCGACATGGCTATGTCGAATTAGGCTATGTGTGGACGGAAATCGACCTTAGTAGCTCCGGGAGCTATCCCACAGTGCACCACTCTGTTGACGCTCTGGACAGCAGTCCGAGCTTGGATGTTCTGACCAGCCACACAGGAAATGCCCGGGGAAAATTTGACACGCTCCGGCACCTTGTGGATGTTCTGCAGGACCGCAGGCAGGAGGACAGAGCCCCCCTGCACTGTATCTGCAACCGCCCTCCCCCGCCACAAAGTCCCAAACCCCCCTCACCCAAAGTAACAAGAAGGAGGGGCGACAGGGGCCGTGAAAACTGTCACTGCACCCCTGCAGAGTGCACAAATACAAGAAGGCTCTCATTCCCTAAATGTTGAGAAGTCCTTCCCTTCCTGGCTCACCGAAGCCCCAATCCCAGTTTCATCCCCTAACTGTGTAGTTGATTATTAAAAGTAGTTTGCTGTTAATTACTATTTCCGTCAAGTTTTTCTACAGAAGACTGTCTGTGAAGGGGGGGGAAGGGGGTTGTTAATTGCATAGGACAGTCACCTTTACCAGGGTACAGACACGGGGGCAGGATCAACAGCAGGTCACACACACAGTGCAGTCAGTAGGCACCCTGGTCGGTCTGGGAGGTGTTTTCCATGTTCTGTGTGGGTGGGGGGTACGTGACTTTGTGGCATGGGAGGGCGGTTACAGAACTTATGCAGCGGTCCTTGTCCCGGACCACAGAGCCACGCAGCAGGGGAATCTGTAACCGTCCTCCCCCGCCACAAGGTCACATAGCCCCCGCACACAGAGTCCCGAAAAGGAGGGATGGCAGGCTCTGTTGAAACAACCAGTCCGGCACTGCAGACCGCTCTAGGAGCAGGAGCCTATCATTCCTCGAGTGTAGAAGCGGTGTTAACATCACTGCACACCCTACCCACCACAGTCTGCGTCCCTGTTTCAACCCTTTAACGCGAATTCATTAATAAAGAAAACGTTGTTAATTAACAATGTTCCATTAACTTTATTTTTAAACGTGTGTTGGAAGGGGGGAAACGTGGTGAACGGGGTATGTAACCACAGAAGAAAGTCAACAGTAACTGAAGCAGGGGCAGGTTCAGCTTCTCTGTAAAGAAACTGAACAGTCACAGGTTACCCTGCTCCCTGAGGAACCTAGCTTTCAAAGCCTCCCGGATGCACAGCGCTTCCCGCTGGGCTCTTCTAATTGCATGGCTGTCTGGCTGAGCATAATCAGCAGCCAGGCGATTTGCCTCAACTTCCCATCCCGCCATAAAGGTCTCCCCCTTGCTCTCACAGAGACTGTGGAGCACACAGCAAGCTGCAATAACAATGGGGATATTGGTTTCGCTGAGATCCGAGCGAGTCAGTAAGCTCCTCCATCTCCCCTTGAGACGTCCGAAAGCACGTTGAATGATGACAGTTACCCAAGACCACCCTCAACACATTTTTCCCCCCAGCATGCATTGTGGGGAAATCCCAGAATTCAAATGGGCAGCGGGGACTGCGGGAACTGTGGGATAGCTTCCCACAGTGCACCGCTTCCAATGTCGATGCTTGCCCCATTAGTGTGGACTCACAAAGTCGAATTAGTGTCCTTAGTGTGGACACAAATTCGACTTTGTAAGGTAGATTCCACAAATTCGAATTAAGTTAAATTGAACTACTCTGGTAGTGTAGACATACCCTAAGAGTGCACAGCATTTTGGCATGCAAGAAGCTAGACAGATGCTAACACCACTAAAATTCCCAGCTGCAAGTTTTTGCACGCCTGGGCTATTTATGCCCCTTCAGCCCACCTCATATCCCTGTGAGAGGCCACTGGGACAGAACATTGTGCTCAGCTGACTTCAGAAAACGAGAGGTGTCAGTGACTTATTTCCAGAAACCATCTGCCAAGGTTCCCTTAAATATTTATCACATGACATGAGTAACCCTCCTCAGATAATTCTTTTTCTTCCCATAGCTGAGGTTAACTCTAGCCAGAAGGGTCTTTCTAAGGTCTAGTCTATTCCCCAAGGCAAACTGCAGGAGGGTCATTGCTTACTGTCAGAATCACACTCTGGGTTTAACAAAGTGAGATAAGTACAACTCTAAAAACACACACTCTAAAATAGCTGAGGCAGACTGCACCTACAGACCTAGCCACAGTCTCTTGCAAATTTTTCTGCACAGGGACAGTCCTGTGCATTTTCACTATTCACAATACAAAACAGTACACAAGGAAAGCAAAATATACAGAGAGGACATATGGTCCAGGGGTAAGGTCTTGGCCTGGGACTTAGGAGACCCAGGGTCAATTCTCTGCTCTGCCAAACACTTCTTGTGTGATGTTAGCCAAGTTGCTTAGCCTCTGCCTGCCTCTGTTCTTTGTCTGTAAAATGGGGATAACCGTATTTCCCTATCTCAGAGAGGTGTTGTGAGGATTACAGATTATATGGTATTGGGAACTACATAAATACTTTGAACAGATACTGGCTCAACAGCCTCTGGAAAATAAAGAATTCTACAGCTTTTCTACCTGTTTCACAAGTGGTCTTCACCAATCTCAGAGAGTGCTCCCAGAAGTCCAGCCATCTAATTACACCCTTTAGCCGGGTATCATTCAGCATAAAAAGATGTCATAAGTGGACAAAGAACTGAGCAGAAAAGGCCTGCACTAAGGATCTGGGCATTCATGTCCTATGGAAGTATTTAAAAAAAACCACTTGTCTTAATCAAAAGATGTTACATGAGGCCAAAATGTTCAGGACTAGCTGCTTATTTTGATGGCCCAGCAGTGACACATGTAGAACCTCATTGTCAGAAGGGTTAAGCCTCCACAATTCCAACTGAAGTCAACCAGAGCAGCTGATGCTCAAGACATTGGACAATCAAGCCTCAAATGGCTTGAATTGGGCACCAAATTCAGAGGCTCTTTTGGAAAATGTGGGCCTCCATTTTTCATCTTTTCTCTTTGTGGAAGTTTGCAGTTTGGGTGCAGCACTTATTGTTGTCCATGAGGGCAGGGCCCCTTTGCTGAACCAATGGTCCCAAGGAACTGGAATGCAGATGATGCTGTTTGAGTGCTGGAACCTGCAAACCTCCTACCAGGTACCTCCTACCTCTAGTAATTTCCTGTGGCAGAGTAGAAGCCAAGAACTTGTAAGGGAATGGCTATCAAATGGTGAGTGTGCTTTCAAGTTTGCACATGATATGTATAACTATGTGAGATGGAAACCTATCTATGCATGAAAGTATAGACATAAGAGAATTAAGACAATAGCATATGTTTGTATGAATAAGACAGGGAAAGCACATAAGAGAGATTGTCTAACTAGTGCCCTGATCCAGCAAAGCACTTATCCACATGCTGAACTTTAACATTGGTTTAAGTGTTTAAAGTTAAGCATGTGCTGAAGTGCTTTGCTGAATCGGTGCCCTATATGAGTAAGGGCAAAGAAAGAGGGAAACTTTTGATTTTACACTTCTGAAACCTGATACCTCCAGCTTGCTAGCTTGGTGGATCTGCCTGCTTTTGACTTCCATAACTTCTTAACATAGATATGCATTTGGATTAATATGCAGGTATAAATATGTGTGTGCACACATGTGTGTGGATGCATGTGACAGAGCACAAACACGTTTACAAGTGTGCATGAGTGTGTGAATTTATGACACTTTTTCTTGTGCTATAATAAAATGGAACTCCAGCCTTCAAGAAATGACTAGCTGCATTTATCTGCATGTCAAATCTCTTGCACTTAAAGCAGCATCTTCTAATAAAAACAAAACAACACCAATTAACAGTCTGTGAACAAAAGGACAAATTGCTACACGGCAGATGACAAATACCTGTGTCTGCATTACACATCATTAGGGTTTGGGTTTCTTCATTTTGTTCCGCAGTGTTGCAAACTCAAAATTTTATTGCAAATCTCAAGATATTGGGGCTTTTTCTTAAAGCTCCAGCTCCTGGAATCTTGTGATTATGTGACGATTTCAGCTTTCGTTTTTTGTCTTTGTAGGAAGTTTCTAGTCCTCATGGTTGTAGAAAAAAGCATGACCCGAGTTCACCCAAAAGGCAACTAAAGATCCCAACATTATTTTTTTAATTCCATCATTTTAGAATCAAATCTCACGGTTTTTTGAAGCCAAAACTTTTTTGCCTGATGAAGAACACTATTTTTCATTTTTTGGCCACTCTGAAATTCAGCTAAACCCCCAAAACTTTACATTTTCTGTTTTTCAAAAAAACCCAAAACTTCTGAAGGAAAACTGTGATAAAAAACTTTTTTGTTTGGGCTGAAATTTTTCACTGGGGGTGGGGGGAGGCGGAGAGGGGGAGAGCCATTCCTAAAAACACCTTTGAATAATTGGTCCATCAGAGCAGAATGGGCAATTCCCTTCCTTGTACTGTTTCGTCAAATCAGAAGATGACACTGGCAATGCAGAGTCAATTTCACTCCTGTTCTGAAACTTGATGGATCCACTGGGCATAACCACAAACCATATCCTAACTTGGTGGAAAATTATAAGACGCGAGCATGGCATGAAAACTATACCACTCCTGGAGATGGCAGCGAGACTGCTCCTGAATGCATAGCTTGGGAAGAGGTTCCCAAGTTCTGAGTCTCCAAACAACAAAAGCTGTCTTTGCTAATCAGTTGCTGAGCTCAAAAGCTGGTGGATCAGCTAGACCAGCAAAGTAAAAGTAACCAGTTAGGTAAGAGTAAAATAAGCAGCCCCTCTTCTATGTTCACTTAGCGCTGTTTTCCCCAGCTCTCAATTCCAGTTTTGGGTCTGCTCTATTTCTAAGCAGGATTTAGGACTTCATAATCCTTTCTTTCCTAGTCTCCATGAAATCTTCAGGAACAGTAGGACCAGCCTCCTAAATCAGAAGTGAAAGGCCCAAAACGTCCATTAAATGTGTGGAATTAGAACGAGTATTTGTCATTAAAATCACAGGATGCTATGGACCTACATTTGTCGATGACCCCTTATGTAAAGGTAGAAATGGGATCAAGCCATGGATCTAAAAAGCCCTGCGATTTGCAAAGGTGCTAAGATGCAGAATCCAGATCAGAATCTTACAGCTGTGCCTTCTTTATATAATGGTCAAAACTCTTAATCAAAACAGACTCAAACTGAAATGCAAATGTAGATCTCAATCAACATTTTGCACTTCAGATCTATCTTCAACTGAAAATGCAACTATAGAGGCTAATTGTGCCCAGACATTGCACAGCCATGCTCCCCCTGCCCAGCAGCTGGGCACAATGGCAGAGCTTGCTCCAGGAGCACAAAGACCAACTAAGACTAGCACCCACAGAAATATTACCTTCTACACCAGGAGCAGAGAGATAGCAGGGCCAGGACCAGCTACAGGAAGAAGTAAATACTACAACAGAATTACACAGTAGCTATGCTCTAGACCAGAGGTGGGCAAACTACGGCCCACAGGCCACATCCGGCCCGCAGGACTGTCCTGCCCGGCCCCTGAGGTCCTGGCCGGGCAGCTAGCCCCCGGCCCCTCCCCCGCTGTCTCCTCTCCCCTGCAGCCACACCACCGCACAGGCAGCGCTCTGGGCAGCGGGGCTGCGCGCTCATGCAGGGCAGCATGTCTGGCTCTGGCCAGGAGGCACGGCTCCAGACATACTGCTCTGAGCAGCATGGTAAGGGGGCCGGGCCCGGAGGGTTGGATATGGGGCAGAGGGTCCTGGGGGGCAGTCAGGGGACAGGGGGCGGTTGGATGGGGCAGAGGTATTGGGGCAGGGGACGGGGAACAGGGGGAATTGGATAGACATGGGAGTCCCGGGGGAACTGTCAGGGGGTGTGGGTGTGGATAGGGGTCGGGGTAGCCAGGGGACAGGGAGCAGGACGGGTTGGATAGGGGGTGGGGTCCCGGGGGGCAGTTAGGGGTGGGGGTCCTGGGTGGGGGTGGTCAGGGGACAAGGAGCAGGTGGGGTTGGATGGGTCAGGAGTTCTGAGGGGGGCAGTCAGGTAGCAGAAAGTGGGAAGGGTAGGATAGGGGGCAGGGGCCAGGCTGTTTGGGGGGGCACAGCCTTTCCTTACCCGGTCCTCCATACAGTTTCACACCCCAATGTGGCCCTTGGGCCAAAAAAGTTTGCCCTCCCCTGCTCTAGAGGCTTGGAGTTCCTGTAGGGGCAGCTGCATCTCCATGTTTCCAATCCCCATCTTCCATTGTGGGGCTAGGCTCTAAAAACATCACTGAGCCCAGTCAGCATAGCGACTGTATAAATGACATTGTGGGCCCTGCATTTATTGAATTTGTGCTCAGTTTGTAAGTCAAGATAGCAATTTTTTTTCTGTCAGCCCATCATCACCCAGCTCACGCAAGGAGTGGAAAAATCATGTTGTGTTCCTCCTGCCTATTACAGGGCCACAGGTAATAAAGACTCTGAGATTTCATATCCAGACTCAGCTAATGATTTATGTTAAAGATGCACTAGGCAGAAAAGATTCCAGCTCACTCTTCCATAGTTTTATGGGCTCTGCAGGGAGAAGAAGAATAAAGACTTGGATTTCTCAAAATACACAGATGACTTGAAAACACACTGGGGGCAGATTCAGGCATAAGGAAGGAGTCATTTTTACTTAGTCACTTCTCTGACCGAAACTATACTTCCATATATATATTTCCTGGCTTTAAAACTCCTGGAAAGACAGCAAATAGCTCATCAGGGACAGCAGTGGTGCAAAGTTAGTGGAACAACATCCAAATGTCTGTGCAGTACAGAAAGTCAATAAACGGAGATCAGTGAAGTCCTATGACAACGGGGGGGAGAGGGGGACTTTGAAATCTCCCATATTATTCAAGTACAGCAGATGTAGCCGAACTAAAACTGGACAATTTGGTTTGAAGCTGGAGTGTCCATTTCGGAGTCACTTACAACAGCAGCATTTCCTGTGAGGCAACACAACAGATTACTTTCATTGCCTGTCCCACAGCGGCAGCACTGTGCTTACAAATTTCAATCTGATATGGCCTTTGGATTGAGAGGTGGCCTCTGGCAGCAATGCAGCAGCTTCAAAGCTAAAATATTTCTACCTATTTACACTCTTCATTGTTTTATGTATACATTTTTTCTGTACTGACAGGCATTGCCTTCTCCAGGCAGTTTGGTTGATATTCTTCAGTCCTGGCTTGCAACACCTCCTGTAGGGTGACCAGACAGCAAGTATGAAAAATCGGGATGGGGGTGGGAGGTAATAGGAGCCTATATAAGAAAAAGATCCAAAAATTGGGACTATCCGTATAAAATTGGGACATCTGGTCACTCTAACCTCCTGCTATTCCAGGTATGGGGCCCTTCTCAACAGAGACTGCCACTCATGTCAGCCTACACAATAACCATATGTACCATGCATGAGAGGACATCAGGACTTGTGTTGAGTCTGTAGAACTCAGTTCATTTATGATAAATGTTGATGCTTGGATTGCTGGTGGTGAAAAGGCCAGCTATCAAACTGGTAGCAAGGTTAGCCTGCCTGCACCCAAATGACAAACATGTAAAAATCAGAGCATGCCTTTGCTTTATCTGACATATAGCTTGTATTAAACCTGGCTCTGGCACAGATTTCCCATGTGACCTTGGGCATGTCACTTAACCTCTCAATTGCCTCGGTTTTCATGCTCTAAAATGGGGTAATACTTCCTCTCTCACACCTTTTGTCTTTGTTGTCTGTTTAGACTGTAATTTCTTTAGGTGCAAGGATACTCTCTTACTATGTGTTTGTAAAGCACCTAGCTCAATGGAGCCCCAATCTCAGATGGGGCATCCCTCTGCTGCCCTAATGCAAATAAATAATTATAATCCAGTTTCTCCATCATTTCTACCCCTGAGGGCCAGCTCTAAGCACCAGCAAACTAAGCACGTGCTTGGGGCGGCACATTCTCAGGGGCGGCATTCCAGCCATCCTTTTTTGTTTGTTTGTTTTTGTTTTTTGCTTCAGGCGGCAAAAGCCTAGAGCCAGCCTTGGCAGCAGCAGCATGTCATGCACGGGGGGGTGCCCTGGGGCCACTGCGGTTCACGCCACGGGGGAGCAGCACCCACACCCTGGGCTGAGGTGCGGCCTGCGAGCCCTGCTGCTTACCCCGACCCTGCCAGCGCCAGACTGGCTGGTGGCGAGGAGGGAGTGGGCGGAGTCAGCATTGGTGGGGGGGAGCCCAGGGCTAGGGTGGCAGAGGATGTGGGTGGGGGAGGGCACTGGTGGGGAGGTGAGAGCCCAGGGCTGGGATGGGGGGCAGCCAAAAAAATTTTTTGCTTGGGGCAGCAAAAAACCTAGAGCCGGCCCTGCTACCCCTGCAACCTTCTCACACACTGAACACTCTACGCCAGGGGTAGGCAACCTATGGCACGTGTGCCGAAGGCGGCACGCAAGCTGATTTTCAGTGGCACTCACACTGCCTGGGTCCTGGCCACCAGTCTGGGGGGCTCTGCATTTTAATTTAATTTTAAATGAAGCTTCTTAAACATTTTTAAAACCTTATTTACTTTACATACAACAATAGTTTAGTTCTATATTATAGACTTATAGAAAGAGACCGTCTAAAAACTTTAAAATGTATTACCGGCATGCGAAACCTTAAATCAGAGTGAATAAATGAAGACTTGGCACACCACTTCTGAAAGGTTGCCGACTCCTGCTCTACGCTGTGGTTAGGGACTGCCTGACTAGTCAGTTGCTTCTGAACAGAGAAATTCTGGCTCATTACCAGTCTTCAAAATCTTATCAACAACAGAGACCTACCACCTTGAGGAAGCCTTTGGTCAAAGAGCTTTTCTCCAGAACAGCTGCTGCTGAGCAGCCCTTGCACAGAGCCGGAGTAAGTATTTAGACTGCTCAATAATAAGCAGGGAAAGCTCCATTAAATTAGGCTGAACCGAGTGTGGGAAGCCAGGACGGTCCCCAAGAAGAACTTAAAAATAAATTTTTTTAAAAAAAACCTTCCTCTTTCACATTCACCTAAATGTGTGAAAACAAAACAAGTTTGTGCTGTGAATATTTTAAAGGGAAGTGCTTTTATTTCAAGACAGACATTTCTGCTGGAAGAGCTGCGTGGTACCTAGGAGTGAAAACACACCTCTGCCTGCAATAGCTCTTGTGTGTGAAGTCTGAAATCTGATCCTATAAATATGTATAAAAGGGAGTGGGAAACACACTGACAATAGAAGCATGGGAAGCCTGACAGGATAACTGCTCCTCTGCCTACATGTACTAAAGCATCAGGTAAATATGTACACAAGCTTTGGAGTTTTGCCTCTAAATAGCCATTATTTACCTGATAGAATCACTAATGACACCTCTTTGGAGCTGAGTCATGTAAACCTGTGTTTAGGTGGAATTGTTCTTACACTCACAGGGAGAACAAACTGGAACAACTCAGGCCACATGGGCAATTAGCATACACTCTTCCACTTTTCACCCAATGTAAGGGCCACATGCTGGAATCTGTACTCTCATGTCAAGAAGTAGCTCAATCCACAAGCTGTCCCACTAAAGTCAATGAGGCTAAGGTGCTTCTCTATGTGAGTAAAGGCAACAAAATCTGGCCTTTTATAATCTTAAGGACAAGATGTTTAAAAGCGACCAGCGATTTTGGGGCTCAATTTTCGGTGCCTGATTTGAGACATCTCAAATGGGCCTGATTTTCAGAGGCGGGGAGCCCAGCATTTTCTGAAAATCTGGGCCCTTTAAGGTGTCTCACGTTGGCAGGGCCGCCCAGAGGGGGGGGCAAAGGGGGCAATTTGCCCCGGGCCCCGGGCTCCGCAGGGGCCCCCAAGAGAACAGCGGGGGCTCCCGCCTCCGCCCCTCTCCTGGAGCCTCAGCGCATCAACCGCCGAGTCTCCGCCCCGCTCAGAGCCGCGTCGTCAGGGAGCGGGGCTGGGAGCTCCGGGCTGAGCTCCCCTCCCTCCGCTCGGCGTGGAGCTCCCAGCCCTGCCCCCTCCCCACGCGGCTCTGAGTGGGACGGGGCTCAGGCCCCGCCGGCCACACGCTGCGGCTGTCGGGCGAGGCGCTGAGACTCCGGGTGAGGAGGGAGCCGGGGGTAAGAGGTTGGGAGCGGGGCGGAAGCGGGACCCGCCGCCGAAGCGCAGCCCGGTCTTCGGCGGTAATTCGGCGGCGGGGGGCCCTTCCGTTCCGGGACCCGCCGCCGAAGTGCCCCGAAGACCCGCGGTGGGGGCCCCCCGCCGCCAAAGACCCCGGGCCCCCGGAATCCTCTGGGCGGCCCTGCACGTTGGAGACAACATTCCCTCTTATTTGTCTCCCCTACAAACTACACGTCTGAATCTGTGCAATCACTCTTCATATCAAACTCTTTCCATGCCTCTTAGTAATTTACATTGCCCATCTATGGACCCCTTCTTTTATGAGATAGGGTGACCAGGACAGAATTGCCAAACTGGCTGAGACCAGTGATCCAGCTATCCCCAGTAACCTGCTTCCACAAATGACCAAAACCCAATGATTTCAAGGCCTGGAGGCATAAGGTTAACTTACCCTTATCATTATCATGATCTTAGCCTGCATTGTTAGGAATGTTATTTGTGGCCTAGGAGTCATCATGTCCTTTTAAAAATCCAGCACTTTATTTGACTCAATAACCTCATGCAGCAATGAATTTCACAGACTGACTATTCACTGCATAAAGCAGTATTTCCTTTCATGGGTTCCACATTTCCTGCGCTTTGATTTCCTAGTGTGCATTTTCTTATTGTATGATGGGACTTCGTAACACAGAGGGTCTGAGCAGTGCACCAGAGAGGATTCCACTTGAGTCAGCAGAAACATGATGCAAATACACTAGGAAGCAGGAAGGCAGCTACCAAAATGAGATTTATTTAAAATTAATTTAAAAAAAAAAGAAAAAGAGAGGGTCATATTGAAACAATTGTAATTTTAAAAGCAATAGTTCCTTAAGCCTGGTTTAATACCAGCCCAGTTCACTGCTCATTACAGTGTGGCAGGGAAAACAAAGCTGAGGGAATTGCTAATGATGCCAGGAATACGTATTATGCATTTTGTGGTTCCCAATCTTTTAAAACAAAAACAAACAAAAAAACCCAGCGGTTGCCAGTCCCTTGATTTCAAATCAAATTGCTAAATGATTCCACTTAAGAGCACTGGTTTAATTAGATTCCATCAGAGAATCACTGAAAGTCACAAGTTCTTGTCTCTAAGCAGCTGAGTGAGGGCACGTGAAAAACATCTTGTCTACCATCAGCATCTGCTTCACATCCATCTTTTAATGGAGTTGTTGATAACTAGTCTATTCTGCCTAGGTCTAACCCTCTTCTTTCTTATCACCACACCAGGCTGTATTATTGATCACCTTCATCTCCTTTAGCCCAGTCCTTCTGGATCTGCCGGACACCATGATTCCAGTAAAAAGCCAATGCAGATCATCCTTCCCCATTAGGGCCCAGATTTTGCAAATGGTGAAAAACTAAGTGAACATATATGACTTAGATGAATAAGACCCTTGATGTGGGCACACAAATCAGGGTTGTGCAAGTGCATCATTTTTTGTGTATACTCCTATGTCAGGCAAGCACAACAGCTCATGTGAAGTTTGGGGTGCACCTTGGAAAATTTGAGCCTAGATGTCCCTACAGCAGCCACTCCTGTCAGCAGGAAAATGGCCACCTTCTCTAGCCTGCACATGATTTCTCTGGTGGTTCTCCAGTGATTTTGTTATTCTTCTCCTCTGAAGAATAAGTGCCTAATGCAAAGACCATCCCCCCAGCTGATTTCAGTGGGTTTTGGATTAGGCCCCACATGCACCGATACTTTCTGCAGATCACTGTAGGATTTTCAGTACTATTGCTTTACATAATACTTGTTCCTTCAATACTCCAGATAGTACTTAATTCTTCTTTGTTTTTCCATTTTTGTTAGGGGAAATATCTGGTGATATTTGGGGTCAGTGAACCAGTTCTCAGGCAGCATGGACAACAGATCCAGTCCCACTGGAGACATCCATATCATTCAGCTAGTCCCCAATCTATATGTGACAGTCTTTCTACCCATCCTGAAAAACTACAATCCCTGGAAGTGGAGTGTGCATTGCGCAGGTAATTTTTCTTTCATGATCTGGCATGACAGTCAACCCATTGTGACCAACAGACACCTTTGTAGAATTCAGTGCAAGACTGAATAGTATGTTCATTCCATACTGAAGCCAATTGCCAACATCACTCCTATTCATTTTTCCTAAAACATTTGGCCAGCGACACTGATCCAAGCGGTAGATTGATATATACAGTGATGCAGCACTGTATAATGGCCATGACTACTGTATGGAATTTTAAAAACACATTTCCCTTGACAAGGGAATATGGGGATAACAGTAGTAAGGTCGTCACCAGAGATAGCAATGTGTCAATCTGGTTTTGTATATCTGATGTCTAGCACATTTTGGGAGGCTCACAAATACTAAATAATGGCTAGATTCTGATCCCTTTAGCTTCTTCATAGTTGCTATGGAAAACTGTTCCACCTATCTTCTCCTTCCGTGTCTTTGAAGCACATCTGTTTACTTCACTATCACAAACAAGTCTTTATTCATTTACACTGCACAACCAAGTACAGTTATCAAAGAGCACAGTAGATTTTTTTCTGCCTTGCATGTCACCAGCCAAATTATCAGCAGAATTCTGACTGCAGAATCTTTATTACTATTATTGTTTAAGCACAAACATAATACAACAGGAGCAGAATCAAAGTGTATATTCAACAAATGATCATATTGCTCCTCTTTGCTGCTTGTTACTATCACTTGTTTTGCCTAAAAGTAGATCATAATCTCTTTAGAGCATGGGTGAGATCTTCACTCCCACTCCAGTCCCTTTACACCATGCAGAAGGGCTGAAGAGGCATAACGGAGCCCCAAAAGCCCCATAATCAGCACCACTCCAGTACAGCAGCTGAGGACCCGGCACAAACCTTATATGTACCATGGGTATGATTTTCAAAAGTGCTCAGCACTCACCTAATTCTTATTGCTGAATACAGTGGGAGCAGGGTTGGGCCAATGCTGGGAGCCTTTGAAAATCTGCCCCACCACACATGTTCATTAGAGGCCTGACTGCCCTGCACCACTACACAGTAAACACAAAGTAGGCATAAAATGCTGCAATCCTCCCACCATCAGAAAGCATTTTCTCCAGAAGGCACATACGATGGGTGTTACAGTTGCATTGCAGTCCAGCTCAAGTAACAAGCTATTCCAGCCTAGCTTAGGTAGTCAGCAAAGCCTGGTATGGCACGTGATGGCTTGTAGAGAATGCTGACGGCAAGGTCGAGGTGGGGGAACTAAACAGTGCAGCTAAAGCAAAGACGTATCAAAAGAAAAAGACAAATACCATTGACAAGAGCCAAACTATCTGCACTCGGGTTTTTTTGTCCCTTTCCCCACTTTTTACTTAGTAGTTCTGGATGCAGAAGCAGAGCCTGATCCAAAGCTCACTGAAGTCAATTAGATTCTTTCCAATTACTTCAATATGCTTTGGCTCAGGACCTGTCTTCAGTTCTTAATATACTATTGATTTTACCTTCCTTGAAACAGGAACTATAAACGCTTAGAAAAGGATGGAAAGATTGTTTATTTTCACTCTGAGTCTCGTTTCTCCTGCTTAAAGAGGAGCATGGCCAGAGGAAAGGGGATGTGGCTGGAGCAGTGCTGAGCTCTGGCCATCCCTAGTTGCCATGACAGCCACTAAGGGGCTCTTGCAGCTGCATGTAATTTAGAGACGCCCTGAGGATGAGGGGTAGAGGGCATAAAGCAAAATACAGCCACCTTTGCCCTCCCCACTCCAGTACTAAGCACAGCGTAGCCAGACATGAAGATTAGGCCCCTTGCACCAAAACTTTGTATTGCGGTTGTTTTAAAAGATCCCATATAACCTTACACCCAAATCCACACCATTTCCAATCACTAAAGCATACTGCAGAACATATCCTATGGTCATACCATACATCGCTGATCGTCCATGCATGGGAAAGTGCCAGTAGTCCTCTTGCCTAAGAGTGTGTGAGATGCCATAGCAAAGGGGTGTTGAGAGATCAGCCATGGTGTGACACTCCCGTCGGTAGGAATAGATTTCCCCTCTGAATTACGAGCAGACCTTCAAATTGGCATTGAGTGTTGTTTCCTGTCTGAGAATGGGGCATCAGTCAGTCAGAGGTGTAATAGGCTGGTTTCATCTGTTACAGCTCTCCAAGGAGACTTAACAGTAGGTCTGATACAGCCATGTGCAGAAGCACATACAGGTTGGATGTTTCTGTATAATTCAAGCATCCACTAATAACACAAGTGGCTGCATTCAGCTCCGTGTTGACAAGCTAAATTTATAGATCTTCACTTTCAAGTGTTCCA
The DNA here is from genome assembly GCF_016161935.1 of Mauremys reevesii. Lineage (NCBI taxonomy): Eukaryota > Metazoa > Chordata > Testudines > Geoemydidae > Mauremys > Mauremys reevesii. Next base: position 110,618,646 of record NC_052626.1, read on the forward strand.
GGTGAGGCCAGTATGTCAGGCTATGATTGAGTTTTACTCCCAGGTATGTGACAACCAGATAGAATGGCAGTAGCCCTACTTGGGCATGGACCAAGATGGGCTGATTGGCAAGATGACTGTTTAGAGGGAAAGTAGTGCCTCTGCCTTGATTTCAATGAGAATTAGTCTCCTTTGCTGGAAGTAAGTGGTCAAAGTATCCATGTATTGGTTGAGATTCCCTTCAATCTTGTGGAAGTATTTCTAGTGTCAACAATACAGATGTCATCAGCATACACATACTTCTTGGCCTGTCTTTCAGGAAGGTTATCTGTATATAATACATTGAACAAAAGAGTAACCAAGAGTGACCCTTGTGGAAGACCACTGCAGAGGCATTTAAGGGGACTGATTTTCTCCCCAATTTGCAGGATAAAGCTTCGATTGTTAATCATTTCTTGAATGAACCAAACCATTGGCCTACAAGGAATAACTTGCAGCAGCTTACACAGATGATCAGCGCTGCCAGTGAGTGAAAACTACCTCCTTACAGAGTGGAAGCATCAGTGAGAAAGAGTCTAACAAACTAAATACATTCATAAGTCCATCGCTTGCCCTTGTCTCCTTGTCATCGTAGAGCCTGGACCAGCCTCCTCTCTGACTCTTCCGGAGTTGCCACAACCAGGCACTGGCTTGGCCTGGTTTCCAGCCACTAAGTGATTGTGGGGCGGCGCTACAGACAATAACTCATGTAATGGGAGAGTGCTCATCCTGACATTTGGAGGGTAGTTCACCATGCCTACCCTCCCTTGAAACAGGGCTGTCCTCTGGTTAAGGAACCTGGACATCAAGCTCTGATGTCTGCATACAAGAGAGAGAGATCATACATGCACTGCTTACTGCAAGGTACCTGGAAACATTTACATGCCTAATTCTATACCCAGCAAGGTAGAATAAAAATGTAAGCCAGATCTGTTGAAATATTAGTGAAATTAGGGTGACCAGATGTCCCGATTTTATAGGGACAGTCACGATTTTGGGGTCTTTTTCTTATATAGGCTCCTATTACCCCCCAACCCCTGTCCCGATTTTTCACATTTGCTGTCTGGTCACCCTAAGTTAAATTCTCTGCCCATCATAGGACCTTCTGGTAGTTATAACATTCATTCCTATGACTTAAATTGGGGCATTCTTATTTCCATCTGAATGATTGGCTCACAGCATGGCAAACACTTTTAAAATCTCACAGAAAACTATGCTGCATCTGAAAGTAGAGTATGAAATTACACTATCACTGTACAGCAATTCCCACATCAGATCCAATCAAGTGGCTAGAAAAAAATAGAGAGTACCAGAAAAGTTATAGGAGATAAGATTGATCCCAAAGTCAAGAAGCAGTCTAGAAGAGAAGTGAAAGATAACAAAATCAATCCATGCTGCACAGACTGTAAGAATAGTTTGCTAGAGATTAAAAAAAAAGTCCATATATCATCTTCTCTGGAGTGCATGATGCACACTCAGGTTGGAGTTTATTTCTGTACAACTGAATGTTAAAAGGTCAAGGAACAAAAGGGAAAATTGTGGGGGGTCAAAAGTCAGATGGGAGTAAAGAATACGATTAATTTTATATAAAATCCTCACTGCAGAGAATTATAAAACACTATGTCATGAGCCAATCATAAAAAGGGAACAGTAAAGTTTTAAGGCAAGATAAGTGGAGAGGAATTTGCTGAGGGAGAAGGAGGGAGACAGCATGTATAACAAGGAAACACAAGGCGAAAGAGTAGCTCTGTCACCAGGGAAAGTCAAGGGAAGTGGAACAAAAGGAGGTCAAGATTGGAGTAGTAGCTGGGTACGAGCTCAAAGAGACGCAGTTTTAAGCACATCTGTCTGTGGAGAGCTTGAAAAGCTAGAGACAGAAGTTTTTTTCATTAGGATATTTCTCTCTGGTTGAACAGTCATTAATTAGATGACATCTGAATATCAATGGAAATAATTCAGTCAGAGCTGACTGGTGCTTTCCATCCAGACCCACCCGCTAGTGAACTAGTATTAAATATTGTTATGTCAATTAAATTAATCGTTTTGGTTTTGGGCTAGAAGGGTTCGTTAGCATCTAGTGTCTGATCTCTTGCATAACACGGAGGGTGGGGGAAGTGCTGTGCTCTCTAAGGCAAAACTCAAGACCTTCAGATTATGACAGAAACACTAGAAGCTCTGCTAAGAACGTACCCCCGTAAAATGAGTCCAGCCAGCCGGCCCAGGGTCCTAACACTAACGCACATGTACACATGCAGTGTTGTTGTCTCCCATGTTGAAATCTTCCGATAAAACATGGCATCACATACATGCTGATTAGTAACATATTAATGTCTACCTTGCCTTTGTGTTTCAGCACTCCTTCCACCTGCTACCAATCCATATTCCCATCTCTTCTTCCTGCACAGCACCTCTTTTAAGCCTACTATTTTCAAGGTGCACCTGTGAGTCACTTGCCTTCAGTAAATCCCCTGTACATTGAAGGATTCTCTCCCCAGAAGGAAATCCCATCCTCCTCCTCATCTGTATTCATTGCTGCCTTCCTCTGAAGAAGGCTGCACACGCCAGCAATCAATTTCTTTAGGCAGCTTTCCTGTCTTTAGCACTAAGTGACTACTTCTTAGATGGATAGGGGAAAGCTGTAGCCTGTGGGCAGTAATATTCATCATGGCAGTGAAGAGCTTTCCAATTCGGTATGTGGCTGGGGGCTTGGAAGGAAGAAGAGGGCTAAAATTCTGCCAGGACTGAATCCTGGCAATTCAAGGAGTCCAGTATCCTGCAGGATGGGAGGCCAGATTAAATAAAATCTATCCCCATCTCCATCTTCCAGCTGCTGAATGCCAAGAGAAATATTGTTTTCATTTCATCGTTAATCTGCAAATAAAGTTTGTCTTTAGGAATAGCACAGAGGGGTGGGGAGGAAAGTGAGGGGCAGATTAATTATTTTTCCCCTTCAGACTAGGTCAGCATTACTCTATGCATAAACAAACTACAGCTCAGAAAATGAACCTTGGTGGAGAAAGTTCAGAGTAGTATTGATTCTCTAATGTTACTGCAGACGCTCAGGGTCTGCAGTGGAGTTTTAATGAATTAACGAGGAACAGAATTTGTGCCTCTCTGGGCAGACTGCATCTACGTACATGCAAAGCCGCAGAGCCAGCTGTTTGGTTTTGTTTTTATCCCACCCATGAACAGCTTCAGATGGCCATGGAATCGGGAACAGAAACACACAGGTGCATTAGAGCCTGCAGACATCAAATGATTAACCAAGCCATTAAAAGAAAAAGACTAAACATCAACCAAAAAACCCCAAGGCTTTCCTAACTCGGGCTGGAGATTTTCTGTCGGAGAGGTTTCAGAGTAGCAGCCGTGTTAGTCTGTATCCACAAAAAGAACAGGAGTACTTGTGGCACCTTAGAGACTAACAAATTTATTTGAGCATAAGTTTTCGTGGGCTACAGCCCACTTCATCGGATGTATGAAGTGGAAAATACAGTAGGAAGATATATATATATATATATATATATATATATATATACACACACAGAGAACATGAAATAATGGGTGTTATCAGACACACTCTAAGGAGAGTACAATAATATTACAACAAAAAACCTTCAAAAACAGACTCCAGCGAGAGATTGCTGAATTGGAATTAATTTGCAAAATGGACACCATTAAATTAGGCTTGAATAAAGACTGGGAGTGGATGGGCCATTACACAAAGTAAAACTATTTCCCCATGTTTATTCCCTCACCCCCACCACGCGTTCCTCACAACTTCTTGTCAACTGCTGCAAAAGGACTATTTTGATTACCACTACAAAAAGTTTTTTTCTCTCCTGCTGGTAATAGCTCACCTTAACTGATCACTCTGTTACAGTGTGTATGGTAACACCCATTGTTTCATATTCTCTGTGTGTGTGTGTGTGTGTGTGTGTGTGTGTGTGTGTGTGTGTGTGTGTGTGTGTGTGTATATATATATTCCTACTGTATTTTCCACTGCATGCATCAGATGAAGTGGGCTGTAGCCCACGAAAGCTTATGCTCAAATAAATTTGTTAGTCTCTAAGGTGCCACAAGTACTCCTGTTCTTTTTCTGTCCGAGAGTTAAGCAGATCAGCAGTGTCTTGGGGAAAGGTGCCAGAGGGAAAGACTCTTGTGGCTCGGACAATAGCTGGGTTTATGTCACACACCAATTTTTGCCCCTGTTATAGCAACATCACCTATTAGCCCACAAAGCCTGTCCATATCCAAACAAAGTGCAGGAGCAGAAATGGAAACTGCACAAACTGATTAAATAAATGCAGCTCAGGGATGATGTGCATGGCAGTGTTGCCAACTCTCATGATTTTGTCATGACTCTCATGACAATTACTGTGTTCCTTAAAGCCCCAGCTCCTGGAGTCAAGTGGATACGTGATGATTTCAGCCTTCATTCTTAAAGAAAAAGTACGTTTCTAGCCCTCATTGCTGTGGGGAAAGCTTCCAAGTGTGATCGCAGTGCACCATAAAGACTCACCCTAAAGCAGAAGGCAAATAAAAAGACCACCACATCTATTATTTTTACACAATCTCATGATTGTAACGTCAATCTCATTTTTGGTGAGCCTGACTCATGATTTTTGAACATCTGGGGTTGGCAATATTGCACAGGTTACCTCCCCTTACGCTCAGCCTCCCTTAGGCCTACTTACACCTACCTCCTGATTGTACAGGAGTCCAAACTGCTGAAGCTTACCTGCTGAGACGATGGAAGGAAGTGCAAGTTAAAACAGTCTCCTACCAATTTTAGCTTACACCTTCTAACTGGCACGTAAGTTTAACTAGCCCCCCCATACCTGGTGTGCATAAGTAGATCTAAAACTAGTGTAAAGGAGCCATATTTTCCTCTCATTTACACTGATGGAAATCTGGAGTAGCTTTATCGACTTCAGTGGTGTTACTCTCTATTATATTAATGTAACTGAAAGCAGAAATTGTCGCAGGAAGTCTAACTTACACCCCCTTACGCGCCACTAATTAATTTGGTTCTTCAGATCCAAAATCTGGTTAGTTGATTCTTTTAATAACGTAAGTTAAAGCCCATTGGGAAGGAGAAAGGCTGGCTCTATGAACCAGCCTGCAACGTATAAGGGAGCAGCAAAATGTTTCCTAACTGGGGCTATGTGGACGGAGGGGAGTAGGGGGAAGAGATTTGCTGCTTTGATGAGGGCAGCAGAATCCGTAGAGGTAGCTCTGAGGTCCTAGCAGCTCACAAATTTAACCTTTGACCCAACTATTTCATGAGAAAATTGCTGTAGTACAAAAGAAATGGAAACTCACAAGCCCTTTCTTGTCTCTTTGATCTGCTGACTACACTTACAAAGAGGTATTTGTTTAAATCAATGCTGTCACATGTCTATAATTTTAGACAGGTCTGTTCCTTTCATCCCTACTGTGAGCAAGAGTCTCAGCAGGTGTAACAAGGCATAGCTCCATTGATTTCACTAGCGCCGCTCCAATTTACACAACCAAAGATCTGCCCCATTTTATTCTTTTTTCCAGGTAACTCTGCTGGATTTTTGTGATGCTGCTTTTAAGGCAATGAAATAACCAGTGGTCACTGCTGAATCCTCACCACCAAATGCAGCCACCTTTCTCTTAAGTCACAGGCATTCCCAAATTCTGTAGCTGCTATATGGCTTCAACAACGACTTCCAAAGGAATAAATAAGGGCTGAGGGGCAGATTTGTAAAGGTATTTATGTGCCTAAAGATGCAGCTAGGCACCTACTGGGATTTCAAAAGCACGTAGGCACCTAACTCCCATTGTAGTAAATGTGAATTTAGCATTTTGTAAATCTCATGCAACAACCATCTGCATCCTTAGGTGCCTAAATATCTTTAAAAATCCAGCCCTCAGCCTGTGGGGTAATGCAGCAGAAAGCTGGTCCGAATCTTTCCTCTTTATTCTCCTAAAAGCAAAGGATTATTTCTTCCTCTTCGGCAGCTGGGATCTGACATCCTGGTGCCCTGCTGTGTTATTAATCATTGAAACACTCTTCTCTCCCTCATTCCCCCTGAACTTGTGGATTTGTTATGCAAAAAAACTGTAGCTCAGAAAGTAGTTGACAAAACACAACCCTGAAAGCAGCACAAATGCCAGTCTTAAATGCTGCTAACATTTCCCCCTCTCTGCCCCAGAAAAAAGGGGACAGTGAGTGCGGTGATGCTGGGAAAAGGTGTATCTGCTTGGTGGCAGCAGTGCAATATGTGAACATACAATTCTAGGACTGTGACGTTTGTACTGCAGCATTGCTGGGGATGGGAGCAGGAGGGTAGTCAACTGACTCCCATTCAACATTTTTCACCCTCATGTGTTTCTTCTCAAAGGTTTCTGTCTAATACCAAAGCAGTACAAGGGGATGTATTTTCTAGCATGAATGATGGGGCTGTGATGTAACAAGAAATGTTTGGTTGAGAATTCTTTGGGAGTGTCTTAATCATAAGCACAGCGAGTATTTTGGTCTCATGGAGAGAATGAGACGTGGATTAGACCGATTCTTTATTCTAGCTGAATTCCAAGGAAAATGAGTGCTGACAACTCCAAATTCTGCACGTAAGAAGATAAGAGTTCAGATTCTGATACTTTTATTCTCATTCTTGAATAGATTACTCCGCAAATAGTCCACTGAAATCAGTAGGACCACTGATTGTGTGCAGAGTGCTATTCAATATGAGTAAGGGTATAGGAATCTGGCCCATAGACCAGTCAGACTCACCGTGACTTCTGACCCTGATTCATACAACCAGGCTAAATTTAAATTTGAGTTAAATTTAACCAGAGATGGACAAAGGACACCATAATGGAAGGATGGATGTATAGCACCAAACTAACACCATGATGGCAAAGGGCAAGGTGAGATTCTATCAGGGATCTGCACATGTGCTGCAAGTTGTTTGTGGGTCTGTTGGTAAATACAGTAGTGGCACTGGAGCTTTAACTCTCCTAGTAGCTCTAAGAATTCATTACCACCAACATATAGTGATTTAAAGATGTGAAGCCTACCAGTTATGGAGGGATAGTCATGATCAGTGTCGGACGAATAAGAGTGGTGCATTTCTAGCAGTGGACTCTCAACCACAAAAAATAAATCTTCAGTGGATACAAATATTTATTAAAAAGTAGAAATCTGAAGGCAATGGAGAGAGAAGAGGAAGAGGAGAAAAAGAATAGAGAAGTTAATGAAGGAGAAGCAGCATGGAGGAGAGAAGAAAATAGCATTGGTTCATTCTGTATTTGCCATATGACACTATATAGCCTTTATGGAACTGAAGCTGCAAGTAAAAAGACATATAGCATAGATGGGGAATAAATAGATGACTGGTGAAACAGGCAGATTAATATTAGGACAAGCAGGAAAAACTAAAGAATTCAAAGAGAGAGACTGAGAGCGCAAGCGCATGCACAAAGTTCTGAGCTGTCCTTTTATTGTGTCTTGCAGATAAACTCTGAATCATAAGTGTCCTCAGCAATAACTTCTGCCTGTCAGCTGGTGCTTTCGCCTGTCCAGACATAAGGCAAAAGTCAGATAAACTCTCTTCAAATGGGTGATGTGTGAAAAGACCCTCAGTCAACAAGCAACTCTACAATAGATGTATTTTCCACTCATTTTTCCTACCTACTTTAAAAGGGAAAGCGTGTCCACCTGGCGGCTTCGCTATCTAGCAAAGACAATATTCTGTGGCATCTCAGCCCCAACCAGCTCTGTTCCCATAACAGCATGGCAGGCTCCCTCACTTCGCTTGCAGGAAAATGTTCTTTCTGAAGGTGGATTTTCACATCAAGGAAACCTTAGAAATCTACTGCATATTCTGAAGATCAATTAATATTCCTCCTTTTGTTTCTCCTACTTTACCTTTCAGTTTTTATAAGTAAAAAATATAATAGTACTTTGCATTTCTATAGAATCTTTCATTACAGTAACATCAATCATTTTACAAACATTAAAGAAGTCTCATAACATCCTGTGAAGTAGAAAAAGGTACCTCATTTACAAATGAAATGAAGTCACCTTTGCATTGGAATGCAGCACTTGTTTAATAGTACAAAGGAAACAGCACAGCAGTAAGACAGGAATGCAGAATTCCATATCCAATTGAAACTGCAGGGGAAATATAGGTTGTTGGACTGTAATTATTGCATGTTTAAATTTGATTAGGATATCAGTGTTAACACTATTTTCTGACTAAAAGTGCCATGGGATCTTTGGTGACCACAGACGCTCTGAACCTCTGTTGGATGTCTCATCTGAAAGACTTCACCAGCCTCCAGCAGCACAGTGCTCCCTAATGCTAGGCTGAGCCACTGGTTCGGCATCACCTCAGAAGGAAGAATGGCACTCCTCCAGCAGCACCATCACCTTCTGCAGAATCTTCCATGACGTTCTCCCCACCTAGCCCAAACCCTGTTTAGTTTGTGAAATCTGACCACAACCCAAGCTGCAGGAGGACACAGTGGGACATACTCTGATAAATGGGTTTGGTGAATTTTTGTGGCTGCCTGCCCCATTTCCTTACAAAGCATTTAATGGGAACAAACCTCCACATTCTAGTGAGCAGACACTAAGTAGCACCAGGGGCGGCTCCAGGCACCAGCACGCCAAGCGCGTGCTTGGGGCGGCATGCCGCAGGGGGCGCTCTGCCGGTCGCCGGGAGGGTGGCAGGCAGCTCCGGTGGACCTCCCGCAGGCGTGCCTGCTGAGGGTCCGCTGGTCCCACGGCTCTGGTGGACCTCCCGCAGGCATGCCTGCAGAGGGTCCGCTGGTCCCGCGGCTCTGGTGGACCCTCCGCAGGCACATCTGCAGGAGGTCCACCGGAGCCACGGGACCAGCAACCGCCAGAGCGCCCCCCGCGGCGTGCCGCTGTGCTTGGGGCGGCGAAATTGCTAGAGCAGCCCCTGAGTAGCACACACTGTGGCTTACTCTAATGGGCACATCACTTTACGCGCAAGCTTCACCATTTGTTCTGCCGTCTAATTACAAAATGTAAAATGAACATCATTCATAACTGCATCATAAAAAGTGAGCTATGAGTGATTTAAAGGCATGGGGTAAGCTCTTTATTTAATGCAGCAGGCATTTGCTAGGTTTTCCCTGGGTCATCTTTCAGGCATTCAACTGGAAGAAAGTAGAAGGTAACTGCTTTCCCTGGATATCGTAAAATGTGTTCCTGACAAGCAAGGATTAATTCCAAGTGTTTTCCATGCAACCTTAGTTTTACAGTAGTGTGTGCGCATTATTGTCAGTTTTATACAAATACACACATGCATATTTTAAGAACAAACATACAACACCAAACTCTGACGATGAGGTCAAAGTCCAACTCTGGCCCCATCTACACGGGCAAGTTTCTGTGCAGTAACTCCTGAGGTGTACACACTGCCAAGCCACTTACTGCACAGAGACGACACAGTTGTAGCGCTCTAAAAAAACCCACCCCGACGAGAGGTGTACAGCTTTCTGCGCCGGGGCTACAGCGCTACAGTGCCAATGTAGGCACCATGGTGACTTACAGCGCTGTGACTGGCCTTGGGGAGGTGTCCCACAATGCCTGATCTCACCACTCTGGTCATTGGTTTGAACTCTACTGCCCTGCCCTCAGGTGATCAACTGTCATCCTCACCCTGTAAATTCCTTTGCAAATTTGAAAATCCCCTTCCTGTTTGCTCGGTGATGTGTGCAGTGGTCTCAGCGCATCTTTCCAGGCGGCCATGCCTGCTCCACGCACCAGGCGATTCCCCGCTTCGAGCAATGCCGAGCTGCTGGACCACATCAGTATTTGGGGAGAGGAGGCAGTGCAGTCACAGCTGTGCTCCAGCCATAGGAATTATGATACCTACAGACAGATTTCACAATGCATGACAGAAAGGGGCCATGACCGGGACACACTGCAGTGCAGGTCAAAGTGAAGGACCTGTGGAACGCCTACCACAAGGCACAGGAGGCAAACCGCCACTCTGGTGCTGCGCCCACTAGCTGCTGGTTCTACAAAGAGCTGGACACGATACTCGGTGGTGACCCCACCTCCACTGCAAAGTCCCCGGTGGATACTTCATTGGCTTCATTGCCAGTCGAGAATGGACTGAGCCAGGAGGAGGAAATCTTGGATGAAGAGGGGGACCCAGAGGCAGAGGATGACTGGGAGAGGCCAGAGATGCATGCAGTCAGAAGCTCTTTTCTACCCTGGAGGAGCCTAGCCAGTCACAGCTGTCAGATCTTGGTGAAACGCAAACAGGAGAGGAGGCCCCAGGTAAGTGGATCTGATTTTCGCAATTGCTGAAGCGATTTGTTGGGGGCAGAAGGGTTGCAGAAATCAGGCTTGTCTCCCACCGCATGCCTAGTCTGAGTGGCAGAACAGGCTGCTGATTGACTCTCTTACTTCACGGGAATCTGCCTCAGAGATCCCCAGGAAACTCTTGTGGAGATACTGGGCAATCCACTGCCACAGGTTCCTTGGCAGAGCTGCTTTGTTCCTTGCCCCATTAACGGTAACTTAATGGCTCCACTCTCTACCTGCAGCATTCCACTCCTTTCTCCTCACAGTCTAGCAGTGAGGACTCCCACTACCCACTGCACTCAACACCCATCTCTCTGCAGTTTGGCCCTGCTGAAGTACAGCACCCACTGCACTGTACTCCAAAGGAGAAGGTTGGATAGATAATCCCTGGATATACGTAAATCTGTAGCCATCTCGGGACCCCTCCTCCTCGTGATACCTTCCCTTCCCCCATCCCCCTCCCTGCTGATGAATTTTTTCGTTTGACTCTCTCCTCCGGTTGTTGTTTTTCAACAAAAGAATTGTGTTGATTTGAAAGCAATCTTTATTCTATTAAGTGGTTGGGGGGGAGGGTAGCTCGGTGGTTTGAGCATTGGCCTCCTAAACCCAGGGTTGTGAGTTCAATCCTTGAGGGGGCCATTTAGGGAACTGGGGTAAAAATCTGTCTAGGGATTGGTCCTGCTTTGAGCAGGGGGTTGGACTAGATGACCTCCTGAAGTCCCTTCCAACCTTAATCTTCTATGATTCTAAGTGAAAGCAAAAAGAGCACTGCAAAGCAATATACAATTATGTTAAGGCCCCTTCTTCCATCATGTGCACCAATCACCTCCTAGCATTCCAAGCACAGCAACAAATATTAGTGGCTTGCTGCCTCAAGGCATCCCTGATCCTTATGGCCCCGCGCTGTTCCCCTCTAATAGCCCTGGTCTCTGGCTGTTCAAACTCAGCCTCCAGACACCGAGCCTCTGCGGTCCAGCCCTGAGTGAAGCTTTCACCCTTCCCTTCACAAATATGATGGAACGTACAGCCTGAGGCTACAAGCATAGGAATATTGTCATCGGCCATGTCCAGCTTCCCATACAGGCATTGCCAGCGGGCTTTTAAACAGCCAAAAGCACACTCCACAGTCATTCTGCACTTGCTCAGCCTGTTGTTGAACCACTCCTTGCTGCTGTCAAGTTGCCCCGTGGATGGCTTCATAAGCCACAGCATCAAGGGGTAGACGGGATTGCCAATGATCACAATGGGCATTTCGACTTCCCCTACAGTGATCGTCTGGTCCGGGAAGAAAGTCCCTGCTTGCAGCTTCCTGAACAGGCCAGTGTTCCGAAAGATGCATGCGTCAGGTACCTTTTCAGACCAGCCTGTGTTAATGTCTGTGAAACATCCACGGTGATCCACAAGCTCCTGGAGGACCACTGAGAAATACCCCTTGCAATTAATGTACTCAGTGGCTAGGTGGTCTGGCGCCAGAATTGGAATGTGTCTGCCATCTATCGCCCATCCGCAGTTAGGGAAGCCCATTTGTGCAAAGCCAGCCACAATGTCATACACGTTGCTGAGAGTCATGGTCTTTCAGAGCAGGATGCAATTAATGGCCCCGCAGACTTCCATCAACACAAGTCCAAAGGTCGACTTTCCCACTCCAAACTGGTTAGCAACTGATCGGTAGCAGTCTAGAGTAGCCAGCTTCCACAGTGCAATCGCCACACGCTTCTCCAACGACAGGGAATCTCTCATTCTCGTGTCCTTGTGCCGCAGGGCTGAGGTGAGCTCATCTCACAGTCCCATGAATGTGGCTTTCCTCATATGAAAGTTCTGCAGCCACTGCTCATCATCCCAGACATGCATCATGATGTGATCCCACCACTCAGTGCTTGTTCCCCAAGCCCAAAAGCAGCATTCCACAGTGGTCATCACCTCCGTGAAAACCACAAGCAATCTCGTGTCATAGCTACTACATGTGGTGAGATCAACGTTGCACTCCTCTTGCCTTTGTAGTTTAAGGAATAACTCCACTGCCACTCATGACGTGTTGGTCAGAGCGGGTAGCATGCTGGTCAGCAGTTCGGGATCCATTCCTCCAGCCTGAAAGAGGCAGGGCATGCAGTACACAAACTGTTGAAAGATGGTGCCAAATGTGGCTGGAAGCACAGGGTTTGCTGGGATGCGAAGCAATGCATCACAGGGCATTGGGACTGGACCCAGGATGCCCTGCAACCCTCTCTGCCTTCCCACAAGTCTTAGCGGCAGAAGAGAAAGAGGTGCTCAATGGGACAGCTGTCCAGAATGCACCACTCCAAGTGCGAACACGCCATTGACAGCTGCCTGCGCAGTGTGAACACACGACAGCAGTTTTTCTTCGGCGCTCTCTGAGCGGCGCTGTGACTGCCAGCACTGTAACTTTGCCAGTGTAGATGTGCCCTATGACACTTTACCATGGATTTGTGTGTCTATTGCATTTTTAATAGAGTGGGTGGCACACAGCTTTACCCTACTGGGAATATCGGGTGGGGGGGTGGGAGGATTGTGCTTACTTTAAAAGTGGATGGAATTGCTGCTGTGGCAAAGCAACAATAATGAATCACCATAATGGAAGTCTTAATTATTCAGCATGTCAAGGCTACAGTCGGCATTGTTGTGAATGGGATGTATCTAGCCTGTAAAATTTCAAGTGTTCTTCACGACATTCTTGTGCACACTGGAGCCCAAGTTTCTCATATGCACGATAGGCTGAGGTGGAATGAGGGGAGCCAATAGAAATAAGAGCAAGCTCTGGAGTTGTATTCTGTGACTGTCAAAGTGGCAAACAGCACCTGACCATATCCTGGGGTGCTGTTATAGGAACTGGTTGTCTTCATGTGGCCTGGAACGTTGCAGATATGCACACCACTGTGCTTTATTAGCAACTAATTCTCTTACCAAATATGAAGCTCTACCCAACACGCCTAGCAGAATACATGCTGCGTTGCGTACATATCAGGGTCATTTTTCCAGGGGGTTGGGGATGTATGCCATTTGATACCACAATGGATGGCTAGACTGACTAGATTTTAAGCTGCTTTGAGTCTTGCACAATGTCAAACATAGCACTGGGGACTGAATAAATCATTCAGATATACTGTTGTTGTACTGATCAGGTGTGGAGAGTCTTGAACCCAGGTCTGTTGGGTTACCAAGCTAGAACTTCACACTCTGTGCCATCACACTGCAATGTCAGACAACAAAAATGTAGCTAAGACCCTGCTGCCAGAAACTACACCCACTGACTCAGCTTCCTACTCCTGTCCCATCCCATGTCTGAGCAACTAGTTCAGAGGTGGGCAAACTAGGCCCACGGGCCACATCCAGCCCACGGGACCGTCCTGTCCGGCTCTTGAGCTCTCAGCCAGGGAAGCTAGCCCTCAACCCCTCCCCTGCTGTCCCCCCTTCCCTGCAGCCTCATCTCGCCATGCCGCCAGCGCTCCTGGCGGCGGGGCTGCGAGCTCCTGCCGGGAAGCGCAGCTGTGAAAGCTGCTGGGTGTAGTGTATTAAATTGCTCCCCGTAGGAATGTGCTACTTACAGAACACCAGGACTGGCAGCCATTAGTAGTACACCGTAAGCACATTCCTACGGGGAGCAATTTAATACACTCCATCAGCCCTCCATACACTTTTGGAACCCCAATGTGGTCCTCAGGCCAAAAAGTTTGCCCACCCCTGAACTAATTGCTAAGGCTGCTACTGACCAGATCTCTGAGACCAAGTCCCTCGCTCCTTGCCTGGGTTCCCACTCCTTGCTCTCATTATCACTCCTTGTTCCTTCTTCCTCACCCTAATCCCAGTGACTGACTCTGGATTGACCCTTGGCATAACTACTGACTGAGACCTTGAGTTCACCCCCCGGATCTAACCACTAAGCCAAACTACCCTGTGACGGGCCCTGACCTCAGTTAAAAAACCCTGCCTCTGATAATACGGAGAGGACTATAAAAAAGACCAAGTAGTAAATGGCTGTGATAGACCAGCTCGCTGATAAACAGAGAGACGTGATAACTGGCATGGCCTCTACCCTGGATTGATACCGCTCATGGTCCGCTGCTAAGAAGTGAACAGTGCTTAAAAAGATGAAGAGTCCATATCAGAGCTAACGCCTGGATAGGCAGCATTGTCCATCCTTAGTGGAGTTAAAAATCCATCCCAAATTCAGGTCCAGTTTTGTAAAGTTCATTGCAAATCAGGTCTGAGATCCTTAGACTTGAGGCAAGGCATCATGGGATTAACGGCACTGTCTGAATAGTACCTGTGCCTGATAGCTCAATACTTCAGATACCGACGTCTGTGTTTGAAGACAAAACAAATGGTCATTTAGGGGTCAATAAAATTCCTGCTAAAATAGGACCTCCCTTCTACTGGCCAAGTTGACAAGAAGTTGTAAAGCAAATCAATAGAGGTGGGTAGTGATAATATTATTGATAAAGCATCCTCTTTGCCAAGACACTCTGGGCTCTGTGTTACACTAAAAACCACCTTCTAACATTCAGAAACATTAATAAAAAGATAACTCTGTACCCAGCGGCCAAGGATAGATCAACAACAGATGAACTGGATGAAAGACAGGCAGAAATCAAAGAGATACATTCTGGAATAGTATCCGCATATCAGACAAGGGAGTTAAAAGAAAAATAGGCATGCAGCCAAAAATAAATGTTTTAAATGTCTATATACTAATGTGAGACGCTTAAAAGCTAAAATAGGTAGAACTGGAATGCCTGGCAATGGAAGAGGACTTTGACATAACGGTCATTTCCTAAACATAGTGGAGTGACAAAAAGCAATGGGACACTATACAGAAAGGACAGAATAGATCACAAGCATAAGAGAACATTGTTATATCTGAAAAATTCCATAGCATCTACTGAGATAACATTATTGAGTGGAGGGGACTACACAGTAGAAACTGCAAGGATACAAAGCCTAAGTCTTAAGAATATAAATCTATTAGTAGGGTTATGCACACAAGTCCAAAGCAGTTAAAAAGACTTGCAGTAAATTCCTGGCCCCACTGAAGTCAATGGGAGTTTTGCTATTTACTTGACTGGAATCAGGATGTCACCCTCAACATTCATCTGGATAACAAGAACATACACATTGCATCAGATAAAACTAAAAATATATATACCGAAATAAACCTTCATGTTTCAAAGTATAAGTCAACCACAAGCTAATGGGGATTAGAAAGAAATTCTCCCATTGGGAGAGGTTTATACGTTTCCTGCTCCTTTCTCTGAAGTCTCTGGTACTGCCTGTTTGCAGGTGTGATACTGCATTAGACAAACCACTGGTCTAATCCAATATGGCAAATTATGTTCCAAATCCAGTGATACAGTGCAAAAAGGAGATAAGGGGCAGAGATGCAGGTAGTAAATATGGACTCAAGAGTGATCATAAAAACCCACCTGCAATAAAAATATCTAAAGGAGATTTTTAAAACTGGGAAGATGTGGACTAAGAGGGATGTCACCCAGAAAAACATTCAGGTCTACAACTCACCACTGCACAGGCATGATCACTGGCAAACCTGAGACGGGATGGTGAGATGCCTACCTAAAAGGTGGGTACTGCCAGAGCAGTTACCCATCAGTACTAAGTTGAAAGAAGCTGTCTCAAATAGAGCCAGAGCCCACAACTGGAAAAATGATTAGATTGCCAACTTTAAGCCAGAGTGAAGAATGCTAGGCGAGAGCAATAGGGCTAGAATTACTCAGATCAGCGAGCAAACATTCTGAACAAACTGCCAGGGACCTGCCACATGATCCAGTTTTATGATAACAAGTGCATATGTTATTGTGTTATGGGTTAGTGAAGGGTACATAAGGGTGCAGCTGACACAAAATACGCAACTGAAGATAACACTTTCCTATCATGTCCGATGCATGTGGCTTTCAGAAAGTGATGCCAGCTTTCTTATCCTGCCTCACAAGCTCAAAATGTGTCCCATCAGACAAGGCAGGAGCAAACACTTCTCTTTTCTCTGTGATGAGGACGAGGGAGCTCCAGCAAACCCAGCCAATGACATTAGCCATGCTCTCCTAATCAGAGGTCATATTGGCAGGTTACATGGAGCTAGAGATGTATTGTTATGTATCGCAGCTGTACTGATGACAGAACCATAGAAATGTAGGACTGGAAGAGACCTCGAGAGGTTATCAAGTCAAGTCCCCCAGGCGCCCCACCCCACGTGGCAGAACCAAGTAAACCTAGACCATCGTTGACAAGTGTTTATCCAACTTGTATTTAAAAGCTTCCAATGATGGGGACTCCACGAGCTCCCATGGAAGTCTATTCCAGAGCTTACCTACTCTTAGGGTACATCTTCACTACCCGCCGGATTGGCGGGTAGCAATCGATTTCTCGGAGTTCGATATATCGCGTCTCATCTAGACGCGATATATCGAACCCCGAACGCGCTCCCGTCGACTCCGGAACTCCACCGGAGCGAGTGGCGGTAGCGGAGTCGACGGGGGAGCCGCGGACGTCGATCCCGCACCGTGAGGACGGGTAAGTAATTCGAGCTAAGGTACTTCGACTTCAGCTACGCTATTCACGTAGCTGAAGTTGCGTACCTTATATCGACCCCCCCCCCCCGAGTGTAGACCAGGCCTTACAGTCAGAAAGTTTTTGCTAATATCTAACTTAAATCTCCCATGCTGCAGATTAAGCCCATTACTTCATGTCCTACCTTCAGTGGACATGGAAAACAATTGATCATCATCTTCTTTATAACAGCCTTTAATATATTGAAAGATTGTTATGAGCTCACCCTCTAGTTTTCTTTTCTCAAGACTAAACATGCATAGTTTTTTTAACCTTTCCTCATAGGTCAAGTTTTCTAAACCTTTTATTATTTTTGTTGCCCTCTTCTGGACTCTTTCCAATTTGTCCACATCCTTCCTAAATTGTGGTGCCCAGAATTGAACACAGAACTCCAGCTGGGCCTCACCAGTGCCAAGTAGAGCAGGATAATTACCTCCTGTGTCTTATATACAGCATTCCTGTTAATACACCTCAGAATCGTATTAGCCTTTTTTTTTTTGCAGCTGCAGCACATTGATGACTCATTTAGTTTGTGGTCCACTATAACCCCCAGATTCTTTTAGCAGTTCTACCACCTAGACAGTTATTCTCCATTTTGTAGTTGTGCATTTGATTTTTCCTTCCTAAGTGAAGTACTTTGCACTTGAAATTCAGTGCAAGTGGAAGACATCTTGTTGAATTGAGACCAAGCCTCCAATTTGTCAAGGTCATTTTGAATTTTAAACCTGTCCTCCAAACCTGAATTTTAAACCTGTCCTTGCAACACCTCCCAGCTTGGTGTCATCTGCAAATGTTATAAGCATACTTTCCATCCAAGTCATTAGTAAAAATATTGATTATTACCAGACTCGGGACTGCGAGAACCCACTAGATATGCCTCCCAATTTGACAACAAACCATTGATAACTACTTTTTGAGTACAGTTTTTCAACCAGTTGTCCACCCTCCTTATAGTAAATTCCTCTAGATCACATTTCCCTGGACTGTCATGCAGAACTGTCTCAAAAGCCTTACTAAAATCAAGGTATATCATGTCTACTGCTTCCCCCTATCTACGAGATCAATAATACTATCAAAGAAGTAAATTAAGACAGTTTGGCATGATCTGTTCTTGACAAATCTGTGCTGTCTATTCCTTGTAATCCCATTATCCTTCAAGAGCATACAAACTGATTGTTAAATAAGTTGCTCCAGTATCTTTCCAGGTACAAAAGTTAGGCTGACTGGTCTATAATTCCCTGGGTCCTCCTTGTTCCCCTTTGTAAAGATAGGTACTACATTTGCCCTTCTCCGGTCTTCTGGGACCTCTCCTGTCCTTCAGAAGTTCTCAAAGATAATTGCTAATGGCTCCAAGGCTGCTTCAGCTAGTTCCTTAAGTACCAGAGGATGATACTCCTATCTAGACTCATCTCACAAAAAATACTTCAGAGACACTAGGCAACAGGAGAGATATTTAAGGGAATCTGCATTTCTAACCCCTTGCTAATGACATACTGACTTGTCCATAATGACTTGTCCATCAAAACCAGTTGATTCTTGTCTTCTCAGATTTACTGAAGCTACTGGGGGGGATTTAAACATACCGCCAACTTCCTTTAGTAGCAGAAGCAACAAACAGCCCATGGTCGGTCACATCAAGAGCTGCAAAGAGGGCCAAATCAAACATCCATTAGAGATTCTTGCACTAGACACAGGGAGACACAGCCAGACTCTTCCCCCAGTGAAACAGGATCATTGATGCAATCATTTTTTACAGACATCTGCCCTTTGAGATGCTGCATTTGAAGTGGGCAGCAGAGAACTGGTTTGCTACATAAATGCTACATCCTGATCTTAAGTGTGCAAATGCAAAGCTACCTTCAAATTTGATGAACTTGGTCAAATAGATGCTCAAACAGCTTTAACAGCTTACTCAGTGCTGGATTAAACTCTTCTGGTCATGTGATCGTTCTGTCAAACTCACGATGCATCTTATTAGAGGGAAGAGTCAGAAACCCAGCAACAGGTGTTATTAAACACAAAAGATTGCTACATATAAACCACGTTCAGGTCATCGCACAAACCCCTTCAAGTACCGAGGTAGCAACAAAGAAAACTGCACACCTAATTAATGAGGTTTCCAAAACAAGCAGACAGTTTTGTAAATTGGGCTTCCTAAAACAGGGCAGCCAGGAGTCAGGAGAAAGGAACTCTTGGGTAGAATCAGTCATACATAGGTACATGCAGGCAGCTCATTAAAAAGTCCCTTGGTGCTGAATCTACCTGGGAATAAGCAGGTCCATTTGTCTTGTGGTCCTAGGAGATGCTTTCAGGGACTTGCGAAATGCAGGGATGGTAAAGTCTGTACAAACAGAGAAAGGGAAAACAAAACAGAAATAATTCCCTCCCCCGCCCAAATTTGTCCTGTTCATCCATGTACCAAATTGCTACATTCACCTGTAGAGTGCACTCATCAATCTGAAAACAGGACCTCCATGGATATAACAAGCAGTGAGACAGCAATGGAAGGGTGAAAAGTTAGGCAAGGGAGTAAGGGTTCCCATGGGGTGCTAAGCCACAGCTCTCTGGAAGGGGTGATGAGGATACACACTGCCCCATCAGGAGATGGAAGGACAGTACAGCTAGGTGCAGTGTTTGTCTGCATGGGTCCAGCATTACTGGTCTGCATGGAAGGGATGAATGGGACCAACATGTCCTATTTGCCTCACCCTAGGAGACTCACACCTATGAGGGTGCTAGGCTGGAGCAGTCTTTGCCTCAGGAGAGGTGCCCAGGGGCATACCATGGGTGAGGAGTGTCCTTGTCCCAAAACAGGGGGCTGGACACAATTAGGGCACAAAGAGAGGCAACAGACTGAAGAACCTGACATCCAAAGAAAAAAAGGAGTAAACTGATGCCTAGACGGCAGCCTTACAAAACCTTGAGATGGATTTAAGCATCTCCACTGCTGATCAGCTCCAAGACCAATGAATCTTTTCTGAACACAAGTTAAAACCTATACCAGGATTTTCAAAAGCTACCCAAGGGAACTGCTTGCCAACAGCTCTACCGCTGCCTATGACACAGGCCCCCCCATTCTCTTTATCATGATTTTTGCACAGAAGAACTTTCTGTCAATTTCCTTCTGTGTCGGAGGTGACAGACTCCTAGACCAAAATCCTGGAACTAAAGTCCATAGCTAAACACCTGGTCAGCCTCAGCAAATTTTAAACAAAGTGCCCGGGAAAGGTTAAAAACATGCTCAAAAAGCAGAAAAAATAATTCTGTAAAGATTCTAAGGTGTCCATGTTGCATCAGTACTGTTCATCCTCCTCATCCTCCTCAGTGCAAATGCACCAGCAGCTTTCTGAGGATAAAACTGACTAAATGGAAGAACTGTTTATACGCTGAATTTAAAAGAAAAAGAAATCGAAAAGCTACACAAGACCATCAGAAAAGGGAAAGAAATCCAAAGGTGATCATAGATTCCCTAGCATGAGTCCTTATTAAAAAAAAATTGTGATTAAATTTTCAAACGTGACTCATGATTTTGATTGAGTGCCACAATTTTGGGAGCCCTATTTGAAACACTTTAAAAGGCCCTGATTTTCAGAAGGTAGCTGATCAACACTTTCTAAAAAACAGTCCCCTTTAAGGTGTCTCAGATTGGCCCCCAAAACCACCCAAAAGTCAATTTAGGCCTCAGACAGGTTTCACCACATAAAGAAAAAATATTTGATTCAAGTTACTCAAGGTACATAAAGTCCTGGCTGAAACCATGTGAAGCTGTCCTTAAGGCAGATGCCTCACTTCCCCCATCAAGAAAACTCACTGGAGGGTGCTACAGCACTCCAAGAGCCAGCAGACAAACACACCAAGTGCAATTCACAGGAGGACTACTACAGCCCCACACAAATTCACGTCCTGTATTGTCATTGCTCTGGCTTCACTTACCTGTGTCAAGAGACTATATCAGATGATTAGAGACAGAGCTAGAGCTCGGTTTATTGAAAATCACCCCAACCTCCAGACTTCCATGTAATTTATACAGTAGAGGACACTGCATGTGATACGATTCATTTTTCTGTTAAGTCTCTACATTTGCCAAGAGTATAATTTGGCTCGGAGCTAGGAGGGAGATAAAAGCAGCTCTTCAGAGCTCCTGTGGACAAAACCAGGGGCCCCATATTGGAATAAGATAACTGTTTCAAGAGGCTAAAGAGAAAAAGTTTTCAATTAACTGGAATTTTTCAAAGGGCCTGAGGGAATTAGGGTGCAAAGCTCCCACTGAAATTCAAAGGAAGCTGGGTACCTAAGTCTTTTAGTCCTGGTCTACACCAAGTGGGGGTGGATCGATCTAAGTTACGCAACTTCAGCTATGTGAATAACGTTGCTGAAGTCGACGTACTTAGATCGACTTACCGTGGTGTCTTCACTGCGGTGAATTGACTGCTGCCGCTCCCCCGTCGACTCTGCCTTCGCCTCTCATGGCGCTGGAGTACAGGAGTCAATGGGGGAGCACTCGGGGGTCGATTTATCCCCACTGGATCAATCACTGCCAGCCGATCCGGCAGGTAGTGTAGACATACCCCACTCCTTTGAAAACCCTAAGCCTTAAGTACTTTCTCTAGAGCAGAACCCTCATCAGCAGAGGTGGTTTTGTCACAGTCAGCCTTGGATATGTTTTAATTGACGACCTAGAGGAGGAAGGATTCATACTCCATTAACAATCACCTGGCCTATCCAACCTTAGCCTTTATGCCCCCAAATATATACGTGTGTACTGTTTGCCCAAGAGATCCAAAACAAAGCTCCTTTGGAATTCATCCAGCTAAAATATATGGGAGTGGGGGAATATTTTTAATGAATTAAGTACCTAATAGACTGGAATAGCATTGATTAGATAAATAAGTATGCAAATAATTGTTTACAACAAAGGCTATAATAGCTACTTTATTGTATAACACACATTATATTTAGGATGCATTTTGAAAATGCATGCTGAAATTCTTTTATAAAAGTCACTAGCGCTCTTCTGTAGTAGCTACTTTTGAGTGCAGAATATTGTTAATTAAGGACACCCTAAAATCCTGATTATTGTCTTGATACAGTGGCCATCACAACTAAACGCCTGTTTTTTTAAAAAATTCTCTAAGACTTAAAGCTGTTTGTGGAATAAGAATATGATAATCATTGCATTTCATCTTTATTTCTTCTCCCCCTAACCTCTGTTTGGCAACTTCTGTATCAGAAGACTGGGGCTTAGAATTGGAAATCTATTTCACATGGAGTTAAAAACCACATCGCTATATGATATTGTCTAAATATACCCTCATTTCATAATATTTTTATTAAAACTGTCCCAATTAAACAATAGTCATTGCCATTCACTATCATTAATGGGACACCAGCTTAAAATTGAGTTGACTTAAATTATATATAAGGGTAAAATTTTCAAAAACACGTAAGTCACTTAGGAGCCTAAGTCCCATTTTGAAAAGGTACCCAAAAGTAATTTCAGCTACTGCATCTGTCCCAGAGCCCCCTGCCAACTCCTTTTTTTTTTTGGCATTTTTTTGCAATCACTTCTTCATATTTAATTTTTTTTCTCCCCTGTTGCTGTGTAGAACAATAGGGAAAACTGTCACAGTACAAAAGGAGAAAATGGTGAAAATGACTGCACACAAAGAGCTGAGAAATGAACACCAAAACATAGACAAAAATAACATTTTTCTTCTAATATTTCAGTTATTGTAATATTGCGTGTTGATTATAATAGCAAAGAAAGTTTCAGCAAAAAGTGCAACTTTTAAATTGACAGTGTCACTTTAAGTTAAATTGGTTACTTGGGAAACTTCCCAATAAAGCCACAATTCAAATTCAAGACCCAATCCTTCTCCCTTAAAGATGGTGCCAGAACTCCCAGGAACTTCAAAGGGAGCAGGATCAAGTCAGAACAGCCTATCCGGTCTCCCCGCTGCTTTGAATTAATTTCCTTTAAAAAACTAACTGCACTTAGACCATGTTATGAACTAACCTCGTTCCCCTTTCCACATACATGGAGTTTGTTTAGAATTGCACAAAAAACCCATGACTTCCATTGGTGACCAGTCACTTACACAAGTAGTCCCATTCCCTGCAGTTAGACTACTCTTGCGAGTAACTGCTAACCATTGTTAGATATAAAGGGTTCACACCAAGCAGCCCTAAGCTATTCTTTTTCACACTTGCATAGTTTAAAAACTTTAAAATATTTGCCCTCAAACAGATATTTAGGCCTCTTATGCCAAAGACAATGTTTTTTTACTTCTGAAGTATGAAGTTTTAAACAAAGGAAGATTTAATGGATACTCTGGCGCAGCCTGAACTAGTGTCAGGCAGATGTGCCTCTACAATGCATTCTGATGCACTAGTTATATCGTCATCAGAGAGTTCTCTTATTACATCTCTGTCAATCCAATCTCCAGCCCAGGAACTTGCCCTAAGAATCTGTGATAAAGCAATTGAGTGGAGAAGGGGACTTGCTCGGCTGCTATTGTTTTAATGCTCAAGTGGCTTTCTGTGTTTACTTCTGAGCTGCTTTTTTTTTAATTGGATAATAAAAGGGAATTGGTTTTTCAAACCCGTGGAGACCTCCCCAACAACGTTAGATCTGATTTTCTATTTTTCAAAAGCAGTTTCAAATAAAGTTCTGCAAAAGATAAACAATCTGATTTATGAATTCTCTCTTCAGCATATATCCTGGTTCAAAAAAAAAAAGTAAAAAGAGGTTTGTATTTTATCAACTATGGGTCTTGGACATTTAATTATTTTCATTAAGTTGCTCTTTGCACAGTGTCTTTTGAGTTCTGGCTCTTATCTATCTGTATTTATTTCAACAGAATTGATTGAACATGCTTTTCAAGTCCCTCGTACAACCTGATGTATATGTTTTTGCCATGGGACAAAATCAGTCTGTTCAATATGTACACCTACTGTTCTTATGTAATCATTAGAACATGACTTCCAAAGCTGGCACATTTCTAAGTCCCACAGCTGTCACTTGTTATTTAGAATTCTAATTGAGGCAGAATCTTGTTAGCCAAAATTGAACGCCCACTCCACAAAAAGCCAGCTCACACACACAAGTGATTAAACCATTTGGATAAAACAAACAACCAGCCCAATTCTACAGTATGCACAAAACACAAACTACATCTGAGCTGAACCCCATTTCTTTGTTGAAAGCTGAAAGTTTTTTCAAATCTATTTCATTTTTTCAGGCTCTTGTTTTCCTGGTTCTGGACAGAACTAGAAGCAATAAAATATCACAAGAAAGTCTGTCCTTGCAAGGTTTCCAGAGAAACTTGGTAGACTGAGGCTATATCACTATAGTATAGGCACTTCCTACATTGACTGAACGGGTTTTTCCATTGATGTATGTAATCCATCTCTCCAAGGGGGAGTAGCTCAGTTGATGGAAGAATTCTTCTGTCGACCTAGCTATATCTACACTGGGCATGCACAGGGCTCAGGGTATGCAATTTGTCACAGCCCTGAGCTATGGAACTAGGTTGATCTCAGGGCTGATAAGGTTCCAACTGGCAGAACAAGCACCCAAGCTTTTGAAAACCTTTCAAAGGTTGCCCATTATCACCCATTCTTATATACCATGCTTTATTCAATAAAACCCTACCTTTACCTTTCTGCACATGGAAACATATCTTCATGTGCACCCATACCACACACCACATTCCCCCACTAATGCATACACTTACATTCTTTCCCAGATCTTCACTAGGGCCTGATCCAAAGGTCAACGGCATCCTTTCCACTGATTCCAGTGGGTTTTGGATTAGATCTTTACATTGCAGCAGTTCTTGAAAATGTTCCATACTTTCATGAATGAGGCCAAATGTGTGTCAGAAAGGGTAGCATGCTGCCTGGATTTGCATTCACCGTTGGGTTCTTCCATCGATGACAAATGTCGCTGAAATATAGGAAAATAGGCCACGCATGCATACCATCCCTCTGAGACACCTTCTTTATATTTTTTTGGACAAGGACAAACAAAATAACAATATATCATTTGTATTGATATTAGCATCCTTAACTCCCATTCTGGAACAGGGCTCCATTGTGCTAGGCACTGTACAGTTACACAGGCAGAAACAGTGTAGAACTCATCATCTAAGCAGGCAAACAGTGAGTGCAACAGGGGATGTGTGTGTTGTGTGTGTGTGTGTGTAAAAAAATACACACACAAATTGTTAGGTACAAATATACATTGGCTTTCAGTGGCCTTAGGGATCAGTTAAGGGACAGTGTTCATGTGTTAAGGGGTGACATGTTAGAAAGGACTAGCATGTTTGTGGGAGAAGTCAACAAGAGTGTGTGGAGGCTGGCATCACAAGTGGGTAACACAATACGAGGTGGGATTAAACTACAAGAACATAGGTACCAGAAGTGTTTACTGAAACGCAGCTGGCCTCTGATGGAGTTTAGATTGATTCTTTTTGTTTTATGTTGGTTTTATTGCTTGTCCCTCCTCTGTTGCCTCAACTGCTTCAGTTATTCCCTGCAAACCTAGTGATTCCACTGACGCCTACTGACAAGGGCAGATCATTTCAACTCCCAGTAACCTTGTCACCAAGCTTAGCTATCAGGTTTGCTCTGCTTTCTGGGGTAAGAAAGGAACTGTACTTTATTCCAAAACCCTCTTTCCCCTCAGTGAAACGATTTAACCCTCTTGAGAGATCAAAGCAAACTCAGCTCTAGGCTCAGAACAAAGTGCTCTGATCTCAGCAATGTCAGGCAAAGGACCCCAGAGTCCCAGCTAAGATTAAACAGCCCTCTTTCTGTTCTTCCTGGTGGAAGCTTTGCCCGGAGAGAATGAAGAAAGGAGGGTACTACAACAATGTTCAAGAGGCACAGAAAGGGAAGCATATTTTACAGCTGGTTTAATCTCACTAGCTCTGCACATTTACAGCTTGGCAGTTTCATGTGTCCCTGTTCTCTCTGCATTGCCGTTAGTCAGCTTCCTTGATTCCCCATCTAACGCAGGCAGAGGTACAATGTCTGGCCTCCTAACCCCGCTGCTGTAAGAATATCTTTTATATGACATGCACAATCGCCTTCTGAAGAGCTGCTGATTGGTAATTGAACAAATGAGTTCAACCACAAGTTACTAGACTCGATTGTGATGGCTTGGATAGGGTGACCAAGTGTCCGGGTTTCAACTGGAACACCCGGTCGAAAAGGGGCCCTGGTAAGCTCCGGTCGGTGGTGCTAAGGCAGGCTAGTCTCTATCTGTCCTTTCTGGCACTGTGCCGCACCCTGGAACCAGCCGGGAGCTTGGGGGCGGTGCCTGCAGAGCAGCACGCGGAAACTCCTGCCCTCCTCCCCACACCTACTAGCATCAGACCTGCTGGCCACTTCTGGGCACCCTGCACCACTGACTGGGAGCTGCCCCAGGTAAGCCCGTGCCCCAACCCCTAGCCCCAGCCTTGAACCTCCCCAACCCTCACCCCCCCTGCACCTCAACCCCTGCCCCAGCCCAGAGCCCCCTCCCACACCCTGAACCCCTCATCCCCGGCCCCACCCCAGAGCCCTCACCCCTCCTGCACACACCCCAACCCGGAGCCCCCTGCTGCACACCCAGCTGGAGGCCTCACCCCCTCCAGCATCCCAAGCCTCTGCCCCAGCTCAGTGAAAGTGCGTGAGGGTGGAGGAGAGGAAGCCACAGAGAGAGGGGGAATGTAGTAAGTGGGAGACGGGGCCTCGGGGAATGGGTGGGGCTAGGGTGTTTGGTTTTCTGCCATTAGAAAGTTGGCAACCCTACTTCCATAGCAGGGCAGAATAATTCCCTCCACTGCAGGAATAACTTGAGTGAAATTCGATGGTTTGTGTTATGCAGGAATCCAGACTAGATAAACATATAGTGGGGTTCCGTCTAGCCTTAAGAGTTTATTAAATGGGAGCTGAGCTATTTTGGGGGAGTGAGGGAAGTTTTTCCCTAGCAAAAAAGAGTTACTGGAGAGTTTGCTAAGGAGGAAAGTCCAGTGTGAGGAAACAATGGAAGACTGCATGTCAATTTTTCAATTGTTCTACTCTTTGCAAAACACAAAGTTTGGGACTTTGTGTGGTTTTGCCAAGAATGCAAGTTGTTTCTGTGTTGCAGATCTGCCCAAAGCCCTTTTTCAAACATATTTTTCTTGCAAAATGATCAAATGTCCACCCCAAAAATTCTCCTGAAACTGAGGAGCCTGAGAAAGAATTGGTGTTTGCCTCTCCCTGCACTCCCAGTGGACAACAATCTTTGCAGCTCTTTCTGGAGCCATTACCTCATTCTGCCTCAGCCATCAGCTGGTATCTTTCCCTAGAGATTAAACTCCCAGCTTCCCAGCCAGCGACTTGGAAACCTGTCTGTGCAGAAGGCTACGTTTCTAGTGCCATCTACTGCTGTCTCATAATTTAAACACACACACACACACCACAACAACAACAACAAAAAGCCATCTCCATTTCATTTTCATGTAGCTAATATCCAAAGCAGTGAAACCTCTTAGTCCAGACAACTCTTGGAGTCAGAGTCCCAAATTTCAGATATACAAAGACCTCAAAGGGTTCAAAGTCATCTTCGGAGAAGACTAGACCAGACTTTTAAATTCCCATAAATTAATCCTCTCCCAGTATCAATCAAATGCTCTCTCTTCAGTTTCAGAACCATCTGAAATAAACAAGGACAGCACTGTTTTTCTTAGGTCTTGTCTACGAAAAGAAAGGTTTTGCCAGTATAACTGTACTGACAACTCCCCACATGGTGTGGAGACACAGCGTATGCAGGCAAGAGATTCCTTCCCCCGCCCGTAATGCTCATACCAATTTCCCAAACTAAATAAGCTATACCAACAAAAGGATTTCTTTGCTGGTATAACTGAATCTCCACTAGGGATTTTTGTTGGTTTAAAAATGTTGTAAAGAACCAGACCCCTAACCAACATTATTATATCAACAAAAGATCTGGCCGTATCCTCATAAAGAGCACACAAATTTCATAAGAATTTTAGTTTACAATTGCTTAAAAAGAAAACCTAAATAGGTCATGCTCTCAAGAGTTTATTCTTCCATTAAAAAAATTCATGTTAACAGATATAGCAGTATGAGCACAAGGACTGGGAGCCACGATCCACCAGGTTCTAATCCCACTTCTAACACTGAGTCAGAAAGGTGACATTTTTTTCATGAAAATGTTTGCAGAAATTGAAAAAAACTGCCCACATCAATAAATACTTAACTTCCTACCTCACATGAATGCTAGTGTTTGAAAAGCACTTTGCGGGTAAGTACTAAGCATTATAAACATTTTGGATAGATATTTTCCAAAGCACCTTAAGTCCTATTTTCAAAAGAGGCTTAGCCATTTAGGTGCTTTTGAAAATTGTGTCGTTTGTCCAGTGTTTGATAACTAATATCTCTAAAAGTGTATGACACAGAAAAGTCTTGTAAAGAAGAACAAGGTGAATTTTTACAGGGAAAAAAAACCAAAACAACAAAAATACCAGGTGGAAACATTCATCTACATGATTTTTTTCTCATAATTTTTTTTCTTAAATCAGATAGGAAGTTAGGGTGGGCCTGAATTGGGAAGGGACTTGAAGGTAAGAACAAGAAGTTTATGGCTGGAGTGAGGGAGAAGGGACTCAAAGAGAGGGATGGCATAAAGCAATAGGCTAGGATGATCATTTTAGCAGCAGTATTTTGAATAGATTTGAGAAAGGACAAAGTGAAAGATGTTTAGGGCTTGGATGAGAGTTTTGTGACTATGGGTAGAAAGAAAAGATCATATTTCGGAAATGCTGAGTGGAAAAAGTGGCAAGATTTAGATCACAGATCTACAGTCCTAACATATAAACCCCTTGTTCCCCTACAATTGCTATTTCAATTGCAGAGAGTCTCTAAGGCCAATCTCAGACAATTGTTCTAAATTATGTCAAACGGTATGATTTTTTTCCAGGTATGTTTCAAATAAGTTTTTTGGTTTTTTAGTTAGAAGAGATTTTGAGATGCATTACAGTCTGACTGTCCAACTACAGCTCACAATTTAATTACGTTTACTTATATGGCATCTTGTAACAGTTTGACATTTTCAGCAGAGACAATTGTTGACAATTTTAAGAAATATAATCTATTGATTGCAACCCTCATAGGTATTCTTCGGTTGAAAGCCATATCATATAGCTCCAAATTTTCATTTTTTTTTATAAACCAAACAGTGCTCATTTATAATTTCAGCACTATCCAGACTTTGTTTCTCATACAAATATGCCATGTGAACCAAAAAAATGTATTTAATAAAAATGAAGCAATAAAATAGCAGTACCGTTCTTATTATGAATCATGTTTATCAGAGTAATTTCTAAGGATCACCCCAAAATGGGGCCCCCTTGTGTCAGGCACTGCACAAACACAGAGTGGCAGAAAGACTGCAAACTCTTCTAGGCAGGGACTAAGCAAAAACACAGGCCCAGGCTGGAGGAAAGGGGTATAACACAAACAGAGTGAACTATGTGATGGCAGATAACATTATAATGCCATGGATCGGAAATCATGCGTGAGTCGCAAGCACAGGCCTGCCATCAAAATCTTCCAATTCAGTACAACAGAGAGACGGGGCTGGGAACGATCTCATCCCGATTTTTTACTCCCAGCTGTGTTGAATTTACTATCTTCCATTGGCCTGCACAGAAAATATGCAGTAACCATTATACTGATCATTTTAGGCATGCCAGCTTCTCCTTAGCCAAACATGCCATATTCTACAGTCCATTCTGTCAGTCACTGGGGTTTCCCAATTCTTTTCACTTATTGTTTTTTAAAGCGGGCAAAATGAGATGTGGTGGATCTACCTGATAGCAATTCTGGTAGATAGGGTTGCCAGCCCTCCAGGATTGTCCGGGAGTCTCCAGGAATTAAAGATTAATCTTTAATTAAAGATTATGTCATGTGATGAAACCATACTCGTACAGCCAGATGTGGCCCGTGCCCATACTCATGTTAAAGTGTACTTCATTATGCAAGCAGTTCCATGTAAAGCAATGGGACTACTCGTGGATTAAGGCACTACTCATCGTGAGTAAGGGGAGAAGGTACCTAGCAAATAGGCAACTAGATATAAAGACAAATCCTTCTCTTCTGTTAACAAGCCTATTTTTCTTTCCAGTTAAATTCTGCCCCAAAGGTTCAATTTTAGGGTAAGACCACAAGCGGTAAATAAGTGTCCATATTCCTTTAGCAGAAAAGGGAACAACTGCTCCTGATTGCAGGATCTCAGGTTCATGACAGTAGCTGCACCCCTTAATTTATCTGGATGAGCACTTACTCACACACGTTATCCTGTTGAAAGCAATGAGCCTATTCACCTGCTCACACCAGCCTGCGTAATGGCTCCACAATCCAACCCTTAGCTTTCTACCAATTTCTCTACCTACTCCCTCCCCTTAGAAGAAGGGATTAATCACATAACACTCCCTTACGATCTAACAGCTGCAGCATTCCTCCTTCTATTTCAGTACTACAAGAAATTCCGTGAGGGGATAAAGACACAAGGCCCAAGCTGATACTAGTGGAAGAAGGGGGAACTTTTTGCCAGTTAATCAATCTATTGTTGTATTGTTTCTAATAATTTAAAGTTGGCTGCCTAGGACGACTGGGAAATGTTGGCGATCCTCAGCCTTTAACACGCAATGAGATTCCTGGCCATTTTAGTTATTCCCAGTCCTATTCCGGGGAATGACATATACAGAGGGGTGGGGAGCCTGGTTCAACAATATCACCTTTTTTTCAGCATTCACAACTAGGGCAGCAAACATGGGTTCAGCCAAAAGCGCTCCTCCCAATTTAATTTCGTCGGCAGGTTTCTGGTAGAGTTGCTCGCTCAGAACTGAAGAAATGTCCCATCTCCTCCCAGTGATCATGCTCAGAGGAGGTCAACGTGCATAGGTTGAAATGTTTACAGAGCAGCCACCCAATAATACATTTGGTTCCTTCTCGTTTCCAACTCTTGGGGACGTGCAGGATTGCCTGTACATTTGGAGTATTTTCCTCTTCCAGACATAACATGCCAAGGACTAGAGTTGTGTCTCTAGAACAGTGGTTCTCAACCTGAAGCCCAAATTAGCACACAGCTGCAGCCCAACTATGCTAAAAACAATTCAAAATTTGCTGCTCTGATCTGGCAGGGGGCGGGGCTGACTGAGGGACAGGCAACGGGGGCGGGGCTCTGGGCAGTGAGGAGGTGGAGGTGCTGGGCAGTGGAGGGTTTGTGGGTGGTGCAGGGCAGCATAGGCCTCAGAACTATGGGTGTGCGGGGGTGCTGCAGCACCCCCAGGTTTTACTTGGGGTTCGGCTCTTGGCCCCACGGCGCAGGGTCCCGGCTCCTGGCCCTGCTCTGTAGAGGGGTCTCTCTGTGGGGGGCACTGGGCTTAGGGGTCTGTGTGGGGGGTCTCTGGGCAGGGGAGCGCTGGGTATAGGGAGTTGGGGGAGTGCTGGGGGGGCAGCAGGTGGTGTGGGTCTGCCCCCAAGGGGAAAGGGCAGACTGGCAGTGCAGGGTGGGTGAGCCAATGTGTGCCTGGCGCAGTGGTTCTCAGCCTGCGGCCCACAATGGTAAATAGGTTGAGAAGCACTGCTCTAGGACACAACCTTTAATAAAGGGTGGTGCATTGCTGTGCCACCTAAGGAGTTATACAAAGAGGGAACTGTAGCTGAATTCCCATCTCCTCCTCCTCCCCAGTTGCTCCTAGAGGGCGCTGACACACCAGCTCAGCTATGCTGGTTAGTGCATGATGAGGACAGAACAAAGGCTCCACCCAATCCCCATCTCTTCATCTGCTCTTGTGTGTGCATGTGCGCATGCGCACGTTCAGGGGGCAAGCTTGTGCTGCGCTTTTACCTAGGCAAACCCAGATATCCTGTACAGAGGTGTAAGGGGAGGGTCTTACAACCCCACCTAGGGGCGCAGCCAGCCTTGCAATCTAGCCCTAAACTATGCTTACTTCTGACATGGGCCAGTGTCCTCTAAGCACTAGAAGGTGATGCTAAGTATCATTTTTTCACTTGTGACTTACATTACAATTGGAATTAATCTATTCAGAGGTGAAAGGCTAATGTGCCAACCCAGCAAAGAGAGCTGGGTGGTGCAATGCTGGAAGTTTTAAACAAGAATGACCTCTTTTTTAAAAGCAGTGACCGCAAAGCTGTCACACATTGTCTAACAGTGCTGCATTTCAATCAGAGAAACCATATTTCGGATTGTTGCAGTTCAGTGTTTAAAAGGACTGCATTTTTCTGATTCAGAAGCCATGGTGAAGCGGTGCCAGACTTTTCAGAACTGTATCAGTCAAAAACTTTATATGGATTAGAAACTGAAACAAAAGGAGGATTTGTTCAGCACTAGCAAAGCAGACCAAGTGTCTTGCTCTGAGGCTTCCCAGTTACTCACCACACTCAGATGTGTCCAGTAGGTAGCACTGTGCCAGTCTACCAGTAACACAAATTACAGCACTTCCCCTCCCCCTGCAGTGTTCTCTTTGGTACGAGAGAAAATGTTCACAAGATAGGGATTTCAAGCCTTGGAACTAATATTAGAAATTACCTAAAAACATGGGGACATTTCCATAGAAATCATCAGCGATAACTACTAGGCTTCTCTGCCTCTGACCTTCTTCCTTTGGTTTTTGTTACTGTTTGTTCTCTATGCAAGTCTTCTTCCAAATCATTGTTGTGCAGCTTCTTTTCTTTACTGATGTTTTTATTGGCTCGTGCATTATCTGTTGCTTCAAAGATAACTCTTAATTTTACTGATGGCAGAGGTGCTACCAATCCTGTCCCTGCTCCAACAAAGGACTCTGTATGAAAAGCAAGAGACACTGGAAACACGAGCAGAAAAGGGAAACACACAGAACCATACATCTTAGAAACAAGTTTTGGGGAAAGAAGGTGGGAACATGTGGAGCAGTTTGGGTAGTCACAGAGGGTAAAACAGCATCAATATTCATCTTTTAGCAGCGCTCAGACTGCCCTAAGAACATATCCAACCTTGGAAACAAAAAGCCTCTAGCGCAGTGGTTCCCAAACTGAGGTTCATGAACCCCTGGGGGTTCACGAAATGTTACAGGGGGTTCTTGGGAAAAAATTCCCTAATGGCGGACAGAACTGTCCTTAGGGACCCCGGGCAGCACGGAACCCTGGACTTCCAAGAGCTAAGCAGATCAAAGCAAGCATCTCTATCACACTGAGGAGATTTAAACCTCAAGACTCCTTATAAGAAATGGAAAGGGAGATGGATATTTTCTGCTGTTTTTAAAATTAAATAGGCAGCTAGTCTAGTTTTAAAAATTATTGTGAAGAACAAGTTTAAGCTTTGTTGTAACGTGCGTTTGCCTGAACTACTCAAGACCTGAATGCTTGTATAAGAGGAACTCTTTGAGTTGGCTTCTTAGATACCTTCATGCTGTTTCACATCTGATACTTCTTGATGAAACATAGGAGGCTTGTCTTATAACAGGCGTATTCAAAGTGATACAAGCTACGAAAGTGAGATCTTGGAAGAGTGTTGCCGTTTTCATAATGTAATAAAAACACTGTAGTGATAAATAATAATAATAAATAGTGTGTAATGTGTAATAAGCATGTCACAAAAACAAATTTTATATTTCCAAGATCACTGCTTTTACAATTTATACTCAGGTAAAGTGGAAAATCCCTGGAAATATTCTTTTTTAAGAGGAGGGTCGTGAGACTTGCCATTTTGGTGACAGGGGTTCACAGGTTGTTAAAGTTTGGGAACCACTACTCTAGCGAAAGGAACAGGCACAGCAGTGTCTGGGGTTATAAGCACAAAAGCAAGTTGTTCATTTCACTGACTGTCATGAGGAAACTTTGTGAGTGAGGAGGGCAGAAGGGAAAGAATTTGGTCTTCCCTGGGTATTTCACAAGGAGAATATTCTGCCTAGTGATCAGTAGAAGAGGGAGATCTGTAGACTTCAGAATTATGGAGATTCAACAGAGGAAAAATATATATGGGCAAGTGTTACATAGCATGTGTCTAAAGCTGGGAGCGTTTACAAGCCAATGCAGTGATACAATAATGACTGTATATAGCAACTCTCAGGGAACTGTTAACACTATGGCAATTCCTTTACAAGTGATGCCTTCTAATAATTACAGGCCAGATTCTGATACGTGTAGTCCAACTTAGTAGTACTCTACTTTATGAGTAAGGGCTGATTTCAAATGGGATGCTTCCTAAAGGAAAGAACTATTGTCTCAGACTATTAGAATCTAGCTCTATGTAAATAACTTCTTGCACAGTGTAATAGCATTTAAACTCCCAGCAGAATGGTTCACATTCCCAGCATTGGTCAGGCCCTTCAGTCAATAACACCTGCAAAACTTCCCAGTATTTTACCCAGCAACGGGAGAGGGGAGATTTTTGCTCTAATTTCACAAGTTGTACAACAACTTGTACTGTCACAATGAAAGTCCAACACTTAATCCAATAAAGCATGCCAGGAATGTTTAAAATCCAGACCTTTGGGATTTCCTCTTCTATAAATGCAACGCAGTCAGAGCCAAGAATAGCTCTGAGATATGAAATACTGAACCCACTGGAGCTACACACTGGTGAACCATTCTCCCCTATCCCCCATTTTAGGTGGGAGATCACCACAGGTGAATGGAGAGGTATGGCATGCATGGAGCCTAGCAATGGGAACAGAGGGACGGTACAAGAGAGTAGAATTATACCTTACGAAAAGAGAATCTAAGTATTTGCTCATCCAGAACATAAATTGGGAACAGTTTATTGGAGACACGAGGTTTCTGTCATTTAATGCAATGCTTTCTCTTTATTCTTGGAAAAAAACCTGCTGTTTCTATTTAAAAGGCAAAGGATATCAAAATACTGTCTCTTTTCTGGCTTTCTATTGCCTGCCACTAGATAACCATCTAGAAAAGTTGAGGGAAGAGAAACAGGATAAGGGGATAGCAAAAGCATTGGCAGGTACTCATGTAAAGATAAATCCTGCTTGCACAGACACTTTGAAAACTCTTTCTTTGGTTTCTCAGCAAATGCAGTAGCCATATGACTGGCAACAGCTTTAAAAACAAAACCCAAACCATCAGTCCACAATCACTGCAAAATTGTCAAGTGTTGGAAATACACCCTTTCTGCTTTTCTTTAGAGAGAATCCACTTAAACCTATATGCTTGTTAATAGCTTATATTTATTTACTCTCTGCAGTATGAGAAGCCAGAGATCTGCAACAGTTACAGCTAGATACCATGCAAACCTCATTCGGACACTGTCATCGTCAATCATCCCTCCTGTGCCGGAAGCATGTCAAAGGGAAACAAAATAGCGAGTGTGCTGCAGCACTTGACCCCACCTCCTCCCCCTGCTTGCACGGCTGAGTTAGTTCAGAGCCTTCCTGGCTCAATGGTATTCTCTTTTCGAACAGTCCCCCCCATCACCACTACCCAATGCTTGGAGAAAGCTTTGATGTCTTCAGGGGAGAAAAGCAAACCCTCTTTATCTGTCACTCTGAACGATTGCTAAGGCATTGCCTTTGTGAAACACTCCAAAGAAACAGTCTGCCATCAGCCCACTGTAAATGCATGCACGTTACATGCAGAAATACCTTGTAAAATATATGGGTATGCATCAGTGCAGGATGAATGGAATAAAAGGAAGCAGCACACAGAGAATATCCCTTGAGGGGCTGCCATGGCTAGTTTCAAAAAGGACTGTTCCTGCCAACATTCTGTGGGATTTCTCCAGCACAGGCTTCAGCTGGCTGACTGCGCTATAATCTCAGCCGGAGACGGACAATAGCCTTAGAAGAAGCATAAGGCTTAAAAGGGCAAGAGAGCCAGTGTTCCCATCTTTTCAGGAAGCTTTGGGGGTAAGCTGGGATAGACATCAGGAGATATTTCTGCCCCCAGCAGCGTGTGAGAGAATGTGAGTTGGAAAACAGACCGCAGTCCTACTCAGACTCTTTCTATCAGCTTATCTGAGGCTTTAAAAGGGCACCCTCTTTGTATTTCATAGTGCCTCTTAGTACGAGGCCAACTCAGTGGACTTGCATTAGTTTATCATGTCCTGAATTCTTGGTACCAGAGCGTTACACTAGTGCCGGAGGAAGTTACCTACACTCAGTGATTTCTGATGCACAAGGCACTGCAGCATGCGTGGAACAGACAATTGTACGGTAGTGCTTGATAGGGAGAATAACACTGTCACACACACACAAACCCCCTTCCTTATACCTCTGGCAACACATGAGAGAATGGAGAGTCTGTAGTAAGCAAAGCATCATTTCCAACCACAGCCCCCCACGACCACCCCCAAATGCCAATATGGTGCTGCCATTGTTTTACGACACCCCATCCTTCCATTCCCTGCTTATGATCCACCATGGGAAAATTCAGATGGAGTTGCTTAAGATAGGCACTCCAACAAAACACCTTCCCATGCAGAGATCTGGATGGGGCTACTTTGAAACAGGAGGAACTCCCTTTCTCTTCTGCCTTGCCAATCAAGTCACTTCATTTTTACATGGGGAACAGCATTCATGATCCATATCCCTGACCATGCTTCCTCAATCAGCCTCCAAACCCCTCACTTTCCTGCGCCTGGCACAGAAACACCCACTAGCTGGCGTTTACCAGCTGTTTTATCTATTAAAATGATGGCATGTACGTGCGTACATCTCTACGTCATCATGTGTGCTCCGGTGACGCGTGAGTATTGGGTAAATCCAGGCCACATAATAATAACCTCAGATAACTCAAACTAGGCGAGGCAGGCATTACATTCTACCCATAGCTCAGAGACATTCACACAAGGACCGACAACTGCCGGGGAAGAAAAGTCACCTCCAGACTCCTGATACAGGGCTTAATGCTGCAAGGTGCTGATCTAAAAGAACATTTAAGCATATGCTTAACTTTAGCCATGTGAATAATCCCTCTTACTTCAATGAGTCTATTCATGTACTTAAAGTTAACCACTGTATTCAGGTAGACAAAGGCATACATACAAGTGACCTTCTGTTCAGTATGTTTTGCCCTATATCGGGGTTGCGACCTACCTGTGTAGAACACAGGGAAACGGGAGGGTAATGAGGGTACCTATATTACCTTGATCCTGACTTACCACAACCAAAGAAAGATTGGCCTAGACATTGAAAGTTGGATGTAAGCAGTGCTCACAAATTGGAGGAAACAATTAATAAAAAAAAAACTCAATACCCAGTGTTTTCCCCCCACCTCTTACTAAAAAGGGGGGCACAAAGGCAAACATCTCTTGGTCTCAGATGCGTACTCACCCAGAAGAGAAGGTTGAAGACAAACATTAGGTACTTGATGCACTGCAGGCAGTTGTGAGCCATGCTGCACCTCTTCAGCTCTAGGAGAAAAATAAACGAGAGATCCAGGTAAAAGACAACGTACTTGTTCCCCTTCGGGGACGTGTACTTAGCCTTGGTGGCTTTAGGGCCCGGGTTGGTGTGGAATCCAAAAAACGAATTGCTGGCGGCCCCAAACTGGCCGCCATACATGCTGCTGTAGCGACGGAAGGCGCCATTTGGAAAACTGTAATCCTTGCTGTCCAAAGAAGGACTCCTGTGATAGGTCGATTCATCGGTGCTAGACCTGCGCATGGTGACTTCCGATTGTTCCACGGTTACTACTGATGTGATAGTTGTTGGATGTTGGCGGTGGGGGGCAATATGTTTATTTATTTTTTCCTCTCTCCTTATCCCCCTATTGCTTTGCACCAGCTGTTCTTTGGTCTGCCATTCTGTCAAGGAGTTAAGTGTGCTGTAAAGCAGAGGTTGGCAAACTGGAGTCTGCTCAGCCAGGAGTTAGGGAACAGCGTGCTTCCGTGTGAGAGAGACTTCTGAACAAGTAAACATTCCCTTTGGTTTCACGCTTTCCCCCCCCAGCCCGCCCTACTACCAAAAAGCAAATGAAGAGACAGAGATATACTGTACCCAAAGCAATTAATTTAAAAAAAAGGAAGTATGATCTTGCTTTTGTCGCAAATGCCATATAAAACCCTGGCTCCACATGCTAAACACACACAAAAGGGAAGGTGCACAGACTTGTGGGCAAGAACAGAAATTATCCAAAAGGCAAGCAGCTCCCATGCCCCATTCCTCTTTGCCACATTGCTCTGCCCTGAGATGCTCAGCTCACTTTAAAGATCCCTGTTTCTCCTCACACAGACAGAGCCTATGGTAAGTGAGCCACGGAGCTTCATTCACAGTGCTGCTGACACTCCTCTGTGACTCCAGTCCAATCATGCTCTCTGCTAGTATACAGTCACAGCTCTGTGGTCCATCCCTGCATCTGAAGCGAGAGGCAGAGAGAATGAGCGTTCTTACTGTATCTCATGAATGCCTGCTCAGCATTCTCTCTGGCTTCTGCCCTCCCTCAGCCAATCAAAATTACCCTCAGACAACATTACTCCGCACCACCACTACCTTGTTTAAAATAAAAACCTCCCCTTGGTTTCTTCTCAGCAAATCCAACATAAGCTGCTTTTAACCAATCACTGCACAGGTGGAGGGACTACAGTATGTATCTTAGATTTACCCAGGTCCATTCCCCTGGGTAATTCTATTCTCTATCAGTCCTGTGTACATCAAAGCTTGGAGCAGGTTTTAATCATCCTAGCTGCTAGTGGCTCCTCAGATTTATAGTTCTCAGCAAAGAGCAACTGAATTTAGATTTGGTCTGAAATGCAATTGGTCCTGCAAGGATTGGGTATGCATATATTACACATCCAGATTCACAGGCACACACATAGAATGTGCTGCATATGGCATACACATAGAGAGTGCTATAGATGACAGCAAATGTATTAATTAATCCACTTATGACTATCAATCAGATTTTAGACCCCAAAAATTGTAACAGTCCCATGCATATATATTTGTTTTTGCAGGAGATGCTATTAAAACTCACTTGCCTGAAGACTGGTCTGACCTATCTATTATGTTTACTCAGTGTGGGGACTTCTCTTTTACTTTTTTTCAAATCAGTATCATTTGACTTGTCACTCAGTTTAATGCTATTTCATTACATTTGCTTCTCTACCTACCTATCTGTTTTCCATACTCAATCTATTGGATTGGCATCACGCTCTGCGTGTGGGGCTCACCTCCCCACAACTGGCCCAAGCTGCTCTAACACTTCAGCAACTAGTAGAAAATCTTTCACACAATGCAACTTTCTCAGAGAGGAAGGATGTGCTTGTAGTTAAAGCATTGGACTAGAATGCAGGAGAGCTAGACTCAATTCCCTGCTCTGTCACAGACTCCCTGTGAGATCCTGGTAAGACGTTTTTTATTTCCTTCTGCCTTTGCTCCCCATCTGTAATATTAACACCTCATTTCTGCCATCCTTTGTCTTAGCAATTTATATTGTAAGCCCTTGAGGCAGGGACTGTCTGTTACTATGCATATTGGGGCAGCGTGAAGAGGTGGCTGGCTGATATTTTTAAAGATTTGTTCAGGTGAAGAAATAGGCCAGATAAAACCAGGTCATGTGCGCACGCACACACACACACACCAATCAATTTATTTAACAGCAAAGTTGCCTTTCTTAGTTCATTCCTGCAAACAAGCCCCTGATTCAGTTCATTTATAAACTGTGAAGACTTCCATTCATCTTCTTCCCCAAGATATAAATATACAGCACACACCTGCTGCTAGTATTAGAGAGAAAGCACTGCACTAGGTGCTCAGAACATTCCAACTCTGGCTCTTAGCCCAGACGCCTCTACAGCCTTGTGTAAATCATAACTTTTTGGTACCCCAGTTTCCTTATCTATAACAACGAAGATATTTCACAAGTGGGGCTCTTCCAGGCCTACAGCAGCTGTCCTTCCCTTTCCTTACAAGTACAAACTCCATCCCCAAGATAAACTCCTTCTCATCTAGGATACACAAAAGGTCCAAAACAAACAATCCTTCCAGCTCTGAGCTTCTGATTCACCACTCACTTCTCCTGTAGCTTCCCTCTCTGCCTCCCTACTTCCGGCTGTAAGGCAGGCAGACCCATTTGGCTGATGAGCTCAGCTGCCTCAACCTTACAGGACCTTAACCCTTCCCTATCTGGTCCCTGATTGCTGCAGATAAGCCCAGAAGAGGATGAAAATTTGAATCATCTGACCTCTATGAGGTGGCCCCAGTGTCTTCGTAAGACACAGATCGGTAGTGTACCCTGTCCATAACAATACCGACCCACCTCACAAAGGGATGATGGGGATTAATTAATGTTTGATAACAAAAAATTTAGATGAAGAGTACTTAAGTATGATAACAGCCTCTCCATGACCATCTCAACACAAATTGTTTGCTATCATCATTTAATTCTGGTTGTTTCTTTTTAAACCACTTTGCTCATACCAAACATATCTAGGTGCCTCTGATGCACACATCCACTTGGTGCAGCCCAATGTACCTGGCAGCTCTCAATATCCCAGAATGTGGGAAGGGTGACCAGATGTCCCAATAAAATTGGGACCGTCCCAATATCTAGGCGTTTGTCTCGATATTTCGCGGTATTCCTTTTTTTTTTTTCCCTCCACCGGTGACACCACCCCCCTCCGTGTCCCGATATTTTCTTCCTCTCATCTGGTCACCCTAAATGAGGGTAATGAAGGGAATGATAATCCAAAGGGAATTTCCCCATGCATTTTAGAAGCAGGCTTTCTGTGCCTCTGCCCATGCCATCCAAGTTTATCCTTACAGGGGTCCTGAGGAAACTCAGGGATTTTAATCATTAAACCTCCCTTACTTCCCATCTCTGTGCTGTACAGAGCAAATTCCATTCTCCAAGCAGGGAAACCCACGACCACTTCACCTAAAACAGCCTGAAAAGACGTCCCTGGGAAAGAGTGAAGCACCTCTGCAGCAATCCCCACCTCTACCAACATGGGGGATGGGAGAGTGGTGTAGGACGGAGGAAAGATTAGCTCCCTGTTTAAGGGAGTGGACTTAGAAACAGAAAATCTGGGTTCAATTCTCAGCTCTTCCACAGACTACCTGTGTGACCTTGCACAAGTCATTTGGTAGCTTAGTTTATCTTCTGCAAAATAGGGGTAACAATACTTCCCAAACTCACTGGGGTGCTGTGAGATTAAAATAATGTCTGAGATGCACTCAGCTACTGTTATGATGGGGCCATATATGTGTGACCACATGCACCCCTGTATTCACCCATCACTGTAATAATCTGTACAAAATATGCCTTGTGAGGTATCATTTGAAAACTAACAACAGGCCGGTCAACATAATCATGGTGAAATGTGTGTAGCAACATTATATGTGAAGTTATGAACATAAGTTGAAATCATGACCGAAGTGCGTTCACCACTTGGAGAATGAGTAAACCTGCTTCTCAAAGAAAAAGGACAAGCTGACACCTTACCAAAGCTGATGGGCAATCACCTAACAGATGGAAACAGATCTGCATCTAAGTGAATAACAGCATGGAATCTCTTTCAGCACTTTGGAGGGGGGGGCAATGGACCTAATAGATCTGGACTGTCCAGGAGAGGGCTGGACAGTGCTGCACACACATTTTGGGGGGGAAATCCAGGACTGGGAGTGTGTTTGGGTCATCTTGCAACTAGTAACCAAAGCTGCTGGAAGCCAGAGTGTGACTGGTGTTTGCTGACAGGCTGCTAGTGTCAGAGTTGCTGGACCAGGGCCATAGCTATATACAGACACTCAGGGTGTGACCTGCATGTTGTTTGGGAGGAGCCCAGGTTGGGAGCTACAGCAGCAAAGCATTGTGAGGCATCCCAGGTTGCAGGGCAGGGGTAACACTGGGACTTGGGCGGTGCAACCGACACACACGCGGGGGCGGGGACGCGCGCGCGCGCGCGACGCCGCCTGGTTACACTGCCCCACACTGGTTTGGATTGCAGCCCATAATGCCATAGTGTGTAAATAAAAAGAACTACCAAACTAAAAGAATGGAGTGGTGTATGTAGGTTGCTAAGCACTGCCTCTTCCTTAGGGGCCAGCAAACACCCATGTGCCTCCAGGATGTACAATGTGAGTGAGAAGTGATTCACACCATTTAGCACACACCCTCTGTGAGCCTACAGAAATGCACACCATTATAAATGAAGCAATATAAAGAAAAACTACGGTAGATAGAATGCCTCTCATACTCTGCTGAAATAGCGTCATGTCATCATTTATTACTAAAATTGGTGCCCCACAGTGTTTCCAGAGTGTAATAGGGACCAGTTTAACATCTCCATTATAAACCCTATTTCTGAGGAGCTCAAAACCAGTTCATTTGTACTGGCTGCCAGATGTCACATTATGTGCAAATGGCATCCATTAAAACAGATTTGACCCTCCCTCATGGCAAGAAATCAATCACCCAATAAAAATAAACAGCAAATTCTCAAGCTTCTTTTCTCTCCTCCCCGTTTCCCCCCCACTTCCCAACATAAGGTCCTGGGGAACAGGAAGGAACCTGACACTCTTGAGAGGATGGCACAGCACAAATATTAAAACCTGCCGCACAATCAGTCCTTAATGCACATGTGTGGATTTATTTATAAAGCCAAGACGTGAAGCAGAAGAAAGAGTTTCTAAAAGTGGCTCCTGGGTAATAAATAATAAACATCATACAGGGCTACCTTTAAGACAGGAGTCTTTCCACACTGAGGTAGCCAGACATGGGCTAGTGCCAGGGCACCCCCATATGAAGGATGGTTCCACCCTCAACCTTCACCACCCAGTGACAATAGGTCTCACAGTATTGGCAGCTCTTTTAAGGCAGCGTTTCTCAAATGCGGCCACCAGGGGCTTTTCTTGTGGCCACAGCCTCCTGGGCTGTTATGGGGCTGGGGTTGGTGGTGGGGAGAAGTAGCAAGTGGCCCCTCCCCCCGCCCCCACTGTTGCTCCTGGATGCACTGTCTTGATGTTGATTGTTGGGGCACCAGCATGGGTGAC
The DNA here is from genome assembly GCF_016161935.1 of Mauremys reevesii. Classification (NCBI taxonomy): domain Eukaryota; kingdom Metazoa; phylum Chordata; order Testudines; family Geoemydidae; genus Mauremys; species Mauremys reevesii. Next base: position 110,661,558 of record NC_052626.1, read on the forward strand.
ACCTGGGGCACAGTGTTAGAGAACTAGACAGCCAGTGAGTTCCCCACCTTCCCAGGGGCGGTTGGGCTCAGGCTTCAGCCCTGGAGTGGTGGGGCAGCACCCTCTGGCCACAGGGCTTCGGGCTCCGGCCCCCACTGCCTCCCTCCCATCCACCCCATTCCTCCTGGCCCCTGCTGCCCCCCATCCCTCCACCCCCATATCCAGGGCTTAATTTATCCCAAGGCTTGACAGGGCTGAGTAAATCTGTTGTGAAAAGCAATACTTGTATGTCTGTTAATATCACAACAGACTTACTAGCTAGCAATAAAAAATTTACAATGATTTGGACACATATATGTGCATATTTATTTGTTTTTCCTAAAGCTAATTAAGTATTTTAGGAAAAAGTGTGAGAGCGGCCACCAGCAAGAGTTGGTAGCCACACTCTGAGGCCACCAAAAAATTTGTCCCGAGAACCCCTGTTTTAAGGCATCTTTTTGGCAGGGAGATTGCTATTCTCTCTTCTGTCTAATACCTATCTGTTGCTCACTATTGGTTTGAGCATTGGCCTGCTAAACCCAGGGCTGTGAGCTCAATCCTTGAGGGGGCCATTTGGGGATTGGTCCTGCTTTGAGCAGGGGGTTGGACTAGATGATCTCCTGAGGTCCCTTCCAACCCTAATAATCTATGATTCTAATATACAGTAATTCAGTGGCCGATAACATGCACATATAGAATCCACCTCTTTTTGATCAATTGTTATAAATTAGAAATTCCTGCAGGAGACAGGAAGAAGTTTTGCACCTCAAATGCAGAGCCCTATAGAAACAGCATTGCCATCAAAGGGCTAGATTCTGACTTGGACTATGTGCCCACAAGGCAGTCAAAACCCTCCTAACCACTATCCAAGGGCTACCTGGACTTTAAATATGGGTGATTATGAGTAAACAAGGCTACTCACTTGTTCCCTGCCTGGAGCAAGTGAGCAGGAAAAAGCAAGGAATGGGCAGAGCCCCCTTGGTCTCCAGCCAGAGTAGCTGAACCAGTCCAGGAGGGAGGTAGTAATTTTCTGCTGATATAGGCCAGCAATAAATTAATTCCCCCGTTGAGCAAGGAAAAAACAGGGAAGGAATCCCAAACCAGCCCACATTAATCTTTATTACCCATCCACTTTCCACATTCTCAGTTGCATCTGTACATTGTTATCCTTTGGCCAGTTCATATTGATTCTCACATACAAGAAAGAAATCACTGTGCAGCCTCACTAACAGAGATTCAGTTGGTGCGGGTTTCAGTGATACACTAACATTTATGTTTGACACCTCTGTCCACATTGGTGTGAGTGGAAGTGTCATGTCATGGTGGAGTAGATTTACATCACAAAATCCTGGCCCATGGAGTAAAGAAGATTGCACAGTAATAACGTAAAACAAAGTCCTGGCAACAGATCAATACCGTAACAGGCATAGATGTTAAAAGCACAATTGTAACAACTCCATTACCCTTTTATGTCCTATCTCTGAGCAATCTCATCCATTTACGTGGCTTCAGGTATCATCTCTATACTAACAACTCGCAAATCTACCTCTTCACTCCTAATCTGTCTCCTTCCATCCAACCATCTTGGCCTGTCTCTTTGACAACTCCTCTTAGCTGCCTCATCCTCTGCTTACACTTAACAAGATGAAAACCAAACTCCTTATCTTCCTTTCCTAAACTTACTCAACTTTACCCTTTTTCTATCATGATTAACCAAACTGCCATCTTTCCTGCCACATGGGCCTGTAATCTGGGAGTTATATTTGGCTACTCCCATATCCAGGCCACCTCCAAATTCTCTTCCTTCCTCCTCCTCAAGAGTTCCAAGGTCTACGCTTTCCTTTCCATCACTGTGGGTAAATCTTGCAGAGGCAGATTTGAAGTCAATTGAAACCAATGGATTTTGGATCACTCCTTCATTGTGTCCACCTTCACTACTACATCCTCCCTCCTCTATGACCGCACACACACACACTCCCCTCTTTGATCCATACAAGATACAGTGACTTAACTCATCATCTTTCCTCGTCAGGTTGTGCATGTCACTCCTTTCTTTGAATCATTCCAACGGCTCCCCATTTGCTATTGCTGGAACTTCAAGCTTCTTTTCACTGTCTTCAAAGCTCTAGATAACTCTGTCCTTGCCCTTAATCAAGCTGGTCTCAACTTGCATTACCCCCTCTCCTATGCTCCAGCAGTGTTGCTACCTTCAACAGCCCATTTGTGATCTTCTCACAGAAAAACCTACCACATATTCTCCTATGCTGCCTCCTACATATGGCCCAATAGTCCTTTGCTCATCTGCAAGAATCCTACCTTGTCTTTCTTTCCAAGAATTTTCCCTTTAAATTGTGGAGATGATTCCAGAGCAGTCAAAACTGTCACCAAGTAGCTGACCAAATAAAAATGACAAACCACCACAAAAAAATATAGTTTATTTAGATGTCTCCATCTATTCTTGCATCATGTGTATGTGCAGCACTGCACTCTACTAGATCGAAAATGACACCGTTCAAATATGTGGTTCTAAGACCTAATACTATCACAGGAATGTCTCTTTCATAGGTTACTGTGATGGTTCCATGGGTTAGTATGATAATAAATCAATTATGGGTTTATTAATACACAGTAAATACTTAAACATGTTAATTAAATATACATACACAGAGACCTTCAGTGCTTCACATTAAAGCATTAATTAAAACCGATCGCACTGCTTCTCTCTCTGCAACAAGATAACTAGTAAATAAACCTCCTTTCTGCTGTTTTTCCAATGCGCACGTAACGCCTTAAGAGCTGCTGTGAGGTCAAATTTGGCCCAAAAATATAGGTTTGTAAAAACAAGCTCTTCCAAAGGCTAAGCCTAATATAAATGTTTCTATTATACTTTTAAATGTTACAAGAGAATCTTTTAAAAATATATAAATAAGCATTCCTCTGGCCTCTTTGCAACTCCAGTACTGTGAGAGTGAAACTGAAAAGAAAAAAAAATCATGAAGCTGACAAGTCTATTTTCATTGTCTAAGCCTAGAGAAATGCAAAAAGTAAACAAAGAACATCAGCAGTGAAAGATGCATTTGAAAGATTTTTTTTAAAGTTCTTTTGCTGTTAATAATCCACAGCTATCAAAACCACAAATAACTAACTTCTTTCACAATATGGGCGTCCCTGGCGTTCCACTGACCTGCACCGTGTGTAGTAGTTTACACTCAGCCAAAGTGGGGACAACGCGCGTGCTCTGATCTGGAGACATTTTACACTCATTTTGCACAGCTGTAAATGATTTTTACAAAGTGCAGGACAACAGAGAATCAGGCTTACGATTTTTGACCTGACCATGTCCCTGTAAGATAAATGATGGAACAGAGCCATTTAAGGTACATAGTCTCTGTTCAAAAGGCAGAGAGCTCTCTAATGTGATCAGACATACATGAGCACGTTGACAGATGGCTGTATTATTATTATTAATTATTTGCGTTGGAGAGCAGCATTCTCATCTATAGGGCAAGGAGTCGAGGATCTGGTGAATCATTGTCATAGTACGCTAGCCTTAATCGATGTAATGACCCCTCTCCTCCCTTTCTCCCACATAGATTTTCTTGATTTTCTGACACGCTGCACCCTGGGTCAGAAACTTGAATGCCGACGGTAGAAAACTAAGGCTGAAATAGACAGGCTGAAACAGAAAAAATATGGTTAAAGTCCATGATCAAAGGATATATCTTGCTGCCCCCTGACTCCTGTGTTTCTCCTGCATTTGCTCCTTGTGGGGAGGCAATGGGAAGTAGTGAGAGCAGCGGGTTTTGGAGATGGCTATCAGGCCTCTGTGAGGGGGACAAAGCTCCCAGAAGAATGTGCGTTGGGCCTGGTTACGCTGTTTCTGTATGTACAGTTCCTGAACAAAAAGGGATTATACGTAAGTGAGATAGGCCCAAAAAACCTAATAAGAGCTGAACAGGCAAACCAACGACTTGTTTGTCACATTCTGGGCTGCGACCACAGGGTTCACCTGTTTCAGTAGCAATATTTTGGCATATGATGGAGTGGGAAGCTTAGGATGAGTATCAATTTAACAGCCTTTTATCATAGACAGAATTATGAAAAAGTTCATAACCACAGTGGAACCTATTTCAGGAGAAACCGAATGAACAGTTAAAGAAGAAGAAGGAAAAGGCCCTAGGGATTTGCCTTGCAGTTGTTTATTCCAGCATGGAACACATTCCTTCCCTTCTGTTTACAGGGTCCTTGCTTTGGCATTGGCAATTTTAGTAGCTAGACTTTCAGTTTAAAGAGGCTAAGCCATGGATATTAGAATGTAAGTGATGCTCTGATACGGGAGGGGAGGGAAGGGGAGAACAGACATCCTAGAGGTTTGCTCAACTATTTGAATTTATGTCTTTTGGTACCCAAGCGCCCTGTCTAACTTTTTTTCTTTTAAGAGCTACTGATGCCGCCAACAAAACTTTGAAACACATTCAACTCAGAAGCAATTCCACTTATATAGCAGATATGTTTTCTATAATTATCTTTCCTTATAAATTAAGGAAATTTGCATGAAAAAGGATATTCACTTAACAGCTCTTCCTCTCCTCCTGCTGATATACACCTGAAGTCATGATCTTTAGTTCATGGCATAATTAGTTGCTATGGAAATAATAAAATCATAGAAAGAAGATATTTTGGGCATGATTTGCAATAGCCTTTATTTATGCATTAGCAAAGTTGCATACGCAGGAATTGCCCCACTTTTTATGCGCATTCACCTACGTGCAAAGGCGGGCACATGGGATTTGCTCATGACAATTCTAGCATCTGCAAGCCCAAATAGCAGTGCAAAGAAAGCAGAGGAGCTGATGCGTGTGTGCATGAGCAAAGTGCTTGCTCCTAAGCCCAGTGGAATCAGTGCAAAGACTGTCTTTGACAGAGGATTCTGGATCAGGCTCAAAGTTCTATGTGCATGACTTGGAGGCCTCCTTTTCCATATTGGGCCAAGTTTCTTGTACATTTCTCTGTTAACACAGGAGTTTTCCCTGGGTGTTTTAGTGCTTTGTGCTGTCTAATATTTAGTTTCCCTAGGAATAACTGTTTATTTTTATGTCATGAGCAGAGAGGATTATTGCTTCAGATGAGGGATAAGCAGCTCTAGCAGATGAACTCTTAAGAAGCAAAAGACCAGTTCTCCTGCCAATGCCCTCAGTAATAAAGAACAAAGGAATAGAAATGCAGATCACGTGACATTCTGTATAAGCTGAGTTGTTGCCCAAAGAGAATCGTTGCCAGACATTTCCATGCAGAGTCAGCAGCACTGTACAGCACCAGTGCAATATATGTGGTAGCTTTCTTAAAATTAGGTTGCATCTTCTAACCTGAAAGATCAGCTGAGGTTCAAAGAAATAGCACTTCAAACACACAGCCAGTAAACATACTCCTGCTGTCTAGTACAAAGTGATGAATCAGACCTAAAAATCACTGTAACTGCCCACAGGCATAGTAACCTGAGATGGCAGATATTTTAAAGCAGCTGTGAAAAGGGAAAAAGAAACACCATTGGTTTTTAACAACGATAATCATTTGTTGTATCCTAGCCAGCATATAATTTTTATTACTCTCAATACTGCAGCTGCAGAACAATAAGTTCAAAATTAACTGTTTGCTTCCACGCATCTTCAAAAACATACATTTAAAGCCAACATTTTCAAAAAGCCAAAAGTTAAGCTCCTACATCCACAAGCAGGCTCCTAAAATAAGTTTCAAAAGCAATGAATACCCAGACGTCCTCACTGATTTTAATGGGAGTTGCTGGGTGCTTGGCACTTTTGAAGATCAGGTCACTTAGGCCCAAATTCAGCAAAACACATGAGCATGAGCATGAGCTTAATTTGCAACTCAGTGGAACCGTGGGCGGCGTGTGAACTGCAGGCTGGGGGAAGCTAGCCCCTACCCATTCCGCTTGAGGCCCCGCCCCTTGCATGCACCTCCCCCTGTTGGAGCCCAGAGCCCCTCCTCACTGTGGCCAGCGGCCCTTGCCCCAGGCTAGTGCCCAGGGGTGGCTCCAGGCACCAGCACGCCAAGTGCGTGCCTGGGGCAGCAAGCCACTGGGGGCGCTCTGCTGGTCGCCGTGAGAGCGGCAGGCAGGCTGCCTTCGGCAGCATGCCTGTGGAGGATCCGCTGGTCCCACGGCTTCGGCGGACCTCCCGCAGGCGTGCTGCTGAATCCATGGGACCGGGGACCTCTCGCAGGCAAGCCACCGAAGGCAGCCTGCCTGCCGTGCTTGGGGCGGCAAAATACCTAGAGCCACCCCTGCTAGTGCCCTCAGCCCCAGAGTGCCGGGAGGGTTATAGCTGTGTGCCACCCACCTTCCTGGCACTGGGGAGCTAGGGCCGTGCCCACCTGCCCTCCCGGCATTCCAGAGCTGGGGGGCTAGCCTGGGGCAGGGGCCGGTGGTGAAGAGCTCCCAGCTCCGGCAGGGGGAGATGCATAGAAGGGGGGGGCTGGGGGCTAGCCTCCCCCAGCCTGCAGTTCACACACTAGGGCCATTGCACACGGGGACTGGAGCCACACTGCCACACACAGAGCGGACAGGAAGCAGGAGAGGGGAACCTAGGGGCTCCGCATGAGCGAGGCCACGCCTGGCTGTTTGGGGAGGACCCGCCGCCCATGAGTGGAACTACTTGTGTACATAAAGTCAAGTATATACTTAAATGCTTTACTGAATCAGGGCCATATTTAGGGGTGTGAGACTGTGATTTTCAAAGAAGTCCAGCTGGTGCCTAACTCCCTTAGGCTCCTTTGAAAATCCCAGGTGAAATATAAACAAACTTCTGTTTTTGAAAAGGACTTAAACTCCCGTGGGGAGCTACAGTTTCTTTTTGACTCGGTCTTTCCCATTTGAAAGATCGTAACTTCTGAGGATAAGTAAAAGAACATTACTTTTTATAGGCAGCTAAACCAAAATATTAGGGAGGTTCTACAGCACCTATCCAGAATGGAATCCTTATAAAGCAAGCTTCACCGGAGAGCGTTTAAAATTAAACTGAAATATGAAACAGTCTGCAGCAAATTAAATGACTTAAACAGCGTATTTGGAAAGGAATAATAAACAAAACACTAGGCGACTATTAAATTTTAATATGAAAAGGCAATGCACCTGTTTAAGGGAAATGTGACAAGCCAGATATATACAATGCCATCAGCTATTATCCTTTCTTCTTGATGTATAAGCAACCATGGAGGCTTATCTCATCCTAAATACTGACAGTAAACAGCAGGGGTTCTTTTTCCCTGACATCTCTGTAGCCACTCAAGCAAAAAAGGGGGAACTCCTGCTACCTGAGAAATGTTATGTGCAGGCAGGGGCACGAGCTTTTGTCTTCTGACTCCTCATACTTAGCATACAGAACAATGAGAAGTCAGATCCAGCTTTAGAGGCAGAATCAGCAGAGAAGCTTCAGAATAAAATATTGCAACTCACCGCACAATGTAAGTGCCTGAAAATGAAAACATTTAAATTCACAAAATATTTAGTTTTAATTATAACAAAAGATATTTAGGACCCAAATCTCCGCTGGCATAAACTGACCCCACTGAGGTCCCTCTTCTCCTAAATGTTATCCACACTCTAGCTGCCAGGCCAGCCAAGCTGCTGTGCCCAGCTTCTGTCCCTGGAGGCAACCTGGTCTATCACCTAAGCAATATGAGGGACCTCAGGCAAATCTGAAAAGATCTGGTCTGACCAGGGGCGGCTCTAGGCATTTTGCAGCCCCAAGCACGGCAGGCAGGCAGGAGGTCCGCCGAAGCCGCGGGACCTGCGGACCCTCCGCAGGCATACCGCTGAAGGCTGCCTGCCTGCTGCCCTCGCGGCACTGGCAGAGCGCCCCCCGCGGCTTGCCGCCCCAAGCACGCGCTTGGTGTGCTGGAGCCTGGAGCTGCCCCTGGGTCTGACTATTTACAAATCTTTAATTAATTCCTATCAGATGGAGGCTATGTCACTCTCCTTGACCCTTCCTTCCTTTTCTTTCCATTCCTTTATTTCTTTTCGCCTTTCCCTGTCCTTTGGGGAGAAAAAAAACAATAAAATATAAACAAAACAAATGGACCCAGCTACATTTAAATCACTGGATCAGCACCCACCTATTTACATCAGCACACAGATGACCTTTAACCTTATATTCCCCTGTTGAAATTTCTTACTTGACTGTTAGACACTAATGACTTTTATGTTGTTACTCAATGAGGCGTCAATTCTGCAAACTTAAGTTAAATAAAATGCATGGTAAGTCTATGCCTATTCACCAAAGCAGTTAAGCCTATATTTAACTTTAACCACAGACTTAAGTATCAATTGAAGTCAGTGTAACTTAAGCACATATTTAAATGCTTTGCTGATTGGAGAAGAGCTAAAGCATATAAATTTATGCATTTATTGAACAGGTGCCTAAGAAGAATTTTCAATTTTTAAAATATTCCCCCATTTTGAATATTTGCTGAACTTCTGAATTTGGATAGAAAAACAAAACAAACGTATTGTATATAAAACTAAGCCACTGCACTCTCAGGGTTAACCCCGCAACCAGAACGCAGTTGTTACTTTGTTATATGTATGGCCATTCCTCAGGGTGGCCATAGGTAGGTTGGTTTGTTACCTCTCTTCATCGGACCATTATGAATTAAACAAGGAAGTTGTCTGAGGTTGTTTCCATGCAAATGACATTGTCAGGGATGGCAGGGAATGGACACTGAAGAATGCACAGTGATCACCCATTTGCTTCCTTGATTTACAACTTTTTCCTTTCTCTAACTGTATATTTTATCAAGTCTCCCAAAATTCCCACAGCAAAATAGCAGCCAGGGCATCACAGTAATGGTTCTGAACATTAAACGTTAAGGGTCAGATCCATCTTTGGCTTAAGATGGCATAATTCCATTGATGCCAATGAATGCAAAGTCAGCTCCGTGGATTCTAGTGAATTTGACCCAAGGAGTGTAATTCTGAGTTTTTCTCTAACTGTTCAAACCTGTAGGCAAGCTTTCCTATCGCTTTTTAAGAATTTAAATAAATAAATAAAGCAACTAGGAGCACTCAGCCAACTGGACTGCTTGAATGTTCTCACCTTTCCTTGTGGAACAGAGATGCCATCCTTCCCAATTAAACACCCATACAACACTTTAGGCTTGATTCTTGGCACCCTGTAAATTCACATTGCACTGACAGAGCAGCACAAACTGACCATGAAGCAGATGAGAACTCCCTGATGTGGGAGAATCCTAGCCTGGTACAGCTTTATGCTACTTACTTCTTCACCTTCTAGCATAAGAAGCATATCAGGAGTGGGAGCCAGCTGATCCTCAGCCAGCAAAATGCCTCATAGGGAGCTGTTCCTGTTACCACAAAATAAAGCAGGCTTGAGGCTGCTCTAAAATATGCCAGGGGCTACATCTGCTCCTGACTAGCCCCTAAATTGCTGGGGATGGAAAACTTCAGCAAGCTCAGCTCAGGTGCATCTGAGGATTGATCCTTATACCTGAAACTAATGAAGGCAGGGACATAAAACTGTGGATGATCTAAAAATAACTTCTAAGAATATCAAGCTGGTTTATGAAATATAGAAACAGAGATGGTGATCTTTCCATAGGAGATTCAGACCGTCTCTCTTTCCTTATTACAGTGCCCAGGTGTTTTCACTAGGGTAAAAGAGAATCTCTGATTTGATTGGGGGCACTTAATATGCATAACCATCTCCAGACATTTGAAGATTGCCATATAGGTCTAGCAGTACCAGTAAAATTACTATAAAATGGTGTATAATTGTGAGCCTATTAATCTTTAATTAGAATGCCTGATGGACTTTTCTGAGGGCCACCCAAGCCTTGTGTTTGGGAGAAGACATGCTTACTTTAAATTACTATTTGTTAATGTCCACCCATTATATCTGGGCCCATGGTAAACTATCATAAAGCTACAGCTGTCCCTACTCTGTGTAAGGAGATTTGTTACGTCAAAGGCTGGAAAGTATTTCTTAGGCCAAAGTCAATTTGAAATCTGCTAAAACTGATCTTCACTTGCCTCCATCTGTCCTGGAATAATAATAAATAATAATAATAATAATAATAAAAACAGCAAATAGCCCACTAGACCAGTGCTTCTCAAAGTTGGGCCACTGCTTGTTCAGGGAAAACCCCCGGCCGACTGGGCCGGTTTGTTTACCTGCTGCGTCCGCAGGTTCAGCTGCGGTTCGCTGTACCAGGCCAATGGGGGCTGTGGGAAGCAGCACAGGCCAAGGGATGCGCTGGCCGCCGTTTCCCGCAGCCCCCATTGGCCTGGGACGGCAAACCACGGCCAGTGGGAGCTGCGATCAGCCGAACCTGCAGACATGACAGACAAACAAACTGGCCCGGCCCACCGGGGGCTTTCCCTGAACAAGCAGAAGCCCAACTTTGAGAAGCACTGCACTAGACCATCTCCATTCTTCCAGTTCTCAGAGGACCCAGCTATAGAGATGCTAGAAACAAACCTTCCCTGCTTTCTTAGCAATTTAGACTTGAGGGACAGTGGCTATTTTTTGTGACTATCACAGAGGACAAAAAGCCTACTGTACTAGGAAGCAGGGGCGGCTCTACAAATTTGGCCGCCCCAAGCAGTCATGCACGGGAGGCGCCCCGGAGCCGCGGGAGCAGCGGACCTCCCGCGGGCATGACTGCGGAGGGTCCGCTGGTCGCGCGGCTGCGGGCGGTTCGCTGGTCCGGCGGCTCCGGTTGAGCTGCCGCAGTCATGCCTGCGGGAGGTCCAGCCGAGCCGCGGAACCAGCGAACCGTCCGCAGTCATGCCTGCGGCAGGTCCGGTCATCCCGGGGCTCCGGTGGACCTCCCGCAGGCATGACTGCGGCAGGTCCACCGGCCCAGCCTGCCGCCCCCCTGGGAAACGGCCGCCCCAGGCGGGTGCTTGCCCCGCTGGGCTCTAGAGCCGCCCCTGCTAGGAAGCCAATCCAAAGTTCACTGAAGTCAACAAGAGTCTATCCATTTACCTCAACAGGCTCTAGGACAGGCTACTCTCAGTTACAGCTGTGCAGCCCCGTTAACAGAATTCTCCCCTCAGTTAGCCACACAGATCTCACTGCCAGGGTGTGGTGTAAGCGTTTCAGACTGGGATTAGTTACACAACTATCAGACTAGGTTTATAACAATCATGCAGACCCAGTGATGCCTGTTCAGTTAAATTACTGTGGACAAAGGCCGCATTTTAACAAGCCTTGTAATTCAGCAGGAAGGGCAGTCATCTGCTCCCAAGATTTCCATTTGAGGGTATAACCTCTGCATGTGACAGGAGGCAGGGGGAGCAGAAGGAATGAGTTTGGAGGCTCACCCAGTTGCCACAGAATCAGGATTCTCACAGGACTGGTGAAGGTCAGGCAGAAATGTGACAGATGTGACAAGTTCTTAAACCGTGGGGGTTGAGAGGAGAGGAGGGGCTGGAATTGTTACTCTATTTGAGTGCGCCCTGTGATGGTCTGCCGACAGTGTGGAACTGACAACACTCCCAGAGGAGCCATGTGTCCACTCCTCCCACTTCAGCCAGATGCAAGACACTGTACTAGGATGACAGCTGCCTCGCCCCTCATCCCCTGCATAATAACCATCCAAAAGGCTTCAGTAGAAACATACCCCCATTAAAATTCACTTTATCATACAAGATTCCTTATGGTTAAAACTTGCTCTAATGGCATAAACCTCATTTTCCTTGACAAACCTACATCACAAATTCCACAATCCGTGCACTACATGGGTAAATTGCTCCAAGGATTCTCACCCTGGGATCTTTTCACCCACCGCTGCAACATGCTCTATTTGGCAACTCTGAATGCAGCCATAAGCACTATGGGTCCTGGCATGATCTCTCCTCGGCCTCACCAGTTCCTGGGTGTCGAACTCTGATAAAAAGGGAACCGTGCCACAGTCAGCCTTGGCACAGGCTAATTTACAAATCTGATTTCCCTGAGCGTAGCTATTTGCATACCTTATAAACTAGTGTGTCGTTTCACTGGAAGCCAGTGTACCACAACTTCATATCAGAGGGAGGGTTTTTTTTTCTTTTTTTAAATATTAGATACTCACTGATTGCAGCTTGACAACTCTGGAGTCAATTAGATGATAAAGGGCCCATTACCTGTTGGTTGGCTCCAAATCTATAGAAAGCGACACAATCGGCACAAAGAAATGCACACTTTACATGTCTCCTGGTTTTCTTAATCCCAAACTACAAATCATAAAATCCACATAACAAAAACCACAAATCAGAGGATTACACAGGAGGTTCCCCTTTCTCTGGCCCTAGGGATAGTCTGGTCTCAGCTGCTTATTCAAGCTCAGCAACAGACAGACTTCAAAACAACTTCTTCTCTTCTTATAGTCCCAGTGGTTCCCAATAAGAAGATAACTGGCTTTAGCTCAACTTGGCAACATTCCCCCATGGCTGCATTCCCCAGCAAGCCTGCCTGGCACCCGCTTGCAGCTCTCCACTTCCCCCGCCAAAAAAGCAGGTGGGAGGTTATCCACCTTGTCAAAGAGATAACCGCAAGGCTGGCCAGGCCACTGTTGGGCCTACCTTTACCTCTGTTTGCAGAGTCCAAGTGCTTCTAGATCAGAGCGGACAACATTTAAAAGGTTCTTTTTCATTAAAAAAATAAAACGAATAGAATGTAATACCATCATCCTAAAATAACCCTACCATGCAAATGAGAGAGCAGGCTGGGCAGGAGCTGGCTGGTAAGTGCTCTAAGAGGGATTTAAGCCACTGACCCATGCTGAGCATTGATGGGAAGGGGAAAACACATTCAGGATTGAGGAAAATAGTAGGGCATTAAGGCAGCTGCTCCTCTGTTACTGGACAGGCTGCCCTGGGGACTGAGGAAGGATGATCTTGTGGTTAATGTACCTGGCTAGGACTCAGGAAATCTGGGTTCAATTCTCTTCTCAGACACAAATCACTAAATTTCTCTGTGCCTCAGCTCCTCCCAGGGGTAAAATGGGGGAAAACTGTTTCTTTCTCCACCTAGTTTATGTCAGATCTCCATATGTTCACGTCCAGCACAATGAGGCCCACATCTTGTTTGGGCCCTCTAGATGCTAGTTTAAGGGCTTATCTACGCAATGGGGTAATGTGCACTACAGGGGTGTGATTTCTAAAGCGCACTCCTGTGATGCACATTAATTGGTCCATGTAGATCCTGCTGATGCACACTAACAATTTCCTAGTGTGCTGTAACGTATGTTACCTAGGTTATGGTGCACTAAGAATCTTTAGTGTGCACCAGCAGTGTCCACATGGAGCAATTAATGTGCATCACATTAGTGCACATTACTCCACTGAGCATTCGAGCCCTTACACAAATAATATGAACAACAAATTGCAAAGTGTCACCAGGCTGTTCTGAAAGGTACTCAACTGGAAATCCTAAAGCAGCAGTCAAGAATAGGAAGGAGGAGGAGGAAAAGGAAGGTAGGCTCTGAAGGAGAAAGCCACAGAGAGAACTTCTTAGACACTTGAAGCAGAATAACTGGAGAAGGGGGTGCAATGCAGTATTCTTCCAGCAGAGGATCTTGCATCCTAGAAGGTATTGCGAGGGGAAACATACAGACCTGAAGATGGAGGAGGAAGAGACAGCAGTGACTTAGCAAGGGATGAACATGTAATAGAAACTGAAATTGCTGGGTTCAGATGGTGCTATCACATTTTACCAATTTAATTTGTTTGTAACACCCCTTTCCATTCCTGCATCCAGTGTGCATGGTGCATGTGTTGGTATTAACAACAGCAGAAATATACACCAGCATCCATTTCAGTCTCTGCTCCATCCTGATTATCTTCTCTGACATACCATGATGCCTTAGATGGTAAAACAATGGGCTTTCTGGTGCCACAGCACCGCTTCATCCCAGTTTGGAGACACATACCAAAGGAATTGAAAACAATATCACTGCCATCATTTAATTTAGTTTATTGACCATGTTAAGCTCTGCCAGGAGACAGAGGCTCCAGCAAGAAGACATGCTCTACTCTGCCTTTAGATGTTACATAGAATCCCTAAGATGTCGCAGGGCAACAGAGGTGTAGCACACAGCATTTCAAAGCAAAACACTTTGCAGTAATAACATTCAAACACTAAGGAGGCTTACAAGATTTGTCATTATACTTCAAATAAAAAACAAACACTTTCCATGTGGAAAATAATACAGCTTTAAAAACAAAAAAAATTCAGTAGACTGCACCCTGGATGGCAATGGCCCCAAACCAGCAGGAGCATGTTGGCATTTTTCCCCAGGGTGGATAAAGGTACACTTTCATTCTTTGCAAGATGGATGAGGCTCTTTGGGGGTTATTCCAACCTCAGCAGTGTGGAGAGAGCTACTTACAGGGATCTAGACGTACATCAGTAAAGGAGAGGGTGGGGTGGTGGAGGTATTCATTGGGATATAGTCACACTTCAGTACAGGCAGGAGTTACCCACAGAGATATGTTCCCATCTGGGTGGAGGTGTTACCCAGAGATGGCCACATGTCAGTAAGGGTTAGTAATGCAGCCATGTCAAATTCAGACCCATAAAACCTTCACACATAGGGATTAAAGTAAGGGGTAGGGCAGCAGGGTGCAATTCTGCCTTCCCTGATAATAGCAAAGTTAACAGCTGCTCTTTTGAAATTCTTGCAAGGACTCGGATGAGCAGGGCAATGTGAGGGGAGAACAGCTGGGGTTTTCCTGAACACTTTCTGCATCTCCAAGAGTCCTTATTTGTGGGCTTCGTGACTTGTCTCTGTGTTCTTGGGCCGAAGGCAGACAGTTAATAGTGTCGAAATGGCAAATTAACCAGGCCCATCTGCCAAATGAATGCAGTAGTTTATCTCCTCCTGCTCCTAGATAAACCTCTGTAGTAGAGGCCAGGGTAGTGGGGTTTCTTCCCAGGGACCTAGGAGCCTCCTCTTGCAAAACAGGCATGCTCTTCGCTCAATGTCCATTAGCGGCAATAGCCAGAGCTGATGCTATTCCCCTACTACAACTAATGGATTTTTGGCAAATAACTTTAGCAATAACCACAGCACACACAGAGTTCCCTCTTTGGCTGAGCAGAGCAGAGGGATAGTAGAAATCAATACTTTATTCTCATAAACCTGGCATCTTTTCATTAAGAAAAGAACTCCACGCCTTCAAAAAAGTTTTGCCTATGCAAAAAGATGCAGAGATCAAGGGGCCATGAGGAAGGATGGTAAATACCAAAAAGGACTTGAAGATACAGAAGTCAATGAAAAAACAACAAGAAGTCCTTGTGGCACCTTAGAGACTAACAAATGTATGTGGGCATAAGCTTTCATGGGCTAGAACCCACTTCATCAGAATTCAATGAGTTAAACTACCATTCTTTTGAGGGGGCAGGGCAGAAGAGACACTGGAAACAATTTACTACCTCTTAATGAAGCAAAGGAAAAATACAGCTGTATTTATTCTACAGCTGTGCAAATTTTCATGTAGTCAATTAAGTTATCCCCCTTTCACAGTTTAGAGTTTAAGGCCAGAAGGAAGAATTAGATCATGTTGTCTGACTTCCCGTATATCACAATACATAAATTTTCCCGCAGCTACCACTATATTAAACCCAAAGCCTACAATTACACTAAAGCATTTCAGTGCTCGGGAAATTGCTTTGCAAATCATCTATGAGATGACTCTGAGTTTTACAAACATAGCCATTATTAAAAATATACTGAGAAGTGTTTTAAAGGCTCAAATGGAAATTAGGCACCCAATTCAATGGAAGTTGTGTACCTAAGTGTTCTTCATACCTTTGAAAATCTTCCTCTAACTCATTATTGGTTAATGGGAATATATTTCAGCCATAGTAGCTTGTAAACTGTTCACTGTGACTGTTGCTTTCAGTATTCACTTTCCGATTTACTATTCTCACCTTGTTTGCTCACCTAAGTCACAAGTTTCTTTATTCCCTGATTGGACCAGACCCCCTAAGTCCAACAAGTGGTTTCAAGATGGCTATGCAAATGTTACCAGCACAAATATTCATGTGAATACATTTCTGCATGAGTATTTGTGTCTGAGCACATATTCATTGTATTGTCTCTTTACACAAGCATTCTGGTGAACAGAATTTCACTGACAAACATTGGTGAAAGATGAATAACATGTTTATTTTTAAAAACTGTTTTTGTCAGGTTTGAATTTCAGTGAGAAGAACATCATGGCCAAGTTCCCACCTGCCCTAAATTGGCACCTCTCTGATACTTCAGTGACAGAGACCAGTTATCCATCTAGATGGGTGGATTGGCAGGCTTCACCAGAGTGGTACTTGCCTTTAATGCCATATGCTGATTAATCATCAGGCTCTGAAATGAACTGCTCTGATGCACACATTTTCAGTCATGATTCAGATTTATAGACCCGATTCTCAGCCAATGTAAATAAATACAGCACCACTGAAGTCATTGGATTTACGCAGATTTACACAAACTGAGGATCCAGCCAGTGGCCTTTAAATTGCTCAGGCTTCAGTCACCCAGGCAAACAATGAGACTGATGATATATTTTCCCCTGTGTACACCCAGGTACACTGGCATTTTCATTCCTGCTGATACCTTGAAAAACGTCTGTGGCAGCATTTGCTTTAGTTAGAATTCAGATTAGATTTAGGTAGATTTTGCCCTCTCTCTTCCTCTCCATGGGTTTTGTTTCCCTTCTTCAATTCAGCTGCATGTTCAGAGGCTTGATTCATGCAGCTTGCACTGGAACTGAAGAGAAGCAGGTGAGACATCATTCCTGAGCTCTGGCACTGGCCCTGCAGAGGATTCAGCCTTTAGCCAGCCTCGCAGCAGCAGCTCATTTCACTTTGGTCTAATGGATGTGGGGAAACCTCAGGGGGTTTGGACTCTGAATGAGCCCTCTTAAGCTGCATCTCTGATCAAGTTTGACCTCTCTCTTCCCAAAGGCAAACAGCCGATGCAGGCCAGAGGTCACCCTACAGTCATCTACTGCCTGCCAATCCATACAGTGC
Source organism: Mauremys reevesii (assembly GCF_016161935.1). Classification (NCBI taxonomy): domain Eukaryota; kingdom Metazoa; phylum Chordata; order Testudines; family Geoemydidae; genus Mauremys; species Mauremys reevesii. The sequence continues at coordinate 110,678,624 of NC_052626.1, forward strand.
AAGCCAGTTGCATTACAGAAGGCAGGCTTTAGGTTTACTGTTTCCTTCTAGGCAGTAATGGGTAGCAGGATACTGCTGCCAATTACGTTTTTATTATAGCCTTTGCTTGGTACTGAGCACCGTAGTTAACTCTGTGTCAGGAGTTTCATTATAACTCCACTTTCAGCTGGCTTTTTTGGGGGGAGAGGGGAAGGGGGCGGGTAAATGCACCTTTTGGGCTGAGATCCTCACTGAGCAAGGCCCAGGTGGGTGAAGGGAGCAGCAGAATGTTGCATGGAGTTCTGGCCAAAAGAGTCAGGATGAGAGGGAAAGAAATGAGAGAACAACATGGCTTCACGAAGTATGGTCAGAGCAACCCATGGCCATGAAGCAGCTGCAGCTTCTATTGGGATTTATTATTTTGGAATCTGAATTACATTTTTATTAGTCTATGGGTCTGAACCTGCATCCACTAAATGCAGTGGGAGCTGAAGTTTTCCTTTAAAAGTAAAATCAAAAAGTATCCTGGATGATGTATACTGTGATGAAGCCATTCTAATTAATTTTGGTTTCTGTTTCTTCATGTTGTATCATAATCTGTGGCATTCCAACCTCAAGCATTTAAAAATCATGAGCCAGCCCCAAAAATTATGAGATTGGTTTAAAAATAATCTTTTAAAAATAAAGTTTTGGTTCCTGTTATTTGCCTTCTGGTTTTACAGCCTCTGTCCCCAACCAGAAAGTTCAGAAACTTTTTTTTTTTTAAATAAGCTGAGATTCCCATGTAATCACAGCCACTGGGATTCTAAAAGAAATACCGAATACCACAAGATTCATGATCAAACCACAAAAGTTGGCAACAGTAAATTTGCTGAGCACCTTCATGCTTGGGTCACGTAACAGAGAAAGTTGCAAGATTAACTCAGCTATTCAAATTGTCAAGGCCTGGTGGGCCAGAAATGGCCAAACCATCCTACCATGTATTGTCATGTCCCTAAACACTCAGATGAGCACCAGCCAAGGAGAGGAGAGAAAGAAAATGGGTTAAGAGATAAACCAATGAAATGTGGAGGTGCATCAGAGTAACAAAGGGTAGTGGGTAAATTACAAGGATGTTTTGTGTAGTCCTCAAAAAGCCACTTAGGGCTAGATCCTGCCTCCTATTGTAAAATGTGCTTGAGGGGCTCTAAAGGGAGAACATTTCTCCACCCATCTTCCTATTCAGTGACTCCCTCCACCTGCTTGCAAACCACCACCAAAGATATGTGCAGAGGCCTCGTGCTGTCCCCCAGCAGCCTGCTCCCTGGCAGCACAGCTCCACCAGATGAGGGCTCTGCAAAAAAGATAATACCACAGTAGGCTGTTACACCTGTGTCAGACTAAGGTAATGCAGTGGTGAATCGGACCCTGTGGGCTGGTTTCTCTGATCTGTCAAGTTCACTTTGCGCTGCTCTTGCTTTGTTTTGTTAACAAATCTCCGTCACCAGGTTTCCTTAGCAATAAGCGACGAGGCAGGCATGGCGTAGTTGTAGGATAGAGATCTTTACTGAGCATACTGAGAAGCCAGTCTTACGTTCTGAGGCGGTACTGTTTGAGTGCTAGCAGCGTTTTCCTGCCTTGTCTTATTAAGCACAGTTACCACATATAATTAGATCCCTCCTGAAGCCTCACCCTCATTCTCCACTTCCCCTCATCATACTATTGTTTATAGAGCACAAAGCAAACCTAAAGCAGACAGAGATTCCAGCTGGAGAATTCCCCATCTAGGAGGAATCTCTGCCAGCACAAAACTAGTGCAAATGGCTCTACAGTCTCCAGTATTAGAATTCCCACACCCTGCTATATGGGAACAGAGGTGGGGCAGGAGAGGGGCTGGGACACCATGAAGATCCTCTACACCTGAATCTCCACTGGTATACAGGCCTGGAGGGAACCCATGTCAGTGGCATCAGTTAAAGCTGACTCCTGCAGTGGGGCTGGGCAGCTGAGAATCAAGGATCCGCAACCGTTCCGACAGCCTCCCCTCCCTAGCGTGCCTGAGAACAAGCTGCCTGTGTTTAGGAAAACCCAAACTGTTTGCTGTGTTTCACTGAATTTAAGGAAATGGTGCCTTCTGGGTGGTGTGTGCCTGGTTAAGGGGTGTGGGCAACAACTGGGACAGATGAGAGCTGTCTCCCTCAAGAAGTGTGTAGCCTAGTACACTGGAGTTAGACGACCTGTTTTCTACTCCTGTCTCTGCCACTGACCTGCTGTGAGGCCTTGGACAAGTCACTTCACCTCTCCGTGCCTCTGCTTCCCTCCCCACCTTTTTCTGACTAATCTTCTTAGACTACAAGCCCTTTGGGATAGGGACTCCCTCGCTATGTATGCATATAGAGGGCACCACCCATCTCAGTGGATGTTTCTAGGCACTCCTGCAGTACAGTTAGTGATAAGTAGTACCATTAGAAATCTGAAAGTTCAGTGGAGACACAGAGCAAAACGACTTAGGCCTGGTCTACACTGGGGGGGGGGGGTCGAACTAAGGTATGCGACTTCAGCTATGCGAATAGCGTAGCTGAAGTCGAACTACCTTAGTTCGAACTGCCTACCTGTCCAGACGCCACGGGATCGAAGTCCGCGGCTCCCCCGTCGACTCCGCCACTGCCGTTCGCGGTGGTGGAGTTCCGGAGTCGACAGGAGGGCGTTCGGAGTTCGAACTATCGCGTCTCGCGATAGTTCGAACTCCGAGAAGTCGAACTCTACGCGTCGACCCGGCGGGTAAGTATAGACCTACCCTTAGAGCCACTAACATCGTGCAGGTGAATTGCCAAGACAGAATTGTTCTGAAGCTGCTTTTATAACAGCACCAATAGGTGCCAGCAAAGGGCTCTTCTGAGCAAAATGTCAGATACGTTGCTAATTGCCATTATAACAACTCTCAGCCTGAATTACAATGCTTCGTGATTTTATTGGGAGAGCAATTCCATGTTACCAGTCACCCTAACATTGATTAGTTTCTACTTGTTCCATATAGCACATCAGCTGGAGCAGAAGATAGAACTGTATGCAACCTCGGCCCTGTTTCAGTGAAGTTAATTTCTACACACACATACTATATCAGTGATGATTGTATGTTTTCTTACAGGTCATCAATAAACATGTTAAACAGCATACGGCCAAGAAAGATCCCTGAGGGACTACAGTGGAAACAAACCCACTCAATGATGATTCCCTGTTTACAATTACATTTCGAGACCTATCGGTTAGCCTGGTTTTAATCCATTTAATGTGTGCTCTGCTATGTTACTATAATTTCATATCATTCTCCTTTTTAATCAGTGTCATGTGATGCCTTGTGAAATGCCTTACAGAAGCCTAAGAATATTGCAACACTCTTACCTTTATCAACCAAACTATGTAATCTCAGGGAAAAAGTTAGTTCGACAGGATCTATTTTTCCATAAATCCATGCTGATTGGTATTAATTACATTAACCTCCTTTAATTCTTTATTAATCCCATACCAGCCATTCCATTAATTTGCCTTGGATCAATATCAGGTTGACAGCCCTATAATTACTGGGTCGCCCTGTTTACTCTTTTTAAATATTGGCACAACATTAGATTCTTCCAAGACTTCTGGTACTTCCCCAGTGTTGCAAGAGTTACTGAAAATCAACATAAGAGCCCTGCAAGCTCCTCAGCCAGCTGTTTTAAAACTCTTGGATGCAAGTTATCCAGACCTGCTGATTTTGAAATGTCTAACTTTAGTAGCTATTTAACATCCCCCTGAGTTATTAGTGGAATGCAAAGTGTTTCATCATCATCCGGATGTAACTATGTCAACTGGGTTTTTGTTTCCAATACAGAAAAGCGGTATGTGTTGAACATTTCTGCCTTTTCTGCATTTTTATTGACAATTCTACCATTTCCATCTAGTATTAGACTCCCATTAACTTCTATGGGCTTTAGATCTAATATGGGTAAGTCACAACCTCTCTGGGCCTCAGTCTGTAAAACTGAAGCAGAAGTGGCCAAATCAAATATGCTCAAGTCTAATGCCTTCATACTTTACAGGATAAAGTGTTTTTAGATCCTTAGTGGGGAAAGGCAGATCCAAGCCCAATGAAGTTGATGGAAAGATACCCATTGACATCAGTGGGCTTTGGATCTGTCCCCACACAGTGCAAAGTATTATTAATGCCCTTATGTTTTATTGTTTGCTCACTTACCTGATAAGTTATGAAAATCAGTCATTTGCAATAATTCTCGCAGAAATTATGGGGAATCCATTTTATTCTGTACTGAGACCCTTGCTACATAGCTCATGTCTGGATATTTGTTATTTACCAGTGTTGCAGTATTTTGTCTGATAGACACTGGTTTGTTCAAAAGATATTTCTTCTAACAGTACAGAAAACCTGGATTCTTGAGGTGATAGGCAACACTGTGGATCAGGAATCCTAGTTTACCTACGTGCAACTGAGTTTAGCATCACACTAGTTGCATAGGATTATTGGACAGGAGGGCCATGTTGGACATTTATACCATTTTACCACATGCCCTACCCAACTGGCAGGCTCTGCTCAGCAGAGGCTCAGGTATGGAATATGCTCAGGATTAAAAGGTACATTGATGGAGTAGGGGAGTCTAGGCCAGGAACAGACGTCAGAGGGGCTTCAGGGGCACACTATGGTGCACTGGTGTAGCTATGTTTGGAGCCATGACTGGCCTAGCAGAAGGGTACTGCTGTGCAGAAGGAGCACTGGAGGCCAGAACTGGAATAGCAGGGGGTGTTGCAGGTCCACTGGAAAAACAGTGAGATGAGTATGGTGGGGGGAAGCTGAGGAACAGCATTAGAACAGCAGTGTTGCTGCCAGTCAGGATGTAGTACAAAGAGAGTGGGAAGCAAACTGCTCACTACCAGCTTCCTCTTTGGTCAGGCTCTAGTCAGGATTAATCTCTCTCTGTAAGAGTAACAAATTCACCTTCAATTCCATTCTGATTGGCTTTGGAATTCAATTGCTCAATACTTCTGCCAACCAGAAAGCAGTCATAAAAATACTTTATTAAGAGTACTCCGCACCTTAATTGGGGGGGGAAACGGGTTTTTACTGCTCCAATACTTTTTCCCCCTCAGAATACAAACAGCCAGCAATCTGATTGGCCAACATCAGTTTCCCGCAGTAGTTCCATATAAATCTGATTGTTATGAAGACAAATAAGCAGCAAAGCCAACATTCCAAAAGCCTTTTGGTGGCACTTATTGGTATGGTTAAGAATTTCACTCTGTTGCTAACTTCCCTTTTGGCACAGAACGACATCTTCCATTGTTTCAGCCAGGTTGGTCCCAGTATATTAGAGAGACAAGGTGGGTGAGGTAATACCTTTTATTAGATCAATTGCTGTTGTCTAGAGAGCCAAGCTTATGAGCTACATAGAGCCGCTCTTCATCTGGGTAAGTTTGAAAGCTTCTCTGTCACCAACCAGAGTCGATCCAATAAAAGATATTCCCTCACACAGCTTGTTTCACAGAATGACACACAATTCTTTTTTTGTTTTGAGGGTGATCTCTTTTGACACTTGCTTTGTCCCTGTCGCTGGGAGACAAGCGAGAACAAAAGCGTGTGCATCTGTGTCCACTTGGAGAACGGGCCAGATAAAGTTTTCACCTAAGGATCACCCCCATGTCTATATTTTTTGGCCACTTGGTTTCCCTCACACTGTGCAGCACCTGTGAAGCTCTGCTTGCTTTCCTACCAGATACAATGGGAGCAACATGTTGGTCACCAGCCTGTGAGATCCAGCACTTCTCAGTTTACATTGAAAACAGTGATTTGTGGTCACAACTCACTACTGGTAACAGTATTGGGTTATCTTCCAATGCCACTGTCTATTGCTCAGCAGCTCTGCCATTAGGACACCACTGTAGTAACCCAAAATATAGCTTAGAATCAAATCCAGGAACTACCTAGCAGGAAGATTTCTTCTCCTACCTCACCCATGTCACACTATCACAAACTGAGATCGGCAGGGGCGCCTGAGCTAGAGCCCTATTGGTATAAATGAGGCAAAGCTGCTTGCTAGGCATTTTCTGTGGTGCCCGGCAGCTATGGCATTTGGCTACCTCGTTGGTCCAAAACAGCCCAAATCCTACTGCCTTTACAGCATTTGAAATTGGGAGGGGCGCTGGTGGGCAGTGTTAGAGTAAAAGGGAGATTTGAATTTTTAAGTTTAAGTTGCTGGTGTTCAGTTCTGCTGAGTTTTCCTAGAGCGTTTTAGTTTTGCTGGGAAATTATTTTTGATGGTATTTTTAAGTTACACCTAGAGGGCAGGCACTGATTGTAGCATTTATCTAAGTCCAAACAAACAAACAAAGCTTTTGCACCAGAAAGGAAAAAAAGCAATTAATGTTGTAAATCTAGGACACAGGTTGCAGATTGGAACACTGGGGCATTAGAAAGACATAAATGTATAGTGACACATTGGAGCTCACTTTTATTAATAGCTGAAGAGGTACAGGCCTGACAAAACAATGCATTTTCCATGTGGCAAGATACCAAAGGAAAGCCTTTTAAATAAATAACTCATAAAGGGATGAATCTAGGAAAAGAAAAACCTTCCAGTGTTTTTGAAAGGGACAATACAACAAAAATCTGATGTGTTTAAAATAATAATAATTGTACAAATTAATGGTTGATGGAAACAATGCTGGTACCGGACTAGTCTGGGGAGACGCAGGATAAGCAACTGCATGAGGTACCTGGGTGTAAAGGACATCCATGTGACTAGTATGTTGTGAGTATACTTGTTTCCCACAAAAGAAGCAACTACTCCCTTTCTGTCATGTTAACCACTTAAGAACGGCCATACCGGGTCAGACCAAAGGTCCATCTAGCCCAGTATCCTGTCTACTGACAGTGGCCAATGCCAGGTGCCCCAGAGGGAATGAGCAGAACAGGTAATCATCAAGCAATCCATCCCCTGTTGCCCATTCCCAGCTCCTGGCAAACAGAGGCTAGGGACACCATCCCTGCCCAATGCAGCATCTCTGCAGAAGAAGAATGGAACACTAGCATATGATTGGTGATATACTGGCTATTTTAGGCAGGATTAAAGGAGTTAATTTTAAAATCAGTCTCAGCCCACTGGCTTAGAATTATTGCCTATGTGTTTTTTTTAACTGAATAGAGGCAGAGTTCCAGACCCCTCCAGCTTGCAGATTGCATTAATCAGATCTCTGCTGACTACCAATGGAGAGGATGTGCTTCTCTTGGCATCCTTTCTTTGAAGTCAAGCTTAATAAGGCAGCTTTTGTTTTGTTTAAAAATCTCCCACTGGACCCATATAAGGCCCTATCAGAAGATCAGAAGCACTAAGGCTCTATCTGATAAACCCAAAGTATATTCTGGAGAACAATGCAGTCGAGGTGCCACAAGGTTCCTAATTTAACAAGGTTTAGCTATAATAACTTGGCACATCATGGGGGTAACAATAGTTCATGGCTATCCATTATGGTCATACTCCATTGGAGGAATGGTGATGCTAAACTGCTATTGTTCTTACGGCTGCGGCTACCCCGGCAAACTGAGGATTCATCATTCGCCATTTGAACTAAGTCAGTGCTAACATTATGTGTTTTTACCAGTGTCAGTGGAGAATTACAGGTCCTTAACTTATCAGTGTAGACACAGCTATAGGAAGATCTCCACCTCAATATTACCATTCCACCAATGGCTGTGTCTATGATGGATATCCTTGGACTACAATTGCTCCAAAATTTAGAACAGACTATCGCTTTAGGCCACTCTAGTACTTCTACTGAGCATTTGGGTTGGAGATACCTAATGTACCACAAGACCAACAGGAGAACAGTTTAAAAAACTCCGGGCAACCCTGAAAAATCAAGTCAGCCTGGAGCTTATTGCTACTTATGTGGGAAAGACAAAATTGCTATGGGGTTTATTCCTGCATTTTATATTAGTTTAACATTTTATGAATGAGAGTTTTTAACTTTGAGATCTTTTAATATATTTACATTTCAAGTGCTTTTGGGGTGGAGTGGTGGAAGAATTCTGGTTGCCATAGAAACTCACATCTTACCTTACTTGCAGAGGGAAATTAACTTGACCTTCACATTTTTGTCAGGTAGAACCTATAATCAGCAGCCATTAGCATCACACTAGGAAGACATTTACTTTCTCACATGAAAATAGGTGGGGAGAAATTGACACCTTCAGATAAGAAGAGCAATGTTCCTTCTGTCTAGCACATACGTACCATTTCCCTTTTAGTAAGTGAGGCAGTGGTGGAGCAAGATAATACCACCTTCTAAGAAACCCTTTAAAACAAAACAACATGCTCTTCCTCAGCTGTGCTATTGTCAAACTTTTTTCAAACCATTGTGGTATCTCAGGGGTTTCCTAGCATTGCATCCATGGGTCAAGACAGAGAATTATAGTACAGTAACTTCTCACTTAAAGTCCTCCCAGTTAACGTTGTTTCATTGTTATGCTGCTGATCAATTAGGGAACATGCTCGTTTAAAGCTGCACAATGCTCTCGTATAATGTTGTTTGGAAGCTGCTTGCTTTGTCCACTGCTTGCAGGAAAAGCAGCCCGTTGCAGCTAGCTGGTGGGGGCTTGGAACCAGGGTGGACCGGCAGCACCCCCCCATCCCAGCAGGCTACCAATTGCCAGCAGTTCAGCTGTCCCTCCCCTCACTGCCATGTGCTGTTCCTTCCCTCTGCCTTGGAGCTGCTCCTGGGATCTCCTGCTTGCTGTGCAGGGGAGGGGGGAAGAGTGGGGCTAATGTCAGGGTGTCCCCCTTCCCCCTACTCCTACCCCCCGCTTACCCCTTCTCCATATAGAGCAAGGTGGAGACATGACATGGCTCAGGACAGAGAGAGCTTGCTGGTCACAGCTGCTGTCTCAACTTTCTGATCTACTTAAAAAGGCAATGTACTTAGAGTGGTGTCAGCGTACTTAAAGGGTCAATGCGCATCTCTCTCTCCCCCACACACAGGGTGTGTGTCTCTGTCTGCCATGCTGTCTCCCCTCCCTCCATTCGTGCTGCCTTGTAGAGTGTGAGGCTACATTAACAACGTGTTAACCCTTGAGGGCTCAGCCGAGTGCTAGTTCATCATTTAGCAGTAAGGCATTCCCTGGGAAATATCCCACCCTCTTCCACCCTCTGACTTCACCACCTCAACCAAGCTTCACAATCATCATTGCTGTGTACAGTATATAATTGTTTGTTTAAAACTTATTGTGTGTGTGTGTGTGTGTGTATATATATATATATATATATATATATATAAAATATATATATAGTTTTTTGTCTGGTGAAAAAAAATTCCCTGAATCCTAACTCCCCCATTTACATTAATTCTTATGGGGAAATTGGATTAATTTAACATCATTTCATAACAATTATTTTATTTTTCTTCATAAGCCAAATCACATTAACATGCTAATTCGTGGGACTGCCTGCGTGGCTGCTGTATCTGCAGAGTGCTCCATACAATGACAAGAAGTGATACAGCAAAGCAGTCCAGTCCATCTTCTTTTTATGTGTTCTTCATAGGGGGTGGGCTTGACGTGATCTCTGTGATGGCTATTGCTTTTTAACTGTGTCACAGCCCGCCCCTTCCTGGGCACAAACATTGTCCAGCAACAGTGTCTGGGTTGCTAGTACAACCCTTTACTCCTCTCAGGACACTTACCTGTGCAGAGCAGGTGATCCTGGCTGCTTTCTCTAACTCTTTTTCAAGGGCCCCCATCAACTTCTAGGTTTGAAAAACCACTAAACTTTTATTTAACCAGAGTAAATGAAACATCAGAATAACAATAGCATCCAGTAACCCTTCTACTTATTCCCAGAAAGACTAATCTGATAAGGGCCCTGCAGTGCTTCCCTTCTCCATCACAGTCTAGCTCTCTGACCCCCTCGGATCGTGCCCCCTCTCCCTTCAGGAGCCAACTGATGACCCTTCAAAGTCAAACCCACAAGGTTCTACATGGGTAGTCTGGGTGGAGCACCCATGCAGGAGTCCCAGCCTCTGTCTCTGTGCACCTAGCAGCACGTGTTATTTTGTCTTCATCCTACAACAGGGGTGGACAAACTATGGCCTGCAGGCCGCTTCCAGCCCGTGAGATGTTTTATCCAGCCCTTGCGCTCCCACCGGGGAGTGGGGTCGGGGGCTTGCCGCGCTCCAGCCAGCACTCCCGCTGGGGAGTGGGGTCGGGGGCTTGCCGCGCTCCGCCTGGTGCTCCCAGCCCCCAACTCAGTGATGAGCAGTTTGACTTTGAGCACCATCTTCCTGGAAGATTCTTCTGCCACGCAGAAGAGCCACATTGTGCAGGTGCGACTTCACCACCCCTATGCAGCAGTGCATCAAATCCTCCCCCAGTCTCCTACGGCCCCACCCTCGAGATCCTCGAGCGGAGGGAAACCGCCCAGGGGCTGCAGCTGCACCCATTCTAGCTTGGGTGCCTCCGCACGTGGCACGGCTGCCTTGGTGTCACACTGCCAGTAGGGCCCCTAGGAGTCCCTGGTATCCCACCTGTAGAGCCCCTCATACACCACACCTCATGAGTCCTCACACCTCACCTCAGTAACATCCCTTACCATATACAGACCTTTAATGAACGCAACAGTGCAAACAGAACTCAAAGTACAACAGTAAGAACATTCCTGGGGGGAGGCTGGGCACAAAGTAACAGGTGAGTTTACACCTGCCTCTGCCTCTTGTCCACATGGGTTCTGGGATAGGGCACCATGGCTCAAAATTGTCAGGGGCACTGACGCCTGACAAATACAAGCTAGAGAGAGGGCCCAGTTTTTTCCACAGTGCGTGCCATCTTGTAAAACAGCAGTTTGAAATAAGGGCAGCAGTTAGGATTTTCTTTTCCCTTTCAAAAATGAGTGCTGCAAAAAAAAAATAGAAAAGTGGACAGTGAGTGTCGGGTTTTCAACAAAGAATGGAATGCAAACTATTTTTTCACAAACGTGAACTTGATGGCTGTATGCCTGATTTGTCAGGAGAGCATTGCGAGGTTCAAGGAGTACAATTTGAATCGCCATTTTTTCAACGAAACATCCTAATTATGGCAGCAATTTAACAACCGAGGAAAGGGCAAGAAAAGCTAAGAAACTCGCCACGAACTTAAAAACTCAGCAAAATATTTATGTGCGACAAGCTGCAGTTCAGGAAGCTACTACAAAAGCAAGTTATGTTCTGGCGTTTAAAATTGCTAAACAAAATAAACCTTTTGCTGAAGGGGAGTTTTTGAAAGACTGCATGGTTGATGTTGCTGGCATGCTGTGCCCAGAATACCAAAACAAATGTGAGAACATTAGTTTGTCACGAAGAACTGTTACTCACCATGTAGAAGTGACTGATGAACATTTGGCTTCTGAGCTGAACAAGAAAGCACAGGGCTTTACGTTGTTTTCATTAGCTCTCGATGACAGCACTGACATTAAGAACAGAGCACAGTTATTGATTTTTGTCAGAGGAATTGACGACAAATTTGAAATCACAGAGGAATTTTTATCAATGGAATCAATGAAAGTCACAACTAAGATATTGGATTTATATGAGAGGGTGTCTGACTGCCTTGAACATTTGAAGCTCCCCTGGAGTAAACTGGCAAATGTAACCACAGATGGATCATCAAATTTAACTAGGAAAAAAGTAGGACTTTTAAAAAGAATTCAGGACAAAATAAAAGATGACGACCCTGATAAAGAGGTGATTTTTCTGCACTGTATTACACATCAGGAGGCCCTCTGCAAAAATATCTTGGACATTGATCATGTTGTTCGCACAGTAGTGAAAATAGTGAACTACATAAGAGAGAGGGGACTTAATCATCGGTAATTCATTTCCCTTCTTGAACACACTGACGCCGAATACCAGGACTTACTTTATCATACAAATGTCCGCTGGCTCAGCCTACGAAAGGTACTGCAGCGAGTGTGGGAGCTCAGAGATGAAATTCATACTTTTCTGGAGATGCAGGGGAAAGAAAATGATTTCACTGAATTAAAGAATTCAAACTGGGTGTGCGACCTCGCTTTTGGTGTGGATATCTTGGCACATTTAAATTAACTTAATGTAAAGCTGCAAGGAAAGAATGTGTTTGTATAGAAACTGAATTCTAGCATGACAGCTTTCAAAGCCAAGTTAGTCTTGTTTTCTAAACAAATTAAGGACAAAGTGTTCGCTCACTTTCCAACACTGAAATACTTGGAAGTGTCACCAGCGCAGACAGAAAAGTACAGCAAAATTTTGAGTGACTTGCACAGAGAATTTCCTCGTCGATTCTCTGACTTTGAGAAGATAGAGAAGACACTGGAGCTGGTGTCATGCCCACTGTCATTTGACAACAAGAAAGCCCTGCAAGAATTACAATGGGAGCTCATTGATCTCCAGTGGGATTCCACCTTGAAGGAAAAGTACAATTCAGAAAAACTGGACAAGTTTTATGAAGTGAAATAAACTTCCTAGAGTGAAATAAACTTCCCATACATCCGCAAGGTGGCACAGAAAATCCTTGTTTTGTCTGGCTCCACCTATGTGTGTGAACAAAGATTTTCCCTACTGAATTACAGCAAATCTTGCTACAGATCCCAGTTAACTGACCAGCATCTCAGCTCAGTATTGCAGATTTCCACAATGAGGATGACATCGGATTTTGCTGTCATTGTAAAGAAGGGTGACCAGCTGCATTGTTCACATTAATCAAAGAGGGCATGGAAAGAGGTTAAGTTTGGTTTAATTATTGCAATACGTTGTTACAATGGTATATTTACAATAGTAAGGAAGGTTTTATGTTTATTTCCACTAAAATGTATCCTTATTAAATAGAGTTTATTTGAATATCTCTGAATTGTTAATTTTGTTAGTGTTCATGGCCTGCCATACAATTTCCACACCCAGATGCAGCCCTCAGGCCAAAAAGTTTGCCCACCCCTTTCCTACAACATGCCCCATCTTACAGTTCCATTTAACACTTCTCCTATAACATCTTCTTTCACACAATTTCAAGTTAACAGAGCTGCTTCTCCACACCTGCCCTCTGTCCCCCCTCTCTCCTCACATGAAAGATAAACATGATTTGTGTGCACACTGATCTGGTCTTAAGCATAAATGACTGCACGGGGTCTCATCTGCCCCTCCATCATCAGGATCAGAGGGGAAGGCAACTCATTGCTCAGCCCAGCCCTCCAGCAGCTCGGGGCCGTGTAAAATGACAGGGCAATCCCCTGGGCATACATCAGATGCTACAGCTGGTGTCTTCCCTCCCTCCAAAGCAATCCAGGACACATGCCAAGCACCCTCTCACCTACATGAGGCTGCGACTTAGTACAATAGCTGGGCAGGCGGTGAGGCGTGGAGAACATTATTCTGTCTTCTTGGTTTCTCCATCTGGATATATTATTCTAATGCCTCATCCTATAACAGCATCTTTCTCCAGGAGTAAACCACCACCCCAATTCCTACCTCTACCAAGTATCATCTCCGAGCCTCCACCAGTCCATAAGGCAAGAAAGATGCTTTTTCTGTCATTTAGGTCTATTGTGTCATTAATGCAGGGGGGATTTATATAAGCAATGCCAGCAGGAACTACTTACAAAAATCCCCTGTGCTTTGATGGAGAAGAGAATAATAGAGATCCACCACACACAGATGGGGTCACCATTAAAAGCAAGCAGTTTTACTGACCCCACCAGCTTATCTTTTGATTGATGTGGGAGCTGATCCTGTAGTCAGAAAAGTGACTTTAAAAAAGGTTGCGTCATTCACCGTATTTGCGTCTGCAGCATTATCCCCGATTAAAGAAATACCAATCTGAGTTGGAGGAAATGTATGACTTTTAAAACAAATGCTTATCACAGCAACTGAAGTCATCAGGAGGCCAGTTCTGCATCCCTATGTTCAAATACAGGGCAGAGTGTGAGCCAATAGGGAGGCAGCACAGTGATATTTCTGAGTTTTAGCATTTGGAAAGGAAGAGAATTTGCCAGGGTGGGGAAATGCACCAATCACCACCCTGCTCATGGTACGAATTTTCTTATTTTACTATTAGTACACAAGCTTTTTCCATTACAAGGAAGCAAAATGGAGGTCTAGGACAGGGGTTCTCAAACTGGGGGGTTGAGAGGTTATTACATGGAGGGTAGTGAGCTGTCAACCTCCATCCCAAACCCCGCTTTGCCTCCAGCATTTATAAGGGTGTTAAACATACAAAAAAGTGTTTTTAATTTATAAGGGGGGGGGGTCGCACTCAGAGACTTGCTATGTGAAAGGAGTCACCAGTAAAAAACATTTGAGAGCCACTGGTATAGGAGTACAAGTGTTTGTATGTATATCTGCATGCTCCAAAGCATTATGCAGTTTGGGATATTTTAGAACAATCTTTTATTGTAAAATCAGTGCAACACGTGCAGCGTGTCCTGCCCGCCAGAGTCATCGCCATGAAGAGACGTCTTGGATGGTATGTGGCAACTGGGAGGGGCCTTCCAATGCTACTACAAAAAGACACAACCCTGGATAGGCACTTCTGAGAGGTGATGCTTTCACTTTCCTCGGAAGGATAGCATCTGCTTGGCAACAGCATCAATGAGAAGAAATATAGTGGCAGATGATCTAGAAGTCTGATGGCCAAAGTAACATGAGTGGAATGAAAACAGGGAAAAGGGCAAAGGGATGATGGTGGATAAACACCAGACATTTAGACTATGAAAGGACGTGCTTTAAATGAAACCCCAATTGGGGACACAAAGGGCAATACTTAATTAGGTGTATTAGTAACTGGAGCTTGACCTCGTAATCCTGAATGAAGAGGAGCCCAAGCAGGGCAAGATGTCATAGTTACTAATGGTGGTGGCGTCTCTATCTAACTCTGGGTGTGTAAGGTTTGCCATACTAGATCAGATCACTGATCCATCAAGTTTCGTGTCTACATATGAGCCTGGCAACTACCTGTTGCTTCAAGGAAAGTGGAAAGAAAACCATAATGCACATGTCCAAGTATATGCTGTACGAATTCTGATTCCAGCAGGTGAACAAATCCTATGCTTCAGAGCATCAGCTGATTGCCACATTTTTTTAAACGATTCATAACTACCTATGATTAATTCTGAACTGGATCTATGTCATCATGCAAAGACTGTGACCGTTCTTTTCTAGGTTCCAAGGAAACTGGTGCCAAGGGGAAACCCTTCTTTGACATAACAGGTGTGTGAGCAGCATATGGAGTGTAGGTGATGTAGACAAGGAGCAGTCAGTCAAAGTCACACTGTTGTGTTCCCTTACTCAGTTCAATGATATTGCAGCCTCTGGAATTTCAATCCATTTCCCCACTGTTTTCTGTGCCTCAGATACTTTTAAAAAGTCAACATTTGTAAACATTTAATTTGAATGTATTACTGTTGAAAAGTGCCAGACTGACAGCCCAAGTCCTTGACTAGCATATTTATCACAATTTCAACATTGCAGTGACACTGATGCAGCTCCACCAGCAGTAGCAACAGTGGGAAAATTAACAAACCAGCCACTAGTAATTAACCACCATGTCATCTAACCTGGCTCAGAGCAGTAGTGCAAATGCATGAGACAAATAAGTACCTACTGGCTTCTATGTTTATACAAATATTAGATATAGTACAGTAACTCCTCACTTAACGTTGTAGTTATGTTCCTGAAAAATATGACTTTATGTGAAACAATGTTAAGTGAACCCAATTTCCCCATAAGAATTAATGTAAATAGGGGGGTTAGGTTCCAGGGAATTTTTTTTCACCAGACAAAAGACATATACAGTATAACTTTTAAACAATTTGAAACAAACATTTTAATATTGTACACAGCTATGAATGATTGTGAAGCTTGGTTGAGGTGGTGGAGTCAGAGGGTCGGGTATTTCCCGGGGAATGCCTTGCTGCTAAATGATGAACTAGCACTCGGCTGAGCCCTCAAGGGTTAATATGCTGTTAATGTAGCCTCACGCTCTACAAGGTAGCATGCACTGAGGCAGGAGGGAGGAAACACAATAGATGCAGGACAGTAGCTGCAAACACTTCCGTGCAAAAACTGAACAGGATGAGGAGCCCACACTATCCAGCAGGAGTGCACCCCTCCCTTCTCCTGACAGCACATGCATGGCTGCACAGGTGCTGACTTTCCAAAGTGCTGGGGGGGGTGCGTGCATGAGGGAGAGAGAGAGAGACATGCATTGCCCCTTTAAGTATGCTGACGCCACTTCAAGTATGTTGCCCTTTTAAGCAGATCAGTCAGTTCAGACAGGAAGCAACAGCTTCCAGCAAGCTTCCTCCTTTCTGTCCCTGAGCCCTGTCCTCCTCCTCCACTTTGTGGAGAGGGGCTATGGAGAGGGGGACAGGGGGACATCCTGTTATCAGCACACACCCCCAGCAAGCAGGAAGCTCCCAGAAGCAGCTCCAAGGCAGAGGGCAGGGCAGGAGCAGTACAGCATGGGGGGAGGGACAGCTGAACTGCTGCTGGGCAGCTGCCGAGCCACATACCTTACAAGGAATTTAGGGGAGCTGATGACAGGGGAGATGCCGGCCCCCCCTGGTTCTAACCCCCACAAGGAGGGGCTGCTCTTCCAGAGAATCCTGCAAGCAGTGGACAAAGCAGGCAGCTGCCAAACAACGTTATAAGGGAGCACTGTGCAACTTTAAACGAGCTTGTTCCCTAATAGATCAGCAACGTAACAATGAAACAACATTAACTGGGACAATGTTAAGTGAAGAGTTATTGTACAGGCAATTGCAGTGAAAGTTTCCTACCCACTAACACATCTCCTAGCGTGCCCCAACCCTGCTGCAATGGGACTACCCTTAGCAATGAGACAGAAGTTAAATTCCAGGCCGATTCAGTCTGCTGAGCGTGCAAGGGAGCCCAATAATGGAGCCAGTTATGGCGGTGGGTTTTGTGATGTGGACATCTGTTCACTGGAAACAGGACGGAAACCATGAAACTTATTTCACACACACTCCTGAAAAATCATCCGATGTAACAACTTTCAGCCCCTATTGATTTTTGCCAGAGTCAAACCAGCTGAAGTGACAGGCTCCATATCTCATTAGCAGCTCCCTGAGCCTATCCATTACCTCCGACATAGCATTTCTTTTCAGATGCACAAATAAATTAAGGTCATGGTCAAAGCGACAGGTCTATGTCACCCGTCAATAGCTTGGTGGAGACAGCAAATCAAGAGTAGCTGCAAGGAATTAGTAAAACACTTGAGGGGAAAACAAACCATTTCTGACAAAGGTGAGAACACCCAATTTCCCACGCCTAAGCACTCCCACGCCCTGGGATTTCTCTTACAGGAATTAATCATCTGGTCAGTATATACCATATATAAATACGCACTGTAATGGAATAAAATAGCATTCTGTAGATGCTGGCCAAGCTCACTGTGAGCTCACAGTTATTACCGTATATTAAAGAGCGCCAATTATAGCCAGTGTCCCAGGAGAGGAATCATGCTGGTTTGTTACATTTGTTTTGAGCCAAAATAGCAAGTTACTGGCCGAAAGGAATTCTGTTGCCCAGAGGAATTTCTATCGCTTGTAATCCTAGCTGCGTGGTTGGCAAATGTGGGCTACTGTATCCTAGGGTACGTCTCCACTTAAAATGCCACAGGGGCGCAGCTGCCATGCTTCAGCGTAGCTAATCCATGTCCCCGAGAGGAGGTAGCTAGGTCAATGGAAGAATTTGCACCTCATAGAGGCGCAAATATGCCGATGTAAGTTACCAGTGTAGACTAGCCCCTAGATGGAGTTTGGAGTGAAACTCCCAGCACCACTGTGCCTAAGGATCCTGCTGCTAATAGCATCAGAGAATCTCAATTACCCAGCAACAAATGATTAAAAAATAACCCAACAACAAAATAAACCCCGCTATCAATCTGTTAAAGCATGGAGAACTATAAGGGCAAAATCTGTTTTAATACACCCACGCTGTATTAGCAACGTCATCGACTCTCAATGCATGGTATGCGTATATAAATAAAGTGACTGTGATCATGCTGTCTTTCTAAAGTTCAGCAGCAATAAGGGTGGCGAGAGCACAGTGAGATTTCCACCCAGCCTTGGACTTTTGGAATAATGCCGCCAGCACCTGGGATGTCAAATCATGTCAGCCCACTCTGATATACTTCTTTGACAAGGTAACAAGCCTTGTGGATGGGGAGAAGTAGAAGATGTGATGTATCTCAATTTTAGTAAGGCTTCTGAAATGGTCTCACATGACCTTATAAGCAAATTAAGGAAATATAGTCTAGAGGAACCTACAATAAGGGGTGCACAACTGGTTGAAAAAACATACTTAGAGAGTCATTATCAATGGTTCCCAGTCAAGCTGGAAAGGCACATTAAGTGGGGTCCTGCAGGGATCTGTCCTGGGTCCGATTCTATTCAATATCTTCACAAATGATTTGGATAATGGCATAGGCCATAGAGAGTACACTTCTATGATACCAAGTTGGAAAGGATTGCAAGTGCTTTGGAGGACAGAATTAGAACTCCAAATGATCTTGACAAACTGGAGAACTGGTCTGAAATAAATAGGATGAAATTCAATAAGCACAAATGCAAAGTACTACATACTTAGGACGGAATAATCAGTTGCACAAAAGCAAAATGTGAAATGTCTGCCTAGGAAGGAATACTGCAGAAAAGGATCTGGGAGTTACAGTGAATCACAAACTAAATACGGGTCAACAATGTAATACTGCTGCAAAAAAAGCCAATATCGTTATGGGATGTATTAGTGCAAGTGTTGTAAGCAAGACACGAGAAGTAATTCTTCCACACTACTCAGCACCTATAAGACCTCAACTGGTGTATTGTGTCCAATTCTGGGCATCATATTTTGGGAAAGAGGTGGACAAATTGGATAAAGTTCAGAGGAGAGCAACAAAAATTATTAAAGATCTAGAAAACATGGCCTACAAGGAAAGATTGAAGAAAAAAAAAGAGTCTGTTTAGTCTGCAGAAGACAAGACTGAAGGGCGGAGGCATGATAACAGTCTTCAGGTATGTAAAAGGTTGTTATAAAGAAAAGGGCGATAAATTGTTCTCCTTATCCACTGAGGACAAGACAAGAAGTAATGGGCTTAAATTGCAGCAAGGGAGATTTAGATTTGACATTAGGAAAAACTTCCTGTCAGGGTGATTAAGCACTGGAACAAATTACCTAGGGAGACTGTGGAATCTCTGTCATTGGAGGTTTTTAAGATCAGGTTAGACAAACACCTGTCCGGGATGGTCCAGATAATACTTAGTCCTGCCTCAGTGCAGGGGACTGGATTAGATGATCTACTGAGGTGCTTTCCAGTCCTACACTTCTATGATTCTATTATAAACATCTCTCTTTCTGGAATTCTGCTGCTGCCTCTCACACCCAATGCCACCATCACAACCGTTTTGCATTCCTCCCCTTATGCCATGTCCTTCATTTGTTCCTTTCTACTCTGAACAAATGCCTAGTGAATCAAGTCCTGAGTTGGACAGATACACACACAGGCACTGTCAGTGTTGGCTGAGAAAAGGTCTATGACAAGAACTCACTAAACGCTACTCAGGCCAATCGCTGCCACTGAACAAGTATGTGTCATGTTCAAGTAGCCAGCATCGATATACCAGATGAAGAATCTCATCTAGTATGTTGGGTGTGGGTTGCAGGGGAGCTCCTTTGAGTGGGGTGGAGGAGAAGGTTAATGTAATGTAATTCCTTCCGGAATGTAATGTTGGCTAAATGGTATCCTAAATCGAAAGTCCAGAGAAAAAAGTTTATCTTGGAATCTCATCCAAATCGGAGAAAAAAGACAAATGTGGCTCTTTCTATACTTACTATGCACTAAACCCCTGGTGTGTTGCTATCCTAGTTATGTTCAATGTCTTTACACAGTCATTGTACCAGGTAATTTACCCAGCAAGATCAGAACAGTTCATTACTCTGTACACATATTGTACAAACCCTTTGAAAAATGCCAGCATGTCTCTCACATGCTGTGTTCACAGGGTGGGGAGAGGTTGTGGGTGGGGGAAGCATTTATCAAGCAGTGTTTTGTAAAGGGAATACACCACAAACCTGCAATATGCACTATTTCCCATAGGAAGGTCGGGATAAATGATGCATGTTGTCCTTGCAAGAGAGATGTGATCACATCTTCGTTATAGTACTGATTACAGCACTTACACTTCTTGGCTCCTACATACACTGAAGTCCAACAGCATACGCAGGGCACAGTAAAGCTTTCTTGGATGCCCAAGAAAACTTAGCAACAAGGCCCATAGAGCCCAGGTGGGATAACACACATAAATCCAGTCCAGGTTAGTTATGACCAGATTCCTGGTAAATTACCTTCTTCGTATCAGCAGTAATACACAGGCATGATCACAGTCACCATCAGGCTAAAGCGAAAGGGGAAACCAGGTGGGAAGAGAGAGTGGATAGGTTCAGCTGTGTTCCTCTTTTCCATGTGCGGCCTCACTAACCCCATAAGGTTTCCATAAAGGGACCTCGGTCAACCAGCAACAATGCCATGATGTTTTGCTCACAAGCTCAAGGGTTGGGGTGAGGGGGAGAGGTACAGTCCTAGAATCCCCATGAAGCTCAGCAAAGGGAGCACAAACAGAGAGGGCTGGTGGGGAGGGGAGCAGTGCACAGACAGGAACCCTGATCAGAGATGGGAACAGAAAAGGGAACCCTGTGTCAGAGTTGATGGGAAAGCAGGAGGACTGGAGAGCCCTGCCTGCTTTTAGCTTGTGCACAGGCATGAAGGGGACAGAGAGTGTTCCTGCTGAAATGACTAATTTTTTTTTTTTTTTGCGCAGAGGGAAAAGTCCCTTTGGGCCCGGTATCAAATTTGCTGATTGCATGGCTCTGTTAATTTCATCCCAGTATTTTCTGTTTGATGACAGACTGAACTGCTGTCAAGTGAACCAGGGTTATCTCCCCCATGCATTACCAGTCTGGTAACCAGCAGGGAACCTGGCAAGTGGAACTAAGAACAAGGACAAAGTAATCTTCTCTCAGAGGCCCACTGCCAAGAGACAGAGCTGCCAGCCTGCTAGCAGCAGCAGTGCTTCCACCAGGGAGTCAGAGCAGGAGCTCCTCTTTCCCACAGGTGAGTGCGCGTCATCTACAGGGCAGCCCATCTGCCACCTTCACTACATGATAGGGACGGAGGGAGAGAGATGGTGGGAGTTAAGAAAACAGACTCTTGGCTTGTCTCTGCAATGGGTGCTCACCAATGCACTCTTTGTCCTGGCTCTTGTGCTTTATTGTTACGAGACAAAGATCTGGGAGATGTGATGGTACCCCCACTACCCTCCCATGCTGCCCCAAGCATCAATGCCACAGTGTCCACATCTCCAAGTTCCTAGGGAAACTGCAACTCCTGGTGCTGCTGGCTGAAATTTCAGTGCATACAATCAGGGCTGATTGAGTTAGATTTGACCCTTAGAGTTCGCATAGCAAAGCCTGACTAAGCGTGTTACTGGGAAGGCTCACAGAAGCTCTGGGATGCTAACAGCACAATGGTTTAGACACGGTGCTCCAGGCTCACTACTAATAGTGTTACAGGATTTCACACTGGAGCTTTAGCCCTTTCCACTAGCCATTTGCAGGCAGCTTATTGGGACTCAGCTTACTGCACCTTCAACCACAGCAGAGTGAATATCAGAGGCCTACGAGCTAGTTCACAAAGGGTGCACTGGTGCATAAACTCCAAAAGTCAAGGATCTGAGGTGCATCAAGACCGCAAGGAGCCACACTGTTTAAATCTTTTATAGGTGTAATGTCTCTAACTTGTTTGCTCATAGATATCAGCTCCAAAGGCCTGGGATTTTTCAAGAACATTATAATGAATCATCAGAGCATTGTGGGTGCCTCACAACTGGTGCACCACATGCCACGGCCCACTCCTCCCTTAACCCTTTGGAAACCAGCCCCGTGCCAGACCATGGTCCACTTTGGAGCTGGCTACATTTCCATCCAGTTGGCTATTTGTTTTTGTAGCACTGTGCCGGGCTAAGGAGCAGGAAAGGTTTCTCGCAACAGCATGGGCTCTTTGGAGTAGTAAGTCCCAACCAGGCCTCATTTATTATTTTTTTACTTGTATTTCAGTTGCGCCTAGGAGCCCTAGTCATTGACCAGGGCCCTGTTGCTCTAGGTGCTGCAAAAATACAAAACAAAAAGATGCCTCCACGCCAAAGAGCTTATATCACTGTGTCCCTCCCCATCATGGATCTTCTGGCAACATCTGTTTCCTCCTCCTGCCAGTTCCCAACCACTCTTCAGCACCAGGAAGGGTTGGTTCAAGACAATCAGGCTGCTGTTACCTAGTATTGTCTAGGGGGCGGGACCAATACAAGGCAGACCCCTCCCCTTAGATTGTCCCAATTTAGTACGGAATGGGCAAGCCAGATGGGAGCTGCCCCTAAAATTTAGGCACCATAGGTAGTTGCCTGTGTAGCCTACCCCTAATGCTGGAGGGGGAGGTGACAGGCATCAGCAACTGGGGCCAAGGCTGAAAAAGCCAAGTCAGTTTCATGCCAAAGTGAAGCTAGCAGCTGCAAGGAGTGTAATGCTCTCTGCTTAGGAAGGGCTAGGGAAGTGGGAATGGGTCCTCTTTTGGCCA
Source organism: Mauremys reevesii (assembly GCF_016161935.1). Lineage (NCBI taxonomy): Eukaryota > Metazoa > Chordata > Testudines > Geoemydidae > Mauremys > Mauremys reevesii. The sequence continues at coordinate 110,701,269 of NC_052626.1, forward strand.
GATAAGGGAGAGAGAGGAAACAGGAGCTGGGTACCTGGTTGCAAAAACAGAGGGGAAATGCAGAGGGAGATGGAAGAGAAGAAATGTGTTCTTCAGCCTCTCACTATGCCACACTGAGGACGAGCACACTCAGACCATGTCCTCTGGGCTAACCAGAGCACTCCACACAGCAGGCCACTCAGCCTCTTCCTCTCAACCCCAGCTGCTCTGTGCAATCTCTTTCTCCTGAACTGTGCATTCACAGAATCACAGATGCTAGAGGTGGAAGAGACCTTTCAGCTCATTGAGACCATCTCTCTGCCAATACTGTCCGCTCACCCCACCACCACTGACCAGCCCCCACTGCCTCCTGCCCCATTCTCAGCCCCCGACTCCTCTCTTTTCCTCATTCCCCTGGTAAATTCCTCCTTACCAATGCACTTCACAGCCTCCCTTACTCCAGTCCGTTTCATCTGGGGGTCTGAGGATTCTATTTTTTGCTATCCATCTGGAAATACCTATTCTAAAGGGGCTCTGTCAGATCCATTCAAGAGGAAAACACATGCTTTTGCAAGTGCAAATCTTTGCAAAGGTTATGACCAAGAAATATTTGCATGATTATTTCTTTTATTTCCAATGGAAATGGTTTTTCATTGGGATCTAAATATTCCTGCTCTGATGGCGGCAGCTCCAACACTGCACTAGTGCAAGGGAGCCAGAAAGTGAAAATAGCTAGAAACAAAATTAAAACCAGCATCTGCGGGGGGTATTGTCAAAGGGCTGTTTCTGCCCTCTTAAAGGCCCCTTATGCCAAAAGAGCATCATAAAGGAGGCATTCATGTGAGTGAGGATTAGACCCAAGATCGTCATCCAAAGGACACGAGAAATATTAGGTTTAAAAAAAATATCCCTTGCAATTTATCAGTGTGATGTGTAATTAGTAACAAGAATGGACAAGCTTTTGGAGTGTTTTAAGAAATGCATGATTTGATTCCAACAGTGTGCCTTTAATTTTAAATGAAAACATTTATTTTCTACACTCATAAAACAATAAAGCAAGAAAAAGAGAGTAGAAAAACCATTGGTAGAACAAGTCAGGCTGATAGGAAAGACACAGCCAAGAATTGTGCCATGAAGGCAGGAACTTTAAAACATTTCTCAAAGTCAAAATCTGAAAGATAATCATATTGTTTAAAAGAACATTTTCCTGTTCTGTAGATTTGTACATTACTGCAGCCCTTGCCATCTCCAGCTCTGCACTTTCTGCACAACTCACTTTCCATTCCCTCAGATATGCTGACATCTCTTTAAAAAGCAACATTATTCACAACTGCACGGGAAATGTAGCTCAAGCTCCGAGTCGTGCACAAGATTATTCTGAGCTTTGAAATGATACTAAATTTAAGCTGCAATTCCAAGCGGCTGCAGAGAGACTGGCAATTTAACGGCTGCCTTTCCCCCACTTTCCCCTCCCTTTTGCAAAATCATCCCTTGTGTCGGCCCATCAGGACCCTTCAGATTCTTAGCTGAATATTCAGATCAAATATCGGAATCAAATCAAGTTTTAATCAAGCATTCAAATCACTGGAGGTAGGCTCATTTGGCAGCCTCAAAAACCAAGCACCCACTGAAGTGTGAGGTTTACAGATGTGGTGCTGGAGCACTGATGCAACACAAACATGAAGGGCCCTGACACAGGAGACTACTAACTAGATAGTTCAGATCAACTTGGCCTTAGTACTTCTAACACAACACAAGAGACTCCAAACTTTGGGGCACAGAAGATTTCATAGGTAACTTCCCAGGAACCCAAGGCCTGCACCTAATTTACATATACATTAGTGGACCTCACCTGCTTGTCTGATACCAGATTCACTTCTTTTTCTGCTATGGGAGTGACTCCTTCTTATAGGTGATGGAGTCTTGCTGTTCTGATTTGTTAGTTGCTCTCCCTGGGTTAGGCAATTAGCAGAAAAGCCAAAAGGGGGCGGGGGGATAGTTCCCACACAGTACATACTATATTAATAAGCTTGCTCCTGCACTTAGTTCTGACAGCAACCCCAGAAATACTGAAGTGAAGAGTTTAATTTTCTGGAGAGTTAAACCTTTTTGTTCAACATGAGGGAATGGAGCTTTTTCCACCTGGAAAACATTAAAAAAATTGATAGGAGGATTCATAGATTCATAGAAGTATAGGACTGGAAGGGGGACCTCAATGGGTCATCTAGTCCAGTCCCCTGCACTCAGGGCAAAATATATATATATATATATATATTTGGTTTTAGGTAAAAGTCCTACACTTGTTCCTATTCACTCAGAGTCTCCCCCATATCCACAGCCATGATAGGAGGAATGTACAATTGGTCTGTCTAGTCCAACTCTGATTCCTGGTATAGCCCACCCACCTTTTTATGAGATGGCATAAACCAATATTTGTATGGAGTAGAATTTTCAAAAGCACTTGGCATTGGTGCAACTCTGCTCCCACAAGTCAATGAAGTTTTACTTTTGACTTCAATGGAGTACAGTTAGGTCAATGACGAAAGCATATGAAAATTCCACCCAGGAGTTCTGCAGTACTCAACCATTCCAATCTCCATTGAAAGTAGCAGAATATTACTTCTCCACTGAAAGTTTGTTTTTATAAATAACCTTCCCTCCCAAATGTCATCTTGGTGCCTTAGCACTCAATATGACAGTATGTTTTTCTTTCTGGTCACCCTATCTTTTTGGGGCTCTCTGCTATCCCAAGGTTTGCCCAGACTATTGTTGACATTCCACATTTTCCTTACTTTCAAGCTAGAATCAGCCCAAAGATAGATGGATTTACCCTCCCAGCCACAGCAAGACATTCAAATCTATTGCATACATGCTCTTCTCATGTCCATTCTTGGTGATAGGATAAAGGGATTTATCATTTACCTCACCTACCTCAGCAGGTCAGTTAAATATTGTGCAGAGTAACAAAGATGTCAGTGAACATCGGCACAATGTTACTCCACAGTCAGTACTCAAACTCTTTCATTTGTGAGGAAGAAATAAATAAAAACAACTTCCAGAGCCATTGCACACATTTTCATTACCATTTTAAAGTGACAGTATGGGTTGTCTTAGAGGCAAATTCTGTGTCCAAATGTTCCCCTTCTCTCCTTTGTTCAGGATAAAATAGAAGTCATGGTTGGGTGGTTAACAAACGGTTGACGTTACCCCCCACAAAGGAGAGAGGCTCTGAAGCAAAACATTCCTGATTCTGGTGTGCAGAGGAAAAAAACAGCCCTATAATTCATACATATGCAAAAAAAATAAGATAAGACAGATTGAAATTCCTATCTGTAATAGGCAGTCGGTAAGATATAAGGCACTCTTCCAGCCTTACCCATGCTAACAAACATCAAGCACTATCTGGCATGTGTTGGAATGATACATTTCCCCCTCCCACTTTCCTTTTCTTGACAAGATTAGTTTCCCTGAGATGAAGGCAAATTGAAGAATGTGGCACTGATGCATATAGTCCTGGGTCTATGATAAGCACAGACAGAATGCTCGCCATGCTGAATAGTGCCTAACATCTGCTGGGCTCATGGGAACTAGATTATGGGGTTTTGCTGTTGGTTTATTTTATTTTATTTTTCTTTAGGGAACTGAAATTAAGCCTCCAAACTTCATTCCACTTGTTGTAGGCTAAGTACCTTAACTGCACTTCCTGTATTTCTGGTCAAGAGTTTCAAAAAACGAGGAAGAGGGACTTGATGGATCAACCCAAATACCTTACATATCTGGAGATCTCAGCCTCTCTTGAGGACATCACTCTCAGGGCCAACCTTTTGCCAAGAGCCGTTAGAACAAAAGTAAAGATTATTTATATAGCAGGACTGCATTTCATTTATAGGCCAGATATAGCAGCTGTATATCTGGCTGAGAAACTCACCATTCCCTTTCTGACTTCCCTCCCTAATGCAACAACCCATCCAAAGAGAAAGGAAGACACACCCTGGTTGCTGCATTGATAGGAATAAACCAGTGGCTGTTTGTGCTACTTGTACACCTATCTACCAGTACATGTGCTTCAGGGCTCTGATGACTAGAACTCTAGGTCCGCTCCCTTCCTGCCTTAAAGATTAGCCTCTGTTTCTCATGGGACACTACTGCTTCCCATTCAATTGTGTATAATCTAATCCACCATGGGCCCTGCTCTACAAACTCTAGCCTTGTCAATGTAAGACTGTAGTTTGGAGAGTCACCAGTTCTCGGGTGCCTGCCAACTAAAAGGAGGCAGCAGGCACCAGGCGGTATAGCTGAAGTCTTAGTATGATAAACTGGTACAGTTGCCTGATATAGTCAGGCATCAGTGCACATTGTGTTTTTAAAGCTGATGACACATGCTAAGGAAAGAATTCAAACGTACGGCCTCTGCTGACAGAGTGATTAAGTTGGCAGAATTTCATCTGGAGAAATCCCTATTCACTCCTCACCCCTATTCCCTCCTTAAATGTATTCCATAACAGCTACCAGGTGGCCCCTTTCACTGTGAACTTGTGCTCCTGTCTCTTTATGAGACAAGGTGTCCCACATTCCATTCCTACAGCAAGCTACAGGGAGGACATCTTCCTTTATTTTTGTCTTTATTCCTCAACAAGTAGAGTTGAAAGGTCCACCTTTCCTGCTTGCTTGTCAGCGTGATCTCCTCCCCGGTCTTTGGCTCATCTCTTCAACCCCCCTCTCATAGCAATAAAAAAGGAAAGTCCTTGGTATTTCTCAGAAATCACACCAGCATTGATCAGCTGTCTGGCAGTGGCACCTGCTGCTAAGGATACAGATGTACAAGGTGAACTAAAAGGCATCTGTCTATACAGCAGACGGCATGGCCACAGATATGTGATATTACATATTTCTCTTACCATCTGGTAGACCATTTTTACTCAAGGTTGTACATTTTCAGAGAGGCTTAAAAAAAACCTTAAAATGTCTTCATAGAAACCTCATTAATGAAATGGGGAAATTGGATGGATTTGTTTGCATTTTAAATATAGAAAAGAGTTTCTGTCATTAATTTTGAATGGAAACATTACATTTAAAACAATGATAAATAAAACAGCATGAAAACAGAGTAATCTCATCTCTCTCAACAAGCATTTTACAACAGCAAAATCTCTCACTTGAGCAACATCCCAGCTGGGCTGCACTCAATATCTACATGTACCTGAAAATAAAAGGAGGCATGCATTAGATTAGATAGATTTCAGCATGGCAGACTCTTCTGGGGAAAGCTTCATTTCAGCAAGGCAGATCCCAAGTTCAGAGGGAATTTTAGCGAGACCCAAATATAATGTCCAGGAAAGACTTCTGTGATTCTGTCCAGGATTTCAGAATAACGACAGTAAAAACGGCCACTGGAGAACCCACCCTACATTATATACAATACCCTGTACATGCTAAGTCAAGGCACTAATAAGAGTGCTTTAGTCACTTCCACAAGGGCCACCTGGATGTATTCATTGAAGATGCTAGTTCTTTATCTTCATAGTGAGTTTTCCAAGAACTGAGACGAACATTATCCAAACACAAATGGCCAGATTCTTGGTTCCTCATCTAGCTCTTTTGTGCTGCTCATGCTATACAACGTAGTTGGAAAATTGCCCTAAAAATACAGCTAGGGAATCTCTTGCATAAAGTAATTCACAGGTGGCACAAATCTGGTGTGGGTGGTGTTGAAGGCAGGGAAAGGGAAGGAGGGAGCATGCCTGGGACAGGAGAGGAGGTAGACAAAATGCCTTATGCTACAGCAATCCATAACCAGTGGGGCAGAACCAAGCAGGCCATGCCATTACAGCTGGCATAATTTAAAGTAACCCATAGATTGCTCAAAGTTATGGAGGGGGCTGAAATGACTTTCTCTCAACCCTAGGATCAATGGAGTAGGAGGGTGGCTTAGAGCAGACCATGGTTACAGCTCAAGATTCAGCTCAAAAAGTTAACTGCAGCTCTTCCATCTTGTGCTGCAATTCTGTCAGTTCTCCAGATAAATAAGCTAAGTCTGAGGATGGGGTGGTGGGTGGTAGAAAGGAGTACTGGTGATTCAACAGATGTCACTCTTCCCTGTGAGTCAGTACTGAAGCACTGCATCAGCAGAGCACTACAACCCCATTGCCTTGGCCAAATTCAAACTCAGAAAATTATATTCTGCTTCCTTGCATTCTATCTGCATATTCACTTAAATAGGATATTCTTCACTTCTTCCTCTAGACCAGGCGTGGGCAAACTATGGCCAGTAGGCTGCATCCGGCCCTTCACATGTTTTAAATCTGGCCCTTGAGCTCCCACCAGGGAGAGGGGTTGCGGGCTTGCCCCACTCTGCATGTCCCGTGGCTTCCAGAAGCAGCGGCATGTCCCCCCTCCAACTCCTATGCGTAGCGGCATGTCCCCCCTCCAGCATGTCCCCCCCATTGGTCGGGAACCACAGCCAATAGGAGCTGCAGGAGCGGCACCTGTGGACAAGGCAGCACGCAGAGTAGCCTGGCCGCACCTCCGTGCAGGAGCCGGAAGGGGGACATGCCGGTGCTTCTGGGAGCTGCTTGAGGTAAGCACCGCCCAGATCCTGCACCCCTTACCCCCTCCTGTGCCCCAAACCCCTGACCCAGCCCTGATCCCCCTCCCGCCCTCCAAACTCCTCGGTCTGAGCCAGGAGCACTCTCCTGCACCCCCAACTCCCATCCCAGAGCCCACATCCCCAGCCAGAGCCCTCACCCCCCCTGCACCTGCCCAGAGCCCCCTCCCACAGCCTGAACTCCTCATTTCTGGCCCCAGCTCAGAGCCCGCACCCCCCAGCTGGAGCCCTCACCCCCACATACACCCCATCCGCCAATTTTGTGAGCATTCAATGGCCCGCCATACAGTTTCCACACCCAGATGTGGCCCTCAGGCCAAAATGTTTGCCCATCCCTGCTCTAGACCTCAGCAGGATTCATAACAGGATTAGAAATGTATATCGATAATGAGAATATCCACAGTTACATTAGGAAGGATTTTAAAAATGTTTTTTAAGGCGGGATATAAACTCCCATCCTTTCAGCATAAGCCAACCACTAATAAGTCAGGAAGAAACTTTCCCCATGAGCAGGCTATTCCATAATTATCTATTTTGAGATTTCCTCTTAAGCATCTGGTATTGGTCAATGTTAGGGAGAAGGGACTGCATTAGATGGACCATTGGTCTGCTCTGGTATGGCAATTCCTGTATCCTGCCTATTGGCTACCCTTTTAAACAGTTGTTACAGTTCACCTCAAACATGCTTTTCACAGCTGGTTGAAGAGACTCTTTTCTGTAAAATGCTTTGGGATGATTTGCAATGAAATGCACTACAGAAATGCATGTTGTTATTAAAGTAACACGGCCCATTGCCAGTATGCAATCTTCAGTTTGAGAAAACTATGTCCGCACTGTGGCTGACCCAGGACAGTTGTCTCCTACTGCACCCTGCTGATGGACTTTGTCCTTTAGCTCAAGTGGTAGTGCCTTGTGCTTTGAATTTAGAGGTTGTGGGTTCAATCTCTGCTGACAAACCTAGCTAGCTGGTGTTATATATTTAATTATTTACATTTGTGTGGTCTAATACCTTCTTATGTGTGGTTCATTCTATATGTGAAACAAAATGGAAACCAACTACATGACAATTACCCCCAATACTCCATCTAATAAAATGATCTTGGGGAAAGCCAAAAAATGTGGACATGTGGCAACTCTGTCTCTGTCTCACCTTGAGCACATCTCTCTTGGCTAGTTGCATTTCATTGTCTTATCCTATAACTTCCCTGTAAAGATTGTATTTATCTTACTACCAGCTTTCTAGATTTATGCTGCTCATGTTTCTGATTTTATAGGGCCTTTTATGACTGGAGCTTAAGTGATTACTGAGTATCCCATCTGAGAGGGTTCTGCATGAACTTTTCACAAAGGGGCATCAACTTTCAATTCTGCTTGCAACTTAAACTTGAAATGTGATCGATTCACTCTGGCAAAATCACCACCATTATTAATTATTCACCATCTCAAGAAAAGCTCATCTCCTGCAACTTAAAATTTCATTAACTCAACAGGCAGCAGGGAGAACTATCCAGGATGAGAAAAGGCATAGTCTGCTGCTTTTTAATATTAGCTGCTGGGCATCTCACCTTGGAACAAGGACCTCCACTTATTGGCTGTGCCAAGCCTTGTATTTAGAAATGTCCTGTGTATGCATCTCTCACATGATGGGCTTCTTAGCTCATGATCCGTAACTGAGACTTGCTATTCTGCCGGGCTATGCTAGCTGGAAATAGCCTGGGAAGCACATGCTCTGGAATTCCCAGCGAGGATGGGAGAGCAATTGATGTCTCAGTTTGATACTGTTTATTTTCTCATTTTTATTATTCTACTCTTGCTAGCAGCTGTTTCCACTGTACTTCTAAGCTGAGGAGAAGTGAAGCACCAAGAATCCACTTCAGATGGGCACAGAAAACCCCCCAGTGTGGATTCCCCATGACTGCAGCAGGCAAAAAACTATCTAACACACTAGGATCACGAAGGCTCCCGCAGATGGCACACATACTTTGGAGTATGGAAAAGGAGAATATCCTCCTCAAGTAAGCTCCAGCTTCACCTCTCACCTTCAACTATCCACTTCCATTCCTAACAACCAATAGATTGACCCAAAAGGGTTGCCATAAAACCAGCAGATAATTATTCCCTATTCTTTTCAAACACACTGTAGGGTCCTTAACAAAAGATACAAGGCAGAAGTGTCCTTGATTGAATATATCTGAAAGATAGTGCCTACCTCCAACCTCTTCCCTCCTACTGACCCACATACCCCACTGCAGCATCAGCACTGAGAGCGTGAACACAAGTTCTGCTGTGGGGCTTCAACACTGCTTCATCAACATAGGACTCAGGAAGCTGGCCTCTGTTAAAAAAATGCCTCATTTTACATGGCAACACGCAGGAGGGTCCCTTCCTCCTCCCCTCCCCAATTCACTCCCCCAAATTAAAAAAAAAATCAGACCAAGGCTGAACACTACTTATTTCTAAACCTTGAGTTCTCCGAGTCTCTCAAAACCCTAATAGAACATTTTAGGTCACCTCAAGCTAACATGGAGTTTCTTGGAAAAGACCCAATCACACAATACACACTATAGAAATGGACAGGGCCATGCATCTGGATCTCAACCATCTCCAAAGTGCTTTTTTGAGGGCCTGGGGGCTGCTGAGAGGGCATTCAGAACCCATGTCACAGCTAAGGCTGATGTACAATACAGTTTTTCGGGATGATGAGGTTTGGATAGTCCAGATCAGTATCTGACCCTTTGGATGTATCTCTGAGCTGAACAAAACCTGTAGATCATTTGCAGTTCTCTAACAGCTAACATAAACAATGAACAGTAGCCGAGCCAATCACTCTGGTGCTTCATACGCATATATTTATTTTATCTGCAGTAGGCCAAATATATCACATTTAAACTGCAGTTACTGGAAATAACTGCAGCACACTGCTGATATTTTCAATAGTAGTTGACAATTTTGCCATGTCACTTCTTGAAAATATCCCTCAAACTATTTTAGAGCATGACGATGACTAACCTAACCCACTAGGCAAAATTCAACTCCTAATGAACTTTTCAAAAGGGAAGAATACAGCTGGGCAGGGCACTGGGGGGCAGGATTACTGTATTCTGTTCCTGTCCCTGTGACTGACTTCTTGTGACATTTAACTACCCCATTTAGATTCCCTGTATCTCATTCTCCCATCTGTAAAAAGGGAATAATAATAATAATCATAATAATATTTTATGTCTCTCCCAGAAGATCTGCTGATTCCGAAGTCGGACGTGGCCTGACGGTAAATGGGTCCATAACAATAAGTCTGACAACCCCTGAGCAATTGGAGTTGGCATTTCCTGGCACATACAACCAGGGTGGCCAGGCAGTTCTGAGCGGTGGCCAAGCAAAGCTACAAGCAAGTTAACATGATGGCCAAGGGTAGTTCTGAACTGCCATTTTCCTGTCTTATGTATAAAGAGAAGTAGAAGCTGTGAAATATTTCAGCCCCGTGTACTACCCTTATTTTACCACTACTGTATTTTCTTCTTGATTCAAATAAAAACAGTTCGCTCCTCACAGTCCAAGATGCTTACTATTTTACATGCCAAGGCACCTGAATGCCTTGCTGACCGGGTCCAAACAAAAGACTACGTACTGCAGTGGAACTGCTTTGATTTTTAAAACTTTACTCCAAAAGGTCCCTGGGACCCAGGTTCTAGAGTAAAATGCTTTTCACATTAAAAGTTGTTTTTGCTTGTGAGAATTATCTTCCAGACACCCTCCTCCCCTCCCACCCCAATTACTTTTGCAAATCATCCTTACAAGTTGGGGGCTACAGATGAAAACAACATGATGCACCTGAAGTGTCAGAAGAGCTCTGGAGAGGCAATGCACTAGGAAGGAATAAGTGAAACAAAACCACAAAGAGTTGTGCAATGGTTGCTAAGGCCTCGTCTACACTACCGGGGTAAGTCGACCTAAGTTACACTACTTCAGCTATGTGAATAACGTAACTGGAGTCCACGTAGCTTAGGTCGACTTACTGTGGTGTCCTCACTGGGCTGCATTGACAGGAGACACTCTCTTGTTGACTTACCTTACCTCTCTCGTTCCGGTGGAGTACCGAAGAACGCTCTGCCGTCAATTTAGCAGGTCTTCACCAGACCCGCTAAATCAACCCCCGCTGCATCGATCGCAGCAGCATCACTCCCCAGTGGGTGTAGACATGACCTAAAATAGCACAGCACAGATGCACACAGCTTTGTCAAGGACAGATGCTAGGACAGTATATGATAGGGCCACACACCAGTACCTTTTAGGGATGCCACTTCTCCAAGTTTTCCCAGGATCATCCCTTATTGGAGGCAGCTGTCCTGTGAAATCTGTAAGGGAGCTCTGCATACACTGCCAGCGGTCCAGTTTTATGGGCTCAAGATCATCCTTCATGTCCCAGTTTTTTCTACCTCAGAGGTGGCAACCCTAGTTCCTCAGGCACCAGAATGGCACAGCTTAGGGACACACAGCTGTTCTTGGATTGCAAGCATAGCTTAGGGCACCCGACGAGTAGTGGAGGGGTGAACACAGCTGTATCCAGGACTCTAGCAAACAGGAGGATACTGCACTGGCACGGTTGCGCCTGGCTGCAAGGCTAGTGGGTAATGCACAGCTTTGCCCAAGGTGAACACATACACACAACCTGATATACACATCATGCCAAGAATTACAAAAAAAAAAAAAGGTAACTTTCTTTCTCAAGGTCCTACTAACAAGGGCCTAGGCGATATGTAAGGGTTAAAGCTTCTCAGAGAAAACAGCTTTTAAAGGGGAAACACTGACCCTAAAACCTTGACGGCATCCTAATGGCCCTCTCAATGAACTTGCTTGAAGAACAAAATGATCCTTCCCATGAAACAGTGTATTTAGTAGATAATTACTCTCTCTTTCAGACTAGTCAGATCTGGTATTGACCCACACGTACTCTATGCTTCACTGTCACAGAATTCTAGTCTTAAGACAAGATGCATGAATGAAGCATCCATGTGCTAGATAACATTTTTAAAAAGTCTCACCGCAGAATGACTTAAAGAGAGCAATCATTATTTAAATATCTGTACATTCCAGGCAGGGATATGCATGTTGGAAAATTTCTGAAACACAAAACGAGAATTTGTCCGAAGAACCAGGAACAATCCTGGGACCAACACTGTTCTGATGGGGACTGAGTAGCCAGAAGTTGCAACCAAACCTCAAATCAATACATGACATCCTAGATCTCAGGCAGCATTAATGTATACAGCTACAGACCATTGACAGAACGAATTCACACAGTAGAACCACTTTTAAAAACCATCTCGCTCTCTCTTCAGCAAGGAATTTTGCATGGCTTGATGCATTTTTAATATACAGGGTAAGACAATTAGATAAACTGCCAGAACCCAAGATATTAACATACGGTACCTTGTTGGGACTGTACAAGCAGCACAGGTCCCTCCCAAAATATTAGTGATGCCGGGGTCGGACTCATCCCAGCTAGCTGCTCCCCTCCTGCCTCCAGTTGCAGAGCTCTCACACTTGGTCTCACACAGACTGAGCATTGAGCCCTGATTCATGATTTCAGGCTCCAGCCATGGAATGCAGCCATTGAAAACTCAGAACTATTTTTACCCTTAACCAGCCGCAGCATTTCTGTCCTATAAAGACTTCTAAAGATAAAGCCTTACTCTAAGCACACACACACACACACACACAGATACACACCCTCCTAATTAACTAGGGCTGCCTGCAGTGCTTAATTTGTGCCAGGGCTTGCCAGATATGAGCCCCAGCACCTCTGGGCTTGGGAGTTCATAGCCCCAGCACCTCTGGGCTTGCTGCATCAGTTATGAATGTAAAAATATTGCTTGAGCCCCGGCACCTCTTTCATTACAAATTAAGGACTGGCTGCTTGGCATTTAATGTGGCTTTAAGCTGCACAGCTGCTATTAACAAGAAAAGGCAGTTCACAACCTGACATTATTGACAGCCGTCAGAAGTCAAGCGTTTGAACTCAGTTGTCAAAATGAAAAATTCCTCAGCAATGCTTCACTTCAGGAGGTAAGATTAACTTGGGCAGGGACCGGCCATATTGTCTGTCTTGTACAGCACCAAACACACTATCTGTATTTAACAGATATGTAACAACAACGTAGACTGACCTTCGGATTCTAGTCGCAGATAAAATCTCTACATCTCTCAGCTCTGTTCTTACAAGAAAACCCCACCACGAGTCCCACACAAATCCTACAAAACTGACAGGGAATCTCAGCTTTCTTTGACTTCTTATCAAGGGTATTGTTAAGCGTACTGAACTGTCTCAAATTCATGATCAGTATCCAATCACAGTCAGACTATGTTACAAGAGCTAAATCATAAAGATTACACTGGCCATTATGTCAAAGTTCAAAGGAATAAACATTAGCAGCTGGCACACATTGGGTGGTTCTTCCTCCTAAGGATTCCAGCCATGTATTTAAGAGAAAATAAAATCTCTCTGAGGCAGAGGGAAATACAGAACAAAACAAAAAGAAAACAAATACCTTAGTTACTGCATAACTTACCAGAATCAAACCTGTGCACATGTACTTTAGTAGAGAACAGCATATAAACAAACAGGACCATAACAGAGTTTAAAAGAAAACTAGATAAATTCATGGGGGTTAAGGCCATTAATGGCTATTAGCCAGGATGGGTAAGGAATGGTGTCCCTAGCCTCTGTTTGTCAGAGTGTAGAGATGGATGGCAGGAGAGAGATCACTTGATCATTACCTGTTAGGTTCACTCCCTCTGGGACACCTGGCATTGGCCACTGTCAGTAGACAGGATACTGGGCTGCATGGATTTTTGGTCTGACCCAGTATGGCCATTCTTATGTTCTTATGTTAACAACTGCATAACTGGACACATACAATGGGCCATATTCACTACTGGGAGCTCACTAACTCAAACCCTTGGTTGGCTCAGATCCTTTTAGGGACTGGCAAAGATCTGTAAGCATTTATGAGGAACACACAGAATGTGTAAAGTGAGATCCAAAATTTTAGGACAATTGTCAGTAAAGATCAAATATTATTAAAATCATTATTATTTGTATTATGAAAGGGGTCCAGACTCAACTGTGATAGACACCATTCACACAGATAAGAAGATGGTCCCTCCCCCAAAGAGTTTCTAATCTTATGAGGAAAGACAGCAGGCAGATACAACAAACTGAAAGGGGGAAATACAAGTTACTGGGGAGGCAATTATGATTAGCATTAATAAGCAGCTGTCACAAACTACCAGCTTCCGGGACAATTTTAGGTACCACAATCCTGACAGTGTCCCTTCAACAAGCAGCTGCAATGTGACCTATAATGCCCTGTAGTAATGACATAAAATGCAATCCTGTGATACAATGATGTAGGCCTGATCCAACATATTCAACAGTGCGATCTTGGTAAGAAACACAAAAAGGCAAAAGAATAATCCATTGGCTCATAGGGACGCCTCTTTTGGCTTTTGAGCAGAGTCCCTCAGGCACCAGATGTAATGTTTTTGCAGCACAGAAGGATGTGGCCCCTTTAAATAAGTCTGGTGCCGGAATTCTACCCCCTGCTGGCTGAGTGCATTTGGAATGCCGGTTAGGGAGCGAAGGGTTGGTGTGAGGGAGAGGAGAGCACGCTGTGCCTTGGGAGAAGGAGCATGTTGCAGTTAAGTTCTGTGCATGAGAACATGAAACATACCTTCAGAGGGCCCATTATCTGACACCAATGACCTAGCACTTGGAAAGGGCACTAAATACATAAAGGAATGATGTGAGGCTGTAATGTCTTGAAGCTTGTGCCACTTTAACCTAGTGTTGTGGGAAATAAAGTGGAAGAAATGCTGTTACTGTAAATGTCTCTCTCCATGAGGGAGTATTCCTAGTAAGCACACTCCTGCTATTTGTACAATGAGCTGACTCTCCAGCAGGTCTCTCTAAATTGCAATGAGCCACCAGAAACTCAATGAGCTGCAGAAATCCAGAGGAGAATAAGACTGGCTAAAAAAAGACCGTATGCAATCAGCATTACAGCGACAGCCACCTCTCTATACTCCGAATTAGGAAGAAAAGGCTCCCGAGCATTCAAGCAATAATCACCTGCTGGTTCTGTTGATAGCACCAACAATGTCTCAAATTACTGACTTTCCACAATGAACAGAAAGGTTAAGAGAGGCACTGAAAAAAAATCTACTGCTCTGCGGCAACTTTTGGGGCTCAGTCATATTCTACTAAATAGACTGTAGCAAAGTTCAAGTAATAGGCTTGTCTAATTTGATCGCTATGGGCCCGATACAAAGTCCACGAAATTTAATAGATTTTGAATCAGACCCCTGCTGTCTGTTTCACCGCTACCTTACTCCAGTTCTTCCCCCCTCAGTGTAACTCGCTTTAAATCTATGGCATATAACTGGAGTAAGGCAGTGGTGAATTAGTCCCTAGTGTGACAGACCCAGGCCAGTGGGGTACAGGAGTCTGGTAGAGGGCAAATATACTGGTCACTGGCTGAGTAGTTTTCTGTTCCTTGAGTGACCAGAGCAGGGGCTGCACTAGAGTAATCAGGAACCTGCTAGAACCAATTAAGGCAGACAGGCTGATTAGAACACCTGCAGCCAATCAAGGCAGGCTAATTAGGGCACCTGGGTTTAAAAAGGCGCTCACTCCAGTCAGGGAGGGGAGAGCCAGAGGAGAGGAAGTGCGTATGAGGAGCTGGGAGCAAGAGGCACAAGGAGCTGAGAGTGAGAGGGTGTGCTGCTGGAGGACTAAGGAGTACAAGCGTTATCAGACACCAGGAGGAAGATCTTGTGGTGAGGATAAAGAAGGTGTTTGGAGGAGGCCATGGGGAAGTAGCCCAGGGAGGTGTAGCTGTCATGCAGCTGTTATAGGAGGTACTATAGACAGCTGCAATCCACAGGACCCTGGGCTGGAACCCGGAGTAGAGGGCGGGCCCGGGTTCCCCCCAAACCTCCCAACTCTTGATCAGACACAGGAGGAGTTGACCCAGACTGTTGGGAAGATCACTGAGGTGAGCAAATCTGCCAATAAGCGCAGGACCCACCAAGGTAGAGGAGGAACTTTGTCACACTAGATATTTAGGGATACCTAGGATGCCCAAGAACAGCAAGCATTTTTGTTTTAATTTGAGAAGTCTTTGAGACATTACGCAATATGGCTAGATTAGTGGCTACAGTGTGCATACATGCTGTGATCACCAGAGAAGGAGACCTGTCCTCCAAGAGATGCAGAGGAATTGGAGTAGAAACTTCCTTCCCCCTCAGAATGGGTAATAGTTTAATGAAGGATAAGATGCCTAATCTTTATAATGAGAAGTCCATGTTACCTGCAGCACCAAAATCCTGTAACAAAGATGCTCGGTTTCTGTAGTAGTGTAAGAGGCACAGAAAGATATCCTAAAATGGGGTTTATAACCAGATCTTCAGAGTTCCACTGACTTCACTGGTCATCCACGTGGGCACAGTGGTCTATGCTATCAGTTCCCAATACAGGATTGAGGCCTAACTTCTCATCCAAGACTGGGCATGTACAAAGCTATGCATCCAGACAGTCAAAATCAGTTGGGCGGGGAAGGTGTTAAGGGAAAGCACCAAAGAACGATCTATGTTAAGCAAGAAACAAACAAGGTACGTGAAAGGCAGTTTGCACTGGAGAACATTTGTCCATCATGCTCTTCATGGTGAGAGATCAGGGGTATACCAGACTGGCTTTGGCTTTCTTGAGAATAGCTTGTCTGTTACAGCTGTACAAAGTCTGTTGACCTCTTTGTAAACTAAAGGTTAAAAAAAAATTACATAGAAGTTAAAAGCAAATCTTCCCCCCCCCCCATAAATGTCATGCCTTACTGAAAGTAAAGTAGCAGCACAGGAGTATTAAACAGTTATTATTCTGTTATTTACAGCCCAGTTGATCAAGAAATTGCCTGTGATGCAATCACTAGACAGCAATGGTTTAGAAATAATAATTACAAAAAAGAAAAAATTAAACACCCAAACCCACACACAACTGTTTCTTCTCCAAGCTTTTAAGTCTCAAAATAAAGAGGAAGAGATCCACAGATGTCATGCAGTAAGAATAATTACAGTGACTAGAGGAGATTTTAATACATCAAACAGAGATGAGAGGGTGAATGGACGAACTGACAAAAGCAATTAGTAATATCAGGTGCCTAATTTGAGACAACTTAAAGAGGGATCTGGATTTTAGAAAATAGTGACAGCCTGCCTTCTGAAAATCAAGCCTTTTTAAGGCATCGTGAGTTGGGCACCCAAAAATCGTTAGTTGCTTTTGAAAAATCTTGGCCTACATTTTTATGTAGAAAGGGACAGAAACAACGTATCATGAAACAACATATCTTCCTTACATGGCATTGTATAATATCCCACTGTTTTGAGACCAACATAAAGAAACAGGTAGAGAATTTGAGACTGGTTTACTGAATTTTAGTTTTTAATGTTCAATAAAAATTTCCAACCCACGACAACATAATGCAAATGCCAAAACCCAAAAAGTTTTTCTCCTGTTTTCCTTTATTGTTTAAGATACATGGCAAAGCTGTGGGCTCCAGCTACAAAGGAGAGGTTGAGGGAAAAGATTTGACAGCTGCCCTAGTTCCCACAACTTCCTAACAGTGCTCAGAGGACACAGCACAGCCATCTCTCACAGGAATTGAAAACAAAAGTGGAGAGGGAAAAAACCGAACAGCACAGATTCCAAAACAGGAGCTTTATTCCACGCTTAGCCCCCAAGTTAACTGTTTTATAATCTCTCTGATTTTTGTCTGCACACAAATGTAAACACACACAAGTACCCATACACAGACACTCATTTCCCCATGGGACAGGTAGACTCAAGATCCAGTGCCCGCAACTAATTGTCAACAGTTCCCATCAAAAAGACACAAATATTGAAGTGACAAACATGAGAGAGAGAGAGCGTGCATGCTATAATGGGGCAGATTTTCAAACAGACTCTGGGATCCAGCTTCTGTATTGTGGGCATGAGCCGTGCCCACAAAGGTGCCATACTATTGAGCAGAATTTTGCAAGGTGCTGAGTACCCTCTAGTCTCATTCACTTCTTAGAGGTCTTGACTATTTGGAATTAGCCATGGTTCAGCAGTCAGTGGCCAGGAACTGGTGTACTTTGCACCTATGCAGACCTACAGTGTAAACAAGGAAAGCCGCAGTTTGCACTAGTTGAACTTCAGTTTCAAAAAAGAGTGAGGGCAACCAGTGCAAATTGTGCCTTTTCTAGCCTATGCTCGAGGCTTGCACTGAAGCAGGTACAAGCACAGACAAAACACACAGCACTTCTCAGGAGATACTGAAATTCTTTGCAAGATCAGGCTCATTGGTAATTAGTAGTGTTCTCTAATTTGTAACTACAAACCATTAGAGGTTTCACCATTGATAACTATTCTCGTAACATTATGAGCACAAATTGTTGTGTGCGCCAAAATGTTGTCCATTAATGAAAATCCGGGACAATGTGGGTGTGGAGTTGTCGCATATGAATATTTTTGTTTGGCTGAAAACGTCTATAAAATTGACATGAAAAACAAAAACCTGGAAATCCTAGCATTAACGTCAAATCTGAGAAATCAACCTCCAGAAATCCCAGAAGCTTAGGTTCAACACTCAACTCTAACACTCCCAGAGATGAGAACTGTAACAAGCCAAGCTACCTTAAGCTAACTGTGAATATAGAATGGTAGGATCGATGACTGGAGGATCTGGGTAGGGCAGAGAAACTGGAGCTATTCCTTATTTCTATTAATTTCCTTCTTTTCCTTTATTACCTTGTGGACTGTGACTAGGGGCTGGGCCCCAGGATAGAGTCCTGCTGAAAACATGAGCCTCCTGAGGAGAAGGTGGACACATTGTAGTTAAGTCACCCAGGGAAGGAGCAAGATCTCTTGCCAGACCCACCACAAGGGTCCCTGGGCTGAAACCCAGGGTAGAGGGAGGGACTGATTCCCTTACAGCCACACCAGCAGGACTAGCCAGAAGACTCCCGATACAAGAGGCCAGAAAGACTATTGGACCTGGGATTATTGGGTGAAAACCCTGGTGTGATGCGGCCAAGTCAGACGCTAGCACTTATCCACGCTGCAGCCATTAGCTAAGAACTGTAAAAGCAGCAAAGAGTCCTGTGGCACCTTATAGACTAACAGAAGTTTTGGAGCATGAGCTTTCGTGGGTGAATACCCACTTCGTCGGATGCATGCATGACATGCATCCGACGAAGTGGGTATTCACCCATGAAAGCTCATGCTCCAAAACTTCGGTTAGTCTATAAGGTGCCACAGGACTCTTTGCTGCTTTTACAGATCCAGACTAACACGGCTACCCCTCTGATACTTAGCTAAGAACTGACAACCTTCTAGCTGGAGACCAGTTCAGGTCACCTTTATGTTAGTTTTGTTCAAAACAGGTATTAGTCTTATAAGGATGTATTTCATATTTAGACTCTATGAAATGCTTGTAAGTTGCTGCATGTATTAATCTCACTTGTAATGTCTGTATTCCATGCTAGAAGGAAATAGGAAAGTTCAGCTTTATAATTTTGAAAATGTTTGCTCTGAAGTTGTGAACTCAGGCATGGGAATCATCCCACCCCACCACATCCAGTAGGGCTATCAAAATCAGATGGACCATCAAGGTTAATCAAAATACAAAGGATTGGTTAATGGCCCTATTGCACCTGGGAAATGCTACGTGTAAGGACGATCATACTGTGGGCTGAATGAAGAAAATAAAACAAAGCCACAGGAAAATTTTTGGCTGTTTGAATTCTGAAGGGCCACAGACTCTAAACAGAAGCCAGAGATCCCCAGCGGCTGACTCCTGGGTCTGCACTGAAAGACACTTTGAATTGACAGATCACTACAACTCTGTTGCTCTTGGGAATTAGATGGTCACTCATCTGCATGTATATGCTTGCTTGATTTAACTTATAAATAACTCTTATTTTTTCCTAGTTAATAAACCTTTAAGTTAGTTTATTACAGGATTACAAGTGTTGTGTTTGGTGTGATATCTAAGATATAAATTTATCTGTGGTAAGCGACTGGTCTCTTGGGACTGGAAGCAACCTGAATATTTTGTGGTTTTTGGTATAAATGACCATTTATCACTAAGTTCAGCTTGCCTAAGTGGCAAGATAGACCGGAGAGCCTCAGGGGACTGTCTGACTCCACAGTAAGACTCTTATAGTGATCCAGGAGTTCACATTTGTTATTGGCTTGGTGAAATCTAATTATAGAACATACCAATAGTTTGGGGTGTCTGCCCTGTTTTTGACAGTCTGCCATGAGGAAAGCACTCATGGTCATGAGCCACTCCAGACAGTATGATGCCTGCAGACCAAAGGTGGGCCTTGCTGGTGGGCCAAGCCAAAGGGGAAGGACCAGCAGACCTGGTCAGCCGGACTGTAGAGCAGTGGTTCTCAACCAGGGGTACATCAGCTCATCTAGATATTTGCCTAGTTTTGTAATAGGCTAATAAAAAGCACTAGCAAAGTCAGTACAAACTAAAATTTCATAGACAATGATTTGTTTATACTGTTCTATATAATGTACTCTGAAATGTAAGTACAATATTTATATTCCAATTGATTTATTTTATAATTATATGGTAAAAATAAAGTCAGCAATTTTTCAGTAGTGGTGTGCTGTGACAATTTTGTATTTTTATGTCTGATTTTATAAGTCTTTAAATGAGGTGAAACTTGGGGGTTCACAAGACAAATCAGACTCTTGAAAGGGGGTACAGTAGTCTGGAAAGGTTGAGAACCACTGCTGTAGAGGACAAAGCCCTGCAATACCACACCTAACCACAAGGAGGGGCACCAATTGGTGAGTCCCTTTGTCACAGTATCATTACATATTTGTTGAAAAATGCAACATGCAACGAAAATTGGAATTTCTTGTACAAACTCTAATTTCTCTCTAAGCCTCATGTTCTTACCCAATCTGTTCCTGTCTCTCTCCTCTTCATCCCCTCTTTCTCAAACTACCCCCTTCCCTCCACCCCCATTCTTATTGTAAGTCTCCTGCATACAGAATTCATTCTTCTCTCTGCTCTGATTTGCTAATGTCATATTCAGTAAGGAAGATCTATTGGACTATCTGTTGGACACAGTGTCACCTGTGTGGGAAGAGGAAGTAGTATATCTGGGTTCCATACAGCGGCTCCAGCTCCCAAGTAGCTAATGCTGGTGCCTCTAGGTCAGCTCCAGGGCTGCATGAGGGCAGCTCACCAGAATAGGAAGGAGGACAGGAAGGGACAATAGTGGCCACAAATAATTTGGCACTACGGGTAGCTGCCCACACTACCAAATGCCAGCCCTGTTTGAAATTTCTGGGTGTGGTTAGGCCTCCTAATTTACTCACTCATTATGCCCATGCCATATCCATTGTAATGTCACCTGCGGAACTGAAGGATGGCACCTGGACCCCAAAATCATTTGTTTCTTCTGGGTCCTCCACCGGCAGCCTGCGGCCAGCGGTATGTCATGCTGCCTGCTTCTTAATGACTCCTTGTTCTTGTCAGGGTCCTCTGAGAGGCCCAAATCTCAAGGATCCTTCCTTAATCCTCCCACGGAGAATCCCCAAGTCAAAGTCGCAGAGTATTTCATTCCAGGCAGCACCTTGATTGCTAGTATGAAATGGAAATTCATATACATCTGTATTCATGGGGTTAAAATGGCAGCAACTTCCACCAAAAACGTGTGTATAAAGAAACCATAGCTAGTGAGAGAAATAAATCTCCTGTATTCCTACGCTATTGTAAAAATTCCCAGTCAGAGCCCTTAGTAGATAAACATGTAGGAACAGGAGGATTGTACATGACATCTACCAGACTGATGTATAATATATGGAGATATACCTATCTCATAGAACTGGAGGAGACCCCAAAAGGTCATCAAGTCCAGCCCCCTGCCTTCACTAGGAGGACCAAATACTGACTTTTGCCCCAGATCCCTAAGTGGCCCCCTCAAGGACTGAACTCACAACCTGGGACTTAGCAGGCCAATGCTCAAACCACTGAGCTATCCCTCCCCCCACATAGCTGTTCAGTGTTTTAACTTTACTAAATGGAATTGCAATGCACACAGCACCACAACAAGATAAATCACCCTGACTTCCCCAGCTTTTTAAATTACATTTTGAGCAGTGTATAAAAACAAAGCCACACGGCTTGTGTGAAAGAGCACTGCCATGTCTGCCTTATTACAAGGTTTACTTTTAAGACCATTCCCCTGGATAAGATATTTTTTAACACCCCTCCACCCCCAAGTCCCTACAGAAAAGAGACAGAAACGGTTTTGTGTTTGAGAATCAGTCACCAGTTAGACAAATACCAATAAAATATGGCAGCTTATGGCTGATAGTTCTTGCATGCGTGTACATCTGCCCACTGCCCCCTCATCTGTCAAACTCCAGCTGTCTGCAACACACTGGATTTAGGAGGGGGGGTTCAAAAGTACCTAAGCAACTTAGGTATCTAAATCCTATTGATTTGGGAGCTTTAGAAAATCCCATTGTGAATGGTTGGTGAAATAAATACCCACATAATTGTCCTGTCTGGATGTACTCTGATCTCCTTTGGAAAAGGCATTTACAAGGCTTCACTAAACAGTGTGAACTGTAATCTGCACAGAGGACCTGGGATTCAGCAAGGTGCCTAAGTATGTGCCTAACTTTAAACATGTGAGTAGGTCCACTTTAAGCATGTGTTTAGTACCTTACTGAATAAGGGCCGGAGATGAAGGCCTTTCTATTCATGTCTTACATAGCTAGTGAATAAGGGCCGGAGATGGAGGCCTTTCTATTCATGTCTTACATAGGACAATTATGTGGGTATTTATTTCACCAACCATTCACAGTGGGATTTTCTAAAGCTCCCAAATCAATAGGATTTTCATTTTTCCCTAAAAATAACACGAGTTCCCGAAGAAACAACGGAGGATATTTCATGCTACCGTGACTGACTGCTAATGGAGATTCTTCTCTAGAACCAGTGGCAGAGCATCTTCTCTGACAGTAGGAAGGAGTTAAACACAAACGATATCAGGGATTATTTGAGGCCCTATATATCTAGAGCACCATGTACCCTCAGCAACACACTGAGTTCTATATTCAGGTCACATAGATCATAAAGCCACAATGGCATCCGTACAGTTCCTAGTCCAAAGCTGAACAGTTCCCCACCCAGTCAACTTTGTAAACACTTCTCTGTCTGGAACATGGAAGCTGAAAAGGGAAACAATAGTCTCCTAGGCCAGTAAGAAGCAATGAGAATTTGCACAACTCTTATCTGACCCTCCAGTTCTGAAGCACATAACGGACTAGTCAAAGCGTGGCAAGGAACTTACATCTGCTTTGTTAGTTAGGTGGGACGGAAGGTGTGACACTCTGACGTGTCCACAATTAATGAAAGCTTGTGGCATTCAATAATAACGTTTCTGCTAGTAAACAAAGCACAACCTTCCAGCAGTGTACACCCTAGATGAATCACCTTAGACTTTTGTCATCCGGAATAAAAAAAGTCCTGTACATTTCCTCAAATGATATTCTTCCATTGTTGTCATAAGGGTTGGTATATATTCATAAGTGGTGGAACTAAGGTCCTGGGGGTGCAGCAGCACCCCTGGGCTTGAAGTGGTTTCCATCATGTACAAGGTTTACGGTTTTGTTCAATGTCTTTCAGCACCTTCACAATAAAAATTGTTCCAGCGCCACTGTATGTATTTTAACAGCCCTTAGGTTGATTGTAATCTCTTAAAGAGGCAGACTAGCATTTGGCCTTTCTTCGTCATTTGGGATTAGCCAATGTGTGACTCATTCTTTGTAAATGCTGTATTATTTTTAATACCAATAATTTGCATGAATGCTACCATAAATTCAGAGAGCCTGATGACCAGCAGATGTAAATTAGCATAGCTCCATTCACTTCAATAAAATTACACCACTTTACACCTGCTGAGGAACTGGTTCATATATTTTTAAGGCTGAAGGGACCATTATGATAATCTAGTCTGACATCTTGTATAGCAATGTCCAAAGAACCTTACCTTGTAATTCCTGCATGTGCATGGATGAGTGAAAACTTTCTTCCCTATTGCTGTCACTTTTAAAACCTCCCAGTCAAGGTTTTACATTAACCTTTTACAACACTCCGATCCCGTACATCACATAAACCCAATGCATTGGAAAATTGTAAAGTTACAATTATTCTGGTTAACATTATATACTTGACAGCTCCATTTTCATTACATTTTTGGCAACACAGAAAGCTTTTTACTCCCCATTTAACAGCTATTTTTGTAGAGGCCACCATTACTATTAATATTACAGCATCAGTGGTTCTGGCTGCATTTTAATCAGAGCTGGTCTCTTGACACTCATCCAAAGAAGCAGGAGAATCACCTGTGTGCCACCAGTTTGTTAGCACACCATTTTATATATGGGAGGAATAAGGAGATATATGGAACACCCATATGCACCCATAAATGCAGCTCAAGCCTAAGACTTCCTACTGTTAGAGACACATGGTGGGTGAGGTAATAGCTTTTATTGGACCAAATTCTGTTGGTGAGAGAGACAAGATTTGAGCTACACAGAGCTCTTCTTCAGGTCTGGAAAAGGTACTCAGAGTGTCACAGCTAAATACAAGATCAAACAGATTGCATATACCTCAACCACCTTGTCTTTCTAATATTCTGGGACTGACACAGCTACAACATCACTGCATACTTCCTATGGTTGTCACTTATTTCATAGCTTCCATCTCTAGAGAAGTGGGTATGATATTCCAGGGTGCAATTCAGACCAGTGATAGGCTGTATCACCCCTGCCCTACAAACTTGGGTGCCTCACAATGCTTTGCTGCTGTAGCTCCCACCTAGCCACTGGTCACACCCTGAGTGTCTGTGTTTAGCTGCTGCATGCAGCCACACAGATACACTCTGGCTTCCACCAGCCATCATTACCACTTGCAGGGTGACCTGAACACACTCCCAGACCCAGATTTTCCATCAAAAAGTATGTTCTGCGGTGTCCAGCCCTCTTCTGGACAGTTCAGATATATTAGGTTTGTTGCCCCTCTAAGTGGATCAATATACAACAGTTTGGTACCTTAAATGGAGTTGCCCACACAGTTCACAACACTGGATTGGTTTTGATTAAAGAATAAAATAAGTTTATTTAACAACAAGGAGATAGGTTTTAAGTGAGCACAAGTATAAGGCATTAAAGTCAGAAATGGTTACAAAAGAAATAAAGATAAAATGCTTCCTAGTACTAAAACTTAAACAAACTAGACTTGGTTCAAGATGAAGTCCCTTACCACATGTTCCCAGTAACACTGCTGACCAAACTCTCAGGCCAAGATGTGCTCCCAAATCCAACCGCTGTTTCTTTCTGTCTTCTTTGGTGAAAGAGAGAGAGATGGATAGGAAGAGGTAACTTGAAGTGTTTTGCCCTTCACTTTTATCATTCAGTCACCCTTTCAAATGCATTTTCCTGAGGATTACCCCTAAGTAAAGTTCATTGTGAGGACGGAGACAAGGAGTCCACTGGTGAAAGAGGTTCCATGCTGTTGTTTGCTAAGATGCAGATCTGTTTGTTTCTGCCCGTTTCTTGCTGAAGAATAGCCATTTGACAGGTGATTGCCCATCAACTTCAATGACACCTGGCTTGAGGCATCAGCTTCTCCTTTGTCTATGAGAAACTGGTTTACCCAGACTTGTCTTGTAAACACATTTCAGACCTAAATTTAGCTTATGTTTATAACTTTACATATAATGTTGCCACACACATTTCACTGTGATATTATTGACTGATGAGTTACTAGTTTTCAAATTATACCTCACAAGGCATATTTTGTACGAAGATTATAACAATAGTGTGTAGGATGTGAATACAGGGATGCATTCAGTCACAGTGGATAAACTGAAAGGCGGAAAATAGAGCAACTTTCGATTTAGGCAACAGACCCTTTTGCATTAGTGACTAACCTTGACAGAGTCCCTACAGGGTCCCTGCTAAACAGAACCTTGAAATGATATTGCAGTCTTGTGCTATAGAACTTACTGACAGCTGCCACTCAGCTTCTGATAACCTATAGCAAACGCTTCAGTGAATTCCTACCTGAACTGGAAACACAAACTGTTGTATTGGGAGCCTAGGCTTGAGGAGAAGCTTTGAGCTTTTGCACATCGGGTTGGTGGAAGAAGTTAATGCCAGAGCTGATGCTTCTAGTCTCCCAACTCAAGTGTCTTAAATCATGGTAAGTGGCTAACATCTCCGATGTGAAGTGTGTGAGAAGGTATTAAGTAACCAAAAAGGAAAAGTACCCAAGGAAAGATGTAGGAAAGTTACCCAGTACAGTTGGAGATATTCTCTCTCTGTCTTAGCCAGAAATCACTCAGTTTTATATTTGAAGTAAGATAATCATAATTTTGTTCTAACTTGCCTCAGTTTGTTCCATAGCTCTCTTTCTTATGCTCCTCCTATAGTTCCATATAGCAGCTTAATAGCAACACTACTCTTACTGCTTTAGTTCTAGTCAATAGTGTTCTGGTACCTGCAGTATTGTGAAACCTCAACAGTGTGTGCATTTGTTGGGGTTATTGATTTTCATGGGTCTCTCCCAATATAATGTACAAATGTACAAACAGTACAGTCTGTTTCTCCTGTCATGTATGTTGGCAATGTGACAGCTTTGTGTTCCTGTAACCAGGATAGCTCAACCACTGCATCTTTTGCAGACAGCTATTCATTGGACAGTCATGCCTAGTGCACAGATTTCTTTTTAACAGTTATGAATTCCTGATGAATTTAAACAATCCACTTATGCTCTGGTAAGGGACTAGATTCCATGGTACTTGCAGTTCCTAGTATGTGGGAGATGCACACTTTCAGATGCCATGTTACCCCTTTAAATGCCTTACAAGGCAGCCTTTACATCACACTGGTCTACCACAATATACACAGTGCATTACCTCAGACCAGTATTGATGAGAAAAGCAGTTCTAAAAACAAGACAGAAACTAGAGAGAATACTCCACCAATGAAGAGAGAAGACACTCACTTTCACTTCTGTTGCTTGTTTAGGTCTTATGATGTTTCCCAGGAAAACCTGGTGGGGAGGGGAAGAGAGAAAAAAAAAACATTATCCAAAATCTGAAGTTAAAACACCAGAAAGCTGTGAGAGCGCAGAAATCATACATACGCCAGATAAGAAAAGCGTGCCCAGGAAGTAACTGCAAACTCCACAGATGTAAAAGAAATATCACTTCAAGACTATTTAACCCATATAGGCCCAGTTACTACAAATGAATACATGTGTTTAACTTTATTTACAAGGTCAATGGGACTTGAGCATATTGTGACAGTTTGGGGGCTATATCTGAGTGAGCTATATTTTGAGGGCAACCATGATTATGTCCTTCACTGTATACCATAACTGCCATGTTGAATTGCATCAGCACTCTTGTGTTAGGGAGCCTAGGGCCTAGGTGTCTGACCCTGAAGGAGAGTCAGTCATCAAAAGGCCATCAGCCCATTGAACAGCCTTCCCTGTTGGGACAACAGGAGTTGGTCTACAGGTAGAGAGACTGATTTTCAGTGACACACTGCCAACAATCCTTTTCTCATGGGCTGGATCATGGAAAATCCCAGCACAAGAAGAGAAGCAGGAAAAGGCATAACAGACTGCTTTTAAAAAGACCCGCTCTTCAGCAAGGGAGACACCCCATCACCAACATAAACTATCCTGGGAATCAATGACTCTGGAAAAGACTTGGGGCATGGTAGATAATCAATTGAAAATGATGTCTCAGTGCAGTGCTGTGGCCAAAAGGGCTAAAGCAATCTTTGGATGTATAAACAGGGGAATGTCAGATAGCAGCAAGAGTGATATTACCTCTGTATCTGGCACTGGTGTACCTGCCAGGGCCGGCTCCAGACTCCAGTGTGCCAAGCGCGCGCTTGGGGCGGCATTTTGCCGGCAGGGCGGCAGCCGGCTCTGGCGGACCTTCCGCAGTCATGCCTGCGGGAGGTCCACCGGAGCCGCGGGACTGGCGACTGCACAGAGTGCGCCCCACGGCGCGCCGCCCAGGATTCCTAGAGCCACCCCTGGTACCTGCTACTGGAATTGTGTGTCCAGTTCTGGTGTTCACAACTCAAGAAGGATGTTGAAAAACTGGAGAGGGTTCAAGAAAAAGCCCAGAGACTGAAAATAAGGCACACATTTTTAACAGGGAGGGCAATTAGGTAATAATTGGAGATATGCCAATCTCCTAGAACTGGAAGGGACCTTGAAAGGTCATCAAGTCCACTCCCCTGCCTTCACTAGCAGGACCAATTTTTGCCCCAGATCCCTAAGTGGCCCCCTTAAGGATTGAACTCACAATCCTGGGTTTAGCAGGCCAATGCTCAAACCACTGAGCTATCCCTCCCCCCATATTAACTGATAGACCAACTTGCCAAGTCTGTGGTAGATTCCCCATCACTGGCAATCTTAAAATCGAGGATTGGATGTTTTTCTAAAACAGATGCTCTACTTCAAACAGGAATTAATTCAGGGAAGTTATATGACCTGTGTTATATAGGAAGTCAGACTGGATGATAACAATGGTCCCCCTTGGCCTTATGCTCTATGGATCACTAAAACCAGAAGACTGAGCAGGAGGGGGGACATGGGCCTCCTAAAATATACTGACTAAACCCCAAAAGGCCATCCGGGGTGTGTGGACACTGCATGAGGAACCTGCATTGAGATGTTCATTCCATAGATCTGTGAACCTCTCTTGCTCTGTATGAGTTAAGTGTGTGTTTTTAAGGAATACCAAGCAAAGCCTGCGCTTCCTTGCTTTACATGGTGGTCCCTGATGGACGCAACTGGAGAAACTAGAGGCACTGCAGCAGGTCACTTTCCCACTGATAGAGAAAATGGTGTCTTACAGGCAGGGTATTTTCTAGTGTAATTTATTTACAGAGATCTTTCAAAACTGCCTGGGAGATTCAGGCACTCAATTCATATCAATGTCCAAATCCCCTAGGCAGCTTTCAGAATCCCACCCAAAACGTACACAAATCCAGTTTATCTTAAACAGAGGTCAAAACGGCACATAGGTTATTCCCTCAGTTAAGACACCACCATCCTGCTACCAAAAAACAGCTCTCTTGGTTGCCAGCCAGTATAGAACATCCTGCCGTCTTTTAATCAGTAGCCACTTTAGAACACACTGTCCCCTTCTGCTGCCCAGGCCACTGGGTGACCTGCTGGTCCAAAGCGCATGTATTACAAGAACATCTCTGTCCAAATATTATTATTATTATTAATGCTAGAACTGCAAACAGCCTACTATTACCTGCCTGTGCGATATATTTAGCAATGCTAAATCAGTGGTATTGGAAGGGGAAAGGATTTTTTGCCAAATAAAGTAGAAACCAATACAATAAATTACTTTTTCCATGAGATGGCCTCAGGGAAAAGATCAAATATAACTTAGGAGTAATATAGCAGTGGTGTCGTGCTGCCCCATGAATAGAGAGGCCACCCAGAATTGACTGTGCCACCACCAGAAGATTGATAAGTCTGAGCCTTCTTCATTCATCGCCCTGAATCCATTCATTTTCACATCCACACACCATAAAGAATGAACTCAAATCCACCTGTTTGCTAGTGTAAAAATAACTGTATTGATTAAATATTAATTGGGCATTAACTACTTTTCATAGTTTGTTTTCATTATTCTGTTTTTATTCTTTTATTATTTTCAAATACTTGAGAGCAAAAGACATTTCCTTACCAGCTTTGACCTTTTATACTTGGCAAAGAATCTTTTTTTTTTTATAGCAAATATTTTCTATTAACAACAGTGTCTTTAAACTGTTGCTGCCTAAACAGAGGACACTGTTTTATTCTTAATTTCTTGGCAACTATAGTGAGTTTTAAAAATCAACAGCAAAAAAATACATTTTAAAATTGAGATTTCCCCCCCCCCCCCATCAGATTCTACCCCTTGGAGCAGAGGGAAGGGCAACTTTTGGACTTGTGTTACTTGACAGACTTGAAAGTGTCACTTTAAAGAACACTAAGGAGTGTGATTTGTGTGCCGAGTTAGTGTACTGTCCTTTTATCTCTAGCAGCCTGGATTCAAATTACTGTCTTTGGTCGCAAGGGAAAATTCACTTAGTGAACCCAGTAGACATTTCCACATATCACAAAATACCACTACACAGCTCGGTACAATTGACAGCTTCTGCTTGGGACTGAAATAACAGGGGATGTAGCATGCTAGCACTAAGGAAGGATTGGCTTGTGTTTAAGGAACTAAATTGGGACTTAGGAAATCTGGGTTTAATTCTTGACCTGGCACAGACTTCCTCACTGATCTTGGACAAGTCACTTTGATTCTCTGTCCTTGTCTAGGACTTGGAAGATATTAACTAATACTTGTTAACATCCCAGTGTAGACAAGGCAGTGTGCCTTTAATGTGTGTTAAGCTGTTAAAAGAAGTGTCACTCAGTTCCACATTCTAAAATAGAGATAACAAGATTTCCCAACTGCACACAGGTATTATGATGATTCATTCATTGATGTTTGCATGGTACTGCAGAGACGGAGTTCCTAGACATATAGGTGCACACAGTCTGGAGCATCATTGTTATCACTAGCCAATGATATCAGTTCTGTTTCCATGAGTATTAAAATTCACTCATAAAAATGAGAGAAATAAAGGACAGCATGAAATAACTCCCAGTACACAATTAGACAAACAACACAGGGCATTCCAAATCACATGCTAAAATCAGCTCTGCCACATCCAAAAAGGATGCAACAAGTTTGCCAATTAGGGTGACCAGACAGCAAATGTGAAAAATCGGGATGGGAGTGGGGGAGTAATAGGCGCCTATATAAGAAAAAGACCCAAAAATCAGGACTGTCCCTATAAAATTGGGACATCTGGTCACCCTATTACCAACTGAGTACTGGGAAAGCCTTCTCTTCAGATAAGATGATTTAGCTTTCAGGCATTTCTATAATTGCAAATCTCTCTTGACAGCCGTAAATTCATCTTAAAGAGTGATGGCAATCAAGGAAATATATTGTCATATTGCAGAATCTCTCTCTCTCTCTCTCTCTCTCACACACACACACACACACACACACACACACAGTCAAGGTTTCTTTCCCCACTCTGAACTTTAGGGTACAGATGTGGGGACCTGCATGGACCCTTCTAAGCTTAATTCCTAGCTTAGATCTGGTAACGCTGCCACCAGCCAGAAATCAATGTCTGGCACACTTTCTGTCCCTCCAAAACCTTCCCTGGGGAACACAGATCCAAACCCCTTGGATCTTAAAACAAGGAGAAATTAACCATTCCCCCTTCTTTCCCCCACCAACTCCTGGTGAGTTCAGACCCAATTCCCTGGATCTTAAAACAAAGAAAAATCAATCAGGTTCTTAAAAAAGAAAGCTTTTAATTAAAGAAAAAGAAAGGTAAAAATCATCTCTGTAAAATCAGGATGGAAAATGCTTACAGGGTACTTAGATTCATATAGCCCAGCGGAAACCCCCTCTAGCCTCAGGTTCAAAGTTACAGCAAACAGAGGTGAAAATCCTTCCAGCAAAAGAAACATTTACAGGTTGAGAAAACAAACATAAGACTAACACGCCTTGCCTGTGCTACTTACAAGTTTGAACATAAGACTGATTCAGAAAGATTTGGAGAGCCTGGATTGATGTCTGGTCCCTCTCAGTCCCGAGAATGAACAACCCCCAAAACAAAGAGCACAAAACAAAGAACTCCCTCCACCAAGATTTGAAAGTATCTTGTCCCCATATTGGTCCTCTGGTCAGGTGTCAGCCAGGTTTACTGAGCTTCTTAACCCTTTACAGGTAAAAGAGACATTAACCCTTAACTATCTGTTTATGACACACACACACACACACACACACACACACACAGATATTTAAAGACATCACCCTAACTTGTCTGTGCCTCATGGCCCAAGCTGTCAGGAGAAACATGGAAGTGTTGCAAACTTTTAGGTAACAAGCTTTCAACTGAGAAACTCAATTGAACGTTAACCCATTGGAACATTTCACAGCCTCTCTCTCACACAGAAGCCAGTTTAAAAATAGAGACTACTGACCCAAAATATCATTTATACGGCCAATCATTTCCCCTATGCCTTTATTATTTTTCATGTAATTTCTGTGCGAATAAAAGCTTTTCTTATTCAAGAAAGGAAAGATGGTTTGGTGTTAAGGCATAAGACTGGGATGGGACTCAGGCAATCTTAGTTCAATTCCTGGCTCCAGCACAGGCTGTGTGTATCCGCTTGAGCAAGCTACTTGCCTCATCTTTCTTTGCCTCACTTCCTCACCTGTAAAATGAAGATAATAGCACTTCCTTTATCACTCCATTTGTCAGTGCAGGGACTAGCTCTTACTAGATCCATGTACAGCATTTCACAGAATATGGTCCTGATCTTGATTGGGGCCTCTAGAAGCAACTGTAATTGAAATATTACAACAAACACCCATTGTCTCTTCCCTGTGTATCTTTTAGTAAGACTCTCAGAACTGCATCTGTGATAGCATGGAGCTATTGTTCTTCAAATTCACCATTTTGACCTAATTGCAAATTCAACATTAGACACTTTATTTAATAATCGAATAGGAGAAAATGGTTAGGAAAGGGCAAGTCCTTGTTTAAAAACACGTATCCATAATATAATATCCCCAAACCTGCCAGGAATAAATTACATTCCCATTGAAGTGTTCTTCCATTGCTGCAACAATTTTGACTTACTAAAAAAAAAGATTGCCAATGGCCTATAGAGGTGTAGTAAGATCTCATCTTTGGATTTAGAATTCAAAACCCAATATACCCCCAAACATTTGCAAACAATCCTAGCAAGGACAAAACGCTAGGTACTATAACCATCATCTATGAGCTCTTTACAGGTTGGTGGTAGAGAATAAAAAATGAGAGCAGGAAGGAAGCTACCTCTGATGTCACAATTCCACCAGCCCATGAATTTGTAATGAGTAGGACACATTCTTCAGTCATTATAAATACAGCAACAACATTCTGAGGACAAAGTGAAAGGTAAACAGATTAAGTCTGAAAAATTCCCCTTGTTTTCCAGCTCATCAGTGAAGAAAGCACCTTCCAAGATGTGGAAGCTGCAGTTGCATTGATGTGCCCAAAAGATGCAGTTACAGGCTACTTTACATTACAAATCTGCATTTAAAAAGTATCTGCATAGTTATTTATTCAATATTGCTATTTAGTAGATGTATTGTGATGGTGTCTAGAGGCCCCAAATCAGTCCCCACTCTTGCTTGTACAAGTAATAAAAAAGAGTGGATGGGATTATTATAGTCACTGCTTACTTGCATTGCCTATTCCCTACATTTTCTTATCAAGTATTAGGACCATATTGTGTTAGGTGCTGTACACGCAAACCAGTATAATAAGAGACAGTTCCTGCCCCACAGAGTTTACAGTCAAGAGGCGGATACTGTTACCAGATTTGCCCATTAGGGTTGCTCTTTGGGGAGGGGAGTTCTGTAATTCTATCAATGTACTGCTTACGTCACTTGTGTTCTCATACGGAGCTCTACTTCTCCCTTCTGCAAGTACCCTCCCAATGGAGCTACCCTGCAGGACCCAGGTTCCCCAGGGCTGGGTTCTTCCAGCCCCAGAATTAGATGAACACATGCACATATTAACAGAGCGCATCTGAGAGGACCAGGTTAATCAACACTTCCAAGCTCACAATGCAATTAGGCAGCTTCAGTATTTTGGATACCAGTAAAGGATTTATTACTAGAATTAGTCTGATAACTACTGAGCTAGGTATGTGCAGGCATGGGTTCATTAACATCTGGAGCAGAGATCCCCCATCAGGCAGTGCTTTCCTGCTTTGCTGGTCACAGAGTTCAGTGCAGGTTTTGCCTTGGAATCTCTGTTCTCCATTCTGTATGCTAATGGAGATGCCTCTCTTTCCCATCTCCAATGCAAATGAGGCTAGGGGAGTTTCCTTAATCCTGTCACCCTTGTCCAGAGGGGTTTAGGTGTGTCTTCCACTGCCTTTTCATTGCTTTTTGAAAGTCTTTCTTCTGATCGGCTTTGGTTCAAGCAGAGGCAGGGTGGAGGGAGGAGGTCTTCTGTGAGTCAGACAGGCTGGGCACTGCGCCCTGGTTCCCCAAGAATACAGAGGTGATAGGTAACAATACAGTGTTTGTACTTACTAAACAGTTGATCATAAGTAGTTTTGACAACCACAAAGATTAAAAGCCATAAGTCAGCCACCCCAACCCACACCCACCATAGAATCAGTCTTAAAAACCATGGGATTGTTTTTTAAAAGAGTAATTTTGGGTTTATTTTATTTGCCTCTGGGTTTCTGAGCCTTTAGGGGTCACTTGGATCACCTTTCAAACTTTTCTCTGCAACCATAAAGGTTAGAAATGTACATTTTAATAAAAGCTGAAATTCTCATGTAATCATTTAACTCCATGAGATGGGGCTTTAAGTAACTTATCCAATATTGCAAGACTTGCAATGAAATCATGAAAGTTGGCAATACTCCATAATGGATCCATGAAGGACAACTGACATGTATTTTATGAACAGTCTGCACTCTCATGGATTTTGTTAGAGAGATATACCCTCTTCACACGTTAAGGTAACTATCCCAGCTGGATACACCTAAATATATAAATTATCATTGTCTGAATAGTCATAATCTCATGAAATCTGCTATGAGGCCACTATAGGGAGAAACTATAAGCTTTCTCTAAGCCAGACTTCCCAGGAGCGCAGGAGAAACAAGTTCAGATATGCTTTCATAACACGTATTGGAGACAATACCAAATGGGACAAGAGAGACCAACCCTGTTGAGAGAAGTGACCCAGATGTTTTGGGAGACCAGAGGACACTGCTCTTCCTAGGACAGCCTGCTATGAACCGGGATATAGGGAAAGGAACAAGGAAAAGGCAGAAGTGGATTTGCATGTGAAATTACAGCTACCACCATTTTACCTTTGTCACTTGACCCATAGTAGTACTATTCCCCACACAGGCACTCACAAGAACATAGGAGTAAATAATTTTCTTTGTTCCTTTCTTCTCTTCCTTAAATAAACAGCACATTGTCTAACCTGAAGCTGTAATTTGGATTTGTGCCTTAATAGAAGGAACACGTGCTGCCTGTGATTCGGAGAGGATTATACAGGCTCTGTCTTCTGAAGAGAAACATCCCCCCACCAATCTAGGCAAGCCAAGGTCACAGAAAGAGTGCATGAGAGAAATCACAAAGAACTGTAAGGGACCCTTACAGGCATAGAGGGACACTCTGACCTCAGCCACTGGGGATACAGAAACCAGCTGCAACAGTAACTAAAAAATAGAGGGATTCTCACACAGAAAGTCATGTTGTTACAACAGAAGAGTTTGGGCTTCAATCCACAACCAAAAGGAAGTTCAGAGTTAGGGTTTTAAATCTGTGTCTAGGGACTATCAATGACATGGTCCCTGAATCAGGAGACTCTCATGGTTTAGGAGGTCATCAGCATCCCTCGATGGAATTATGTAGCATTAAATTAAATAGTGGATTATCTATTCTTATTTTGTCTAACTTATGAAAGCCTCACTAAATAAGGAATGCTCTGAACCACATCCTGCAAATTTTCATAAATTAGGGAGCTAAGATCCAATCCTGGCTGATGGTTTTGTTACACGGAGACGCTACGGAGTTTTCAGGGTAGTTGATTTTTACCACATTGACTTTGCAGACATCAGAGCTAAAACCTGGAAAGGGCAGGCTGAGCGATGTGGGGGATGAGAAGTCTATTCCTCCTTCTCACTGGGCAGAAATTCCCCAAGCATCCCCTTTGTTAGTTCAGAGCTGCCTCATTGTAAATCAGTTTTCATCCAGAGGGACGTGAGAGACAGAAAACACCCATGAGAGAAGGAATGGATGTGTTTCTGAAATGGCTTTTCACTCAACCCCAGCAACATGGAAATGAAAGATAAGGACTTCCAACACCCAGGGGCTAAGGGGTACATTGTATGCTGAACACGTGTCCACACAAGCACAGGCAGTGCCTAACTCTCATTAATGCTAATGGGAGTTGAGCATGCACAAAAAGGAAGACAACAAAGCCACTGTTTTCACACTAGCTTGTAGGGGAGGGAAGCACATGCTGTTTAATTTTCCTCCAACACCTTCAGGGAGAGTCCATTACCGTGTTCACTAGAGGAAAATGAAATGGAACAGAAACAGGTGCCAATTAGCTGAAACCATTCACATTACAACATCATTCAACAAGTCCCTATCTGTATCTGCATTAATTCATGCCTCAGCTGGTCCATATGAATAAGGCAAGCTGATTACATTTGCAGGCAGCAAGATCTATGGCTAAATAACTGTAAAATCATAAACAAAATGACAAAAACGAAAAACAAGTAATAAAACTTGAAACAAAGACAGTACAAGGAGGCTCTGACTGTGAATGATCAAGAGTATATGTCCTCTGGGACACAGAGCAAGACAGGAATGAATGCCTCCTAAGACAGGAATGCATGCCTCAGCTACCAGAAAGGGATGGAATAGCTCCCAGCTGGGTTAGTGCTATGTGGCATTCACAGCAGTTCAGAATGCTGTGTGATATTTGATGGATGACATCAGCAATGCAGTCCTCTAACTCCTCTTCAACCTCAGGGTTCATCTGTACATTTCCACCATTCATTCCTTCTACCATTATAAGTGCCTTCTAAATGTACCAGGAACTACACATAGATTTTCTCAAAATGGACCAACCACAAGACAAACTCACAGAGCAAAACTCTCAATTGGTATAAAGCGGTGCAGCTCCACTGAAGTCAACAGAGCTACACTGATTCACACTAGCTGAGAATCTGACTCATGGCACTGGCCAGATCACTTAAGGATGCTGAGGCAGACAGGTTATCTGTAAAACAGAGATTGTATTACCTACTTACCTGTCAGAGGTAATGACTAGTCATTAGTTAATGACTGCATCATAATACTTTGAAAATGTAAAGGTGCTATATACTATAAGACTTTGACTTTGATTATTATTACTATTGCATTCAGCAACTTCATATTATTTTTAATACTGCAGCTTTTTCCTGAAGTCACATTCATACATCTTATGAAAATCAGCCCAATAATACACATTTCTAAGATACTGCTTATGCCGACACAAGGAACGTAGTGTGGACATGTTAAAGTGATTTAATTACTGTGATGGCTGTACATTGAGGTAACTTACATCGACTTAATTTTGTAGTGTAAACTTGCCCTAAAAGCCGGATGGAGATCACACCAGAACACAGTAGGAGTGACACAGAATGGTATTAAACTAAGAACTTCATTAGGTTTAAAAAGGAATGGTGATGGTGTTAAATTAGCATATATAGGCTTCTCGGATTACGTGGGTTTTTAAGAAGGCTTTGAATTTAGGAGAGTCCTGCTTTTCCCTCTGGAATAGGGAGGTTGTTTTATGACTAGAGGGTAGTATGAGGAAAATGGGAGAAGAAAAAGAAAAGCGGCTAGCATCATCAGAAGAGCAAGGGGAGTAATATGGAAGTGATAAGAAGCAAAAGCAGAGATGCAAGTTTTATAAACATTGTCTATAGATGTATTCACATTATTTGCAACTCAGTAATAATTATTTGTAGAGAAAACAGAGGAAACATTGTGATTGCTCCAAAGAATTTACAAGTTGTGGCCCTGATTCTGTGAATGCTTAACATTATGCACTGTGGGTGAAATCCTGACCCCTCTCCCCGCACATTGATGGGATTTTTGCCATTGACTTCAGTGGGGCCAGGACCCTGAAAGTCAATGGAACTATTCACACCATGAAAAAAGCTTAGCACATAACTAAGGCCAGGTCTACATGAGAAAATATTTAATGAAAAATATGAGGTTGTTGTTATGGAAAAATTAATGCACCAATTATGTACCCTGCAAAAGAGAGGACAAATAGATACTCAGATATTTGGTAACTATTTATTCAATATGCAGACAAAATACATTCACCTTAAAAAAACCCAGCACATCCATCCTATTATTTTTTAAAATATTTATACATATTTAGCAGACCACACATAGAGATTTCACTCACTAGAAATGACATGTCATGGGTAGAGAAAAGATGCTCATTCTGTAATATGGAACACCCTATTAAATGGAGAGATCTGATGACTATATTACTCTTAAATGTTCCTCTACACAAAAAACAAGAATCATTACAACAGCAAGCTTATCTCTGATATTTACATGGCAAGGATTTGTAAACTTGTTAAAACTTTCTCAATAAATCAATAGTTTAAAAGAAGAATGTTTTTTCTAGTATAGCAATACAGGCAAATTCTCCTACCATAGATGCACCTTATACTGACAAAAAATGTGCTTTTGCCAATACAGCTTATACTGATTCAGTGAGCAAAATACGCTACATGGGCAACAGCACTTCTAGGGCCAGGATTTCAAACAAAATTCTCAAAATCTGAGCACGTTTGCATATTGTGGGAAATTCAGAGTTGGTCTAGTTTTCACAAAATGTTCATGTAAAATAGAAACACCACTGAGGGAAATTATTTTTGCTTCAAAACCATAAAAATATCTTTCTAGGTTTGCTCAGTCAAATAACCATTCATCTGAAATTTCAGTGATGCTGAAATTGGCAAAATGAAGTCTCACTGAAGATTTTGTGAAATCTTTTCTACAATTTTGCATGGCCTTACTTTAACAAACCCATGTCTTCAGAGGTAAAAAGTTAGTGTATTGGCCTACTATGCCTGACAGTCTCCAGAGTTGGATTTCAGTTAAACCAACTGTATATTCTAAAAAATATTTTAAAAAATTCCTACTTCAAAAAGTCACTATCCAAAAATGCTACCTACTGAAAAGATAAGTTCTTTGTAAGAATTCATGATCATATCTGCTGCCTTTACTTACTTAAAATAAGTTTTTATTACTTACTCGCAATAACCTTATTAGCATCAGTACAGCTACAGGAGAGTAACTTGGATTCTATTACTTGCATCTTGCATATAATCAACAGAACCATTAATTAAGCTCTAATTGCAGAATCTTTATTGTTGGTGATGCTTCAGACAGAAAGAGCCCAACCTGACACTCTGATTGCAGGTTAAGTTTGCCAGGTAACATAGGAATCATAGGCCTCATTCTGCACTACATTACACTTCTTTTACATTAATGGAGTTATGCTGGCATACAACTGGTATAACATGGTATCAGGCCCAATATCTTTTTTCACTGGGAAAAACCAGGCAGCCATCAAAAAAAAATATATGGTACCCAGTATGTCACTGTTACAGAGTCAGTTTGCAAATTAGAGCCCCATTATTTTAAGCATTTCCTCTACCTAAACTAATCTTCATAACGCTACTCCTCATTGAAGCATGTAAACCAAGCATAGCGGTCGCACTTGGGAGAAACGAGTTCCAGCATATGTATGGGAGTGGGAGAGGGATACTGTGTAGAATTACAAAGCATAGTGCTGAAATCAAAAGCATTGCTGGTGCATTCTTCAAAGCAGCAGAAATCTAAGATTTCTGGAAGTGAGACACATAATGTAACTAAATGTGGATCAGCTTCTACTAAGAAGATCTCAGGAAACAGATGATGATAGTGCACCAGCAGCATTTGATCATTTTATGAATGCAGAGCATGAGTAGCAAAGTATGTGCATATTTTTGTAGCATTGCTTTCTAGGGCGTCGTTACAGTCTTTGTTTTCAGATATTGATGATATTCCCACAGGAAAACTTTGTTTAATGTTCATTAAGTTTGCTCTGTTCTGCTTAAATAGCATTTTCCTTAGACTGTTGAAAGCTAGCAAATATCTAGTTAAGGTCAACAAACATGCTTCTGTTTCTCTACCCACATAGCAATCATGTAAAACTTAACTCTTGCCTATTACCGTCCTCTTTCCACAGCTCATTGTTAATACCCAGGGCCCAGTAAACTACCACGAAGCCTGACCTCTGACATACATAGGAGGACACACTATGATATAAAAAGCAGGAAATAAATGAACAATAGTACTCTGCATTTATATGGCACCATTTCATCCTTGCAACTCTCAGACATTCATTATGCCCCAAAAAACCCTGTACTCATTTTAGAGGCATAAATGGATTGGGATTTGCCCAAGGCAAAGAATTCTAGTTTCTGTTCTAACCACTAGATTACATAAACTCTCATAAATAATTAACCCAGTCCCTTTCATAAAGGATTTTGATGGAACAGCTGAGTCTGATGGTGTTGAAAGTATCAAATTCCAGCAGGGATTTCTGTCCCTCTGGGAATGTGCATCTCTAGCAGAGGCAGCTCCAGGCACCAGTGCAGCAAGTGTGTGCCTAGGGCAGCAAGCCGTGGGGGCGGCCCGCCAGTCACTGTGAGGGTGGCAGGCAGGCGGCTTTCGGTGGCATGCCTGCGGGAGGTCCACCAGTTTCGGCAGCAATTCAGCGGCGGGGATGCCGAGGGCGCGGCACCGGCGGACCTCCCGCAGGCATGCCACCGAATCCGCGTGACCAGCTGACCACCTGGTACAGTTTGATTCATTTAAGATTTTTACTATCTTTGACTCTGTGCTTTCTGTCTCATACAGTGCCACTCCTCCACCAGCATGACCTAATCTCATTCCTATTTTTGCTTGGGGTGGCAAAAAACAGAGCCACCCCTGATCTCTACGTCTGTGCAACTAAAGAAACTGCTCTTATTTCATTGAAACCATTTCAATTTGCAGCAAAGTAGCACCACTGAATTTTATGTTTCTATCATAGGCCTTGAAGCCACCCTAACAGCTGTGGACTGGAATACTCTCCTCTAGAAAGCATGCCAGGGATAGAGTCCCTGACCATTCAGAAACCAGCAAGTCAAATCAAAGCTAATCTGCATTCATAAATATGTATATTCGAACACAATATTCTCTCTTACACACACACCCTCCCTCCCTCCCTTTCTCTGTTTAGTGATTGTGACAGCAGGGAAATTATATACTGCAACTTCCACTCCTCCTCCTTTACATTTGTTCCTACACAGCTAGTTCCCACAGACAGGGATAAGAACAGAGCTCATTTTCTCCGCCCCCTGAAACTAGCATCCCACCAACGCATTTAATAGGGCTCAACATTTGAAATGGCGCAGGGAACCTCACCAGCCACTATGGCATGCAATTTTTTGTTTAAATTCTTGCCTTTTTAA
Organism: Mauremys reevesii; assembly: GCF_016161935.1. Taxonomy (NCBI): domain Eukaryota; kingdom Metazoa; phylum Chordata; order Testudines; family Geoemydidae; genus Mauremys; species Mauremys reevesii. The sequence goes on from NC_052626.1 coordinate 110,742,198, forward strand.
CCTGGTTATACAGCCAGAGTGAGAAAGGCAATTAGGTTAAAGTGAGTAGATTATCAGATTGAAACAACAGGACATCTGACACTCCCTAGCCAGTGGAGAGTCTATTCCACACACTCACTCTCTTCCCTCCCCTCACAGGCCAGTGTTGCAGTTGCTGGCTGAATCCCAGGCTCTTGCAAGCACTATCTGCCAGGCCCAGTGCAGTGCTGCCCTGGTACGGCCAGCCTCTGCTTGTAAACGGCTGCTGCAGCTGCTTTCCCTGGAGCTGTGGAGAATGGTACCCCAGAGCCTGCAACAGCATCTCCTGCTGGGTTGATTAGTGAGGGGAGCTGCTGAGTAGAGAATGGGACACCTGTGCGTCCTGCTTTAAGGTGCCAAGATTTCCTGGTCAGGGAAATGAGACCTGTTTTTTTTTCTGGGACAGACTGTCAATTAGGCTGAAGTCTCCTCGGTCATAAAGGTGCTGACGAACCAGCCACACTGGCAGAGCTGTGTGGAGTTCCCCAAGGAGCCACAGCCCAATGTAACCTGAGGTAAATAAAGCACATTCCCCATCCTCAGTGACACACAGCTCCCCTCCAGGCTTTCCTTCACCTTCTTCATTTTCTTCTCTCGTTCCATCTCCCCTGCTTCTCTTTCATGTCTGTTCTGTTTTGGCCCCCTCTCAAATTCTCTTCCTGACTTCCTCCTTGCATGGTTTTAAAGACAAGCAGCCTTCCCTCGTGCTGTGGGGGCCTCCCCTTGCCATTGGCGGTCCCTCTGCTATCCTGCTTTCCCCCTTGTCCTTTTGAGTCTCAGCTGGCATCTCCCTCTTTCCATTCAGTGATTTTCCTCATTGTTCCCCCTCCCACCACTTGAGCAGTTGCTCCCTTACCCTCCCTATCAGCTGTTTTGTTCTCTCCCTCACTCCATCCCCCTCCTTAAGGCCAGACAGTTGTTACGCCAGGTGACATCACAGTTGCTGTTCCCTAACCACAGTCCCTCCCCTCTCACATGCCCGGGGGTGGCTCTCTCCTCATGCCCTCTGGCACCCAAAAGGGACAGGGAGAGATGGGGACACACACAGCCCCCATTGACACAGCATGATGGGGAGCAACAAGAGGCACAGAGCCTGATAGGCACAATTCAGACCTTTGGAGGTGTCTCCTTACTCCAGTTTTCAAGGATGCCAGAGCCTTCCCAAAAGCGGGGGGCTGTCCCGCCTGAGGCCCCTACCTCCAGTCAAACCAGAATGGGAGCAGGGAGCCCGGCCCCCACCTGGGGTGGGGAGACTGAAAGCAGCCCCCTGCCTAGGTCCCCACCCCTTGGGGACTCAGCCTAGGGCAGGTGGAGGGGCCTCAGAGCTGCAGCCTGGCCATGATAAGAGTTGCACAGGCACCTGTGGGGAGCGGCGGCGGCAGACCCACCACCTGCCCACAGTGCAGGGGGCCTGCCAAGAGCAGCCCCCAACCCATGTCCCCGGCCCCCCACCCAGGGCAGGTGGAAGGTCTGCACCGTGGCTCCCCACAGCTGCCCGCACGGCTCTTACCATGGCTGTGCTGTGGCTCCAAGGCCCCCGCCCCCAGGTGGAGCTGGGTCGGGGAGAGCTGTGTGGACAGCTTGGTGAGCCGGCGTGGAGTCACGGACCCTTCACTTGCCCTGGGCTGGGCGGGGAATCCAGGGGGTAGGGACATGGGCCAGGGGCTGCTCTCAGTCCCCCCCACACACACCAGGGGCAGGTGGAGGTTCCATGCGGCTCACACAACTGCCCAGGCTCCCTGGCCAGGCTCCATGCTGGCCTGGCCATGGGGAAGGGGCCTCGGTAGGAAGAGGAAGAGGTCTGCCCCAGCGAAAAGTGGACAGGCCAGGAGCCACTACCAGTTTATTCTCCATGCTCCTTTCCCCGCTCCCCCATCAGCTTCAGTATTCTCTCTCCTTGTTTATCCCTCTTTCTAAGGCCTGGTCTACACTACGAGTTTAGGTCGAATTGAGCAGCGTTAAATCGAATTAACCTTGCACCCGTCCACACAACAAAGCCATTTACTTTGACATAAAGGGCTCTTAAAATCAATTTCTGTACTCCTCCCCAACGAGGGGAGTAGTGCTGAAATCGACATTGCTGGTTCGAATTAGGGTTAGTGTGGATGTAATTTGACGATATTGGCCTCCGGGAGCTATCCCACAGTGCACCATTGTGACCGCTCTGGACAGCAATCTGAACTTGGATGCACTGGCCAGGTAGACAGGAAAAGCCTTGGGAACTTTTGAATTTCATTTCCTGTTTGCCCAGCATGGAGAGCTGATCAGCACAGGTGACCATGCAGAGTTCATCAGCACAGGTAACCATGCAGTCCAAGAATCGGAAAAGAGATCCAGTATGGACCGTACGGGAGGTACTGGATCTGATCGCTGTATGGGGAGAAGATTCTGTGCTATCAGAACTACGTTCCAAAAGATGAAATGCCAAAACATTTGAAAAAAATCTCCAAGGGCATGATGGAGAGAGGCCACAATAGGGACTCACTACAGTGCCGCATGAAAGTTAAGGAGCTCAGACAAGCATACCAGAGAACCAAAGAAGCAAACGGACGCTCCAGGGCAGAGCCGCAGACATGCCGCTTCTATGCTGAGCTGCATGCAATTCTAAGGGGGGGCCGCCACCACTACCCCATCCCTGACCGTGGATTCTGAGGAGGGGGTACTCAGCCATGCCTGAGGATTTTGCGGACGGGGGAGAGGAGGAGGAGGAGGAGCTTGCAGAGAGCACACAGCATACCGCTCTCCCCAACAGCCAGGATCTTCTTCTCAGCCTGACTGAAATAAACTCCCAACCCTCCCAAGGCAGTAACCCAGACCATGAATCCGAAGAAGGGACCTCTGGTGAGTGTATCTTTGTAAATATAAAACATGGTTTAAAAGCAAGTGTTTTTTAATGATTAATTTGCCCTGAGGACTTGGGATGCATTCGCAGCCAGTACAGCTACTGGAAAAGTCTGTTAACGTGTCTGGGGATGGAGCGGAAATCCTCCAGGGACATCTCCATGAAGCTCTCCTGGAGGTACTCCAAAAGCCTTTGCAGAAGGTTTCTGGGGAGGGCAACCTTAATTCCGTCTTCCATGGTAGGACACTTTACCACGCCATGCTAATAGCAAGTAATCTGGGACCATTGCATGACAAAGCCTGGCAGCGTATGGTCCCAGTATTGGCTGGCATTCAAGCAACATCCATTCTTTATCTCACTGTGTTATCCTCAGGAGAGTGATATCATTCATAGTAACCTGGTTGAAATACGGGAATTTAATTAAGGAGACATTCAGAGGTGGCCGTTCCTACTGGGCTGTTTGCCTGTGGCTGAAAAGAAATCCTCCCCTCAGTTAGCCAAGTGGGGGGGGAGAAGGGGGGCATTGGCGCTGAGCTGTTCGCGTTTGGCTAGCAGGGATCTTCCCTGATACCAGCCACGCGGTGGGGGGAGGGGTAAAGCGATCATCTCAGAGAATTGGACGGGGGAGGGGTAGTTTGGTTTCTGCTGCTGCACTTTAACACGAAAACCGCAGCACTCAACGGGCTTTGCTTAGTATGGGAAAGGAGGGTGCTGCTTTTATGAAGGTTGCAGAAGCTGAAAGACAATGGCTTACCATAGCTACACATGCAAGCTGAATTCTGTTGCCCGGCCCTGCATCAGGCACTCAATATTAAGATGCAAAATGCGACCTTGTACCGAAATCACATGTGCTATGTAATGTGAATAGTGTTGTTCACCGTGAAAGAGTATACCCATTGTTCTGTAAAATTTATCTTTTTAAATACTTCTCTCCCTTTTTTCCCCTCCATCAGCTGCAAATTTTTCAAGCCTCCCTCCTCCATCCCAAAGGCTATCTCAGATAAGGCGGCGAAAAAAATGCATGTGAGATGAAATGTTCTCTGAGATCATGCAGTCGACCCGCAATGAAAGAGCTCATCTGAATGAGTGGAAGGACACAGTATCACAGCACAGGAGAGCGGCCAATGAACATGAGGACAGGAGGGACGAACATGAGGACAGGAGGGACACTCGAGATGAGAGGTGGCAGCAGAAAGATCAGAGGAGGCAGGATGCAATGCTGGGGCTACTGCGGAATCAAACGGACATGCTCCGGCGTCTGGTGGAGCTTCAGGAATGGCAGCAGGATCACAGAGTGCCGCTGCAGACCCTGTTTAACCACCCTCCCCCCCCCCCCAAGTTCCATAGCCTCCTCACCCAGATGCCCATGAATGTGGTGGGGAGGCTCCGTGCACCCTGCCACTTCACCCCAGTGGCCAGCCCAAGCAACAGAAGGCTGTCATTCAACAAGTTTTGAAGTGGTCTTTTCCTTCCTTCCTCCCCTCCTCCCACACCCCACCCAGGCTATCTTGTCAGTTCTCTCCCTATTTTTATAATCAATTAATAAAGAATAAACGGTTTTTAAATGATAGTGACTTTATTTCCTTTGCAAGCAAGCTGTGATCAAAGGGGAAAAGGTGGCTAGCTTACAGGAAAAGAGTCAACCAAGGGGGAGGGTTTTCATCAAGGAGAAACAAACAGAACTGTCACACTGTAGCCTGGCCAGTCATGAAACTGGTTTTCAAAGCTTCTCTGATGTGCGGAGCTTCCTCGTGTGCTCTTCTAATCACCCTGGTGTCTGGCTGCATGTAATCAGCGGCCAGGCAATTTGCCTCAACCTCCCACCCCACCATAAATGTCTCCCGCTTACTTTCACAGATATTGTGGAGCACACAGCAAGCAGCAATAACAACAGGAATATTGGTTTGGCTGAGGTCTGAGCAAGTCAGTAAAGTGCGCCAGTGACCCTTTAAATGTCCAAATGCACATTCTACCACCATTCTGCACTTGCTCAGCCTATAGTTGAAGAGCTCCTGACTACTGTCCAGGCTGCCTGTATATGGCTTCATGAGCCATGACATTAAGGGGTAGGCTGGGTCCCCAAGGATAACTATAGGCTTGTCAACATCCCCAACAGTTATTTTCTGGTCTGGGAAGTAAATCCCTTGCTGCAGCCGTTTAAACAGACTAGTGTTCCTGAAGACGCGAGCGTCATGAACCCTTCCCGGCCATCCTACGTTGATGTTGGTGAAACGTCCCTTGTGATCCACCAGTGCTTGCAGCACCATTGAAAAGTACCCCTTGCGGTTTATTTACTGGGTGCCCTGGTGCCAAGATAGGGATATGGGTTCCATCTATCGCCCCACCACAATTAGGGAATCCCATTGCAGCAAAGCCATCTACTATGACCTGCACATTTCCCAGAGTCACTACCTTTGGTAGCAGCAGCTCAGTGATTGCTTTGGCTACTTGCATCACAGCAGCTGCCACAGTGGATTTGCCCACTCCAAATTGATTCCCGACTGACCGGTAGCTGTCTGGCATTGCATGCTTCCACAGGGCTATCGCCACTTGCTTCTCAACTGTGAGGGCTGCTCTCATCTTGGTATTCTGGCGCTTCAGGGCAGGGAAAAGCAAGTCACAAAGTTCCATGAAAGTGCCCTTACGCATGCAAAAGTTTCGCAGCCACCGGGAATTGTCCCACACCTGCAACACTATGTGGTCCCACCAGTCTGTGCTTGTTTCCCAGGCCCAGGGTCGGCGTTTCACAGCATGAACCTGCCCCATTAACACCATGATCTCCAAAGTGCCGGGGCCCGCGATTTGAGAGAATTCTGTGTCCATGTCCTCAGCACTCTCGTTGCCACACTGCCGTCGCTTCCTCCTCACCTGGTTTTCCAGGTTCTGGTTCAGAATAAACTGCACGATAATACGCAAGGTGTTTACAATGTTCATTACTGCTGCATTGAGCTGAGCGTGCTCCATGCTTGCCATGGTATGGCGTCTGCACTGAAAAAAGGCACTAAATGATTGTCTGCCGTTGCTCTGATGAAGGGAGGGGCAACTGACGACATGGCTTACAGGGAATTAAAATCCACAAAGGTGAAGGCTTTGCATCAAGGAGAAACACAAACAACTGTCACACAGAATGGCCCCCTCAAGGATTGAACTCAAAAGCCTAGGTTTAGCCAGCTGTTGATTTCACAGAGGGAGGGGGGAGCAAATGAATACAAAACAAATCGGGTCTATTTCTTGTTTGGATCCACTCTATCTATCTTTTATATCTTAGGCTGGCAGCAGACGGTGCAGTATGACTGCTAGCCATTGTCATCTCCTGGGTGCTTAGCAGAAGATGCTGCATTATGACTGCTAGCCCTCATCATCTCCTGGGTGCTCGGCAGAAAATGGGAAATGACCTGAGTCACTCCCATCTCTGTATGATGACGAAGGCTTTCAGTCCTAATGCACCATCTGCTGCCAAAAGGCAATGAGCTGCTGCTGTGTAGCAATGCAGTCCCATGTCTGCCAGCACCCAGGAGACTTATGGTGACAGTCAGCTGTGTGGACTCCATGCTTGCCATGGTATGGCATCTGCACAGGTAACCCAGGAAAAAAGGAACAAAATGGTTGTCTGCCGTTGCTTTCACGGAGGGAGGGAGGGAAGGAGAGGGGGGCCTGATGACATGTACCCAGAACCACACGCGACACTGTTTTTTGCCCCATCAGACATTGGGATTTCAACCCAGAATTCCAATGGGCAGGGGAGATTGAGGGAACTATGGAATAGCTACCCACAGTGCAACACTCCGGAAGTCAATGCTAGCCTCGGTACTATGGACGCACACCACCGAATTAATGTGCTTAGTGTGGCCGCATGCACTCGACTTTATACAATCTGTTGCCAAAAATTGAATTCTGTAAAATCGGAGTAATCCTGTAGTGTAGACATACCCTAAGAGAAAGACTCAGCATGGTGCCCCACTGGGCAGGTACTTGCTCAAAACACAGACATGAGACTTGCTCAAGAAGTACCCACCTGATGGCAACTAGTTAGGAGGAATTTCAACCTCTGACCTCAGTTTGTCACTGCAGTGACAGAACCTATCTTCATCCTTGCTGTTCCCCTAAACCTAACAGCAACAACTACCACAACAGAGGAGTTCCGCTGCCTTACCTTGTACACTCCCTTTAGCAGTGTGATTCCTTACATACATACTGTATACTATTTCCTTTTCTCCCACCCTAGCAGAAAAAGGCACGATGAAAATTGAAATTGTACTGTTCCAGAGGGACCCTCCTTTTGTTTATTACCTCCCTCTTTAAATGCATTATTAGAGGTTCAGAATTAATAGTGGCAGTCCCATGCACTAGCAGAAAGTTTTAATTTTGCAGATAATATTACACTATTACACTACATTAATATTACACTACATTAACTTTACTGTACAACCCAGTGAGTGGAAGCACCCAAGGGACTTAGAAGCAATTAATATAGTTAGTTTATTTACTTACCTCTGACACACAGAGGGCATTCAAAGGCAATTGGAATAGTGTTTACCTACACAGAACTATAGGGCTTCTCCAATATTATCAATGAATATCCTGTCCAAGGGTCACTGTGCTACTTAACTCTTTCAGGCAATGGAAAATGTGAAAACAGAAATTGAAATATCAACTTTAAAAAACAAAAATCTTCCCTGCATGCAAGAATAAGACATTAATGATGATAGGATACAAAGACAATTCTTAGCTCTCATAGGCTCCATATTTGTCAGCAGTGTGAGAGATACTTAATAAAGGCTAACACCACCCCCTGTTTATTACAGACTTTTATCATGTTCCAATACAAGAATCTTAATGAAGATATAGTTAATGTTGGAAGCAGACATCATTTCAAATAAAACAACTTTATTAGAACATTGAATTTTTTTCTATAATTACAAACATTTAAAAACCAAGTCAAGGTTAAAGTTTAATAACAGAACTGTTGGGGGGAAAAATATCAGGAAATTCATAGTTTAGGTTCCAGAAACAATCTTAACTCTGAATATTTGTCAATGTCTATTCCCTGCCTGTCCATCTATCCTCACCTTACATCCAGCCACCATACTGCCTCATGCACATTTCCTGTGTGGACCCAAAACCTCAACTACCATACTGTAGAAACAGTTATGATACAAAGAACCAGACCCTACATTTTCAAGAGGGACTAATGATTTGGGGTGATCAGCTGGAGAGACCTTAAAATATAGCCTGTTTTTCAGAAAGTTATTGCATATTCACCCTCTGAAAGTCATACCCCTTTAAGGTGTCTCCAGTTGGGCACCCAAAAATGGAGGCACCAAAGATCACTAGTCACTTTTATACATTTAGGCCCAGGGTAACACGTTTTTATGTAGGCTGAAAAAGATCAGGTGCAAATTCAAAGAAGTAATCAAAGCCTACGGTTTAAAATTTTAAAAAGTTACATTTGAGGGTGACATCAAATGGACTTCAGCTTCTGTTAGACGCTGGGGGATGAATATCTCATTATTGCAATCAAAACAGCGGGTACTAAACTATTACTTAATTAAAACCAAGAAACAATGGGAAGCTTCCTGTAATGGGGTGGCACCCACCTCTCATAAGCACCCCCTTGGTCAAGTGCATGCCTGCAATCACTCAGTTCGTGGAACGGGGTGGCACCCACTTCTCATGAGTACACCCCGCCCCCTTTGGTCAATGGTTTCTTGGGCAGGTTTTCAGTGACTCAGCCCTCTGCCCAAGTCACACACGCTGTCTGTAGGTGGAACAGAACCACTCCCTTGTTCCGTCCCTGGTATGGGGCTATACCCCCAGGGCTTCCTCCCTGGAGACACTGTCTTCCTGCAGCCCTCTCTGGGCTCAGTTCTTGCTCAGTCCCAGCAGCCAGCCAGGAGCTCCTTCTTAGCTCCCCCAGTCCCTGCCTGCACTGATCTGTCCGTGATCCTGCTGCTCTTTCAGCCAGTCAGAAACACTGTCCTTTCGCTTCCAGCTCCAGGCAGCAACTAACTCGGTCTCTGCTGCTCCTTTTATTGGCCACTCATGCAGCCCCTCTGATTGGCTCCCCTACAGTCACTTTAGACCACTTGGAGGACTTCTCTTCTGCTCCTCTCTGGGACAGGGTGTGACAAGACCCTGAAGCCTCCAACAAGGGGCCTCTGGGTCAAACCCACCCCCATCACACTTCCATTCAGCTCTCTCATTGCAAAGTAATAGACAAAAAAAAAATCTCAGTGGCAAGAGATGAATTGACTCGTGATTTTCAGTCCCACTTAAGTGATATTGGAATTCCTGCATGTGCCAGGAAAATTGCTGACATTTTCCAACAGCTTGGAAAGCAGGCAAAAAGATGAGGGTTTGTTTTTTGTTATTGTTTAAGAATTGTGTTTTTAATTGTGTGGGAGATACGTCCCTAAATATGTAATTGCAAAGTAATATACTGAGATTTGTTGTGCAGAATGTCAGGAATGCATTACTGTCCAGAACAAGGCAGTGTGAAAAAAACTTTCCCTGTGTGTATGCTATATACGTATTGGCTTAGGTTTTCCACACACAACTCACACTAATTTCAATGGGAACTGCATACAAAATTCCCTTAGACAACTTAGCGTGTGTTTTACAATGCTAATTTCTGCCAGAAAATCAAGTGGATTTGTTAAAGAAGTCTTTTCTCCTGTAGCAGCCAAGGTAAAGAATCTAGGCTCTCCATACAGTTAACAATGAACAAAATAATACATTATATGTCTGTAAAATTAAGTAACAACATTCAACTGAAGATCTCACAGCACACCTTACAGATGTTCATTAATTAATCCTCATAACCATCTTGTGAGGTCAGGGCCAGATTCAAAGCCTATTGAAGCCAATGGAGTTTTTTCATTGACACCAATGGCCTTTAAATGAGGCCCTAATTAAGTATTATCACCATTTTACAGATAAGTAATATTTAGAACTAACAAAAAGATTAAATAACTTGTAGGTCGGGTTGGGAATAAGATCGACAATACTGGCTTCCTGTCCTCTGCTTTTAACCACTTAAACAACACTCCTACTATGTCATAAGTGACTGGACTACTACCAGTCAATAGAAATTTAATTTTCATAAAGTAGATTTACCCTTGTATGAAAGCACATGAACACAAAAAACCACATTAAAAATGTTCCCATTAATCTGCTCTCTCTCTCACTCACTCTCTGTCAATGTTGCAGCTTCTGTTTTAATTCCCAGTAAAATTTGATGGTTTGTTTTTACATTCTGAGCCTGGTTCAGTCTGATTGGTTTTCATTGCTGGATGCTCTAGTGAACCTCTGAAATCTGCTTTATTTCTTCTTTTAATATGGATATGAGCTGGCTAGAAAAGGCTCTTTGCGGGAGGGCTCCCTCATTTACATATCCTACTATTTTTTTTCCTTTTTAGTGGTTATGCTGCATATTTTGAGCTCAAAGAAAAAAGAAAACACCCTCTAAGTCAACTTAAAAAAAAATCACACACACATTTGGATTCATGTAATGAAAATCCCTGTGATTTAGAGGGAGAGGCGTGAGGAAATCTCATCCACGTCTTATATTCAATTAAACCAATCCTGCTGCCCTGGAAGTCAATGGGCATTCTCTGATCGAGCCTAATTCTGCTTCCAACTGGGTGAAATTTTCAACACCTGAGTGATTTAGGCGCAAAAGTCCCCATTTTCAAAACTGACTTAGATCAAGATTTTCAGAAGCGATTGGTGATTTTGGGTGTCTCAAATGTTGATTCCCAACTTGAGATACTTTGAAGAGGCCTGATTTTCAGGAAGTGCTCTTTACCCACCTCTTTGAAAATTAGGTCCCTTTCAGGTGCCCCAAGCTAGGCACTCAGATCATAAGAACATAAGAACGGCCATACCAGGTCAGACCAAAGGTCCATCTAGCCCAGTATCTGTCTACCGACAGTGGCCAATGCCAGGTGCCCCAGAGGGAGTGAACCTAACAGGTAATGATCAAGTTCTCTCTCTCCTGCCATCCATCTCCACCCTCTGACAAACAGAGGCTAGGGACACCATTCCTTACTCATCCTGGCTAATAGCCATTTATGGACTCAACCACCATGAATTTAACCAGTTCTCTTTTAAACGCTGTTATAGTCCTAGCCTTCACAACATCCTCTGGCAAGGAGTTCCACAAGTTGACTGTGCGCTATGTGAAGAAGAACTTCCTTTTATTTGTTTTAAACCTGCTGCCTATTAATTTCATTTGGTGAGCCCCTAGTTCTTGTATTATGGGAATAAGTAAATAACTTTTCCTTATCCACTTTCTCCACATCACTCATGATTTTATATACCTCTATCACAGGGGTCAGCAACCTACGGCACGTGTGCCACCTTTGGCACGCGAGCTGATTTTGCCTGGCACGCAGCTGCCAGCTAGGGTCCCGGCCGCCGGCCCTGCTCAGCGTGCGTGGCCAGCTGAGTGAAGCGGGGCTGGCGGCCGGGACCCCAGACTGGCAGCAGGCGTGCCCCCTGGCTCCCCCCTCACCGCGCTCGGGTTCTGCGGCTCCCGGGAGTGTGAGCCGCCGGGGCACGGGGCCCTGAGCCTGCTGCAGGAGGGGCGGCAGCGGCAGCTCACACTCCTGGGAGCTGCAGAGCCTGAGCGTGGTGAGGGGGAAGCCGGGGGGTGCATGAGGCCCGCTGCCCGCATGCATCCACTGCAGGAGCCCCCCCCCCGGGGGGACACCGGGCCGCAGCCTGGGCAGGCGCACCCCCCGGCTCCCCCCTCACTGCACTCGGGTTCTGCAGTTCCCGGGAGTGTGAGCTGCTGCCGCCGCTGCCCCTCCCACAGCTTCCCCCTCCCGCTGCCTAAGCACTCTGCGGGGGAGGGGCTGTGTGCACAGCAGCCTGGCAGCATGTTTTGCCTCCACGAGGAGCCAGCGTCTCACCGGCATGGGCCTGGTAAGGGGAGTCCCGGGGGGCAGTCAGGGAGCAGGGGGGGTTAAGATGGGTCGGGAGTTCTGGGGGTCCTGTCAGGGGGCGGGGAGTGGTTGGATGGGGCGTGGGAGTGCCCGGGGGTCTGTCTGGGGGTGGGTGTGTTCATAAGGGTTGGGACAGTCACGACAGGTAGGGGATAGGGTCATAGGGGGGCAGTCAGGGTGGGAGGGTCTCAGGAGGGGTCAGGGGACAAGGAGCAGGGAGGCTTAGGTGGGGGTGGGGCTCTGGGGGGCAATTAGGGGCAGGGGTTCCAGGAGGGGGCAGTCAGGAGACAAGGAGCGGGGGTGGGGAAGTGGGAGGGAATGGATGGGGGCTAGGGCAGGGCTCTCCCCTCTTTTTTGATTGTTGAAAGATGAGTGGGGAGCCAGGGGGCGCATGGGGGCTGGCACCCACATACATCCACTGCAGCCTACAGGCGCAGCCTGGGCAGGAGGGGCGCAGCTGCTCCCCATTAGCAGTGCCACTACCGCCTTTGCAGGGCTGCTACCCCCCTGCACCACGCTGGCTCCTCCATGGCTGGGGCTCACTGCTGCCGCAAGCGGGATGCTCTGGCTCTCTGGCGCCTCCGGAAGGTGGCTCCTCCCTGCTGAGCTGCTGCAGTGGCCCAAGCCTGACAAAGCCAGTGAGTGGACTCAGGGTGGGGTTGGGAGGGCTCGCAGGGGGCTGTGCACCCTCCAGGGGAGTTCAGGGGGTGGGGAGAGGGGAACCTGGTCTGGGGAGCAGCCCCTGGGCACGGGCTGGCCCCTGGGGTCTATAAAGGCTAGTTGGGGATTTGCCCCTCAATGAACCAATGTGCAAGGTGGAAGTTTTGCCTAGGTGGCAAAATATCCTTGCACCGGCCCTGCCCCAGGAGGTGTGTGCACCCCAGGTTAAGAACCACTGCACTAAACTGATAAGATCTGCATTTTAATTAAATTTTAAATGAAGCTTTTTAAACATTTTAAAAAACTTGTTTGCTTTACATTCAACAATAGTTTAGACTTAGAGAGAGAGTGAGACCTTCTAAAAATGTTAAAATGTATTACCGGCACGCAAAACCTTAAATTAGAGTGAATAAGTGAAGACTCGGCACACCACTTCTGAAAGGTTGCCAACCCCACTCTATCATATCCCCCCTTAGTCTCCTCTTTTCCAAGCTGATCATTAGTCTCTTTTGGAAATCTTGGCCTTAGGCACTTAGGAGTATAAACCCCACTGACTTTCAATGAGACTTAGGCTCTTAAATGCCAAAGAGCCAGATAGACAAAGGTATTTAGGCATCCACACACAGTTAGATACCTAGGGGATTTTCAAAAGCACCTAAGCATATGTTAAGCGCCTAACTGCCAATGGGAATTTAGCACTTCACTTAGTTAATTGCTTTTGCAAATCGCATTAGGCCTCTATCTGCATCTTTTGGCAGATAAATACCTTTGTAAACCTGGCCGAGTCCCTTTCAAAATGGGACTTAGGCTCTGTCACAGCTACCAGGTGAACTGTGTGCTAGACCCTTTCAGTCCTTCCTGAGTGCACCCCGTAGGCCTGACTTCCTGCACCTCTCTCAAACCTCCCAGTCCCACCACTCTTGCACTGGATCTCTGGGTGGCAGCCCCCCTGCTTGCCAACCATGTTACTATGACAGCATAACTAGGTTTGGCACCTGTAAGCCCTTTTCCTCTGGAGTCTTGTGACCAGAAAGCTGTTTCAGTGACTCACAAACAGCTTCTTCAGAAGAAAGCATTATTTATTCAACCAAAGGGTACGTAGCATGCCGAGCAAAGGCTAAAAACAATAAAGCCCAATATGCATAGTTCTCCTTAGACACAAAGGTTAATCCTTCCTTGCAAGCTTTGGTAAGTTGCATTCACCTCAGTTCTCTCCCATTTCTAGTTGCAAAAGACAAAATGAGTTGCTGCCGCATGTTCTCTGTTAGAGATTTTACCTTCTGGGAAGCTGTTGACAACTCACTCCCCCTTCCAGGTTCTATGGGGTTCTTTAATAGTGTATGGCTTTTCTATCTCCAGGTTTGCAGCCTTGGCACCCCAGCTGCGTAACTCTGCCTGGCACCTGGAAACCAGCATCTTCCCAACTGATGGCCCAGCCATTGTTATCTTAACCACTTCAAAAGGATTTACTCCAGGTGTCTTATCTTTGCCATTCTTTCATTTCCTGTTCTTTCCCTCCTGACAGCCTCCTTTGATTTAACTCCTGGCAGTCAGGCAGGATGATATCACACAGGTAAACTGAGGCACAAATGCTTTTCATAAAACATAATTCACGCATTTCTCTGTATCTCCACAGATACCCACTGGGAAATGTCACAACATTTCTCTTTCTTTTTTTTCTTTAACATCTTCAAAGGATAATTCCTGGGCAGCTTGAAACTGAAAGCTGTTTCCAAGGGTTGTTGCCCCTCCATAAAATGTGCTCACTGCTGCATCAGAGAAATTGCTCCTTAGAACTGAGCTCCTGGCTTTTATTTGTGTTTAATGAATCAACAGAACTGAAACAAATGTGTAAACATTAAAGCAGAAATAAAAACAAATCTAGCAGTGACTCAGCAAGCCACCTTAACCAAAAATATTAAAGCAAACAAGGCATAAACCTTCCCACAATAGTTATACAGTCTGACTTCACTGACTTCAATGGCGCTACACCAATTTACACCACCTGAAGGTCTGGCCCTCCATGTTAAAAACAAACAAAGGACTAGAAGTTTTACTGAGTATACTCAGCTTTGCTGGAGATAATGCTAGAAGTAAAACTGATGAAGAGGCCAGTCCCAACCAGGGTCTTATATAAAATTTAGGATGGATTCTATGATGGCTTTCTTTCTTCATGACAGATATTCCAAGCTTTGCTCAGGAACAGGAAGGGTTCTTGCAAGGGGAAATGGAGGTTTATTTGGCTCAATTATTGTTGATCAGCTGCATATTAACAGGGGTGTTTAGTCACATACCTTTCAGCTTGCCAAGGCCTAAGAGTGGGACTCAATGAGAAATGAAGCGCCAAGATGGGCAACACAAAAGAATAATTCAGGCAGGAACACTGTGGGATTCTTTCCATGAGTGTAAAAACCATTTCCTGTAGCCGCAGTGTCATCATATGTCATTTCTGATGTAAATAACAGTCAATAATAAAAGTGGAGGGACACCGTACTTCTGCATGGAACGCAGATTACTTTAGGGGGGAAATCAGCACTATCCCTTGAAAAGAGAAACATGAGAGAGATTTCCAGCAAGGAACTAAACAGAAGTGCTAGGAACATCTCTTATAAGGGGAATCAAGCTGAAACCATCAAATTCATTTTTTCACTGAGAATTCTCACTGTAGATGATCCTGGGGGCCCTACTCTTCTTTTCCGAATAGAAGTAAGTCCCATTCACTCCTGCAGAGCGAGGAAAGAGGGCCAAGGATCACAGAGCTGACACAGCTGCGGGCTTTGTTCTCTATAAACATCAAACTTCAACGCTGTCACAAATGCCGTGTTGCAAATGGCTGAGCAGAAGTGCACATCTCCTGGTTATTGTCCCATAACATTAAATACAGTGAAATTACAGCGCACTTATGTATGACACTTCTGAGCTTGACATTTTCATTGCTAATGTCACCCACAGCTTAAGGCGTTTTTCCCATAAATCAGGCAGGATTTTTTTCCCCCTTCCCAGGCAAGGTTACAAGTCTAGGAGTTCTATTTCATGAGACAATGTCAAAATTGCCATACACCCTCCACGTTCATTTAATAATAAATACATTAAGAAGAAGATTCTTTGTTCTGGAAGCCATAAAAAATGCTGATATTGAGCCAATTTATATTAAAGAGGTGTCCTCCTCACCTCACTAATGACTTTGTACTAATCTATGATTTCTGTGCTGGGCTTTTTACTTTTATAATGCAGTTACACATAAAAAAAACTGATAAATTGTAACGTACACAGCTAATTTCTGAGAATAATCCTGAAAATGCACACACACAATCTCTCGGTGTGTTTCTTTTATTTCAAAAACAATTTAACAAAACTGCTGACCCAGGTTTTTCTCTTTTCTCTGGGGGAGAATGCAAAGAGGAATTAAGGTGTAATGACTCTCCAGTTCCCCAGCTGACACCTTGTGATCTAACTCAGCCAGCTAATAATAAACCTGGGTTTATGAGGCATAGAGGTGTTTTCACACTTCAGCCCCACTCCATCAGCTTCCACATCTCTTCCTCTGCCACTGCAATAAAAGCACTCTTTTTTTAAATAGATGGCTGCGACATGGGGCTGCGTGAGCAATGGGCTCTCAAAAAAGATATTAAAATAAATGAATAAATAAATAAATAACATGGAAAGAGGGGGAAAGGACAGAGCACGATGGCTGATCTGGAACTTTTACTGCACAACACAACACTGAAAATGGATCACACACACTCCTCCTCCCAGGAACCGCAATCTTTCATATAACCTGCATTGCACTCTAGCAGAATACAAGCACAGAGACATCGCTTTCGCTGTTCCTTCCATGAGACTCCTCTCACATGTGTGTCAGGCACTGAACAGGGGTCCTGACTGTGCAAAGGATTTGTGGGTAACACTACAGAGAGATGACATAACCCAGAGGTTAAGGCATTAGACTGGGTCCCATGAGACCCGGGTTCTTCTTTTCCTGGCTCATCTGCTCTACTGCTGTGTGACCTGAGCAAATCACTTCTCTTCTCCATGCTTGTTTCCAACTTTTGAAGCTCCTAAATTTAAGGTAAAATTTTCAAAAGCACCTAGTAACTTAAGAGTCTAAGTCCCATTTTCAAAAGTGACTTAGGTGCCTAAAAGTTAGTGGGACCTGGGCTCCTAAGTAACTTGAGTGCTGTGGAAAACTTTGCCTTCATTTATTTAGTCCAGGGGTCAGTAACCTTTCAGAAGTGCTGTGCCAAGTCTTCATTTATTCACTCTAATTTAAGGTTTCGCGTGCGAGTAATACATTTTAACGTTTTTAGGTCTCGTTCTATAAGTCTATAACTAAACTATTGTTCTATGCAAAGTAAATAAGGTTTTTAAAATGTTTAAGAAGATTCATTTAAAATTAAATTAAAATGCAGAGCCCCTCGGACCAGTAGCAAGGACCCGGGCAGTGTGAGTGCCACTGAAAATCAGCTCGCGTGCCGCCTTCGGCACCTGTGCCATAGGTTGCCTACCCCTGACTTAGTCTGTAAGCTCTTTGTGGAAGGGACTATCCTTTACATCACCTAGCACAATGGGGCCCTGATCTTGGATGGGACATCAAGGTGCTTTTGTGAAAAGAATCATTTCAAATCAAGACTTCAGGAAATGTTAGTCTGGGTAGCAGAGCAGAAGTAGAGAGATTTTTATGTGGAATCACAAAACATTATTATCACTGTTAATTTGTATTACAATAGCACCTAGGAGCCTCAATCAGGGACCAGGGCCCTATTGTGCTAGGCACTGTACAAACACAGAATAATGATGAGTTTTGCCCCCATCCTGGATGGTATGGGCCTGCTACAAGAAAAAAACCCTATTACCCCAATTACATTTCAAGTACCCCGTCTGTCTTTGGGATCTCAGAGAGAAAAGACAGTGTGCACTGGAAGAGTCTCTTATTTAGCTACACTCCTCACCTCCCCTACAGTCCATTTCCTTGCCAACACAGGATTGTTCTCAGCATCATCATATGCAAATTTCAATACCACGTTAGAGGAGCTGCTCTTCAGAGTAGCTCACTCTATGAATTAGTAGCATTAGTCCAAACACCTCCCCAGTACTTACACTTATCACAGTCTTCAACTCAGACCTACGCTGAGAGAGAGACAGAAACCTAACCGTTTTAACCCTTCGTTTTTCCATCTTGCAGTGAATTTGCTATTGATTTACTCTGGCTGCTCCTGCCCTGTGAATGCATTTCTGCCTCCATCGGAAGGCCAGCACACTACTAACTGTTTGTAAACCACATCAGATATTGCTCTCCAAGACACTCTCCGTATATTACAAATTCATAATTCTCCTCTTCTTCTCTACATCCCAGGTCTCTAACATGCATCTGACAAAATGGTTGTGTATTTCCTATTGCCACACCAACACTGGAAATAGCTGCCATGCTGAGATGAGGCACAATCTTATGATGTTGTTGTTAATTACTAAGCATGAATAAAAATCCATAGGATTTAATTTGATACAAAAGTTATAACAACTAAGGACTGATCTCTGCAGGTGAGGAGATCCATGGGCAATTCGGAGGATCAGAGTCTTACTTTTCACCAAGCTACATGCCATTTCTTCCTTACACATCGCTCAATTCAGGCAGAACTTAGTTTGGTCAATTTCATTTGTTGTTTAAGGTCCCATTTTGTTTCTTGGTGTCACCCACATCCAAACGCTGTTATGTCAAGTTTTCCAACATGCAGGGCAAGGCCTGAAAAATACACATACTCATAGTAAGTAGGAAGCATCTCCTGTAGAGAACAGAGACCTAAGCTTTCAATTTTGGTAAAATCTAAGCTTTCATTTAATGCCACTTCTCCTCCCGCATTTAAAAACAAATAAAACCTAATTTTTGGAAATGTCAGAGTAATATTGGAGTGCAAACAAAAATCTCTGTGCCATGTATAGAAGGAACCCTTTCTTTATAACCCGAACAGTAATATTCTACTTCTTAGAGCTCTTGGGCAGATCCTCAGCTGGTATAAATTTACATACAATCACTGACTTCAGTGGAGCTATGCCAATTTACAGCAGCTGAGGATCTAGTCTTTTGCATGTAAATCTCTTACTTCTCCATATAGTTGTCCACAGAAGTTGTGCCTGAAAGGAAGTGACCAGCAGAATTACCATTTTTGGTTGAGATATTTGTGGCATAATCTCCCATTAGAGTTAATAGAAAACATGCACCTGTATTCCCAAAGGCTGCTTTGTAAACTTCAGCTGCTATTGTGTCTGTGATGCTGATGCTGCTTCTTTCGTATGACAAGAGAGGAGAGTAGCAACATTCAAATGACCAAATCCAGATCACGTATGTAGTGTTGTTGTAGCTGTGTTGGTCCCAGATTCATGAGCCAGTGGTTAGTTTTGGAAGTGACTTGGTGTAAATCTGAGATGCCACCAGCAAACACCTGAGGCAGGCCTGGATTTACAATGGTATATGGCATGGTGCTGCTGAACAGTTGTTACATGCAGCCAAATCTGTACACAAGCCAGTGTGTAGTCCATTTTTTTTTTCATTTTTTGTAAACTTTGCCAACTTTTCTTAAGGGAAATGCCTTTTTGAATTGTAATAATTAAGAACAGGTAAGAGGATTGTAAATGGGAACAATGTCCATTCCCCAGCATTTCCCTTTTCTTCCACCAAACAAGACTGGAAGGAATCAGCAAACATAACTTTCTCTGAAAGTTACAGTACTTGGAGCGAAATGGACCTTCAGTCCAGTAGGAGGTTTTAGCAGGAGAGAAACAGAATTTCTTCCATCAAGGTTCATTACTCCCCATCCCTATTAATTTGTTTGTTCCTATGTCTGTGCTGTGAGCTTTCCCTTCATGCAAGAAAAGTCCCCTTAATGGAGAATTATTTTTTTTTAAAGGAGCTAAACACAATCTAGCAGCCCAAGGGCCCCTCCTCTTCCTCCTCCCGACACGTGTATCTCACTTCTGGGCTCCACTGAAGTCTCAAGCATCACAGAATTTGGTGTTCCTTTTGCTCAAAGTTAATGCCACATGTCTGACAGTTGGTAAATTGAGTCTCCTTTGTTTCCCGTGCTGGATTTCTCACTCGTTATCTTTCCGTTCACTGAAAAAGATTGCTTTCAAAATTGAACTTGTCAAGTCAACCGGTTCACTTCTGAACGATTGCAGGAATGCATGCTTTCTGAATCTATTTATTTCTGTTTGTTTGTTTGTTTGTTTCTTTGAGGCACCTTGAAAGTGAGTGCAATGGAAAAAGTAGTTGCAGCCCACTCCCACAGAGGATGACAAGTGGGCTGTGTACTTCACAGTAAAGCATAGCTCGGTAGGTATTTAATATGTATACATATGAACACATATCTGTATCTACAAACACCTATGCCTGTCATTACCACTCACAGAACAGATGTTAGCAAATCTGAAATGAAATCAGAAAAGTAGATGAAGTGTAATAAAGACCAGTCAGTGAGATAATTGGATGGAACTTCTGTTGCCAAGTCAAGGATTTATACTGCAGCTTCTGCGCTATCCAGAATATTGAGCACAACAGGACATGAGAAGAATACAAGAGCTAGGAACTAAATTACTAAATTGCCAATACTTCACCATGACTAAAGGATTCTGTCATTATATTCTAAAGCCTGCATTGGAAGATATAAATGTTACCTTTCTCCCTGACAGCAAAATTAAAGGCAACATATAGTACAACTACCGGTAATTTTTTTTTAAATGCAGAACTTTTCCAGGATGGGGAGAGTTTGGATAGGTTTATAGGTCAAACATTCAGATATTCATGGCAACAACAGGAATAGATCTCAGAATCCCCTACTCTGCTTTTTAGAGCACAAGAATGGCCATACTGGGTCAGACCAATGGTCCATCTATTCCAGTATCTGGTCTTCTGAAAGTGGCCAATGCTAGATGCTTCAGAGGGAATGGACAGAACAAGGCAATTTCAAGTGAGCTATCCCTTGTAGTCCTGTCCCATCTTCTGGCAGTCCAAGGCTTAGGAACACATAGAGCATGAGGTTGCTTCCTTGATCACCTTGGCTAATAGCCATTGTTGGACCTGTTCTCCAGGAACCTAACTAATTTTTTTAAACCCAGTTATACTTTTGGCCTTCACAACATCCCCTGGTGAGGAGTTCCACAGTTTGACTGCACTGTGTGAAGGAGTACTTCCCTTGCTTTATTTTAAGCCTGCTGCCTGTAAATTTCATTGGGTGACCCCTAGTTCTTGTGTTATGTGAAGGGGTAAATGACACTTCCCTATTCACTTTCTCCGCACCAGTCAAGATTTTATAAATCTCTATTATATTGCCTCTTAGACATCTCTTTTCTAATATGAAGAGTCCCAGTTTTTTTAATCTCTCCTTGTATAGAAGCTGTTTTTAGCTGCTAGTGGTTATTTTTATTACATGGCAACACAAAACTATAGATGACAGTCACCTTGGACCAAATTCAGCAGGTTTAACGTCCACTGATTTCACAAGGAGTTGTGTTCACTTATCCCAAGACTAATTGTTGTCAGTTTCTTAGCAACGAAAAGGTGACTTATTGCTTGATCCAACTCCCAACTAAAGTAAACGGGGCCTCTATTTTCAAAAGTAATTACTGGTTTTGGGTGCTCAACTTAAGACACCTTAAAGGGATTTGACTTTCAAAGGGCAAGTGTTTGGCACTTTCTGAAAGTCAGGCCCCTTTAAAGTGCCTCAGATTGGACATCCAAAAAGTCATTGTCTCTGACATGCATCAGACAAACTGCTTCTGCACTTTCTCGTCCCCTTCCCCTTGTTGCTTTTCAAAATGTAAACCTTGGAATCTTCAGCAGACTTTAATAAGAATCAGGATCATGCCCGTGCAGAATTTGGACAGGCTTTTAGGTTAAACTGTTTTTGTAAAAGATTTCTCCATCCAGGTTAGTTCATGGGATTATAAATGGCTTGGTTCTTCACGCTTTCTTGTTTTGGTTAAAAATAAATAAAACCAATAGAAATGAAACTAGCCCTTTCACCCTGTGTCAGTTTTTAATAAGTCAATATCCAGCATGTTAACTTCCTGTAATGACAGACTGAGCATGAGCTGGGTAGCTAGGGCACTGATGGCACAGTGAGTGTGGTTTGCTCCTGGCCTCTATCCATGTCTTTACGTTCATGGCTCTCTGTCTTAAGATGAGAGAGGTTTTAGCATTTTGATATTACATGAGGGTTTTTTTGTTTGTTTGTTTTTTAAGATGTAGCTACAAATTATGGGTCAGATCCTGAGCTGGTGTAACTTGGCATTGCTCTATGGATTTCAGTGGAGCAATACTGGATTACCTCACTTAGGGTCTGGCCCTCTATTTGTTAATGATCTGTAATGATAGCTTGCTTTCTGTATTTTATCAGTGGCTGCACTGTTTCATTTTCAGATGGTGAAACACCCAAACAGACTGGCCCTTTCATCAACTGCTCATCAGGTGTGAAGCACGCTAGTTATTTGGATCAGCATGGCACTTTGTGACACATGTATCATAGCTTATCATTAGCATAAAGAAAAGAGGAAGATGAGGTCACCTTAGTTTGTAATTATCTATTTAACCATTTCACAGCTGGTCCAGCATGTCAGCATCTGTGCTGCCACACCCTACCAGGTTCCTGTAATGTGGTGAGTGAATCCCTGACAACCAAAAACTCTTAAGGCTTCTCAACATGCCCCATCCTATCCAGGTTCTTATATAGTACCCATCACCATGGTATCCAAGAGGCCTCTCGGCATTATCAGGCGCACACAAAGATATATTAATTTTCTCTCCCCCAGTCAATGGGATGGTAGCTGGCCCCTGACTACTGCACTGAATAGTGAACCTCAGTATGGGGCTCTAAAGGTTTTCAAAGATTTTTGGAGTCCATGTCTGAAATGAGCCTGACCTCACACAAAGTAGGATGCCAATTGCAGGAGCACACAAGGTGATGAGCCAATTAACTATAGCTACCAAAGTCCCTCCTTCCACACCAGGAGGTAGAGAGAAGGATAGCATCCTACATTCCCCTCCCAGATGCTGGGAAGAAGGCATGGAGAGGAAGGGACAGGAGAGGCACAGAGAGAGAAGAGATATTGGGCCATGCCCTGCTCCCACTGAAGCTTAATCGGGGCACTGTTCCAGATACCATCAATGATCATCTCCACTGGCTTCAAGCAGCTTATGGCACTGAGACAAGCAAGTGTCATTCAAATCCAGGGCAGTCAGTTCCCTGTGAACTTCATCAGCTCCCTTAGTAGAAGGCACTGCCATGTGGAATCAGAGCAGGCCTGTTAGGTTTCAGCCAAGGGTACTTGCACGCACACACACACACACGCATGCACGCACGCCAGTGCAGCTCTAGGCCTGGTTCACTAGAACTGCAAGCAGTGAACCAGAAGACACCAGAAGTCAAATGTTCAGTCATGCCTCAAGAATGTAGGGGAAGGGAGAGTACAACAGTGTAAAAGTAAGGCTGTTCATCAGCTCTGGGCGGATCCTTTGATGTAGTAACATTTAGAGGCCACTATGTGTACTGCCTCCGCGAGTGTGGTCCAGTAGACAGGACCCAGAAGCCTGCCCTATTCCTGGCTCTGACATTTATTGTGTGACTCACTCGGCCTCCTTTCCCCTCTCCCTTCAGCAGCGCTGGAACAATTTTTATAGTGGAGGTGCTGAAAGACATTGAACCAAACTGCAAACCCGGTACACGATGGAAACCACTTCAAGCCAGGAGGTGCTGCCGCACCCCCAGCACCGCTAGTTCCTGCATCCCTGCCCCTCCATGTATAAAATTGGTATAATAATACTGACCTACCTGATAGTGAAGCTTTGAAGCTTAATTAATCTTTGAGATCCTTGGATGAAAGGCACTCAGGAAGTGAAAAGCATTGGCAGGGTTTTTCAGATGAAAGTACTGCTACTCTGATCTATACTACAAGCCACATGACAAGTGCCAGTTACACTCACCTACTTGTGAGGGCCCCTGGAGAAAAGAGTCAGGAGGCCTGCAAGCTGGCAGCATTACTGAGCTCCACTTCATGCAAGAACAAGGTGCGCTGTGGTTGCAGCTGCCCTGAATAAGCAGCAGAGCCCTTCAGCTTAGGAAACTACTGCTATCAACTCAGTGTTCAATGGGTGATGAGGGAAGCATTTGCATAAAGTCAGAGCAATTTAACAAAACAACAACAAAATAATAAATGAATGAAGCTTTAAAAACAAACAGCTCCAGATTTCTTTATATAGAAACACACCTGTGATGGCCTTTGGCACTACAGAAACATGAAAAGCTGACAGTGTGTATATACACACACACACAGGCATATGTGCCAGCAATTGTCTAAGACAGGCTACTGTGTCTGAACAAGATGGTGGGCCATATTCCCTAGGGATGTAAAGAGATGGACCCCCGTCGGTTTCCACAAGCAGAGAATCTAGCCCATCAGATCTTGCTGGGCATTCCTATTAAAAATGACCCTATTTCTATTTCAGGTCTTTTCTGTCTTTGCTCCACTTTTCATCCTCTTTGTTTTCACTCCTTCTCCTTCTGATATTTCAGTATTCTCCTCTTGTCTGATTCTTTTATCTCCTTCACATTCCATTCTTTTCCATTAGACACGTCTCGCCCTCTTGCATCCTGCTTCATGTAACACATTGCTCTCTTCTCCTCTTATCTTCCGAACCAGAAGATCTTTGTCTGATTCAGGAGACAGCCTCATGTTTAAACTATATTGTTGTGAAAGGGAGGGATGCTGCGGGGGGCAAGAATGGATTGAAAGGCAGAGTATGTTTAGAACTGGGACGTGCATTTTTTACATTATGTGGAAAAAGTGTCGTTTGCTATTGCTAACTTCAAAAAAAGTGATAGGACATTATGAAGAACCTGGCTGTAGATATATCAGGACAGGTCCTCAGCTGGTATAAGTAGGCAGAGCTCTACTGAAGCTGTGCCAATTTAAACCAGCTCCAGAACAGCTATTTATGTAAATTTTCAAGTGTGGAGAAACCTTTAGGATCTGGCCCATCATATAGAGAAATCCCATCATGTAGAGAAACACCCCACAGTCAATTCTCCTTCTCTGTATTGTTGTTCAAAGTTGCCTGCTACTTCACCTTGTTTGCTGCCTATCACGTCATCTGTGTTACTACATATGCTCTTGCTTCCATAACAAGAAACAAGATGTTCTTTGTATTGTGTGGGGGTGGCAATGGGCAGGGCTATAGGGTTATAGTTTCCTTTCCCCAAACGCCTCATCAACAAAAGCCTTACACACTGGCTAACCTAGGTTGAAAGACAAAGGGCTCCTTTTACCACACCTGCTAAGGGGGAGGGGAAGCTGTAGGGGTATGCTACTTCCCCAAGCCAAAGAGAAGACAGGGAGCTCTCCCTCTGCTTTTAGCAAAGGAAGAATAGGCGTGTTGCCTCTTGCTCCCCTTTTGCTTTAAGCCAGGGGTAGGCAACCTATGGCACAGGTGCCGAAGGCGGCACTCAAGCTGATTTTCAGTGGCACTCACACTGCCCAGATCCTGACCACCGGAGGACTCTGCATTTTAAATGAAGCTTCTTAAACATTTTAAAAGCCTTATTTACTTTACAAACTACAATAGTTTAGTTATATATTATAGACTTATAGAAAGAGACCTTCTAAAAATGTTAACATGTATTACTGGCACACGAAACCTTAAATTAGAGTGAATAAATGAAGACTCGACACACCACTTCTGAAAGGTTGCCGATCCCTGCTTTAAGCCATCGCCTTACAGCAAAGTTTTAAATGGTGATGTTCATTTTTAGATTAGGTGGAGCATAAGAGTAGTACTCATTAAGCATGTATAAGCTGTGCATAACAGTAGTATCCACCCAGCCATGCATAACAGTAGTATCCACTAAGCATGCATAAAAGAGTAGTATCCACTAAGCACTTTTCTAATGAAGCTAGACTTAAAATGTGATAGGGACACATCATACAAAAGTCATTTTAAAAATCCTTTTCTTGACTGGCCAGCCAACTATATGATAAACTGGTTTAAACAGGAACTGGGCTTAGGGTCTCATTCAAAGACCACTTAAGACAATTATTGGAGTCAAATAGACTCTGTTTTTGGATCAGGTCCTTAAAGAGGTTCCTATTCAGAGCCATGAGGCCAATACCAAAGGGAAAAGAAGGCTCCCATCTCCTTGCCATTCCAAGTCTACATCCAAGTTCCATCCCACTTTCAGTCAGATAGTGGAGGAGGCATTGAAGGACTAGTGCCCATAGACTGTTTTGTCATGGGGCTAACTTGAGACCACAGTGCAGCTACAATCAAGGCAGCTTGACTCAGTCTGCCCTAGGCCACACCAACCACGGTAGCTATCTTAATTAATGCCATGAGCAACACATCATCGAGGGGGTTGCATCTGGATGGGGCTGGTGGGAACTACTGATGCAGCCCTCAAGCTCAATCTCTAGAGAAGACAAAGCCGAAGGGGCTAGAGGTTTCTTCAATTTTTCATGTGTGTTCAGCAGAACCACGCTTCTTAGTAGGTTACAAACTGTTTAAAGAGCAGAAATACTCTCCTGCTACTAAATTGATGTATTTCTGCATGGATGGGGCAAAGTCAGCCCAGACAAATTGACTAATGTGTGATTTGGGAGGTGAAGTTTTAGAATTCTGCCTCTTAGAATCATAGAATCATAGAATCTCAGGGTTGGAAGGGACCTCAGGAGGTCATCTAGTCCAACCCCCTGCTCAAAGCAGGACCAAACCCAACTAAATCATCCCAGCCAGGGCTTTGTCAAGCCTGACCTTAAAAACCTCTAAGGAAGGAGATTTCACTACCTCCCTAGGTAACCCATTCCAGTTCTTCACCACCCTACTAGTGAAAAAGGTTTTCCTAATGTCCAACCTAAACCTCCCCCTCTGCAACTTGAGACCATTACTCCTTGTTCTGTCATCTTCTACCACTGAGAACAGTCTAGATCCATCCTCTTTGGAACCCCCTTTCAGGTAGTTGAAAGCAGCTATCAAATCCCCCCTCATTCTTCTCTTCTGCAGGCTAAACAATCCCAGTTCCCTCAGCCTCTCCTCATAAGTCATGTGCTCCAGCCCCCTAATCATTTTTGTTGCCCTCCGCTGGACTCTCTCCAATTTATCCACATCCTTCTTGTAGTGTGGGGCCCAAAACTGGACACAGTACTCCAAATGAGGCCTCACCAGTGCTGAGTAGAGGGGAATGATCACATTCCTCGATCTGCTGGAAATGCCCCTACTTATACAACCCAAAATGCCATTAGCCTTCTTGGCAACAAGGGCACACTGTTGACTCATATTCAGCTTTTCGTCCACCGTAACCCCTAGGTCCTTTTCTGCAGAACTGCTGCCCAGCCATTCGGTCCCTAGTCTGTAACAGTGCATGGGATTCTTCCGTCCTAAGTGCAGGACTCTGCACTTGTCCTTGTTGAACCTCATCATATTTCTTTTGGCCCAATCCTCTAATCTGTCTAGGTCCCTCTGTATCCTATCCCTACCCTCCAGCGTATCAACCACTCCTCCCAGTTTAGTGTCATCTGCAAACTTGCTAAGGGTGCAGTCCACATCATCCTCCAGATTGTTAATGAAGATATTGAATAAAACCGGCCCCAGCACCAACCCTTGGGGCACTCCACTTGATACCGGCTGCCAACTAGACATGGAACCATTGATCACTGCCCGTTGAGCCCGACCATCTAGCCAGTTTTCCATCCACCTTACCGTCCATTCATCCAGCCCATACTTCTTTAACTTGCTGGCAAGAATACTGTGGGAGACTGTATCAAAAGCTTTGCTAAAGTCCAGAAATAGCACATCCACTGCTTTCCCCTCATCCACAGAGCCGGTTATCTCATCATAGAAGGCAATTAGGTTAGTCAGGCATGACTTGCCCTTGGTGAATCCATGCTGACTGTTCCTGATCACTTTCCCCTCCTTCAAGTGGTTCAGGATTGATTCCTTGAGGACCTGTTCCATGATTTTTCCAGGGACTGAGGTGAGACTGACTGGCCTGTAGTTCCCTGGATCTTCCTTCTTCCCTTTTTTAAAGATGGGCACTACATTAGCTTTTTTCCAGTCGTCCGGGACCTCCCCCGATCGCCATGATTTTTCAAAGATAATGGCCAATGGCTCTGCAATCTCATCGGCCAACTCCTTTAGCACCCTTGGATGCAGCACATCCGGCCCCATGGACTTGTGCTCATCCAGCTTTCCTAAATAGTCCTGAACTACTTCTTTCTCCACAGAGAGCTGGTCACCTCCTCCCCATACGGTGCTGCAGAGTGCAGCTGTCTGGGAGCTGACCTTGTCTGTGAAGACAGAGGCAAAAAAAGCATTGAGTACACTAGCTTTCTCCACATCCTCCGTCACTAGGTTCCCTCCCTCATTCAGCAAGGGGCCCACACTTTCCTTGACTTTCTTCTTGTTACTAACATACCTGAAGAAACCCTTATTGTTACTCCTAACATCTCCGGCTAGCTGCAACTCCAAGTGTGATTTGGCCTTCCTAATTTCACTCCTGCATGCCTGAGCAATACTTTTATACTCCTCCCTGGTTATTTCTCCAATCTTCCACTTCTTGTAAGCTGTTTTTTTGTGTTTAAGACGAGCAAGGATTTCACTGTTAAGCCAAGCTGGTCGCCTGCCATATTTACTTTTCTTCCTACACATCGGGATGGTTTGTTCCTGCAACCTCAATAAGGATTCTTTAAAATACAGCCAGCTTTCCTCGACTCCTTTCCCCGTCATGTTATTCTCCCAGGGGACCTTGCCCATCAGTTCCCTGAGGGAGTTGAAGTCTGCTTTTCTGAAGTCCAGGGTCTCTGTTCTACTGCTCTCCTTTCTTCCTTGTGTCAGGATCCTGAACTCGACCATCTCATGGTCACTGTCTCCCAGGTTCCCATCCACTATTGCTTCCTCTACTATTTCTTCCCTGTTTGTGAGCAGCAGGTCAAGAAGAGCTTTTCCCCTAGTTGGTTCCTCCAGCACTTGCACCAGGAAATTGTCCCCTACACTTTCCAGAAACTTCCTGGATTGTCTGTGCACCGCTGTATTGCTCTCCCAGCAGATATCGGGGTGATTAAAGTCACCCATGAGAACTAGGGCCTGTGATCTAGCAACTTCTGTTAGTTGCTGGAAGAAAGCCTCGTCCACCTCATCCCCCTGGTCTGGTGGTCTGTAGCAGACTCCCACCACGACATTACCCTTGTTCATACTTCTAAATTTAATCCAGAGACTCTCAGGTTTTTCTGCAGTTTCATACTGGAGCTCTGAGCAGTCATACTGCTCTCTTACATACAACGCAACTCCCCCACCTTTTCTGCCCTGCCTGTCCTTCCTGAACAGTTTATATCCATCCATGACAGTACTCCAATCATGTGAGTTATCCCACCAAGTCTCTGTTATTCCAATTACATCATAATTCCCTGACTGTGCCAGGACTTCTAGTTCTCCCTGCTTGTTCCCCAGGCTTCTTGCATTTGTGTATAGGCACTTAAGATAACTCGCTGATTGTCCCACTTTCTCGGTCTGAGACAGGAGTCCTCCCCTCTTGCAGTCTCCTGCTTGTGCTTCCTCCCAGTATCCCACTTCCCCACTTACCTCAGGGCTTTGGTCTCCTTCCCCCGGTGAACCTAGTTTAAAGCCCTGCTCACTAGGTTAGCCAGCCTGCTTGCAAAGATGCTCTTCCCTCTCTTCGTGAGGTGGAGCCCGTCTCTGCCTAGCAATCCTTCTTCTTGGAAGACCATCCCATTGTCAAAGAATCCAAACCCTTCTCTCCGACACCATCTGCGTAGCCATTTGTTGATTTCCACGATTCGACGGTCTCTACCCTGGCCTTTTCCTGCCACAGGGAGGATAGACGAGAACACCACTTGCGCCTCAAACTCCTTTATCCTTCTTCCCAGAGCCACGTAGTCTGCAGTGATACGCTCAAGGTCATTCTTGGCAGTATCACTGGTGCCCACGTGGAGAAGCAGGAAGGGTTAGCGATCCGAGGGCTTGATGAGTCTCGGCAGTCTCTCCGTCACATCGTGAATCCTAGCCCCTGGCAAGCAGCACACCTCTCGGTTTTCCCGGTCAGGGCGGCAGATAGATGACTCAGTCCCCCTGAGGAGAGAGTCCCCGACCACCACCACCCTCCTCCTCCTCCTCTTGGGAGTGGTGGTCGTGGAACCCCCATCCCTAGGACGGCACATCTCATGCCTTCCAATCAGTGGAGTCTCCTTCTGCTCTGTTCCCTCAGATGTATCATCCACTCCACTCTCTGCACTAGTACCTGCAGAGAGAACACGAAAACGGTTGCTCACCTGCATCTGTGTTTCTGGTACATGGACGTTTCTGGTACTCTTTCCTCTTCTGGATGTCACATGCCGCCAGTTATCCTCACTGGCCTTCTGTCCCCGCTGTGTAGCCTGCTCTGAATCTTCAGAACATTGTGCCCACTGAAGCTGATTCTGACGTCTATCCAGGAAATCCTCTTTTTCTTTTATGGAACGCAGGGTTGATATCCATTTCTCCAGACCTTGAATCTTCTCCTCCAATATGGAGATCAGCTTGCACTTTTCTTGGTGCTCTCCATCTCACGTCTCAGCACTAGGGCACAGATTTTCAAAATGGCTCATTGCTCACAATTGGGGGATGGATTTTTAGAAGAGCTCCACTGCCGTTTGGGCAACTAAATAAGGGACATGTTTCTAAACATGCTCAATACGCAACTGCTCTTGTGCTAACACCAATAGCCAGATTTTCACAGCACCCAATGTGTACCCAACATGCTGAGCACTTTTATTTCAATGTATAAATGGAAGCTAAGCACCCATGATACTGGACTGATTTTCTTATCCCTTGCATCTGTTTTACATCAGTGTAACTCTGATGACTTCACTGGTTTACACCAGTGTGTGCAAGAGTAGAATCAGGCCCCCACCTGTTGACTATATGTTTTTTTTCCCATCTATATGAAGAAAAGTTGTGACACAGTTTTCACTTTTGGATACTTCATGGGTACTGTGCAGCTTTCAGATCTGCAAAGTGAACTGAGTTGCTAGTTTCTGTCTCATTCTTCTAGAGGCCCTGCCAAAAGACACACAGGTTTGCTAGCACCTAAATGGAAAAAAGAATTCAAAAAGCAAGCACTGACCATCATCTCTACCAATACCCAGTTGTCTTTGTCTCCAATCTCCCTTTATGCACCCAGCACTGAAACTGTCTGTCACCATTGCCTTCTACAGCCTGATTCCATCATCATTTTATCACCATCGCTGCAAAACAGCCTGACTGCAACAAAAGAGTTGATAATGAAATCAGCAGACTCAAAAGAATTGTTGAAACTGGTCATGATTAAAAACAAAGAACAAATTCCCCCTCCTTCCCATCCCCCCAAAAAAATAAAAATAAAACTATAGCAGTGTGCAGCAGTAGGTAAAGGTGTGTTTGGATATCTTCACAGCAGCAATACAAGTGAGGGGATCAATCCAAAAAAGAGACAGAAGTAAGTTCCCAATTCAGCAAGGTATTTAAGGATGTGCCTAATTTTCAGCATGCGAATAGCCCTAGTGAAATCATGTGCTTAAAATTAGGCATGTGCTTAAGCACTTTGCTGGTTCAAGGCCTAAAGTTTCCCCTGCCTTTCTCCCCTCCCCCCCTCAAAGGAAGAAAAGATTCTCTGGGTTATGTTGAGTTTGTAGACTACCTCAGCTTTGACCGGATGTGTCTTTGCAGCGCTCTCCATTTTACACTGCTCGTGTTGAACTTTGTAAGTTAGTTTATAGAACCAGTAGTTAGTAGATTTGTGCCCTCGGCATTTGGGAGATGCCTGCCTTACACATCTGGCAGTTTTCAGTCAAAGAGGGAAAGCCAGAGATGAGAGTTTTCTAAGGCCCTGGGTCAAGACTCAAGCAAAATCCTTCCAGACCAAAGAATCCCCACATCATCCAGTGCACTTCAACCTGGCCTCCACGAATAAGAACAAACAGCACAGTGCATGTAAATGAAATAAAATACTAAAAATACTACTACTAATAAAAAATCCACATGCAACATTCCTCCAGTGAGAAGGTAGAAAGGTGGAAAGAACTGAATTCACTAGTGGAAAACGCTTAGCTACTATGATGGGGGCACAGGGTAAGAACCATAATAGGGCTGAATTCTCACAGCCATTAAAAGAAGAAAAAGAGAAGAGGGTGGAATTTGGGAAATGATTCACTTTGATGAGGCCCCTATTAGATATTTTTCTCTATCAGATTGGCGCTTTCTAGGTGAGTTTCAGATGTTATAACCGGTTTTGCCTGTGGAGAGCCTCAGAGTATGTTGGGTTGTAGCCTGCCAAGGACCTCAATGATGCCTGGTGAAATCAAGCCTGGGTCATTTTGGGTCTGTTAACAAGGAACAGTATCAATTCCACATGTCATGAGGGAAAGGAGCCAGCTGGAGCTCATTAAATGTATTGCATTTCAAAATTTTTACAATTTGCTGTTGTTGCAACCTCCCCTTACAGCAGGAACTGTCAGACCTCGTAAGATGCCTACATTTAGAAGCCAAACATTGGGCACCTATTTTTGAAAACTTTGACCAAGTTCTCTACTCAGAGGTAATTCCCTAGTAGCAGCGGTAACACAGAGTGCATTTACTGACCTTTGCAGAGCATGGCAGCTCGTGACCTCCCCTCCAGACTGGATTAGTGAAATGTGGTTTCCCTGCAGATCACGCAAACGTTAGATAGTGCAGAGTGACAGAGGTATCTCTTGCATGGAGAATATTACATCTGTGCAGTGAACTCAGCCCCCACCTCCAGTTTGTTCCTCACGGCAATTCAAAGTGTTGGCTTTGATCTGTAAGCCCTCATGTGGCTTGCTCATGGCTACCTCAAAGAGCATCACTCCTTGTGCTTCATCCCAACAACCGCCATCAGATGGATGATCTTGCTAACATTCCCTGGATTTGTACACGTGGAGGCTGGGTGACTCCTATCAGGAGTTGTAAAGCATTTCCTAAGGACTGGACACCAAGTGACCAATTTGAAAAACCAAAGCCATTTTGGTACACCTTTTAATTTGTGTATGGCACATCTAGACTGGGTCACTGAGGAACACATTTTTTGATTGACAACTAGAAGGCTAAGAATTGATTTTGAAAGACACCTAGCACTTAAACTGCTGTCCTACTTTGAAAAGAAACTATGTAAAAATGCTGCCTAATCAGTTCATTGATAGGCTTCCTGTTTGCTTACTCAGCGTCAAACCTGCTTACTTTTGTGACAGTATCCATCTAACAGAAATATGGTTTCGCTACTTTTCACTCCTGTTAGTACTTAACAGCCAGTACAGCTTTGGGAACAGCTGGCTTGTATTCTGCTTCACTCATCATCAACAGACTCTTTAAACTCTGATTGCCTCTGGTGGGGCAAGATAGAGTGCATCTTGACCTTCAGATTCTAGGCTGAACTTGCAGGGCTTATGTCTCTATTCTGCAAAGCGCTTAAGTATCTTACCAATGAAATTCTGAGACAGAGGTGAGAATCAAACCTAGATCTCCTAAGCACCATCCCTGTGCCTTCGCCACAAGAATACGTTTTTTCTCTATCAGGACACTTCACTCATGGAGTTCCCATTTTATGGAAAAAAGTAATGAAATATTTCTTGCTTAACATTTCACTCTTCTCAGGGGTAATGAAACAAAATCTTTGTAGAACCACAGATAAATCAAATGAATACAATGCCAAGCTACTTTAGAAATAAGCTATTCAAAATAACAGACTTATCTCAGGGGCTGCCATTAATTGCATACTTTTATGCATTTGGCAAAGATGCTACCAGAAGAAATCTGATCATATAAAAGACACTATATCTGTGCATCTCTTATGTAAAATTAATTTAGTGCTGGCAAAAGGTGCCTGATCAGCATCACTGATATGAAAACCCTCTGGCACATGCACAGACAACGCTAGCTCTACTGATGAACTCCAAGTAGAAGTGAACCAAATGGGAAGCAGTGGACAGAGCACTGGTCTGGGACTCTGGAGATATGATTTCTATTCTCAGCTCTACCACTAGCCTGCCGAATGATCTTGGGCAAGGTTTGCCTCTCTGTGCCTCAGTTTTCCCTTTTGTAAAATGGGGTTAATGATACTTTGTAAGGCATTCTGAGCTCTCCTGATAAACAGCTCTATAAAAGAACTAGGTGTTATTATTATTATGAAATGCCCTATTATAGCATCAAGCCACATAGTGAGTAAATGGAAAAGGTGTTCAGTCACAGTAGAAGCTGAAGAGTGGGTAAAGCAATACACAATATAGTCACATTTCTACTATTGCTTATTGCAGAATGATGATAGTAAGAGCCAATTCCAATAGTTATTCAGCC
Organism: Mauremys reevesii; assembly: GCF_016161935.1. Lineage (NCBI taxonomy): Eukaryota > Metazoa > Chordata > Testudines > Geoemydidae > Mauremys > Mauremys reevesii. Next base: position 110,776,042 of record NC_052626.1, read on the forward strand.
TTGTAACCTCACAAAACAAGGGTGCATTAGTTATACATAAAATTTTTCCTATTATGTTTTGTTAATAACATGCTATTGTCACTATAACACAGCATGAAAATATTGCACTGCACAGAGAGCATCTAGTTTTGATTAAACAGGTGCTATGGGAATTTCAGTCCATCCCTAATCATAATTAAACATTGTTATTCCCATTTTCTATGAAGACATGCGGGCAGTGAAGTCTATTCGGAAAATAATGACTTATTTCTTTTAGGGAAATGATGAATTTATTTGTTCCTAAAAATAAAGCCAACATACGTAGTTAAAAAGTTAACTCTGCTCACTCCTTTGCACACCCATTAAGATAGAGGATTAAATGCTTGATCCTGTGAGGAACCGATTCTCTGCATCTCCGCCTGCCTTCCATGGGAGTTAATGGTGCTCAGCATCCTTCAGAAGGCAATCAGCACCCTCCCACAGCGAGTCCTATGACATTCAGTGAAAGCACTTGCCTAGGCCCTTGCACTGGGAGAGCACAGGCGTGATCAGTGCCTAGACTGTGAGCTCTCTGAGGCAGGGACCAAGTTCTTTATTACTTGTTTATACAAGGTCTTGCACAATGGGGGCTCTGATCCGTGACTGAGCTATCTAGGTGCAACATACCCAAAACAAATATATGACCATATTGCTCTCTGTGTCTCTGAAACACTGTTTATGGACACTAGCAACATTGTGACTTGACACTACAGACTGCAAGAGGACGGAATGAGACCAGGAGTCTCTCTAGAGAGTTATGGGCACCATCAGTGCCAAGTATATTATCAGCATTTAGTACTGACACCAATTTCAGGAGGCGAGCATGCCACAGGCAGCACAGGGAAATGTTTGGTTCTCAAAGCTCTTACATGGGCTAAGATTGCTGCTCGTATATTTTCAGAGTTCTCTCTCAGTGTTTCACCTTCACAAGTTTTGTTTCCCTTTGTAGACAGAAGAAAAGGGATTTTCAAGTGACATTTCTGTTTCTTATTGATGACTGCTGTCAAATGAGCCTGCAGATCCCTCCCTCTTGTCAGCGAGGGGGTATTCAACGTCGAATGCCAGCCTCCTGTCACAAGCAGCAAGAGTTGAAGAACAGGGTTATGTGGGGGTGGGGAGCAGAGAGGATTATTCACCTTCATGGTGGGTCGATTTTTACCCCTCCTACATAAAGGCAAAAGGACTTGAGACAGCCCAGGGAGCATTTTAAATCCTATAGCTGTCCTATACCTTGGCAGCTGCTAGATTCCTTGCTTGTGCTTAAGCATCTCTCATACGGACTTCTCATCAAGAAAAAATAGATATCACTTCATCCAAATATTCTCCATTTCTTCCTTTTCTCTCTAGCCCGTATTTCACAGTCACCATAGCAGAATCTGAACATTTTGGTTAAATCACATCCCTTACTGAATTTGAAAGGAAATTTTAGACTGCATGTCTCTAACAGTACAGTGCTGTGTGGGAACCCCTCTCACTCCATATACCATTTACATACCTTCAAACTCCATTACATCTACCATGAACCCAAACAGGTGTTCTGAGCTTTCTCTCACTATTTTCCATCAACTGTAACAGTAACTTTGTAAATTCTCCTTTGGCACCACTGATCAAAAGCATCGGTGCTATTGCTGAGACACAAGTTTCATGAAGTCAGGCAATAAATGTCTTTTGCTGAGAAACATTTTTCGTATGTTACTTTCATCACTATTTTATATAGTCATATTGATCTGCATGATGCTGTAAAGACCGGTAAGTAGACGAGGTCCAGGTCCCATAGAGCTTCAATACTAAATTAGACAATGAACTTCAATGAATATTTACAGTTATAAAACAACCAAACCAAGCCAAAGCATGTTAAATCATTTGTTTTACTAAACTCTCTCTTCAGATGGAATCAGATATAGGTAGACCTGGTACTAACGGTGCAGCCTTAATCAATCAATCAATCATTGGTATTGTGGTAGCATGATCAGGACCCTGCACGCGCGCACACACACACACACACACACACACACACACACACACACACACCCACCCATGACTCCGGCCACAAAGAGTTTACAATCTAAGGACCTGATCTAATGCCCACTGAAGTCAATATGAGTTTTTCCATTGACTTCAGTGGGCGGATCAGGTCCTAATGCCTAGATCAGGAATTGGCAACCTTTGGCATGTGGCCCTCCAGGGTAAGCCCCCTGGCAGGCCAGGCCAGATTGTTTACCTGCCGCATCCGCGGGTTCAGCCGATCGCATCGCCGCGGTTCGCTGCTCCAGGCCAGTGGGGGCTGCAGGAAGTGGCGCGGGCCAAGGGATGTGCTGGCTATCGCTTCCCGCAGCCCCCAGTGGTCTGGAGTGCTGAACTGCGGCCACTGGGAGCTGTGATCAGCCGAACCTGCGGATGCAGCAGGTAAACAAACCGGCCCGGCCCACCAGGGGGCTTACAAGCACTTAATCAGATACATAAACTGACTCATGTGAGTAGTCCCAGAGAAGTCAGTGGGATTTACTGTTGTGAGTAAAGTTACACATGTGCTTAAGTGTTTGCAAAACTGGAGCTTAACTCCACAGATTCATCGAGTTAAAGGCCAGAAGAGATCATCAGATCATCTAGTTTGATCTCCTCAACGTCTCCCAGTTTCCCCTGCGTTGAGACCAATAACCCGTGCTTAAATGAAGTATGTCTTCCAGAAAGATATCTAATCTTGATCTGAAAACATCAAGAGATAGACAATCTGCCACTTTCCTTGGTAATTTGTTCCAATGGCTATTCACCCTCACTGTTAAAAAATGTGCCTTATTTCTCATTTGAATTTGTCTGGCTTCCAACTTCCAGCTATTTCTTCTTGCTATGCTTTTATTTAGTACCCAATATTTTCACCCCATGAAGGTACTTATATACTGTAATGAAGTCACCTCTCTATCTTCTTTATGACAAGTTAACAGATTGAGCTCTTTAGGTCTCTCACCATAAGGCATTTTCTCCAGCCCTCATTCATTTTTGTGGTTCTCTTCTGTATCCTCTCCAGTTTTTCAATATCGTTTTTAAAATGCAGACACCGTAACTGTATGTAATATTCCAGCGTCAGTCTCACCAATTCCCTATATAGAAGAAGTAAAAATCACCTCTCTGCTCCTACTCACTACTTCCTTTTTATATATCCGATGACTGCATTTGCCTTTTTTTTTACCACAGCTTTGCACTGGGAACTCATGTTGAATTGCTTGTTCACTATGACCCTACATTCATTTCAGAATCACTGCTGTCCAGGATACAGACTACCATTCTGTATGCATGTCTGCATTCCTTGTTCCTAGACGTGCAATTGCATTCTGCTGTATTAAAATGTATTTTGTATGCATGAGATTTGCTTCCCAACCAATCCAGATTGCACGATATGACACCCCTGCCCATCACCATTATTTACCACTCCACCAACCTTTGTGTCATCTGAAAATTTTATCAGCAGTGACTTTATATTGATTTGCAGATCACTGACAAAAATGGTACTAGGCCCAAAGCTATTCAACATTCTATGCAGCACCCTCCCTAGAAGAACCCCATTCGATAATGGTTCCCCATTGACAACTACTTTTTTAGGTCAGTTAGCTAGTTCTTAATCCATATAACATGCTTTATTTTAAAGGCAAGAAGCAGCAAGAAAGTGTAACAAGCCACAGGTGGGGAGGAAACAATAACCATTCCAAGCAGAAAAGTTGTTCCCAGGTAAAAGTTATCAAAAGCAGAAGCTTTCTTCAAGTGTCCTTTTTCTAAAGGGTCCCGAAGAACTAAGGGAAGACAGAGGAAGAAATAAATACTCAGAGCCCAATTTTCAAACCTGAATGCCTAAATCAGGTACTCAAACATCATGAGGGTACTCCAGGGGCCATTTAGCACAAAAGTATGATCCAGGCCACACGGAAGTTAAGAAGCATCTTTCCATCGACTTCAATGGCACTGTATCAAGGCCTTGAGACAGGCATTTGAACACATAAATGCCCACTGGAGCATCCAAATGCAGACACTACATGCCTAATTTAGGTGCCTACATTTGAACACTGGGCCCCCAGAGCATGATCCCAAACAAACCCCTACCAGTCTTGTAGTCATGGGATGCTGGTGGTCGGAAAAGAAGAAAGCCATTTAGTCTGAGTTTGACATCAGAAGCTGGCACCAGTAAATAAGCACTCTCAATACTGTTCTTGTGTGAAGCCATTAGGTGCATCCAAGTCTGAACTAAACATCGCACCTGTTGGCTTACGACTCATTAGAGGGGTGCAGACAGCAGAGTTTCTAAATCAGCAGTGGAGAGAAGACAATCACCCTGATGTCCAGTTTGAATTTTAGGACCAGTCTCCTGACCTGCTTCTCATTTCTACCAAAAGTAGAGCTGGTTCGAACCCTCGTTATCCTCCATTTCCAGCTCTGCTTTGGAGCTGCCTTTATTCACATTAGAGTTTCAGATTATAAATTAACTCTCCTCTCTAGTCCTAGAACACAGTCTTGAAAGGAAAAGTTCTCCTCTCTCTCTTTCCCCTGGGGTATGGAGACCTTTCCTTCATTTCTTTGCTGTGACTCACGTTGCCCTCCCAAAGATTTCCAGAGGGGTCTGACATCTTATAGTAGATTTCTCTTGTTTTCTGTTTTTCATTCCATTGCTTCTGTCTGCCCCATGAAGCAAAGCATTCTGGAGATAACCACCACCATTAGGATGGCCCTTCTATTAATATTGGATCATTTCAACCCAGCTGCTTGGTATTACATCATTACTGCAAGACTCTAGTGCATAATAAACTATCTACCTCAGTGTTTTGTAGAGGGTCCATCACAATAGTGTCTAAATACTTCCAAGGTAGATTACATCTACATAGCAAGGATACTAGTGGACTTCATGGAGTCTCCTGCTTCAGTTAAATACATAATCATATTAACAAAAACCAAGCAACACTATGCTCCGCCGGCAGCACTCAGCTTTTTCTTATTTATTTATTATTATTTTTTTGCTCTGCTGGCGGACCCCTCCCCCCATGGTGTCTTGATATTTTCTTCATCTCATCTGGTCACACCCTAACGTTCCCTGACTGAGTAATACAGCAAATTATCTGTAATATTTGGAGAACAGGGGAGAAATTTCCCCCACTTGCTGTCAGGCAGCATCTTCCAAGTCCCCACTTGTCCCTCTCCTCAACACCTTTTCAATTCATTTTATCCCCTCCTGGCTCTCCTCCAGGTGAGGGCACTTCTGGCTGAGAAGGACTAGATGCTGATTTTAATTGTAATAGCTTTGAAATTTCCCTCTCAAAGAACCCTTACAGAATGTCCTAAAATACAAGTCCAGTTATCCATTTTGAACTCTGATTTGAATCTATAAACTCACTCACATACAGTACCTTTCACAGGGACGTGAGCTCACACCAGCCTACGAGATTCCGAAGAATGAGGTGGCCTGCAAGGTCTCAGGAAACAGACACTGGGGGGGAAAAAAAAAAGTCTGGGTGTCAGATGCCAGGTGCCATTTGTAAAATAGAAAAGTTACTTTATAACAATTCCATGCTGGGAAGGAAGGGTCAGGGGCCTGAGCCAATGCCCAGAGGAAGGTCTCCCATTGACTTCAAAGGGTACTGGATCAGGCCCCAGTAGAGAAAGAATATTGCTTATTCTGGGGAAGGGATAAAAGTTATCAGAAGTGTTACCCAAGTGTTCAATTTGCTAGACTGGGCCTTGGGTCATCAAAACACTTAAGCATGTTTAAGTCCCACTGAAGTCAATGAAAGTTAGGGATGGCTGCGATTTTTAAAAGTACATAAGGGGTTCAGGAGCACAAGTCCCACTGACTTTCAATGAGACCTGAAACTCCTAAATCCTATAGGTACATTTGAAAATCCCACCCCATACACCTTAGATTCAGCACATGTTTAAATGCTTCATTGAATCAGAGAAATATTAACAGCTTCTCTGTATAACCTCAGTCATTTTAAACTTTGATCTGGATACAAGTTCTTTACTTGTTTTAAACAGAAAAGTTAAAAATTACACAGCTGGCAGGTTTCTTTTACTAATCCATTATTCTGGATAAAAGACATGGTCAGCCAAGGAGGAAAGGGGCAGCAGATTACAGTATTGCCAACCCAAAGCATTAAAAAATCATGAGAGGTTTAAAAATAATAGATGTTGGGTCGTCTTCTTTGCCTTCTGATTTTTCAGCCTTTAGGGATCATTTCTCCAGCTTTTCTCTACAACCACAAGAACCAGAATTTTTATGTTTTTTGTGTAAGGAAAGCTCAGATTATCCCATTATCATACGACTCCAGGAGCAGGGTTGGAAGAACTGGCAATGCTGAGACTACACTGTACAGAAGGGAAGGGTGATCACACAGAGTAGTCCATAGGATTAGGAAGGTAGAAGAAAGCAGACCTCACAAAGTCAAAATAATTGTAGGAGGACTGGAGGTGAAAAACATTCCTTGAACCAAACAATATAAAAACTATGTGCGGGCACAGTTCAATAAAGAAAGATGTTTTCTGCACTAGTAACGAATCATTCTTTCCAAAAGGATAGAGAAATGTCAGGCAATATTGTATTTCAAATCCCTATGATGAAGGAGAATAAAAATGACACACCATAAGGTTAGTTTATTGCATGTCATGTTCTTTGTAATAAAAGCAGCTTTTTCATTTCTGCAAACAGATGCTTACACACACACACACACGAGCACACACCTAGGTGTGTGAATGCAAACTTTAAAGAACCACATACGGTAACACTTCACATCAGAGGTGCTGTTACCGCATGCCCTGGCTTGAAGTGGTTTCCATCGGATACAGGGTTTACAGTTTGGTTCAATGGCTCTCAGCACCCCTGCTATACAAATTGTTCCAGCGCCCATGCTACACATTTCTAGATAAAGAAGATGTCAAGTCTAAAGACCACCTTAAAAACCCCAGTCATAACTATGCTCCACCTTTCATTTCCTAATCTATTTTCTTTGCAATCCTGCTAATACAAGGAAGAAACAGCTGTCTTTTCAAAGGCGGTGGAACATTTGGTATGTGCTGATGTTACATCCTGATAAGATGCCAGACAGCCTAGGAATCAATGAATCTTAAATTCTCCACAGACCTGTTAGCAGCATGTAGTACAAATAGGGCTTGGTGACACTTCCCTTCCTCCCACCAGACTAGAGGGTGTGGTCATGAAAAGCACATGAGGACTTTACTGATTCATGAACCTAGTGATAACAATCCCTGCCCTCCTTACCCCCATCAGCCCTGCTACGGAGGGCATGAAACATTTCATAGAATCATAGAATATCAGGGTTGGAAGGGACCTCAGGAAATCATCTAGTCCAACCCCTTTAATAATCTATAGGCAAAAAGAGAGAGAAGAAATAAGGACATTTTTCCCATTCAAGCACATTCTCAGTTTAGGATGAGTAGGGGCAGAGAAAATCTATTACATAGATGAAACAATTTAAGCACAACAGTAAAAAGTCTTTCAAATAAGTGATACACCTTAAATTTTTAAGGGAAAGGACACAGTGAACAATTGATTGCACTAGTCAATCTTTAGCTATTGTTGGACACTTCTGCAGTTAAACAAGCACATTGCATTGGGCTCAGAGGCTGTGGTACCATTCAAGGAAGCCAGGCCTGATTCTTAATTGGTATGGAAGGAGGCCAGGTGCTCTTTACTTTCAATAAGGGCAGTTCAGTGTTGTCCATTGCTAGAACACAGTATCATCTATATTAGCCAGTGCAATTTCAGTGCCATGAGACAGATTAGCGCATCAGGTATCAAAAAATCAGCTGATTGAATCTAGAATTTCTGGAGTGTCAAGTCATCAATTCCCCCCCCCCCCCAAAAAAAAACAACACAACACAACACACACACACCCTTCTCTGAATCTTTGAACACTGGGCAGCAAACTAACCCTCCTCTGGCAGAGGTCTTCACTGCCTCCCATACCAGCCACCTCCCCCACCCCCAGCATAAGGGGAGTGGTGGCTTATGTCTGGGGCATTCAGGGGGCAGGAGGACCTCCATTCCACTGTGCTCCCACTATGCTTGAACCTTACTGATGTAAGATCTGTTACGGACCACATGCCAGTGGGAAAACATTGAGGAAGTTAGAGTGGCAGGGTATTTACTCTAAGGTTTGGGCGACTGAGTAGCAGAAGCTGCAACCAGCTCCCTGCATCTAGGACAGAGGTGGGCAAACTACGGCCCGCGAACCACATCCAGCTCACGGGACTGTCCTGCCTGGCCCTTGAGCTCCCGGAGGCTAGCCCCCGGCCCCTCCCCCGCAGTCTCACCTCGCTGCACCGCCAGCACTCTGGCCCACCGCTCCTGCCGGGCAGTGCGTGGCATAGCTGGCTCCGGCCAGGCTGCGAGCTCCTGGATAGGGCGTGGTCAGGGGACAAGGAGCAGGGGGTTTGGATTGGTCAGGGGTTCTGAGAGGGGGCAGAATGGGGGCGGGGACCAGGCTGTTTGGGGAAGCACGGCCTTCCCTACCCGGCCCTCCATACAGTTTTGCAACCCCAATGTGGCCCTTGGGCCAAAACGTTTGCCCACCCCTGATCTAGGAAGTAGTGGCGAGTCAGCGGCTTTGTTCAGGAGCAGAGACAAGGCCTTCCTAATGCCCTTCGCCAGCCAAGAGGGACAGAGCTATCTACATGCCTCCTGAATGTCAGCTAGAGAAACCACGAGAAGCTATGGCATGTGTCCTGTCCTACTCCAGTGTTATCACAACAGTGGGTGCTCTGATGGTAAAGCCTCTCTCCCTCCTTATTGTTGATTTTCACCATCATTATTGTACCCTCTGCTGACTTACTACAGGGAGTATCTTCAACTCTCATCTCTAGACCTCCTTCATAGTGACAGGGCACGAGGGAAGAGGCACTGGTTTCTCTCTCTCTGCATTGGATGCACACCTGCCTCTCAGAGACCACATAGCACAAGAATGCTGCCCTTGTCAACTTGACACCAAGAGGCCAGAAGTGCAGGCTTCACAAACAGACAGAAATCTGGTAGAGTCTTACTGACATTGCCAAGCTAATCTCTGTCATTTTCCCCCCTTACACCAGAAACTAGTTTGGTCCTGAAATGATTTGTGTCAACACTGTATATGAGCTGCTGACTACTATCTAGTCATAGTATAAGCTACAGCTGCCAAATTCACTGCAAGAACAATAAAATCTCTCAGATGGAGATAAGCTATAGCCCCACAGAGAATAGGCCAGTATTGTCTATCCAGAAGTCACCCAGCTCCCTCCTTACACGACTCATGTTGCAGATAATTCCAGAGAATTAAAATCTTAGGGCTTGTCTACACTACAGGACTTTTTTTCTCTCACTAAGTCGAATTGTGGATTCGACGACAAAAATGAATTTTGTGTGTCCATACTAATACAATACAACTTTGAGTCCACATTCACGGGCCAGCTTCCTTTTGGAAGCGGTGCATGTGGGAAGCTATCCCACACGTTCCCGCACCCCCGCTGCCATTTTGGTTGGATTTTTCCCCCCAATGGGAAAATGGGAAAAAAATGTCAAATCATTGAACCGTCAATCTCTCTCTCTCTTCGCGAAGGCGAAATCTGTTCGCGCGCCCTTCTTGCTCGCCCTCTCGGCAGCGCTGACGCGCGCGCCCCGCGCATGCGAGCATGGCATGGAGCCTGCTGCATCGCTGCACTTATGCGCACGTTATCGCCCACCCTCCTCACGGTCAGATGCTGAGAAAGCAACAGAGAGGGAGAGGCCGGGCGAGAGGGCTCCGGAGAGTGGCAGAGTGGCGCAGAGCAGGGGGTGGGGATCATGGTGGCAATGGTGGTGGGATCATGTGGTGGTCAAGTTCATGGGCCGGTGAAACAAGCACAGACTGGTGGACAAAACAAGTGACTGGTGGACCATAGTGCTGCAGGTCTGGGCTGGGACAGCACAGGTGGCTGCGAAATTCAGGATGCGACTGACACTGTCCTTGCTGTGTGTGAAACTTGCTGGCTGAGCAGCCCTGGAGACACAAGGATCGACTGCAGCCTGACTGGGAAAAGCGAGTGGCCAGAGCCCTCTGGAAGCTTGCCGCCCTACCAGCTACAGTTCAACGACCAACCACTTTGGGCGGGCGTAATGGGGATGGCTATGTCATGCTCAACTGCTCAAAGGTAGTGACTGTCGGAAATGTCAAGGTAGTCACTGTCGGAAATGTCAGGTCATCATATGATGGCTGGCGCTGGGGGATCTCCAACGGTGGGTGGGGCTATAGGGGGCCTCATCCCCCTATCCTGGCGCAGATCACACCAGCAGCGGTACATTAAGGGCTGGGCTACTTTCAATGGTGCTTTCAAGCTGTGTGTGGACATGGGGGGGGGCAACATCAACAGGGCGTGGGCGTGGAACAGGAATGGCAAGGTTCCATGACGCGAGGTCTGTTTTCTTCCTCCGTCTGTTTAACGGCAGGTTACCACAAATTTCAACACACCACACGGATGGTGTGGATGCGCCAGCAGATCTCGGGGGGGCGCCTACCGCTAACCCGCTCTGCTCTGGCTCGCTATAAAGGAAGACAGTGAAAGGAGACACTGGACTGAAAGGGACGGCTGAACGCTGAGAGGAAGTGGTGCAGAATGGTGGTGGGTGCGGAGGTCCGGACTGGAGGGGAGATCTGTGGACCTTGCTGCTGCTGTTGCCGAAAGAAAGCGAAAGGTGCTCTGTGCTGTGCCTTGCTGGACACAATCTCTGTGGGGAGAGGTCGAGCTTTTTGGTGAGAGAGACACCCTTGGGAGGTTGAGGCTGCTGTTTAGGCTGCTGAAGCTGATTTCAGAAGCCAGACACATGCCTCAGGGATCAGAGCAGGGTAAGAGGGCTGCCGCAGAGGAATTTTGCAGAGTTTCTCGACTGCACTGTAACCTGTGTCCGACTTTCATTTTTTTTTTAAGTTTGATCATAAACCCAAGGAATCCCCAACTATCTTTTAATTTAAAACTAAGGATTTGTTTTTTAATTTAATATTTTTGCTTTTCGTTGACTTTTTGTTTCTGTGGAGTCGTGGAGGGGTGTAAGAAGGGTTTCTGTGCTGGTTAAGGTGGGCACTGATGTGTGGAGCGGGGAGGGGGAATGGCGGGGTGGGGGTGGGGGAGGGTGGGGGTGGGGGGTGGGGGGGGGGTGAGTATCTGGGTGCTGGAGGGGGTCTTTGGGGCTCGGGGCACCGGGAGGGAGGATCACTACGGTCCAATGCATGTGAAGGGAAGGAAAGACTACCTTCGGATCATGGATGTGAAGGACCTGGACCCTACACAAGGGGACAGACCGTGGCAGCATACACACCCACCAGGTCCCACCTGTGCACTGACTGTGACCCTGGTGTGTGTAATGCAGTTGACCCACAGTCTGTGTTGCACTGTACAGGCCGCCCCCCCACACACCCCTGATAAAAAGGTGTTGAAAGGAGAAAAACGGAAAAAAAATAAAAACAAACAGATGTACAAAATAGTGGAAACAGAAAGGGAAGGAACAGGATTTGGGACAGGGTGATTGAGTGAGGAAGAACTCAAGAGGATTTGTGGGGGTGGGTTTGGGTTGTAGGTGTGCGCTCTGCAGGCACGGCCCAGTCTGGCCTCACCCTCCACTCAGTCTTGCCTGCTGACTGCTTCACTGGGGGGCTTGGACTTCTTGCGCCTCTTGTGCGTGGCAGCTGCACTGCAGCTGCAGGTCTTCTCCCTCCTGCCAGCTTGCAGAACATCTACAAGGCTCTGCTCCGGAGCCTCCTCCCCTCAGATGGTGTAGCTCCCGCCTGAGTCGCCTGCTCCTCTCCCTATCCTCTCCCCTCCTCCCGCTCCGTTGCTGTCCTGGAACATCTCTGCTACCTCCCTCCTCTGCCTGTGTCTGCTCTGCCGCTGCCGCCTCTCTGAGACTGTCTCTGCTCTGCCGAACATGTCGCTCTCCTCTTTCATCAGTTCCCTGAACATGTGGGTCTTGCATTTCAGTCATGGATGGGCACAAGGTGAAAGGCCAGCTGTAAAGTGTTGATCGAGAACCAGGCGGGGAAGTAAGCGAAGGTAGCTGAAAAGTAGTCCAGTTCACAACAGTTGACCAAACCAGAAGACAGTCTGAGTGAACAGAGACAGGAGATCTAACTCAGACCAAGGAGATTTAGAGATAGCCTCAGAGAAGAGGAGGCGATTGCTTGCCAGAGTTGCTGAGTTGCCTTAGCTGCAGGCAGCGGGTGAAGAAGATAAGATAGTGCTGCACATCTCTGGCTTATCAGATGGTACAGAGCTGGCAAAAAGATGGTGCTGCAATGTGTGCTACAGAAAAGATGCAGCGTGCATGCTTAGCTGTGCTCTAATGCGGCGAAAAGATGTGCAAATGCTTAAAAAAATTATGTTAAGCCTGGCAATCTGGGCAAGGTCATGCTTATGCAAAGTCATTCTCTGGGTAAGTAAAACATTCATAAGCAAGTGCAATGTCATTCTTATGCAAAGTAACACTAATTGCAGCAAAAGTCTAGTGCAAGTCTACCATGCACAATAGTAGCAGTACACTAATTCCACTAATTCCATGCATAATAGAAGCCCTGCACAGACCTCTACCTGTCAGAGTACACATGCAGAGCAGGCCTATTCACCCTCTTGTGCAGCACATGCCGCTATGCTGCCATGCTGCCCTCTGACTAGAAAAACTCCTGCCCCAGAGGAGAGCGCGCTTCAAGGGTGCCAGCCTCCATCACCCAGAAGCAACTTGCTCCAGAAACCTCTTGCTGAGGCTTTTCCATTGTTTCTGTGAAACTTTTTTTTTATTTAAAAAGTTGCTGTTTTTTTTGTGCTCCTTTGCTGTTTTTTTAAATAAATATTTTTTTTATTTTAAAATTTTTTTCCTATTATATAACCTGTTTCTTATTCCTGAAATGTTAAAAATGACCGTCAGACTGCCTTGTTACTTACCGCCTATCCCTTCCCTGGTTCCAGGTAAAGGCGTGGTGGGGGGGGATGGTGACGGTGGACTGAGAGAGAATGTGATGAACTGATCCTGGCTGTCAGGGCTCGAGGTGTGGCCTCTGTCCTCTCGCCCTCTCGTCCTCCTCACTATTCACTTCTCGGCACTGGTGGACCTGCCTTCTGGGCTCGCAGCGCCTCTCGAGTCCCGCACTGCTGACCCGGTTGGCCTGAGGTGGTGGCACCAGACCCACCTCGTCCATGTCGCAGTGCCTGCCACGGGCCCACTAGCTTATTTGATCTTTTCGTATTCTCTGGTCATATATAATTTAGTAAAGGCCATGTCAAAACTGGTTAGGAGCCAGCGCAATCCTGAGGAAAACAAAAGCTTACTTCAGCCGTACTGAAGTCTCAGGAACAGATACAGAAAGGCGACTGTGAGTGACCTAAGACATTACTCCCTGCATCACTGCAGCAGCAAAACACTCTTCTGAAAAATAACAGGAGCTTTTTGCAATATATCACAAGTCTCAGACATTTGAAAAACAAGAAGATTATAAAATGTCAAAGCAATTCGATTTTTTTGTTGTTGTTCCTTACTTGGTGCTGGTGATGGGAAGGCGTATGACATGAGCAGGTAATGCAGACTTCAGAACTTCAGACTGCCAACATCAGGGAGAAATATGCACGTGACACTAAGCAAGGAAACCAGTGAAAGGAAATAGATTGCCCACTTCTCCTTGCCATGGTGTAGAATCTCCACACTGCAACTCTCTTTATGACAAAATTATTTTGATCCATTCACACAAATGAGTCACAGAACCACTGCATTCTGAGACTCCTGAGGCATCTATTCCAAAATGCCCAGCACCACTGCTAGGAGTAGGGGCTTTTGGGTAATTCCCCAAACACAGGGCAATGCATTGCAAAATGGAGTTAGGCACATTGATGAACCAGTGAAGTTGCTACACTTCCTGTCCAAACTGGGAAGACACCTTTACAGATGGCACCAGTTCAACTGGACCTGAGACAAAGAGCTCACGCCACTTCATGCACTGCAACTAATACCTGGTTTAGCTGTTTTGTGTACACACTCGGAATGGGTGTGGCCCTGGCAGGCCAAGTGTCAGCTTTTGACAAGGCTGCAGGCACTAGCTAAAAAATGACAAACTCATAGCTGGGGACCAGACCAGTTCACTTATGTGTTAGTAGAGCTCAAAACAGCTATTACCTTTATAAGACTGTACTTAGTGTTTAAACTCTATAAAACATTTGTAAATTGGTGCATGCATTAATCCCACTTGTAATGTCTGTATTCCATGCTAGAAGAAAATATGTACATTTTGCTTTATAAACTTTGAAATGTTTGCTCTAAACTTGTGAACTCAGATGGGAAGAGTGTTTCCCCACACCCATGCAGAAAAACTATCAAAATCAGATGGGCCACCAAGGAACATGGCAATACAAAGGACTGACAAATGGCCATGTCACGCATGCAAGGAAGCTCATCCTAAGGACTTGGAGACTGAATGGAGGAAATAAACCAAAGACAAAGGAAAAGTTTCCATCTCTTTCCTATTTGAACTTTCACAGGGCCAGGGATCCCAAACTGAAGCCAGAGATCCTGAGGGGTTACCCCTGGGTCTGCCCAGAAAGACACACTGTCACTCTTGGGATTTAGATGGTAATTCATTTGTGTACGTTTGCTTGCTTTAACCTGTAAATAACTCTCTTTTTCCTAGTAAATAAACCTTTAAGTTAGTTTATGACAGGATTGGCTACAGGTGCTGTCTTTGGTGTGAGATCTAAGATACAAATTGATCTGGGGTAAGTGACTGGTGTCTCGGGGTTGGAAGCAACCTGAATGTTTCGTGATTTTTTTAAATGTAAGTGACCATTTATCACGAAGTTCAACTTGCCTGGGTGGCAAGATAGACAAGAGAGCCTAATAGGACAGTCTGTGACTCCATGGTATGACTCTTATAGTGATCTAGGAGTTCACATTTCTTACTGGGTTGGTGAAATCTAATTATAGAACATACCACTAGTTTGGCGTGTCTGTCCGGTTTTTGACAGTCCCACAAATGATTAAACTGGAAACCTACTGCTCTGTGACATTATCTAAATCTCATTAATTATGCTCGGTTTAATGGAAACAATAATTTAATCATTACTGATTGTTGTTCACCTGCATACTCTGGTCAGAATATTTTGGGTTGTACATAGATCAATTCCCTGATTAATTTTACAACAACTTGTTACAAAAACATTAAAAATCCAATATAAAAATCTCTAGGCAGTGCAAACTTTCACCTTCAGAAAGTTATGGTGCTACTGTAGTAAAGTTAGACGGGTTGGTGTTCATAACTTTAAAACACCTGCATTTATAGAAAATTAGTTTGGAGGTCTCAGCACTTTACACACACACACACACACACACACACACACACACACACACACACACAAAAACCCAAACATTTCCACAAATGACTGACTGGCATTATTATAATTATTACGACTAGGGTAAAGCCAAGAAACCTCAATCAAGATCACGATCCCATTGTGCTAGGCACTGAACAAACAGAATAAGAGGCAGTCCCTGCCCAGAAGAGTTTACAATCTAACTAAACAAGACAAAGGGCAGGAGAATGGAAATATTATTCCCATTTTAGGGATGGGGAACTGGGCCACCGAGAAATTAAGTGATTTGCCCGAAGTCACTCAAAAAGTCTGTGGCAGAGCCAGGAACTGAACTCAGATGACCTGAATCCCAGCCCAGTGCTTTCACCACAAAATCATCCTGTTGGCAATTTTAGAAGAGGTCAAGGAGTTTAACACCAGAAAATTTAATGGCATTCCCATGTCAGTAAAGGTCACCCCCTCTAGGGCAGGGGTTAGGAAAACTGGAAGGAGAGAAGTTTGTGCTGCTTCCACCTGTACTGTACCTGCTCTGTGCATAAACTAACTAAACTAGCTTCATTTCCAGGCCTGCCAAGCTTCACCTACCATGAACACTAAGCTCACACACTGTTTGTTTTGCTCCACGTATTCTGGACTAATGGATGTCATCCAACTCCTGCCCCAGCACACTTCTGGTGGGGGACATGGCAAATACCTCCGTTTAGATATGATTTTTTCAGTGAGCTTTCCCCATTCATCTTCAGCTTGTCATGAGCCTCTAAAAGCTGCTTGTTCTGAAGATCTGGTTGATGGTTTATTCCAATTAGTCCTGCTGTTACAAATGCAACATAAACCAATGCCTGTATGACTAATGTGTACATCATTCCTAACCAGCTGGCATGAAAATTCTCTTCTCCTTTCCATTCTTCTTCCACTGAAGGATCTACCCTGACATCATCAATGTGAAAGCCGTGATTCTAATTCTATCACTCAATTCAGACTTCCCAAGTGAAACAAAGCATGCTACTAAGCACGGGAACAGACCCCAAAGGCGACCCTTAGTGAAACAGACCGTGTTGTGACAGAGTGAAATCAGAGCTAAAACTGGTCCCACTGAAGTCTATGAGGGTTTTGCCATGGACTTCAGTGGGTCTAAGATTTGGTCCAATGCCTCAGTTTCTATTAGTGCAGTTGACTATGCCCTTCCATAGTCTGAAGTGGAACCAACAACATTAAACACAGCTCCCTAAAAATAGTGGGGCAAAGACCATGACTAAAACCCATTGGTTCAAACTAGTTGCCAAAAACATTCAGCCAAAGGCTCTGCTTTGGTTTCCCTTGTGTTATAGGCATTACAGTGTACAGAGGCTCACGAAGTGTTGAAGCCTCATCTAGGTACATTGTAAAGAGTGGAAGAGGGGGCATAGATTGCAGGTGGGCAGGGAGCAGAAAGGTTACAACTCGTATAACCATGGTCAGGTGGTTTCTTGGAATCTGGCAGTAATGGAAACTTGTTCTAGACAAAAGTCACGCCGAGTCTCATCGGGAAAGGGGCAAGATGACTGTCAAAATTCTGCAAAATACAGCCACAAATAAACAAGCAGAACCTATATTTATAGATTTGCAGGAAGAGAATAAACCCACGGGAGTATTAGTAACCCTCCCTTTACCCTCTCAAGCGGAGGCACTCGTGTGTGTGATAAAGATTTAAAATGACGGTGAGCTAAATTCATCCCTGGTGTAATTCTATTAAAATCAAAATAATTCTACCTGGAAGAAGCCAGCTGGAAATCTTTTAGAGGTCCTTAAGAAAGGAGGGGAAAATGCAGCAGGGAGTACCTGGAAGAGCAGTTTTAGTCAATGAAGATCTTTCCAGGATTGGCAAAGCTCAAAAGTAATGCATAGCCCCTGCTTTGGGAAGCAACTCCCTGCACCCAATGGTAGGTTATCATCATCATTTGCTTTGCAGGAGCACCTAGAGGCCCCAGTCAAGAACCAGAGCTCCACTGTGCAAGGAACTGTACACACACAATAAGATAGCCCAACTCCCAAACTACCTACAGTCTCCATATGTAACAAGAAACAGGTGGCTTCAACAAACAAACGGTGGAAGCACAAAGTGATGGGGGGACGATTATGATCAGTGTATCAAGCAGCGGTCACAACACACCAGCTGCCTAGCTGTTAATTTAACTGATCACAGTGGAAATACTAAAAACCAGCTCCATTTCTTTCTCACCTGAAATGATTTTCCAGAATTAGTTGACCCTTAAAAAAAAAAACCAAATAAAAAACCCAGCAACTACTTCAAATAAAGTTTCTTTTCTTTTCCATTAAAAAGAAGAGGTGGTTTGAGGGTTTGTAACCCTAACACATGACATCCGCCCTCAAAAACCACCGCCACCCCATTCCCATCTCTGGAGATACTGATCAGAGGAGTTTGATACCATGGTTTACTGGAGTGTGATGTTTTAACTGCCTTCAGATACATGTGAGCTCCAATTAATTGAATGAAAAATCATTACAAAATCTGGGGAAAGAAGGCTGAGACAAGGAAATGTCTTCTCATTTCATATCACCTTCAGCAGCGTGTCTTCTAATGGTCCCAGGACTGCATTTTATAGGCTAGTTAAAAAGGAAAGGAAGACACCTTGAAATTTATGAGGAGCTGGGGGGAATATATGGAGTGCCACCTTTGTTGTTTCATTCCTCATGCCACAGGCATAAATTGGGTTCATCGCTTGTTCCTTCATTTAATAGGCATCTCTCTCCAGCACTAATATATCTTCCTCTGCTAGTTTTTAGTACTATTTACCAAGATTCATTCCTTCTTGCTGCCTTTCTCCCCAGGTCATTCTGCACACCCCTGATGGAGCCCAGGAAATGCACACCTTTCCCCCTTAATTTTAACCCCCATCTCTCTAGGAATCTTTTAGCAATGTATGCAGCAATCTTCTGGCTGAGGAGAACTAGCTGTGACTCATTCCCCCACCAGGGCAGAGGGGTTATTCTTTAATGTTAGATGCCTCCAGCAACTAAAATAAATAGTTTAGTATTACCACCGCAGTCCCAGATGCAGAAAACGAGAAGTCAGGATCAGACATCAAACCTAAGTCTCCCCAGCAGCAGTGCAGTGCCCAAGCACCATGCCAGTGGGCTGGCTTGGAAGAGTAAATACATGCTACAGGATCTGAGTCATGCATTTACTCCTTGTACAAAATTGTTTTCTCAAGACAGATATTTCTCATTCACTGGGTTCTCTGTGCATGTTGGACAGCAGCTGAATCTAGCTGATGAGCCACTAATGCCCAAAAGATGCATAATACAATATTTCACTAAATTCCAGCAAGGAAAGTCTTACAGAAAAGTCATTCAAGAAGCAGGAACCATTATCATCAAGTGGTCTCTGCTGCCCCTGGAATCAATATTCTGAAGTCAGAAAAACGAATGAAACTGGCTCGGAGTGAAAGCAAAACTTTTGGAGAAATTATTCAAAACAGTACTGAAAAGTTAGTTTTTCATATGGAGCTCCAACAGTGTTGAAGGTCTGCCATCAATCTGTGTGATTCAAGAGCTATTCTTAATAAAGGACAGCCCCTCTCACTGATTTGAATGATCAAACCCCAGGGAAGTAGAGGCTATAGATAATCTAGTTAAAAGGAGAGAAGGATATAAAAAGAGTGGATAGAATTGTCAGCATCATTCATTTATATTGTGGCCCTTTCAGAGATCAGGGCCAGGTTGTTAGGTGCTGTACATGTACAGATGCACAAACACGTATAATAAAGATATTGCCCCTGGCCCCCAAACACATCAAATCTAAATAAAATAATATGCAAAATGCATACTAAGTAGCCAATATTTGGGGGCTTGCGTGTTGTTTCTATTAGGAGGAGAAACTGGTGATGCAGTAAGACATTTATTTGATGCAATCTTGTTTATTTACAAAGTCCCATTTCCCTGAACATAGCAGGTGACAGTTTCTTTGCTCAAAGTTCCAAGCCTCTTTCCAGTCAGAACTCTGCCCAAAAGCTCTCCCAACTTTTTTTCAGGATCACCTGAACAAGTGCTTCCCTAGATTTCTCTGGGGCTTCCTTGTTGCTTTGTGTGTCTGCTTGTTGTGGTTTTTCTCCTGCTTTCTCCACACACACATCTCCCTCAAACAATACCCAGCTCCCTCCATTTGCTTTCAGCCTCCAGTTAAACCCCTCTGCCCAACATAGCTCAAATGCCTGACCAGCCCTGGATGTGGCCTGGCTTGGTGCTGTAACTCCAATTTTTTCAGCCACCTTATTCCATAAAGGAATATAATGGCTTCATACATTTATCCTGAATGAAGCATGGCTAGTGCCCATCAGCTTCAATGAGGTTTCACCCTGCCCCGAGCATAACAATACTGTATTGGCACATAGAATGTATTACCTCACAATCCCCCTTGAAGTTAAGAAAGAGAAATATCCATGGTCAAGATTTTCTAACATGATTAATGATTTTGGGTGAGAATTACAATGAGGGCACGTGCTCAGCACTATCTGAAAAGCAGGCCATTTGAAGACACCTCAAGGTGGGCACCCAAAAATTGAGGAACTCAAGATCACTTTTGACAAATCTTGGACCCCTTTTTACATGATGGAGAAATGGATGCACAGAGAGGTGAAGTGACTTGCCCTAGCTCACACAGGAAGTTTATATTAGAAGCAGGAAGAGAAACCCAATAAACCGCACACAGTTGTACGCCCTGACCACAAGACAATCCTTCCTCTACCTTCACATTCCTAAGAGATCAATATCATGTTTAGGCAAAATTAAGGATTAATATGGAATCTGTTTTTTCCTCAGAGAATTGCATGCAGATGTTTTCTGACTTATCCAAGCAAAACTTGATATGTTGGCAAAAACTGGGTGTGCATAAATCATATTTGTCAGCTCAGTGCAAGGGCTTCTGTATTCTATCCCTCAAAACAGCATATTATCTCTTGGGTGGGATAAACGTCTTTATTATGTTTATAATGAAGCTAATCAATTTTTTTATTGTAAAATAACCCCGCTCCGAATCTTGATGAAGCGCACGACATATCCTCCAAGGAACCTATTGTTAAAGATCCCTTTTTACTAGAATTTCAATAATTAATCATGTTTTCCAGTAGTTTTCTGTGTGGATTATCCTTTGATGATCTAATTTACATTTATGATGATCTATTCCCCAGTGGATTAATCGCTCATCTTATTTTCTCTATTAATCGGACATCAACACTTGCATTAGAGATGACAGCATTTGCATTATTCTCATAACGTTAACTGGCAGCCTGATGCAAATGATAAATACTTTTCAATTCTAGGGGTGAACTCGTACCTTGTCCCATTTAAATGAAAAGATTTTTAGGATCTTACAACTCTTTTTAAGTAGGTTGGTTATTCTTTGGTGTTTATCATCATATTGGTCTATTTGAAAGTATTTATAAACATCCTTCTCAGAAAAGCAGTATTACATATGTGCAAATATATAGCTCAATTGTAGCCAGAAACTGACCAGGAATTGTGAATCAGTCCCAACCTGGTTCTCTCCTTGCTGCAGGAAGAGGGACATCTTAATCTCCTTCAAGCCAACAGCTAGCTCAAATGACTTCTCCCAATGTGCTGGCTTAGCTGTGCTGGCCAGTATGCCTTGGCTAGGTCACTTCCTACTGCTAGCCTGCCCACTCCCCACCCTGCCACTTTGTGGCAGAGGGAGTAGCAGCTCCAGAAAGGCTGTTCTCCCACTGTGCTGCTACCTATGATACAGTTGGCTGGCACAGGGGAATAAGAAATGGGAACGAAGCCACAATCCCAGTCTGGTCCATTGTTGTTATTCCACCAGAAGTTAGTTTTTCTGCCTCAAAGTTTTCCCTGATTCTCTAACTCAGCACCATCAACAACAGATCCAGTATCCTCTAAGTAAATGCTTGTTAAACTTTGCCAGCATTCAGTTTACAACAAAGGGGAAGATTCCACAACAATAAATATTTATCCCAGTCTCTGCATTGCTATCAGGAAGGGAGCGTAAATATATGGTGTTTCACAAGCAAACATGGCAGGAGCCATGCTTTTTACAATGAGAGGAAAAGTCCCCCAAGGATATGTTGGGTAAATTTGAGAGCCCAACTACAGGCTCTCTTGCTTTTTCTCAATTGCTTTCAATCAGTGCTACAGCTGCTACTTTGAAACTTATCAAGAAAGACATAGTTCTGAGCCTGTCATCATATGAAATCCAATCTGTTTCTTTCACCCTATGAAATTCAATATTTCCTCCACTCAACCCTGATTAGATTTTGTGTGTGTGTGTGTGTGTGTGTGTGTGTGTTTGTGTGTGTGTGTGTGAGAGAGAGAGAGAGAGAGAAACACCCTTTCTGTGCAATTCCACTTTAAAAACTTTTTCTACCTCATTAGAGAAGAGATTCCATTTTATTGTATTGTATTTCATGGGTCACTGTCTGTCTCTCTCCCACCTTCTCATAGTTGGATCAATGTGATTGGATCCACAGAGAAGCAGCATTAAAGTTATCATTGTAGTCTAGTCACCAAAATCCTAAGGTGGGTTTATTTCTCTTTCCTCACCACCTTGTCTCCTCTACATCACTCTCACAGACCAGTAAGGATCACAATCTCTCTCTCTCTCTCTCACACACACACACACACCTCTATCCCCTATGCACCTCACTGTGACTGCACCATACTGGTGGCTTGCCTGTACCAACCACCCTTCTGCCAGTCAAGAAAAACTGGATGGAACTCCTTTTAATACCCACTAAGAAGGAAGGATGGACAAATCGATAGAGGACTGGCCTAGAACTCAGAATATCTGGGTTCAATTTCCAGCTCAATCACACTTTTTCCATGTGACAGTCAAATCACTTAATTTACCCTAGGCTTTATTTTCCCATTAATTAAAAAAAAAAAAAGGTGGGAGGATGCAGAACACCACCTCAGAGATGTTGTAAGGATAAAATCCGTTAAAGACTGAGGCACTTGTATCCCACGATGATGAGGGGCATACAAATGCCTAGACTGACAGATGACAGGGATGCTGAGTGATATGGACACTCCCCTTCTCACGGCAGGGGCTGAATATGCTGAATACATATGCCTGGACATGAGACCAGCAGCCCTCAGGAGCTGACAAAAGACAGCGGTGTGGCTCCTCAGCGAGATGGGTTACAGCAAGTCCTGCCAGCCTATCCCCATCTCGCTATAGACTATCTGGCTGCCCATAGACTATCACATGAAGGTCAAGATTTCAGTCCTTAACAATCTGGGCCCAGGGTACCTAAAGCTCCTGGGATGAGGACACCTGTCAACAGCTCGACTCCTCCTCTGGCACGACGGCACTATTTTCTTGGACATTGGCCCCTGGAGTTTTCTTGGGGGTTGGCCCAAGGCAGAAGAATGAATTCCCACAGGATCTAAGCTCCACTACAGATCTCACCCACCCTCTAGTGCAAGGCACCCTTCCTCACCTGAAAGCACAGGGACATCTGGATTCTCTTTAAAATAAGGAATATTTGGTTCTCATTGAGCCATTTGTTTAAAAAGTCTCCCTCTGCATGCTAACTATTCAGATGCAGCAGCGGTACTGGTACCACATTAACTTCCTTCCCCCTTTGATATCTGGTCAGCCAAAGGAGCAGGAGTAGGCAGTGCTATTAGGCCACCAAAGATTAACTATTATTTAATTCTATCACAGTAGCATGCAGGCTCTCCAATCAAGGATCGGGGCTCCGTTGCGCCAGTACTGATTGGCCTGGACTGAATAAGACAGTCCCCCATGCCCCACCAATCTGCACATCACACAGGACACAACGTGCGGATGAATCAGAGAAATAGAGCGCAGACAGGTTGGGAGGATACGGTAACAATAAAACAAACATCTTATAGAAAAGCTGAAAGTTCAGTTCACCACTTGCCTAATCAAAGCCAGATGAAAGTGATCTGTAGGCCTCATCCAGGATAGGTTTTAAGGGGGGGTAGATTTAAAAGAGGGTAAGCTGGCAGCTTTATCAATTTTGACCAGGCGTTTTTCCCATCACTCAAGGGGAACGGGGGCAGCATGGGAAAAAGCATGGAGGTGCTTGTGGGAGGAATGGACAAATAGGAATCAAGGGAGGGCTACAGTAATTAGTTCAGGCAGTTGGATACCAGCCTATGACATTTTTCTTTAAAGTTCTTTTAGATTTTGAGCAGTTCCTATTGCAAGTTTTTCCTCATAAACTGTTTCCATGTTGCACACAAGATAATCTTACACAAAATTGAATTTAGTTTAAAACTGAAATTTAAGCAAAAAATCCTATGGAGGTGAGAAGCTTCTATAAAAACTTTAAAATTATTTCAAAAACCATTTTTGACCCATCTAAATCGCACCATGCTAGTCCTCTGTGTCGCCACTCTGATTCTTCGCCATGTCTTTCTAGGAGATGTAAGGCAGATGCAAGAGAGAACAGAGCAGGAGGTTGCTCTGATTGAAACACACTGGATCAGGACCACATATGGAGAGCTGGGAGGTGCATTTTGGCACCAGCCCTAATTATCACAGCTACTCCATTTACAGTTACTATTTTGCAGTGCCACCTGGGGAGATGGTAGCTACGGAGATACTAGACGCAGATCTAATTAACCATTTCTGCTTCTGCAAAAACAGGCACATTCCTGCCAGAACAACCGCACACACCAGTGAGTGCAGTGAACTTGTCAGCAACAGTCTGTTGCACTAATTTAGATGGAATAAATGGGCCCAAAGAGTCAAAGGTATTAATGGGACCTTGTCACTGTCCAACACTGGATCCTGTCTTAAACAAGAGGGCTTGAGATACAGAGACCTTGGCCTGTTTACTACCATGGCAAACACACCAATAAAAAAACCCTTTTATTAAAGTTGTAGTAAAAAAGGGAAAACCGTTAAAACATTTGAAATGTAAAGTATTAAATACAGCTTTCATTTTAACAACATCCCTTTCCCTTTAGCTGTAGAGAGTCTCTATCAGGAAAATTCCCATTGTTTCATAGTCTCTTGGGTTGTATTACAGATGGTAATAACTGTCCTTTTGGTGAAAAGAAAAAGTAGTTCATTGAGATGGCCTGGAGCTATCGATGCTGTTGTTATTAGAGTCCAATCTCATTGTCTTGTTTTGCCTTTTAGGCAAACACGCATAAGAAGGGAAAGACAAGAACAGCAAAGATAGAAAATGCAGCCTCCAATCTCACTGCTGGAAAAACATAGGCACAGCAGACAGTATTATCAGCCACTCCAAGACCCTGGCGAACGGGTACCAGCATCTGGCTGTCTAGAAAACTGCTTTTAGCTGCCTTTCTGGTCACAGGCTTATAGCAGTGTTGCAAAAAAGAGTTTCAGCCAGCTAAGTCAGACTTTCATCAGAGAGAAGGAAAAAGGAGGGAGAGATGAAAGAAGAAATAAGATAGGGAAAGAAAAGGCTCCATGGGGGTGTCAGGGAGACAAAGTCTCACATCCCAGGTGGTTGTCAGGAGTTAGCTGGAGCTGGCAGTATCATCTGGCTCCCTCTCGCTGGCCTGGTCTGGTCAGGACTTCTCTCCGGATTAGGATGAAAAAGGTCGAGGAATCCCAGAAGATACCGGGGGTAGCGGCCATGACAATGAGGCTCACTCCTTCTGCTTCTTTCAGTCACCCAGTGTTGCAATAGCCAGTCTCTTCTTTGAAGGACCCCAGGAGGGAGTGATGTGTGTGTGTGTGTGGGGGGGAAGCCTATCCCTTCATTATTCTGTCTATGAGTTAGGCCAAATTTCCAAGACAACAATTGTGGTTGACTGATTTCCAGTCCCACCCATCTCTTGTTTACCAGGCGTCATCTTAACACAGTCCTGGAGTTATATCTGGAGGCCTTTTCGTTTGTACTAATTCAGTCAGTCACCCTTTTGCACCTTTTCCCATCAACACTTATTAATATAGGTTATGGTGAAACTTCATAAACATTCACTCACTTTTCACAGTTGAGTTCACAATTAGGGTAAAATTTGTAGGTTCACTTATCGCAAGTCCCAAGGACACGTGGGTCCCAAGGGCGTACCAAGTACAGCATTCAGGGAAACAGAACTGAGATGCTCTCCAAGTAGCAAAGGGACATTGAAGTTCAAGGCCAATTGAAAGGTGGAGGGTCTATTATACCCCAGAGCAATTAAGCCACTTTTAGAACAGTCTATCGAATATATGATATAAGTATTAGCGTACGTGGGGGAAGAACCGCCCGATTCCTCACCTCTGGCCAGATTGTGATCCCCTTACACTGAACAGTACCTGCTCCACAAAAGGTCTCAATGACTTTAGTGGGATTGCTCATGGAGTAATGTACTATTCAATGTGAGTAAAGGTATCACAATCTGGCCACTAACAAGAGCACCCTCAAATCATCCAGCTCAGGAATAAACCATACAGTACACACAAGCTACGCTAGAATATAAAACACAGATTTATTGGGGCACAATTCAACAATAATTGAAAAAGTGACTTCAGGAGCCCAAAACACACAGCCACTTATGACAAGATTTTAAAATCAAGATGGCAGCTAGAACTACTTAAAAATAGTGAAACGCTACTAGGATACCACACATGTATCCATGGGGAGGGCACAATGTAAATGTGTGGCTCTGCCAGTTCTGGATTAGACAGGCTGCCCAGTATCAGAAATCAGAGGGCAATGCTAGTTCCACTTCTACAGTGAGCAAATGGAGCTTGTGTTTCAAGTCAAAATATAAGCCACCACTCATGATCCAGTTGTGAAATGTGTCTCTTTTCCAGTGCATTGGATTTGATCCCTTAACTGGCTTCATGATCCAGCTGATATTGCTCAACAAAGTCTCCAAATAACTATTTTATTCATTGGGTAATAACAACCTCAAGTCCTGTATCTGCTAGTGGATGTTGCTTATCAAAATACACGCCGCTCAGAATGTGACGCTGTTCGAATGCATTTGACGCCTCATCGCTGATTATTAGATTCTGTCACTCCAATTTGGTTTTGGGTTTGTTTGGGTTTTTTTACACTGCTAGTTCACGCAGTGTATTCCCAGCATCACTAACTATCTGAGCTGTAAACATATTTTTCTTCATCACCCGAGCTCTGGAGAAGAATTGTGAAAATGCAGGTCTCAGCCAGGTCAAAGTAACCTGCCCCAGTGAGAAATGAAACCTCAGACTCTTGCGCTGCTCCAACACTTGTACTGTTGAGCTGCCATAATGACATACTACATCCCATTAATCTGCAATTACATGCTGACAGCGACTGTCAATCTAATCCAAAATCCATTTGGCGGAACTAAATAGACCATTACTGTCCCTCTCACCATCGCTGTGACTAAAACTCTGAGAAATAAGGTTAAATGTGGGATTTAATAGGGCTGCAAGCATTCCTAATTTCTTTAAAAGGGGGAAAAGATTAAGGTGTTGATGGCCCTACCACTCTTCGGCTTGCGGCAAAAAAGACTGTACGAGATTTGTCCAGAAACACACACACACACACACACACACACACCCCTACCTCTCACCTGCTCCACCAATCTAGCCTACCAGTTTCATGTTCCCTAAGCATGATGACTGTGCAGAAGCTTTCCAGATAACCCCTGCTCTCCTAGGTACTGCCCTATCAAAAGGCCTCCTTGTCACCAGGTATGTCTGTCTCAAAAATATCCAATACCCCTTGACTGCTAGTCTCGTTCAGCCCTGCAAACCAAAATTGATGTCAACATTGGCATCCACCTGGAGGGAACAATACAACAGCCAATGTTTGCAGTGGGGCACAGGGAAGCAGTGGATATGACAGCGTACTCGGATGCAAGACCTCAGTTCTATTCCCAGCTCAGCCACTGGCCCACATGTGACTTTGGGCCCGTTTCCTTTTCCTCCATCTTGTTAGTCTAGACCCCAGTTCAGGAAACCATCCCTGTCTGGGACATCACTTAAATGCACCCTTAATGTTGAACATTAAGTTTCAAGTGCTGTCTTGAATAAGCACGTTCCTAAATCTATTCTTAAGTGCTTTCCAAAATTAGGACTTTAGACCATAAACTCTTCAGGGCGGAGACAGTGTTTGTGCAGCACCGTGCTCAATGAGGCTCCAATCTCAGCTGGGCCCTGGAGGTGCGACCCTAATACAAATAGCAATGGGTTGGCTTTTCCTTCCTCTCCCAATACAGTTTTACTACACTTAAAAGCATTTGAATTTCATGAGGATTTTCCCCACCCGTGCATCTGTTTCTATTTTATTTTTACCACCACCCAACAACAAAACAAAACACACAGAATCCAAGTGTCACAGACGTCTTCATAATCAGCATTACTGTCTGGGAGAGATGCAACCATTTTAAACACTGGTTTTCAAAACAGAATGTTCCATATTTCCTGCTACCTCGTAGTCCAGCCTATAAAACGAAAACTCCAGATCCAAGGGGTGAAATAAGAGGACATTCTAGTTCCTATGGTAGGATTCCTATCAAACTTTCAATGTGACAGCAATATATATCTTGCTGAGGGCAAAATTAAACCCAATAAACACACTGCTGACTACCACACTTATCTAACCAATTCATTTGTCTGTCTTCTTACCAGCCTCAAACCTTAGGACATCAAAATCCTATTTCTCATTATTTACGGAAAGGCTATTGGTGCCCAGCTTTTCAGGTACTCAGGGCAGGCGCAGTTCCCATGGATTTCAAATGGAGTAGTGGGTGCTCAGCACCTTAATAAATAATCATCAGATTTCACAGGCTTCAGAATCTGGGTACCCCCAAAATGAGTCATCCACATTTATTAGTCTCTTGAAAATTTGAAGCTCAGCCTTGCTGCTCAGGCAGTGCAAAGTAGCCAAATCTAAGGGAGCTTATACTTCCTTTGGAATAGGCTACTCGCTTCAGGTGAAGTTACACTGACTTGGCAGGTAATAGAGAGCACAAAGGAAACCAGATGACTTTTGTTAGTTTTCCAAGAAAGGTAATAATTATAAAATATTCAAGGGGAAAAAATGGAAAGAGAAGATTCTGCACTGTATTATAAAGGTGACAGACTTTACGACCTTAAATAACAAAAGCAGCTCCCAGCGCAGAAAATGGGGAATGTGGAGTCAGAGACTTATTTTCTTTCTTTAGAGTTCCCACCCATATATCTATCTTTGATTTGGAAAGAGCAGACCTGGTGTGTTGGCTGCAGAAGAGGTTTTAAAACATCCAGGCCTTTACATGTCAGTGGTGCCCAGTGCATTTCCTCCTAAACAGTTTCACAACCGTGACTGTCCCAAGCAAGATCAGCGATGTCTGGACATGACCTCACAATGTAAAACTATAAAATAAGTGGATAATCAACCACATAATATTGGGTACTGCTCCATGAAGAGGTGACGTTAAAAGCCACAAGAAGGGGGTTCAAGGGGAATATCCACTGTCAGGGCCGGCTCCAGGCACCAGCTAAAGAAGCAGGTGCTTGGGCCGGCCAATACCAAGGGGCAGCCCTCCAGCCGCTATTGGGGCAGCTCGTCGGGCTCTTCGGCAGCAATATGCCGGCGGGTCCCTCAGTCCCTCTCGGAGCGAAGAACCTGCCACCGAAGAGTGAAGCAGTGCGATTGTGCTGCCGCGGCTTTTTTTGGGGGGGGGGGGAGGGGGCACCGCTTGGGGTGGCAGAAAACCTGGAGCTGGCCCTGTCCACTGTACTGAAAGCAAAGGGGGAGATTTTCAAAGGTGTGCTAGAGGATTTAAAGAGAAGCAGTCCTATTGAAAGTATTTTGTTAGAGATTTTTAAAATTGCCAAAACGCTATATTATAGCGAATAAGTACATACATAGCACAAAGATTTATGATAAGTGGGCTCTTTAAACTAGCAGAGGCGGAACAAGATCCAGTGGCTGGAAGTTGAAGCTAGACAAATTCAGAGTGAAAAAAGACACATGTTTTTAACAGAGAGGGTAATTAACCATTGCAACAAGTTACCAAGGGATATAGTGGATTTGCCATCACTTTAATTCAAGGCTGGATGTCTTTCTAAAAGATACGCTCTAGCTCAACCAGCAGTAACGGGCTTGATGCAGGAATCATTGAGTGAATTTCTATGGCCTGAATTATACAACACGTTGAAATCTATCACGTTTGTTTTTATATTATATGGTAAGTATACTTCTTTTGATGGGGCAGAACCTCGGCTGGTGTAAATCCACATAGCGCTATTAAAGTCAGAGCTATGCCAACTTACTCAAACTGGGAAACTGGCCCATAATGGATTTTTATTCTATAATCCAAAGCCAAGGGTACATTACTGCTGATGTGATGTGATGTTATACTACATGAATTACAAATGAAGGCACCAATAATATTGAGAGTTAAACTAATTTTCAGAAATTAGCAGGATCTACTAATTGAGTGTATGCATGTAAATCAATAAAATTCAATCAAATCTTCCACAAAAAACGGCTCATTCTTTAGCCATACATCAGCCTGGGTATCATTAATCTCTCAAGGCGCTGTGGGCAGAAATCAAATTCGAGACCTTGTTGTCAATAGAGGGACCATGATGATATTTACTGTGACGTACAGCACAACCCTCATCTTTAAGTAGCCTAGGACAGGGGTCCCCAAACTTTTTCATAGTGTGGCCAACATCTCAATAAAGAGACTGACTGATGGACACATCCCTTCCAAACCGTGATATGCACAGACCACATCTCATCCCATTCACAATTGCCAAGGCTACCTCCCTTCTCATTTGCTGATTGAAAAACATGCCTATGGCAACTATAATGATTGATTACCCATGGAAAAGCGGTATTGGAAAATGTTCAATGGATACTGAGCTGTCTCCAATGCAACAGGTATTTTGTCTTGTTTGAAAAAAATTATTCTTCTTTTGCTCATAATTTCATATACCCCCCCGGTCTGTTCTGGTTCTCTCAGCTGGAAACAGGGAAGCACCATGTGACCAGGTGGCTCCCAACAAGTTTGTGAACTGGTGATTTTAGGAGGAGTTCAGAGACTACCATGGCTGAGACACAATGGGTACGTCTACACTGCAACAAAAATCCCCACAGCACCGAGTCTCAGAGGTCCAGTCAAATGACTTACATTCATGTGCTCAGGCTATGGGGCTAAAGACTGCAGTGTAGATGTTAGCCTGGGTTCCAGCCCGAGCTCATTCGGACCTTCCCCTTTGCCGGGTTTCAGAGCTCGGTCTCCAGCCCTAACCCATATGTCTACACAGCAATTTTACAGCACCCACAGCCTGAGTCCTGCAAGCTGAAGTCAGCTGACCTGAGTCAGCTGCCACCATGCCATGGGTCTAGCATTAAGGAGATCTGGGTTCTATCCCTCGCTCAACCACTGAACTCCTGTGTAATTGTGGGAAAGTCACTATCCCTCAAAGCCTCCTGCCGTCCTTTATCTGACCTATTTAGACCAAGCTCTTCAGAGCAGGGACTCTCTTACTCTGTGTTTGTACAGAACTTAGCACAATGGGGCTGTGATCATGCTGAGGCCTCTAGCTAGGCACTACTCTATTACTACTAATTCATACATTTGTCCTGAATCCACAGACATATTGTGTGTGAGAGACAGAAGGAGGGACTAGTAATTTACATTTGTGGACAGCCAGAAATATGTTGGGTTTTCAAAGTAACCAGGATATATTATGAAACTCTGGCTCCCAACTGCAATGATAGAAATTAAACTAAATACTCTGAAAATGCTTTCCTCTTTCTGTAATTTCCTTTGAATTTTCTATGTCTAGGAATAAAAGCCATTTCAGCTTCAATAAATACAACAACTTGGGGTTACTTTTGCTTTCCAGTTCAAATACCTTTTTAAAAAGCTTTTTAAACATACCCGTAGAGGGACTGGCCATGCTGCATTTTCACATCATGCATACAGGCAGTGAAATTACAGGGAAAGCAGTGACTTTTGAAGCTTATGGTTCCTAAGATGCCTCAACTGAGAATGCAACTGAAAGCACTAGGATTTTATCCAGATAGGCACAATTCAAAACATTTCTCAGAGAAGAGAACGTCATCTCTATTAACGCCGGCATCGACAATTCAGCCCTGCTTGTCTTTCGTGTCTGATTTCTGTGCAGCTTCCCTTTTCCCATTTCCCACTCTCTTTCCTTTACTCTTACTGCTTTGTAAGCACTTCTGTCTACTGCAATATCCCAGACTAATTCAATTAAATGCCCACCTTCACTGCATCTTCAAATACACCACAATAAAATCCAAAAGTGTACTTTGTTAAAATCTCCACAGAAAAGTATACTAAAATCCTCACATGAAGCGTGATAAAAACTCTGCACCACTGCACATGGACATTAACATTTACAGGAATCATGATTAAAGCCTTATACAAAAGCAAATATACATTGCTCACAAGTGGCTCTTATCTTCAAAGTAGGAGCACAATGCATCCCTGACTCTGTTCTGGAATAGTTGCAGCAATATATAGAGGTCCCTTGTCTGGCTGTTTAAGATGGTCAGCAAGTCTGCCAACTTCCTCTTCCCATCCATCTGCAAGGCCCTCTCCCTTACTCTCATAAAAGTTATGCAAAGCACAGCAAGCAGCTATCATAAGAGGCAGAGATTTTTCACCTGTATGCAGCCTCGAGATCAGCCTCCTCCATCTAGCTCTTAATCTTCCAAATCACATTTCAAGGTCTTTCTGTAACTACTCAGGGTAAAGTTATACAGTTCCTTTCTGCTAGCCAACTCTTCAGGAAAAGACTTCATAAGTCAGGAAAGCCAGAGTAAGTTGGAGCTCCCAGAATGCCTGGAGGAATGGCAACCCCATCAAATTCCATAGAGACCATGGGAGCAAGAGTTCCTTTTCTCATTGCAGAAAACAGTCCAGAGTTTCTAAAGATCCTGCTGCCTGGTGTGGGGAGAGCACTACCTATCCTACCGACCAATACACACTTTATTTCCTTATACTCCCCTACTGATCTCTCTGTATCTTCTGTGGTCTCGTCTTAGAGTGTAAACTCTTTGGGGCAGGGAATCTTTTTGTTCAGAGTTTGTATAGCGCCAAGTACATGGTCCATAACTGGGACTCACTAGCGCTACGATAATACAGATCATAAATATTCGTGAACCTTCCACTGTGATCAACCAGGCCTTACAGCACCATGGAGAAATCTCTTTCCACTGATGAATGCCAAGACCTAGTGTTGCGGGCAAAGAGTATGCACCTGGGTTCCCATCAATGGCTCCAAGACAATTCAGGAACCTCAATGAAGGAAACCTATTAATAACCTCCTGTGCATTGCCCGTTCTTATGACTTGAGGGCAGCACCTTCTTGACAGCAGCACACATCTCCATGACAATGCTTTGATTTAAAAATTTAACTTGCTCATGGGCAGACACTTGCATGCATGCCAATATGTCAAGTCAGGAAGAGACCAGGGCCCTGATTCAGCAAAGCATTTCATCAAGTATTTAAGCCCACCGTTATTTATCCCTGAATAGGGGAATGGTGATCTATTGGTTATGCCTAGGACTGGGGAGCACTGGGTTAAAGTGTCTGCTGTGCCACAGACCACCTAGATGACCTTGAGCAAGTCATTTAGTCTCTCTGTGCCTCAGTTCTCCATCTGTAAAATGGGGATAACAGTTTTGACCTGCTTCAAAATGGTGTTGTGGGGATATATACATTGAAGACAGACACTCCAATACTATTGTCACAGGGCCCACAGGGGGAGGGGAGGGTCTAAGAGAGAGAGACTCAGCAAAACATTTAATGAGGTGGTTCCAATAAGACTTGTACTCCTAAAACATTGAAGTGCTTTTCAAAGTCAATGCAATTTGTGGTCTTAAATCACTCAGGCACTTCTGAAAATCTCTCCCTGAACATAGAATCATAGAAATGTAGAAATGGAAGGGACCTTGATAGGACATCTAGTCCAGTCCCCTCCACTGAGGCAAGAATAAGTTTTATCTAGACCATCCCTGACTGGTGTTTGTCTCATATGTTCTTAAAAATCTCCAATGACAGAGATTCCACAACGTCCCTAGGTAATTTGTTCCAGTGCTTTGCTACCCTTGCAGTTAGGAAGTGTTTCCTAATGTCTATCCTAAATCTCTTTTGCTGCAATGTAAACCCATTACTTCTTTTCCTGTCCTCAGTAGATAAGGAGAACAATTTATCACTCTCCTCTTTATAACAACCTTTTACATAGTTGAAGGCTGTTCTGTCCCCCCTCAGTCTTTTTGTCTCCAGACTAAACAAACACGCTTTTTTTTCCTTCAAATCTTTCCTCATAGATCATGTTTTCTAGACCTTCAGTCATTTTTGTTGCTCTCCTCTTGACTTTATCCAATTTCTCCACACATCTTTCCCGAAGTGCAATGCCCAGAACTCAACACAAGACTCCTGCTGAGGCCTTATCAGCGCTGACTGGTAGAATGGAAGAATTACTTCTCGTGTCTTGCTTACAACACTTGGGCTAATACACCCCCAAATTATGTTGGCTTTTTTCACAACAGTATTACACTTTTGACTCATATTTAGCTTGTGATTCACTGTAGCCCCCAGAGCCCTTTCTGCAGTACTCCTTCCTAGGTAGTCCTTTCCCATTTTGTATTTGGGAAATTGATTACTCCTTCCTAAGTACAGTACTTAGCATTTGTCCCTATTGAATTTCCTCCTATTTATTTCGGACCATTTCTCCAGTTTGTCCAGATTAGGGTGACCAGACAGCAAATGTGAAAAATCAGGACAGGGGGTGGGAGGTAATAGAAGCCTATAAAAGAAAAAGACCAAAAAAATCGGGACTGTCCCTATAAAATCGGGACATCTGGTCACCCTAGTCCAGATCATTCTGAATTATAATTCTCTCCTGCAAAACACTTGTAATTCCCCCACCCTCAAGCCTAGTATCATCCTCAAACTTTACAAGTGTATTCTCTATGTCATATTTAAGTACCATTGCCTAGTTCCATGAAGAAAGAGTATTAAAAGGCAGCAGCAATGCTACAGTTCAGCACTGCCTTAAATCTTCAGAATACACTTTTCCTGAAGCAATGATTCCACTGAAGCGAATGGGCGGCCACAATAGTGCAGGAGGGAGACAGAAGGCTGGGAGAGGAGGGGGGAGGATTTTAAAAATTCCATCTATCCCCATTGCAGTCAGTGTAGTACAGGGAATTAACTACCAAATGTAAAACTAACCCAATAAACATGAACAGAGACAGAGATCTAAACCAGTAAAATAAATAAAAACTATTAAACCATTTGAATGTGGCAGAGCAAGCCTATTACTCTCTCTGGCATTCAATTAACCAACAGCTTTAAAGAGGCATTACCACTTTAAATAATCGGTGTCACTGCATATATAAAACATTCATTAACTCTCTTATTGGCACAAACTGCAAAAAAAGGAGAGGTTATTGACCCTGTGGGTACTCCACTTCAGGTGCACATGCACCCATGTGCCTTTGATTGGAGACTTTGTTAGTAATGCCTGTTCGGTCCGTGCATGCACCTTACACATCCTTTTGCCCTGCATCAAGTTTAAGTAGTGCTGCGCAAGTGAATCACCCTCAGTTTCTTCTCCACCACTAAGTCCCATAAAGGAAATTCGGAAGTAGAAGGGAAGAAGGGCAGGTAAGTGGAGCACCCATAGGGACACACATCTCAAAGAACTCCAGTTACTACACTTCTCCAAGTAGCGTCTTTTTGGGTGCTCTACTTCAGGGGACTGCCAAGCATTACCCGCAGCAGGAAGAGGGAGCTTCAGAGTTGAGTTGAAAACTGTAGATAATACTGCAGTGCCAAAAGCAGAATCCAAAGCTGAATCATGGATTACTGCATAGTGTTTTGAAAAAGCGTGTATAGAAATTCAAGTTGCAGCCCCACAGATCTCAGCAATGGAAACATTCTTGAGAAATGCCACTGAGGTAGAGAGAAACTTTGTTAATTGGCTAATATCCTAGATGGAAGTTGAATATCAGTAGATTGATAAGATATCCTTCTAGAGAGTCTTTGATCAGAAATAGAAGATCCCTTCCATCTGTCAACAATTGATATGAACATTCTGGGAGATTTTTGAAAAAAATTTAGCCCTGTCCAGGTAAAAGGCAACAAGTGTATGTAACGCAGTGTCCTCCCTGATCAGAACTGGTTTAGGGAAGAAAACTGGAAGATAAATGACCTGTTTTATATGGAATTCAGATGATACGTTAGGTATGGATTTGGGGTGCTGGCATGGTGAAACCTTATCTTTGAAAAATACTGCAATGGCACATCCTCCCTTCAGAGTCCCTATTTCTCCCATTCTTTGAGCAGACGTAACGGCTACTGAGAAGTCCATCTTCAAAAAGATGTTCAGTAGAGAACCGATCTCCATTGGTTCAAAAGCATCTCTGTGCTAAGCTAAGATCTCAAACCGATGCTTGATTTGAGGGAAGAGTTTCCCAATCCTCTAATAAATGTCACTGTTGTAGCATGGGCAAACACTGAGAAACCTTCTACCGGAGAATGAAAGGCCATTATAGCTGCCAAGTAAACTCTTATAGAGCTCACAGATATCCTGGAACTGAAGAAAGCGAGGTTATCTTATAGAGAAGAAGAAATAGGTAAAAGATGTCACAGACCACACCTAGTGGTTCAATCTCTTCCAGTGGTTCAATCTCTTCCATTTCCAAAGGTACGTATTGCAGGTAGGCTCTCTCTTCTGCTGTTTAAGAAAACAAATTGCACCTCCTCAGAGCAGGTCATTTCTATTCTATGAACCACAGATGAGCCATGCTCTGAGATGAAAAACTCAGGTTGCAGTGAAGGATTCAGCTGGCATTCAGGGAAAGGAGATGGGGAACGGTTGGAAGGCTGATTGCTTGACACACTGTCAGCTTCATGAGGTAAGGAAACCATGCTTGTCTCAGCCACATTGAGATGATCAGTATAACCCTGGCCTTGTCACGTCTTATCTTGTTCACCACCTTCAATATTGGACGTGTTGGGTGTAATGCACATAATAGTTACGATGTCCACGGTAAAAGAAAGGGTCCCCCAGGAACCCTCTCGAACAGAACTGAGTGCAGTTTTTTGTTTATCGCAGTGGCTAAGAGATCCACTTCCATGAGACCCCAAACCTGAAATATATGATCAGAGACAGTCCAAGGGTCCAGCTCCCATTCATAATATGGGGAGAAACA
This sequence comes from Mauremys reevesii, assembly GCF_016161935.1. Taxonomy (NCBI): domain Eukaryota; kingdom Metazoa; phylum Chordata; order Testudines; family Geoemydidae; genus Mauremys; species Mauremys reevesii. Next base: position 110,812,558 of record NC_052626.1, read on the forward strand.
TCTGCTGAAAGTATCCACCATGGTGTTCTGAATACCAGGAAGATACACTGCAGAAACTGGGATATGATTGTGTATGCACCAATTCCATAGTCTTATAGCTTCAGCACAAATAAAAGGTAATCTTGCCCCCTCCTCTTGCCAGTTGCTATAAAACATGCAGGTCACATTGCCTGTCATGATCTCAATGCACTTGCCCCTGATTAAAAGCAGAAAATGGAAGGTGAGTGTCCAGATGTGCTCCCCAACCCAACAGAGATGTTCTTGTTATTACTGTGACCACTGGGGTGGCTGGGTAAAGGGAATACCCATGCAGACATTGTAGGAATCTTCACCAGTTGAGGGAGTTCTTTACCAAAGAACTGTCTGTCTAAACTGTTTGGAAAAAAGATGGTTCTGAACCACCCTTGAAGGCAGCAAAGATGCAACCTTGCATGGCCCTACTACAACGATACATACCACCACATGCCCCCAAGCACTGATGACAGTTTCTTGCTAATGTTTGTAGGCTGACTTGGATTGTAGTGACAAGGTTTGATAGAGTTATAAACCTGCCCATTGAAAGATAAGCCTTGGCAGTTATCACCTCTAGAGATGCCCTCTATGAATTCTAAACCTTGTACAGGGGGTTTCTGTTCCCGGTTGTATGCTATTGCTTTGGCATGGTGCTGTTGTCCATGTTCGATCACTGCCTTGACAACCAGGGAACTGGGAAAAGGACGTGAAAACAAAAACTCTGCATCCTTTGATGGAACTTTTTTTTTTTAAAACAGACCTTCTTACAGGTGGGCAGTACTGTCCCTGGGGAATGCCAAATTGTCCTGGCAGAATATAACAGAGCCTCACTGATGGATAGGCCAATTTGAGCAGACAACACTGTCTGTAGAATGTTCAGTAGTTTGTGCTGTGACTCGATCTCCTCTAGTGGTATCTGTTAAGAGTCCGCCATTTTTTATGAGGTCCTGTAACTGCTTAAAGTCATTAGCTAGCGCCAATTGGCGAGACATGACCACCTCATCGGGTGTGGTGGCTTCCTCATCTGCTCTCACCTCCTTAATCCAGAGGGTGGGGGGTTAATGAGGGAGAAGACTGTCTACCTCTTTCATGTCCATGAGTGTGGCTAGAGTTTCTAGAGAACTGCTGGTAGCTCACTGCCCAAGGGTTCCAACATGGCCACAAAGGAGGGCCATATGGGATGAATGAGACATCCAGTCGTGTTCATCTCTCCGGGATGGAGTTTCAGGGTCTCTCTCTGAGGTCTTCTATCTCCCTGTAGGGGTCTGTAAATGGGTTTCCCATAATGGTGAATAAGATAGCCCTGTATGGAGATTTGAAAGGCTGAAGAGAAATCCCCATCCTCTTCCTCAATGTTTTCTATTGGGAGCACCACTAGAGAGTGGTGGTGACTCCGGCAGTACTGGAGATACATGTGTGCCCAGAGACCAGGTGGATCTCGGTACCAATAAGGGGTCAGTACCCAACAGAAGAGAGTCCAACAGATCCGCAATGGCCAGGTCTCTGAAATACGTAAATTCCTGTCATGGCCACACAGCCATCACTACTGAGGGAGTAGCTTGACTTGGTAGCTCTCTAGTGGAGGAAATAGATATTGCCAACAGTTTCGGTTGCGCCGAGGTGTCTCTGGAGATTTGGCTGGCTGTTTAATCTTCTGTGGTACCAAAGCATCAGGTACCAAGTGTTGGGTTGTTTCCAACACTTCCGATCTGGTGGGGATGGACTTTTTGTCCTTGCCATCTTGCTAGAGTCCCATTAGTACCAATCCCTGGCTGGAGCTGAGGCTCTTTGATGCTAGGGACTTAATAGCACTGCCAGTACCAGAGGAACCTGCAGCCTCCATGGTAAGGGATCAAGAACCAGAAATCTCTGACACAGTCATCTTACATGGAAACCAAGAGCTTTTTGGTGCAGTTTCCTTATGGGAAGAAACAGATGTCCTTTTCTTAGAGAGTCTTTCTGAGAGGCCTCTGGAGTCTTTCCCTTAGACAGCCTAGAATAGTGTTGTGCCGAAGTAGCAGGAGCCCTTAACTTGCCTGGAGATGGGTGCACAGGGTGGATCCTTTGGCCCAGATCTGAGCTCTCCATTGTTAGCAGTCTTGCATTGATTTCCTGGTTCTTCCTGGCCCTAGATTTATGTACTGAGCAGAAGTTGCTTCTGCAGGATGTGTGTTTCCCCCCAATGCAATGGAACCACTGGGAATGCCGGTCACTCACCGGGATGGCCTTCCAGCAAGTGAGGCAATGTTTAAACCCCAGAGAGCCAGGCACACCCACCCAGTGAGGTGAAAACCTTCCCAGAGGGGGAATAAAAAGGACAACAATTCTCTGAGTAACAAACCACTAACACTAACTGAACACACACTAGGGAAAATAACTCCAACAAGGCAAGCTCAATGTGGACACTGCTGAAGCTGCATCTCAAGCCCAGGTGGTTGGAAAGGAACAATTTGCCTGCGCAGCATCATATAGCCTCAGTGCAGGGCACAAGTATGCACAACCTGAATGGGCACTGCTATCAAATGTCTCCAATCAAAGGCACATGCGCACCTGAAGTGGAGCATCCATTAGGACATGCTGTTATTTGCAAAATCAAAATCCACTGCAGGATTAGTGTGATGCTGTTTCTATGGCCAGTATTCTGCTGTCAACCAAAGGAGGGACAAGTCTGACAAAGGACTACAGCAGAGAAGAGAGCTACCCATCCCAGATCACACCATTGGCCCCCTTTTTAGAATCCCGATTCCAAGTTTTCAATGACTTGAATGATGGCTAGGGTTACCACCTCTGCGGTGCAAAAGAACAGGACATCTGGGATGATCTTGAGCCTATATAACTGGACAGCTTGCAGTGTGTTCTGAGCACAGTGTCATAGATTTCCCCAGACAACTACCGCAAAAAAACCAGATAGCTGGCAGCAGGTACTGAGAGCCCTTACAGATTTCCCAGGACAGCTACCTAAAAAAAGGGATGATCCTATGGACAGGTGGCAACCCTAGTTAGGTTGCAAACTGAACCAACTGCAAACCGCTGCAGTGATCCTGCCCAAAGCCTGAAACCACAATGTAACCCATTGTTGACTGCATGTCATGTGTCCCCCTCTGTGCCCGATCCACAGAGAATACGAGTTTCCTGGCAGCTCTCGGCTACAAAACTTTTTGCTCAAGCTGGTGCAGTTCATGTTTTAGCTCTGGAGGTCCCTGGTTCAATTCTCAATGACAACCAAGATGGCAGTCATCCCAACAGCTCTGACAGGGGTGAGCTGTCCCTCTTCTGCTCAGCGATAGGTCAATCCTAAAGCCTAAGTGGTTTAAATGTTGACATTGTTAACGATTTCACTGTTGACCAAAGCACACGAGATGAGTGGCGATGCGCTAGTTTCACTACATGTAGAGCATGCAAGGAGGATCTGCATGATATACTGCGAATGCACCTCATTTTAGCATCTCAAGGTTGGCGGGGAGGGGGTGAGATTGAGAGAGTACTAATATTTCTTTCACACTCCTCATTTGACCCTGGGTCCATCCCATCAGACAAACTGCATCAGTCTGTGCTGAATTCTCTGTTCCTTGTCTGTCTCTAAGGATAGTGCAGGGACACAGGCAGAAGTAAAAACATCTGTAAGCTTCTGCCTCCTACAGAACTAAGAGGCATTGGCAGAAGGCCTAGCTCCGCACCTCTGAAAAGAGAGAGCAGTTCAGGGACACCAGCTGCAGGCATATGAATGGGAACAGAGCCAATCACCTGGGAGACAAACCTCACAGCCTGGGAAATGAAGAAAGGAAAATGTGAAGCTGTGCAGGGTCAGTGACTACACAGGTCTGCATTAGCAAGGCTGTGACCTCCTGGAACGCTCGGCATGCAGCACCAATGGGAGCCGTAACAGGGGAGGGTCTGAGGCACGGGAGAGGCGGCATATCTATTACTCCGCGTTTAAAATACCCTTGTGCTGTTCTAAAATCCCTAGTGGCAATTCAGCTTCTACATACACACCCAGCTCCGAGTGCATTCTCCTGGGACTGGCTACCACTGTGAAGGGGTAAATCCGTGGGGGGATCTAACACGACACAAGAGCTCACTCCCAGACAAGGGTGTAGGCAGCTAAGCTGAAAATGTACGCATCCTACAGATGGGCTAAACGGGGAGCCATTTCCTTCTGACCCCTCAGGTTCTCAGTTAGGCTAATACCCCTTCATGACACTCTGGCAACGTAAACGGATCTTAAAGTGGGTGGAAACCAACTCCCAAGAATACTCCCAGGGCAGGAGCCCTCCCCTTTAAGTGCAGGCATAGCGTAAGGGCTCTGAACTCCCAGCTCCCAGACCCTGGCAGATGGGGCACGCCGGAGGCTTGCCAGGAGCAGGGCATGCCCAGAATGCTTTGTACGGTGGCTACTTCCTGCTTCCCAGGTCACAAAGAAGGCCATATGAAACACAGCATAAGTTAGAACAGACTGGAGGCTGCTGTGTGTCCACCAGGAGCCCAGATGCAGAGCACAAAAGTGGCTTAAAGCCACACGTCTCTCCTCCCTCCTGGTTCCTGCCCCAAAGCCAGCAACTAGGTAAAAGTTGTGGGGGTTCAAACAAATGTTTCCCATTTTGTCCCACCTCGAGTGCACATCCCTTTTCTGACTTGCGGAACCTCCACACCACTCCCTGCCAGCGACTTCTTTGCCTGTCCCTTTCCCATTACCTCCTGAGACAATGGATGAAACCTGTTCAAGCAGCATACGCAGCAGCCCAGGCTGCAGCACATTCTCTGGGGAAAGCCATCCGAACTCGCATTAGCCTCCCTTCCACAAAAGGAACCGTAAACAAACAATAAAGAGTAAAAATAAGAATAGTCTCATCTGTCTGTTCTGAATTTACAAGGAATAAAACATTTAGATAGATTTTCAGGAGGCGGCGTTTCCTGCCCTCATCTCTCCCCCAGCCCTGTTGCCATTATACTTCATGTGTCTGTCACAGCATACAAAAGACATACGCGGAGCTAATGAAATATCTGGGCTGTGGAGTATGTGGGTGTATAAATGAGCCTGCAGGGCCCCTCAGCGCACCAAATAGCTCCAGAAAACTGATTTCCAGGACCTGTCAAGCCTCATTTCTTTTAAAAGGAAAAAAAAATAGCAACTTATTTTTCCCCTTCAAAGACTGGGAAAAAAAAAGTGTATTAACTAAAAAGTAGGGAGGTTTCTGACAGGCTCCTTTCTTAGACCCCAACAGAGATCAAGGCTCCACTTGTGCCAGGCACTGCAGAACCAAAGTATGATACACTCCATTCTCTGAAGACTTCACAGTCTAATTGGAAAAGACAAAGAGGGTGAGGAGAAAAAGCTGCATAGACAAATGAAGGTACTTGCCAAAGTTAACATGGCAGATCAATGTCCTAGGCAGAAATAGGGTTCAGATCTCCTGCGTCCCACTACAGTTCCTCAGCCAACAGACCACACTGCCTTACCGGTGCTTTCCCATCAAGGGCCTGAGCTCCTCAGTTACTACCTTTCAACTGACAGAGCTAGTCTGTTAGCTCAGAAAGGAGAGGCTCATGCCGCCTGCAAACAACTGAACCAGCAGAATCAGTACAAAGCGGGGATGGGGATTTGAGCTATTGTAGGCATCTGAAGCAAAGGATGGGGAATGTATAACTAACCCAGTGAGACTTGTCTCTCTCTAGTACACAGGTGGGCAAACTATGGCCCGTGGGCCACATCCGCCCGTGGGACCAGCCAGACCGGCCCCTGAGCTCCTGGCCCGGGAGGCTAGCCCCAGCCCCTCACCTGCTGTTCCCCCTCCCCCGCAGCCTCAGTTTACTGCACTGCCAGCGCAATGCTCTGAGTGGCAGGGCTGCGAGCTCCTAGGGCAGTGCAGCTGCAGAGCCGCAGCCTGACCCGGTGCTCTGTGCTGCACGGCGTGGCTGCCTGGCTGCCTGTCCTGGTGCAGTTGTGTTGCCAGCCATCAGTGCTCCAGGCAGCACAGTAAGGGGACAGGGAGTGTGGGGGGGGAGGGTTGAACAGAGGGCAGGGGGTAGTCAGGGGTTCGGGGTGTGGATAGGGGTCAGGGTATTCAGAGGGCAGGGAACAGGGGGGTTGAATGGGGGCAGGGGTCCCGGGGGGACAGCTAGGAAGGAGAGAAGGGTTGGATGGGGTGGTGGGGGTGGCAATTAGAGACGGGGAGGTCTGGAGGTGGTCAGGGAGAAGGGGTGGTTGGATGGGGTAAGGGTCCATGGGGAGGACAGTCAGAAAGGAGGGGGGGTTGGATGGGGCAGAAGGCGGCAGTTAGGGGTGGGGGGATCCGGGGGCAGTCAAGGGACAGAGAGCGGGGGGGGGGGGGTTGGATGGGGCAGGGGTCGCCAGGGGGCCATCAGGGGGTGAGAAGCGAGGGGGGGGTCAGATAGGGGGCAGAGGCCAGGCCATGCCTGGCTGTTTGGGGAAGCACAGCCTCCCCTAACCCGCCCTCCATACAATTTCAGAAACCCGAAGTGGCCCTCAGGCCAAAAAGTTTGCCCACCCCTGCTTTAGTAGCTAAACCACAAAGAGGTTTATGAGTGTGTTACAGCCTCTAACTAATGCACCTGATCTTTTATATAAACAGCAGAGGCTGTTCATATCCCGGGCCTACCATGCAGCTCTGCCAATACATTTCACCGCAATAACGCGCACCCTCATCACAAACACTATTTCAGTCCTAGGCCCCCAGACCACTCCACCAATGCATCTTGGTATTGATGTTACACTCCCCGCTGCCATGCCACTGAACTTCAGTCCTGATGATACAACAAAACTCGACTTGCTCCCCTAAATCCCACTGGGGATATTATCAGCTGTGTGATGGGCTTTGGGAGGTGGGTGACTATCCAGACTGGACTGAGTTGCTTGTGACAATCCACATTTGAATCCAACGTGTCCTGAAACCCTAGTGCATTATCTTCACCTAAATTTTTCAATGCCAGGTCATGTGCCCAAATCTGAATATGACAAAAAGCACTCAGCCACCTTTCCGGCACTTTCCGCAGAGCCCGGAGTTCCTGAGGGAGTGGAGACTGGCTGAGATGCACATTGATCTATCTCTGGTATGTACATGCCCCCTTCCTGGGGTATCACCGTCGCTAATGCATTTGTCCTCATAATTCCTTTGTGAAGTAGGGCACTGCTATTACCCCCATCTTACACATAGGGAGCTGAGACACAGAGGGGCTAAGTGACTTGCCCGAGGTCATACAGGGAGTCTGATAGGGCAGGGAACTGAACCTGGGTCTCCTACATAGCACTGGACCATCCATCCTTCGCCAACCTGAAGCTGTGTTTTCTTTCCTATGGGGTTTCCCATGGGAATCCCTGGTATCATGTTTCTATTAGAGCTGCAGGGGAGGGGAGAGAAGGGGGAACCTGTCTACATTGGTGCAGACATAGGCTTTCATGCATGGGTCCTTGGGCCACTTCCACAGGAAGCAAACCTCAGTTCCCTACTGATGGGATGATCTCTGCAAGGGAATCCCCAGGGAGATTTCTCCTCCCCTTTTCCCTCACCCTAGACCCCATCTATGGAAATTAGAAAGAGGGAATGGTCTGGACTATAATGATCAATCTCTCTCTCTCCTTCTTTCAACAATGAAGTAAAAACATGTTATCTGGTCTGAGAACTCCCAGGCTAACAGTTAAGTAACATCCCTCTCAGGACACTGTCTGAAATCAGCTTATGTCTGGTTCCTCCTGTTTATATGAAACTCACAGTAATATTCCCTTAATTGTATGTCTAGGATTGTGTGTGGCAGAAGGGGAGGGAGTGGGGAGAGATGTGCTTTTGATTTATGTTAGTTGACAAGGATTAGTTTCTGTAATGCTCTTGAGATAAAAACATCAGTCGGAAAAACCTTTACAAATAAAACAAAACACAGGCTGCATTGTATTTTGTTCCACTTGAGTCTCCCGTCATATACCTTCCCTCTTATCTCTTCTCCATACATCCCAGGCTATCCGTAAAGCAGAAAGGCAGAATCCCTTTGGGCTTGTACACACTAGCGCTTCCTTCGGTAGAATTTAAATTGCTCAGGGGTGTGAAAAAGCCACCCCTGAGTGACACAAGTTACACCAACAGAAGCGCCGGCATGGACAGCTCTGTTGGCAGGAGAGTTGCTCCTGCCAACATAGCTATCGCGCACAGGGAGATGGAACAATTATGCTGATGGAAGAGTTCTCTCTTGGCCCAGAGCATCTGCACTGGCAGAATTACAGTGGCACAGCTACATTGGTAGAGCTGCGCTGCTGTACCAATTCTAGTGTAGACTAGCTTTATGGCTATATAAGTTCAAAACTTATGAAGTCTTACGCTGACATTCTCAGGCCTCAGCTGGTGTAGGCACCACTCTTTAAGAAAGATGTGGATAAATTGGAGAGCATGTCCAGAAGATAGCAACAAAAAATGATAAAAGTTTTAGAAAACCTGACCTATGAGGAAAGAGTAAAAACAAAAAAAACTGGGCATGTTTAGTCTTAAGAAAAGAAGATTGAGGGGGTCCTGGTAACAGTCTTCAAATATGTTAAAGGCTGTTATAAAAAGAGGACTGGTCAGTTAGAACAAGACAGAATCTGCTTAGTCTGCAGCAAGGGAGATTTAGATTAGGTATTAGGAAAAACTTTCTAACTATCAGGGTAGTTATGCTCTGAAATAGACTTCCAAGGGAAGTTGTTGAATCCCTGTCACTGGAGGTTTTTAAGAACATGTTGAACGTACAGTTGTCAGGGATGATGTACATAGGCTTGGTCCTACATCAGCATGGTGGGGGAAGGTATTGGAGGACCTCTCAAGGTCCCTTTCAGCCCTAAAATTTCTCCGATTGTTATTCATACAATTTGCTAAACCAGTTTCTAGCTCTGGATACTGGTAGCTACAGCTAGAAGTACCAGAGCGACACAACCCAGCCAGAGACACCTAGAGCTACAAATGGAGCACTAGTAGATGACATTCACCATCAACAATAGCAAAGTGACTTCTACACAGAGCCGTGGTGCTCAGTTAAATGGCATGCCTTTTTATCTGAAGTGTCTATTTGGAATATCATCACAGGACGTTGGCATGGATTTGTGTGTCCAGTAGAAAGAGATGTTGGGTAAATCTGACCTTGACTCTAACTGGCTGCTTATCAATTATGGGAAATTACTGAAAGTAACATCAGAGGGTCTAGCCAACATCAGAGTCCCACTGTGCTGTGTGCAGAAGGGAGCAGTGACTTGCTCAGGGTCACAGCTTGTCAATGGAAGAGCTGAGAATAGAACCCAGGTCTCCCACTGACTTCTTCCCTTCTGCATTAAGGCCAAGCTTTTCCTTCCCTGACCTTTGCCCTGCCTACAATCTTTCACCTCCATCTCCTCCTTTCCCATTTCTCTCCTTATTCCCCACTCAAACTTCTCCTCCAATCCTTTCTCAACTTCTTTGTCCAGTCCCATTTGCACACCACCCATACACTGAACAGCTTCCTGGTCCCTGTTATGTTTGCCAAACCCCTCCTCTCACCTCTTTCAAAACACCCCCCAAACCTCACCTGCCATGATGACCACACTGGGTTTCTTCTGTTTGTAGGGCCCAGTAATCCATTTGGTGCATCATAACTGATGGTAAAGCATCATTTGTGCTTCCAGGGCCTGATTTTCAGAAGGGCTGAGCTTCTTCTGCTTTCAGTGGGAGCTGATGGGTGGCTCAGCCCTTTTGAAAATAAGGCCACTTATCTGGTGCTTCAGCAAGGATTTAGGAGCCTACCTTTAAACACCCATTGTGAGAAATCTTGGCCAGCGTGTTCTACTTCTCAGTCCTGTGTGCTACTTCCTAGGACTCCTGCTCTATTCCTGCCTCAGTCAATTGACTTACTAGATGACGTTGGACAAGTCACTTAACTTCTCTACCTCCGTCTCCCCATCCATAAATGATAACACTCTCCCATGTGGGCACACTGAGGTTTAATTTGTCAGTGTTTGTAAAGCACGTTGAGATCCTCAGATGGAGGCTGCTGCTGAAGTGTGCAGCGTCACTATTACAGGAGACATGCTCCTTCGTTGTTGGAGAGCAATCAATCTTCGAGGGAAACAGCGGCTGCATGAAACGCGTGTCCTTTAACATTTTCAATTTCAAGTACGCTCCTGTTCGCTTTTCACTTCTCTTCCTCCCTCCCCCCAATCCCGACTTTATATTGGGAATCACGCTCAGAAGCTGAGTGCAGCCAGTTCCAATGACAGCAAAAGAACCCTTCCTTCACAGGGGCTTTGTATCACAGAACCCCTTTGTGGGGATGCCCATCAATCGAGGAAACACAGGAAACCATTACGCGTGTCACTGCTACCAAGAAAAGAAGTCTTGTTGTGCCATAGCCTCAGGAGTTAGGGAGCTACATGCAAATTAAACTGCACTTTGCACCAGGCAGATTAAATAAAGGCCCACGCCTGTAAACACTCACATCTGACTCTACCTAGGAGCATGAGAGAAGACTCAGGAAAGTCAATGGGATTGTTCATGGAGTTGAAGTTAAGCATTTGCGTAATTGTTTGCAAGATCGGGGCCTAAGCGGTGCAATGTCTTCTGTTTTGCTAAGGCTCCTCCTTTCACACATGCAGAGGCCTTCGGATACTGAACACGGCTCATACTGGGTCATTTTGGTGGAAACCCTATCCCCCTTCCCCATTCCCTGTAGCATTAGGAGCAGTACCCAGTAGAAGAAATAACAGCACCCAGCCTCCTCCTAAAAATACACGTGCCATGGTAGCAATAGATTCAGCCACTGGCCTAAATGGTGATACTAGCATCTTCCACTGAAATCGGGGTTCTATTGTTCTAGGTGCTGTATGCACCCATGCCTGCCCTGAAGAGCTCACAATCTAAACAGACAAGTGAGACAAAAGGGTGGGAGAACAGAAGTATCACCCTCATTTCACAGATGGAGGCATCGAGAGAAAGAAAGCAACGTGTTCAAGGCCCCATACGGTAGGTCTACGCTGCAATAAAAGACCTGCAGCATGGTTACAGCTGGCTCAGGTCAGGTGGCTTGGGCTGCAGGGCTAAAAATAGCAGCATAGATTACCAGGCTAGGGCTGGAGCCCGGGGTCTGAAACCCCATGAGCGCGGAGGGTCTCAGACCCCAAGTTCCAGCCTGAGCATCTACACTGCTATTTTTAACCCTGCAGCCTGAACCCAGGGAGCCTAAATCAGCTGACCTGGGCTCTGAGACTGGGTGTTATGGGTTTTTTTAAATCACATTGTAGACATACCCACAGTGTCCAGCAGAGAGCAAGGATTTGACCCTAGATCGCCCACGTACTAGAGTCCAGTGCCTTAACCACAAGCTCACCCATCCCCTCTTCTAAAATGCTGCCTTAGCAAACCATACGATTCATATCAATCTGTGCTACACACAGAGCTGGAGTTCAGATGAAAATATCCAAGCATGTGGAGATGGGAAGGGGATACAAATAAAAATAAATAAGTACTTGATGTATTACATCAGCATCTAGAGGCCTCAAACATGAGCAGGACCCCGAGTGCTGGTCTCTGAAAAGATGTGGTTGAATTCCTGCTAAAATCTGTAAAAGTTGGTCCTGAAGCTAAGGTCTAGAATGGTGGGGTAGTTGGCTTCCTCCGTGAATAAAAGGTGGTCTTCAGCTTCCAGCATTGATTAACTGATTGTTGTTTACTGTTATCTAGAAAATCCAGAAGAACGCCCTTTCCATTCAGAAATGGATTTCAGAGCATGTCCCTGGTGAATATTAGGGTGAAAGGGGAATACAGTGTAAAATTCAAAGAGGATGGGAGGAAGAAAGGAAAAGCACAGAGCTCAGACAAGTACATTTTGGCTCCAAGAGCAAGGAATATCCATGGGGGAAGGGCTGTCTGAGCAGCAGCGGCTCCAGGCACGAGCACTCCAAGTGCGTACCTGGGCAGCAAGCCACAGGGGGGCGCCATGCCGGTTCCTGTGAGGGCAGCAGTCAGGCAGCCTTCAGCAGCATTTCTGCAGGAGGTCCGCCGGTCCTGTGGATTTGGCGGCAGGTACACCGAATCCACGGGACCAGTGGATCTCCCGCAGGCGTGCCGCCGAAGGCAGCCTGCCTGCCGTGCTTGGGGCAGCCAAAAAGCTAGAGCCACCCCTGTGACTGAGGGAAGGACAGCTAAATAATATTTACTTATGTGACATTTTTATTATTAGTTAGTGCTCTGCATAAATAATAAATAATTGGTCAGGCATTTTCATAGCTGCTTTCTTATGACAACCTATGCCAGTGTCTCTGGCTTTTCTCTTGTTCTAGACAGCAGAGGTTGGCAAGCTGAGCATCCCCTCTGATGCAGATAAGGCATCATTTTTGTGTCAGTTAAGGTCACTTGCATCTGCTCAGTCTTGTATCTCAAGGGCTTCAATTCATCATTGCCAGCACAGTCAGAAACTAGGATCATCCATTTGCAACTGCTGTGAGCCTGGTTCAGAATCTCAATGCAGGAAAACCATTGTCAAGCTCTCCCCTGGTGCACACACAGAAAGAAGTGAATAGATATCCACTCTCAGTCATGATTGTGATCATTGCACATGTACCTCCGGCAAGGCCAATTTTTTTCTTCTTTCAAACCTTTGTTGAAAAGCTAGCTATTCTCTGCTGTGTATCCAACTGCATTATACAGGGGGTGACCTGGGTACTGCAAGGCTGATTATACTGATCTGCAACAGGAAAATGTGCCATCATGCAACATACCAAGAGTACATAACCTATTTTGTGTGGCATGATTTGCTGCAACACTATGGCACAGGCTGATGTGCACAGGCTGATGTGCACGGTCATGGGAGGAATGGACTGAGGGGCATTTATTTTCTGTGGTGCGAAGCAGAAAGAAGGGCCAAACTTTTGAAACTCAAATGCCTAAAATTAGACATCCAAAATTTATATTTAGGCACTATGGCAGAGCTCCGACCTTGCCCCGTGGGTCCCGCGCTTCTAGGCGGTTTATGCTAGGCTCAGAGGCTCACTGCGACCCTCCATGTAGCCCTTCTCTCTCTAGGGCCAGGGTACAGTCTACTGAGCCCTTTTCATCATAAGCCAGCAAGAAGGTTGGTGAGAGAGAACTCCCACAGTCTCTGTTGTCCCTACAGGCTTATTCAATAACAGTTGAGTCTCCTGTCCTGACAGGGACCTGTCTTCCCTTCCCAGGAGGTGTTTCTGTAGTGGCGGGTTGGGGGGAACCCAGGCCCACCCTGTAACTCTAGGTTCCGGCACAGGGACCCTAATGGCAGCAGCTGTTGGCAGTCAACCTTTCACTGCCAGAGTTGTTACATTTCCCTGGGCCACTTCCCCACAGCTCCCCTGCTTCTCTCTCTCAACGCCTTCTTCACCCTTACCTTAGGACTCCCTTTCCAGTGGTTTCAGGGTGTCTTCATTACCCAGCCCTTCAGCCGCACTTCCTCTCCTCTGGCTCCCTGACTCTCTTTGGCCTGACTGGAGTGAGCCCTTTTATAGCATCAGAGGGGCCTTAAGAGTCAGGTGAGGTTGTTAAGCACCTGACTCTAATTAGCAGGTTAATTGGAGTCAGGTGTTCTCAGTAGCCTGGAGCAGCCCCTGCTCTGATCAGTCAGGGAACAGAAAACTGCTTATCCAGTGGCCGGTATATCTGCCTTCTACTACTCTGCTGTTCCCAACTGGCCTGGGTCTATCACAGCACCTAAGAAGAGGCTTGATTTTGAGAGGTGCTAAGCACCTGTAGCTCCCATTAGAGTCATGTCAGGCATCCAAGATTGGAAATGTTGGTCATAATATACCTGGCTGTATTCAGAGTTCATTTATACCATAATTCAACTGGTTTAAATACAAATACTACACCTTTACCCCAGTGTTACTAAGCTGAGAATCTAGGTCATTGGTCTTGCATATTATCTTGATATGCTGCTGCAAGAGAAAATTTCCCAAAGTTTTTTCACCATCCAATGAAAAGGTATCTACTTAAACATAGACACTAGCTGCTTCCATAGTTAGAATCCTTTCTGCGAACAACACATCTCTTGGGTCTCTATTTCCAGCCAAAATTATGCACTCACGCATTTTATAGACAACAGTAATTTCCAAAGGTGAATAGGATTCCTCCCATACATTTTATTGGCTATAATAAAAAGAAGCTTGAGTTAGCGGAAGAGGTGAGCAGGGAACTGTTTGGGTGGGGGGGAGCTGGCTGACATACTGCAAAGAAGATGAAGGAGCTGCAGAAGAATTCCCAGGGATACAGAGAGGAGGGACTGCAGGAGGAGGAAGATAAAGGAGAATGTAGCAAAAAGGATGGTGCGTATGAAGGACACGATGAGGTGAAGTCATAGAAGGTGGTAAATATGGAAAAAAACAGTCAGAAAAAGTAGATAAAATGCAAAGGTGGATGAAAATGGCAAAAAAGAGCATCAATAGCGGATTACAGCTTCTGATTGGTTAAGAATCATGCCTATACTATTACTTTTGTTCCCCCTGGCTCCCCCACCTCGTGCACTGACACACTTTTGCTTGTCTCATCCAGGGCATGTATTGTTTTTTCAAGTATAAGCAGTTTGAGACAGGGACTTTCATCTTCTATATGTTTGTACAGCACCTAGCACACAAGGGCCTCTAGCTACTACCTCCTTGTAAACTATAAATCAAACCAACAGGTAGGGAGAACAGCTCAGATTAACCAGTGTGAGAACACAAGAATAATAAGACAATGAATGAAATTAAAAGGAGGCAAATTTAAAATGGATGAAAAGAAATTTCCCCTCACAATAAAAAAATAGTCTGTGGAACTCATTGCCACAAGATATTATTGAGCCCAAAAAGCTTAGTAGGATGCAAAACAGTATTTGCTATTTATATGGATAGTGAGACTATTCTGAGCTATAGCAGTAAATATTTTTAAAAACAAGAGTTTGGGCAGGGGTAGAAACTCTCCTGCTTTATGGCCGGAGCCAACCTCAAACTCTTAGGGCTCCAGAAGGAACAGTCCCTTGGGGCAGGTTATCCCATAACCGCCAAGCACAGGACTAAAAGAATCTGACAGGCAGTGCAGGCAGCACAGAATGCAAAGCACTAAATTCTGGTGCTCAGCATGAAGACTACTTGAAGGAGTCAAGTATCAGAGGGGTAGCCGTGTTAGTTTGGTTCTGTAGAAGCAGCAAAGAATCCTGTGGCACCTTATAGACTAACAGACGTTTTGCAGCATGAGCTTTCGTGGGTGAATACCCACTTCTTCGGATGCAAGTAGTGGAAATTTCCAGGGGCAGGTATATATAAGCAAGCAAGAAGCAAGCTAGAGATAACGAGGTTAGATCAATCAGGGAGGATGAGGCCCTGTTCTCGCAGTTGACCCATAGGGTCTAGCTCAGACCCTATGTTACCAGCACTCCCAGCTATCTCCGTGACACCACTGATTTCCTGAGGAAACTACAATGCATTGGTGACCTTCCAGAAAACACCATCCTAGCCACCATGGATGTAGAGGCTCTCTACACAAACATCCCACACACTGATGGAATACAAGCTGTCAGGAACAGTATCCCTGATGATGCCACAGCACAACTGGTTGCTGAGCTCTGTGCCTTTATCCTCACACACAACTATTTCAAATTTAATGACAATATATATCTCCAGATCAGTGGCACCACTATGGGCACCCACATGGCCCCACAATATGCCAATATTTTTATGGCCAACCTGGAACAACGCTTCCTCAGCTCCCGTCCACTCACGCCCCTTCTCTACCTACGCTACATTGATGACATCTTCATCATCTGGACCCATGGGAAGGAGACTCTGGAAAAATTCCACCACGATTTCAACAGCTTCCACCCCTCCATCAACCTCAGCCTGGACCAATCTACACGGGAGGTCCACTTCCTAGACACCATGGTGCAAATAAGTGATGCTCACATTAACACTACCCTATACCGAAAACCTACCGACCGCTATGCCTACCTTCATGCCTCCAGCTTCCATCCCGGACACACCACAAGATCCATTGTCTACAGCCAAGCACTGAGGTACAACCGTATCTGCTCTAACCCCGCAGACAGAGACCAACACCTAGAAAATCTCCACCAAGCATTCTCAAGACTACAGTACCCACACGAGGAAATAAGGAAACAGATCAGCAGAGCCAGACGTGTACCCAGAAGCCTCCTACTGCAAGACAAACCTAAGAAAGAAACCAACAGGACTCCACTGGCCATCACATACAGTCCCCAGCTAAAACCCCTCCAACGCATCATCAGGGATCTACAACCCATCCTGGACAATGATCCCACACTTTCACAGGCCTTGGGTGGCAGGCCAGTCCTCGCCCACAGATAACCTGCCAACCTGAAGCATATTCTCACCAGCAACTGCACACCACACCATAGTAACTCTATCTCAGGAACCAATCCATTCAACAAACCTCGATGCCAACTCTGCCCACATATCTACACCAGCGACACTATCACAGGACCTAACCAGATCAGCCACACCATCACCGGTTCATTCACCTGCACGTCCACCAATGTAATATATGCCATCATATGCCAGCAATGCCCCTCTGCTATGTACATCGGCCAAACTGGACAGTCTCTCAGGAAAAGGATAAATGGACACAAATCAGACGGTAGGACTGGCAATATACAAAACTGTAGGAGAACACTTCGTCGGCGGGTCCTGGAGCAGATCTTAAGGGCCATCCTGCTGCCGAAGAACAGGGCCCCCAGAATCCTCTGGGCGGCCCTGAGCTTGCTTCTTGCTTGCTTATATATACCTGCCCCTGGAAATTTCCACTACTTGCATCCAAAGAAGTGGGTATTCACCCACGAAAGCTCATGCTGCAAAACGTCTGTTAGTCTATAAGGTGCCACAGGATTCTTTGCTGCTTCTACTTGAAGGAGGCCCTCTTTCCCTGATGTACTTGGAGAAGGTGGTGGAGATTGTTAGAGGGCTTTCCCTTCACCCTCTCCCCTGGTTTTTGTCACACAGGCAGAGAGTAGAAGTCCAAAGTGCAGACAATGCGATGTTTATTACGGTTAATTTCCAGCAAACGTATCCCATAACTCTTACGCTGCAGAGTCTTGTTTCCCAGTGTTCCGACTCCCCCCTCCTCAGCGGGCAGAATTATGCCTGAAATGCATGCTCACAGTCCCACCTCTTACAGCTTATGGTCATGTTCCATTTTGGGGGGATCGTGGGTCTGAGGTCTTCATTCCTACCCCCCTAGGGGAGGGGTAAGGAGTGAGGTTGTGCTCCAGTCAGGGGCAGGCATTTCTCTGGTCTTTTAGTGTTTTACCTCCCCCCACAAATCCTCCCTTGCCCCTCCCAACTGGTTGCTTGATCTTGCCTTAAGATAAAAAGTTGAGCCAGTCTTTAAGTGTGCGCTCATATATTTTAAAATGTTATTAAAGCTAATGTTAAAAAATTATATAGTACACAGGTTGAGAAAAGTGTGTCTGTACATCTGGGTATAGTGCTTAGATTACCTAGAAATACAAAGTTTGCTTTTAAAGTGATAAGATACATATAGTGCATAATCAGCAATAACCCAAATTTAGGTGAATAAATGTAAGAATACAATTTAGGTATTAGCATCCAAGTATTCAGGTACATCACTCATGAAAAGTGATACAGAGAGTTGGTTGTGGAAAGCAAATATAGCAATGAGTGAAGATTGTCCCTCAGTCATTGAGAATTTAGGGTAGGTTATCCATTTAGAAAGTACAATCCAGAAGGAAATTTCAGTTACTTTCCCCACCGTGCTTCTCCTCGGCATTCCAGCTCATCCCTCCTGGAATTGCCAATGTCCGGTGATGTGTTCTGTGTAGATGTCCCTCGACCACCTGATGGAGTCTGACGCCATTACACTCCCACCCCGCCCAGTAACACTTCAGCTGCTCTTATCTGTTCCCATTATACTAACAAACCCCTCTGGCTTAGGCAAAAGCAACATTTACAGTGTCCATCTTTGTCCTTAGTAAGAACCCTTTTGTTCACACATATTAGTAAAAATGTATGTATATCAAAACTCAAAGTACTATCTCAGGCAAAACTACAGGCCTGGATCCTACATTGTTAGGAGTATTGGTGTCAGAGATGAGAGTTGCTCTCAGGTTTATTCACCCCACTCCTCGCCTGTGCTAACAGAGGAGCATACGAATTGCCACTCTGCACCAAACCAGTGCTTCTATCTAATCTAACAGTGGGCAGCACTTAGGGGCTACACAGGAAGGTGCAAGGAAGCCTGCACTTTGCAGTTAGTGACAATCTGCTCCCAGAGAAAGTTCCCCTTATTACCCAAAATACCAAAGGCTGAGTTAAGCTGTAGGGCATGAAGGTTTATATCCCTTCTAGTACTCTTGCGGTTGTCACAGTATTTACTGCTACAATTCCGTATGTCCTTGTTACCTACATACGTATCTGAATCCTGCTAAGCATTTGGCCTCCATGATTTCTTGTGGCAATGAGCTTCACAGACTAATGCTAGTTTTATGAAAATAATTATTTCCTTTGATCATCTTCAAATTGGCCACCTCTCAATTTAGTGCCTGTTTCCTGCTTGGGTTATAAGGTAGGGTGAACCAAAGTTCCCAGTCTCCCTTCTCCATACTAGTTATGATTTTCTCTCTTTTGGTCTTGTCCCATCATATACATCTCCGCGCAGTGCACTCTAGAAAATTTCCAGAGCTACCATGGAAAGATTCTTTTTCACATTTGTTTTCCTAGCACAGGATAGAGCTTTGTGGTCAATGAAAAACAACTTGCATGGCTAGATAAACAGCGACTCCTCAAGAAGAGCAGAAGCGTGTAGCAATTAGTCATTAAACTCCGACCCAAAGCCCTAATATGTTCTTGAGGAGCAGGGTTTTTAAAAACTGTCCTTCCACTACTTGGGCTATTAATTACTTGTGCCCTTTGAGAGTCTAGACAATCACAAATAATGCTGCCCAGGAGGAACTCGGGGGAAGCGTGATCATTTGTTTTTCTACCAGACTAAATGCTATCACCACACCATGTTCACCCCAAGGCGCAAGCAGCAACACTGGCTTCAAGAGGAGGATTAGCAAATGCCACAGCAACGAGCATT
This sequence comes from Mauremys reevesii, assembly GCF_016161935.1. Classification (NCBI taxonomy): domain Eukaryota; kingdom Metazoa; phylum Chordata; order Testudines; family Geoemydidae; genus Mauremys; species Mauremys reevesii. Next base: position 110,831,643 of record NC_052626.1, read on the forward strand.
CAGTCATCATTGCCACGGTTTAGTGAAGACAAAGCTGCACTGACAGGAAGGTGAGACGGTAGTTCAGAAGAAAAATACTAAGGCAGAAAGACAAGTGCCTAATGAAGTCCTTTGCATGAGCACATCTCTCCCTTAAGAAAACGTCATCTCAAAATGATACATCTGCACTGTCTTTGCGAAAGCCAAAGGGAGGGAACCTATTTGAGGAATCCCTCATATTAAGTGGCTACAGGGCTGTGCTTTTAAAACAAGCCCGGTGAGTGAGACACAAGATGAGAAGTCACGAGATCTGGGTACTCTTCCCAGCTGTGCCAAAATCTTGCATTAGGACCTTGGGGAAATCATGTAATCTCTCTTTTGACAATCTTGGCCTATGTACATACCACTGTGTAACAGAATCTGCTGGTAGCCTCATGGCCACAATATTTTCAACAAGAACAGCCTTGGGAGGGTGAGAGAGTCATGAAAAATAGAGCTGTTGACAGCAGGCCCCTATTTTCCACTTTCTTGTCATCCCGAGAGTCAGTTACATCTTTACAAGCTGCAAAATCAGTATGGTAGCATTTTATACCCACTTAGCACACACAGATGACCACACAAGGGGTAGGGCAATGGATAATCAGTAAGGCTGCGAGTTTGTCATGGAGGTCACGGAAATCACAGATTCCATGACTTTACGTGACTTCTGCAGCAGCTGGTGCGCCTTGCTCAGGGGCAGCTCAGGCAATCACCGCGCCCCCTACCCTATCCCCAGCAGCAGCAGAGTTTGGGTGTGGGAGGGGGCACGGGACAGGGTGAGGCGGGCTCTGGGCAGCGCTTACATGGGGGGAGGCTCCTCGGAAGCAGCGACATCCCCCTCACTCAGCTGCTAGGCGGAGACACGATCAGGTAGCTCTGTGCGTCGCCTCCGCAGCTCCCATTGGCCGGGAACCACAGTCCCTGATTGCAATGCTCTTACTTGCATTGCACAGTACCTTATACCAGAAATAGTCCCATTGGAGTCAACAGGGCCAATTGAGGAACGAGGTACAATGCAGTGTGAGTAAATGTACTGGCCCAGGGTTAGCAGTGAAAACAGATCAATCCTTACCTGCCCTTGTTCCCACCCCTTAGAGATGCTGGTTAATTCTCCAAGCTATGACAACAGCAGGGATGGGCAAAATAAAGGACAGATGAAAGCGGAATGGAAGATATATAAGAGATGATTAAAGGAGATGAAGAACTTAGACTGTGAGAGCTGTTGAAATATATAAAGGCCTCATTGGTGACAAGTCAGGAAAAAGGACGAGAGACCCCATTCCAAAAGGCCCATTTGTCTAGCATCATCTTTGCCTAGGTTTTTTATGGTGGATTTTTGCCTTGAGCGGGACCATCAAGCTGTGAATATTTGAATAAGGAACATTTAAATTAAGAGACAAAAAGAAATGAGATTGTAAATGTTTCATTAAATCACTCTGCAAGCTCCATGGCAAAAGGGAAGGTATTTTACAAGCTGCCATCGGATTAAGATACAGAGAAAGAAGCTGGGCAGGTCTACTCAAGGTTTTAAAACCTTTGGTATAGCAGGCAGGACAAAAGCATTAGGTACCATGTACACACAGATTACAGCTCAATCTTGCAGCACTTAAGCACTTGCATTGCTTTATTCTGGGGAGCAGTCCAGTACACTTCTACGGGTCCACTCAAGTGAGGAAAGTGGCACATGGTTGAGTAGCTATAAAAACAGGCCTCTGTTTATAGGCCCACATTTTCAAAAGCAATGATTGATTTTTGAGTGCCTAACTTGAGATGCCTTAAAGGATTTTCAGAAATTGCTAAGCACCCACTCTGTGAAACTCAGGCCCTCAACCTGGTCACTCCAACATACTAGTCACTTGAAAATTCTAGCTAAGGGTCCATGTTCCCTTCCCCCAGTTTGTCAGATACGTTGCATGTAATAAATGCTCTTACAGTTACGTAAGATGATGTTGTTCCCTAATTACCAATTACCATAAGAACCATAAAGGCAATGGAAATATGTAACCAGGAAGTAAATACACTTCTCCAGCCACCCTCAGGCTAAAGCAGACATGCCCGAGGAGGGATAGCTCAGTGGTTTGAGCATTGGCCTGCTAAACCCAGGGTTCTGAGTTCAATCCTTGAGGGGGCCACTGAGGGATCTGAGGCAAAAATTGGTCCTGCTAGTGAAGGCAGGGGGCTGGACTCGATGACCTTTCAAGGTCCCTTCCAGTTCTAGGAGGTTGGTATATCTCCAGTTATTACCTTTATGCCCTCATTATTATTTTTTGTATATGGCATGTGTTACACACCACCAGGCTTAAAAACCACTAGAATTCTGTGAGCAAACAACATACGTTCTCTCCTCCATAAACTGGGAACCTGATGATGCAATGGAAACCGCCAGTGCAACAAGCGCCTTTTACCCCAGAGGGAAAGGAAGTGGAGTTCTCTTTCTCAGCTCAGAAGGGTAAGCAGTGCACGGTGATGGAGGCCAAGAACACAGACGAGCAAAAGAAAAAACATATAGGGAGGAAAAAAGACCCGAGTACATAATTCTCTCAGGCACATTAAAGAGAGCCATGTGGCATACCAATAGCAGGTTTATAAGTACCTGAAGGCTGAGTCACAACTGAAAGAAACCATCCCCATGACCTGATTTGTTCTCCAAGTATCAATCCCTCCCTTTTGTTTGCTAATGAATAGTTATATTTCCCCCGTTGCATGTTCTGAGTGAGAGACAGGGCTAAGTATTATATCAACCCTGCCACTGAACCATATCAGCAGAGTATTAGCATTTGGAGCATTGCAATGTCTCTACACATGTTACGCTGCTTAATTTCTCAGCTAAAGGCACTCCAAGGAGAAATACCTATAATGGGCAACTCTCTGAAAGAGCTGCTGGGAAAACTCAAAGGGGATTGTCTGTGTTCATTGCCTGAAAACACAAATCAAAGGTAGCCCAGCAATGGGTGAGAGATGCTGCCCCTAGCCATCCGCCCACTTTAACCAAAACAACCTCCCCTTTAAAGAAATGGGCAGTCTTGTTAAAAAAAAAAATTAGGGACCAGATCATCAGCTGGTGTAAATCAACATCACTCCATTGACTTCAGTGGCGCTATACTGATTTACATCTGCTGAGAATCTGAGCCCAAGATTTCATAAAAAACCTAATGCTTCCCTGTAAAATGGCACTTGGCATCAGACTTTTCATCGGCCACCTCCTTATGAAGCTTTGGGCTTCCTCGACCTTCTTTTCCCTCTCAGACACAATGGATATGAAGGCAGAAGAGTGGAGAGAAATGCTATAGGCTATTACATATTGGTAAAGTCACTCTAAATAGGGTTGGCAAACCTATGCTAGGTATTTTTACCAGCCATCAGTAGTTAAACCAAAGGCATGAGAAAGGTAAGGATGCGAAAGATATTCTCCAATGGTGCTGAATCCACTGATTCCTCATCCTTTTCCTGTTTTGTGGGACAAAGAATATCCTTCCAAAATGCTGGTCACAGAGGAAGACTACAGTATCTTCTTCTCATGGTATTATATCACACATATCCCTGCACTCACAATCAGACAACCACTGCAATAAAGCAACAAGGTCAACATATTGTTGGCCTTCCATTGACAGTCTCCTATTAAGGAGTCATACACAAGGAACTTTGTTGTGCAACAGTTCACTTTGCTGCACACAAACACACCTGACAGAAGAGCAAGGAAAGGATAAGGTGAGCTATTTCACAGTGCATCTCTCTCTGCTCTTCATAAAATATCAGGGTTGGAAGGGACCTCAAGAGATCATCTAGTCCAACCCCCTGCTCAAAGCAGGACCAATCCCCAACTAAATCATCCCAGCCAAGGTTTTGTCAAGCTTGACCTTAAAAACCTCTAAAGAAGGAGATTCCACCACCTCCCTAGGTAACTCATTCCAGTGCTTCACCACCCTCCTAGTGAAAAAGTTTTTCCTAATATCCAACCTAAACCTCCCCCATTGCAACTTGAGACCATTACGCCTTGTTCTGTCATCTGGTACCACTGAGAACAGTCTAGATCCATCTTCTTTGGAAACCCCTTTCCGGTAGTTGAAAGCAGCTATCAAATCCCGCCTTATTCTTCTCTTCTGCAGACTAAATCCCAGTTCCCTCAGCCTCTCCTCATAAGTCATGTGCTCCAGTCCCCTAATCATTTTTGTTGCTCTCCACTGGACTCTTTCCAATTTTTCCACATCCTTCTGGTAGCGTGGGGCCCAAAACTGGACACAGTACTCCAGATGAGGCCTCACCAATGCCAAATAGAGGGGAATGATCACGTCCCTCAATCTGCTGGTAATGCTCCTACTTATACAGCCCAAAATGCCATTAGCCTTCTTGGCAACAAGGGCACACTGTTGACTCAGATCCAGCGTCTCATCCACTGTAACCCCTAACTCCTTTTCTGCAGAACTGCTACTTAGCCGTTTGGTCCCTAGTCTGTAGCACTGCATGGGATTCTTCCGTCCTAAGTGCAGGACTCTGCACTTGTCCTTGTTGAACCTCATCAGATTTCTTTTGGCCCAATCCTCTAATTTGTCTAGGTCCTTCTGTATCCTATCCCTACCCTCCAGCATATCTACCACTCCTCCCAGTTTAGTGTCACCTGCAAACTTGCTGAGTGTGCAGTCCACGCCATCCTCCAGATCACTGAAGATATTGAACAAAACCAGCCCCAGGACTGACCCTTGGAGCACTCCGCTTGATACTGGCTAACAACTAGACATGGAGCCATTGATCTCTTTACCCGTTGAGCCTGACGATCTAGCCAGCTTTCTATCCACCTTGTAGTCCATTTATCCAGTCCATACTTCTTTAACTTGCTGGCAAGAATACTGTGGGAGACTGTATCAAAAGCTTTGCTAAAGTCAAGGAATAACATGTCCACTGCTTTCCCCTCATCCACTGAGCAAGTTATCTCGTCATAGAAGGCAATTAGGTTAGTCAGGCATGACTTGCCCTTGGTGAATCCATGCTGACTGTTCCTGATCACTTGTCTCTCCTCTAAGTGCTTCAGAATTGATTCCTTGAGGACCTGCTCCATGATTTTCCAGGGACTGAGGTGAGGCTGACTGGCCTGTAGTTCCCCAGATCCTCCTCCTTCCCTTTTTTGAAAATGGGCACTACATTAGCCTTTTTCCAGTCATCCGGGACCTCTCCTGATCACCATGAGTTTTCAAAGATAATGGCCAACGGCTCTGCAATCACATATGCCAACTCCTTTAGCACCCTTGGATGCAGTGCATCCGACCCCATGAACTTGTGCTCGTCCAGCTTTTCTAAATAGTCCTGAACCACTTCTTTCGCCACAGAGGGCTGGTCACCATCAAGAGGAACACACCTTAGCATTACATGCCACAGAGACTACACCCCACACCCTTCCCCTCCCATCCTCTGGATGCCAGCCTTCCAGCATCCTGCTTAGCCAACTACTCTCTCTGAACATACTCACACTTACACGTAGGATGGTATAGTTTTTGGGCTGGTGCACATCGCATGTGTATATTATAGTTCCTGGGGAAAAATTAGTTTTCTGATAGTAAATGGCAAAAAGTCCATTTTTATTTGTTTTATGGCCTCTCATTAATCCCTTGATCAGTCACTTCTTCCAACTTTCAAAACAGCATTTTGTTTCTCTCTCACACACACACCTGACATTTTGTATTTTTAAAATCCTGCCCATTTTACAAGAACTTCTTCCAGGGAAAGTCTTGTTGACTGGGTAGATAGGAAGAAATTGAATTGTCATTGCTCACTGCCAAAATCCCCTATAAATAATGTCACACTTTATTTTTTTATATTTATTAAAGTAAATAAATATATAAATCACAGCTCCCATTCTGTTCTCTGGAGGGGACCATAAATTTCAGTGTGTCTAGTTGATTTATTTGTCTTTGGAAACCTTGCTCTGACTTACATTCTCTCTGCGAGGATCCAGCCATAATAAATCTAGTGGTACTTTAGGGAATTCACTTGTTTCAATGCAATGCAACCTTCCACCACCACTACCACGCCACTATTTCACGCATAAAATTCTTGAAAGAATTTAGTGAAGAGAATGAGCATTGGTTAGAGCCAGGCACTCAGCAAGGAAATGAAAAGCAAGATTCTCCCACACTTCCACAGAAGCAACTGGTCATTGACACAACTGAGGACTTGTCTACAGGCCAGATTATTGTGCAGCAAGCCAAGGTGAGAGTCTGTAACGTACTAACACTGTACTGTAATATATTGCATGAACATTGCTATAGAATCAAAAAAGTCCCAGCGTGTGGCTTGACAGTATCATATGCCAAGCCACACTCCAGGAGTCCCATGTAGACACTTGTGACAGTGCAGTGAGTTACTGTGTGGTAAGCTAGAATCTGTAGATTCATACACTGGCTTGCCGGATAGTAACTTGCTACGTAGACTGTCCCTAAGAACCACTGCAAATCTCTCAACCTTCCACTGCAAGGGCAAGATGTACTGCACGTCACCTTTGCCTTTCTTAATATAAACACGCATCATCGTATACACATAACATGTTCATTTAAAAAAAGAGAAATAAAAAATCCATACACAAATGCTCACTGGGAAGAAGAAAAGAACCACAGGGAGAAATAGCAAAGAGATCACAGAAGGATAAATGCCATTTTCTTCCACCATGGGAGGACTGATTTATAAGGGGATACATGATTCTATGCTTGTTTTTTTACAATCTTGCCACGCTTATTAAGAGTGTACTATAAAACCACCAGTGAAACTATTCGTGCTGATATTGACCAACTTTGTGATGAGACATTAGCATACTAATTAGAACATTTTTTGCTTAGTTGTCCCCTGCTCCTTTCATTTTCCTTTTAGTGTCTCGGTGCAAATATGAATGGACCAATCATAATGAGCCAGGAATGGCACCTAGCTGTAGAATCATTAATGTTGGTCCATTGAATGATGCTCCTTGAAACAAATAGGTGTGATTATTTCCTTCCCTCCCACTACTCTCTCCTCCCATCTCCTTATTCTCCCCATCCCACTCTTTCCACTGGGAGCTGTAATGGACAGCTGTTTCTGATCCAGCATTGCTCTATTTTGAATGGATGGATGTGCTTTTTCTGTATCTCTGTGACAGAATGTAACCTGGTGTCCACACCCTATTGTAATAACCTTTGTACAAAGTATGCCTTGTCGGGTATCATTTAAAAACTCATAATTTGCTGGTCATTATTGTCCTGGTAAAAAGTGTGGAGCAATATTGTATGTAAAGCGATAAGATTCTACTGTATGCTGTTATTAACACATCCAAACTGAGGTTGGCAAACACGTTTGTCTTAAAGGAATGTGTGCTCTGCTTAATTTGCATTTAAGCAGTAAACAGAGTGCTGAAGCCAGAAGGGAAACAAAAGAAGCTCAAATAGCTGAGGAAAAAGCAGCAGGGAACATCCTTCCACAAAGAACTTTTGTCTCCTGAATCTCAGCCGGAAATGTTTTTATAGTGTGCATCCTTCTCTTGAAAAAGGAGGGACAAACAGCCCAAGACACCACCCCACCCCACCTCCCTGCCCTTCACATTCACAGCACCTGAAATGACAAAGGAAGCATTCACTGGATTCTGGGAGAAGGGGCCCTGACTGAAGAAATTTGGTCAGTAAGACTGCTGAAAGCTTGTGGTGAGAAAACAAACTATGTTAAATTCAAAGCAAAGTTAGGCACCAGTTTCATTTTATCTTTATTTTTCTTGTAACCATTTATGACCTTTATGCCTCATTACTTTACTCACTTAAAATCTCTTTGTAGTAAATAAACTTGTTTAAATTGAAGGGTCTGAGAAACTCCATTTAGGGTGGCAAGTTGTGTGCATATTATTTCTATTAAAGAAATAATGAACTTTATAAATAAACTTGTATTATCCAGGAGAGGGTAGGGCAGTACAGAACATACATTTCTGGGGGGGGGAATTTAAGACCGAGTGTGTTGGGGTCACCCTGCAGTATAACCAAGGCTGGTAAGAGCCAAGATGTGGCTGGAAGCTGTGAGTAATCCAGGCTGGAGGCTACAGCAGCAAAGCATTGTAAAGGGCACCCCAGGCTACAGGGCAGGGGTGATACAGCTAGACATTAGTCTGAATTGTGCTCTCATATGTCACAATCTCATATTCTGCTTGTGTGTTTATGTAATGTTTTATGTTCAAGGAAAATCCAGTTGATGTTCCCACTTTTAATAAGTCACAATACGTAAGGATGAAAAGCCTGAATTTTCAAAAGTGCTAGTGATTACGAGTGCCCAACTTGAGACACTGAAGAGGGCCTGATTTTCAAAGGGCAGATGCTCTATGGTGTCGCAGTTGGGCCCTCAAAAACTGCTAGTCAGTAGGCAAGAAAATATGCCCCATGGACTATTAATTTATTCTGGTCAACAACAACAAGATCTTGTTCTTTCTTTATAGATCATGACCCTTTTCCTAAAATGCTTATGGATGTTCACCTAGGATATGGGTCACTTATGGACAATTGTAGTATTATGTTTTACTTCAGTGCCTTCAAATAAATAGAAATGGTGCCCTGAAGGAGCTTCTCTTTAAGCACATTTCATCCAGTCACATTCAGCTGAAGACCTTGAGACTCAACAGTTCATGACATCTCACCCCTAAATACAGTGACCCTTCAAGGGTAAAATATCGATATTACAATTGCCCTCAGTTCAGTTTGTCCACATAATTCCTGAGACAAGAGGCAAAGTTGGTGATTTTTCCTCAAAGTCATCTGTTTCACAAGGCTGCAGCATGCTCTAATCATGTATCCAGAAAGCTTCAAAATTCACAGGATGATTTACAGAGCATAGATGCCTAAAGGTGAACTGTTGTGACAACTGTGCCTACAAATTTACCCCAATTGTGACCGAGCCTGTAAAAAGTATGTACGGGTTCATAAGATGTTACAATAACCTATGACAACAAATATTGATGGGAAAAGATACAAAAGGGAGACAGAATAACTGAATTAGTCTAAACAAAAAGGCCAACATAATATGATTCAAGGACTGTGCTGAAATTATGCTTGTTTAAAACAGGAGATATTGAGCCAGAAGTTAATGAGCCAAAATTGGTAGATAGTAGGCCTAATCAGTAGACAAAATAATAAGGGGATGAGCTATTCCACCCATCACTCCCTTTTTAGGTCCTTAAAAGAATAGGCCGGGGGGGCGGAGGCGGAGAGGTGAAGAGTATAGACGAACAAAAAGAAAAAAAAAGACAAAGAAAGAACAGACAAAGGCTATTGGTGCTAGCTTCACCATCATGGCTGCCACTCTCACTGTTTCCTGCGACTCCAGGCCTTCATCATACCGATCCTGAGAGGTGTCCTGACCAACAGGGGCCAGAGAGAGAGACACACACACACCCAGATGACATCACCATCCCTACCAGCTGCAGCAAAATCCCAAACACCATTTGGGATGACAGCTATTAGCATCTTTGATACCATCTAAGAGAAACAATTGGGGAAGGGGGAGGGGAGAGTTCCTACTAAAACCTGTCTACAGCTAAAGGGAAAAGGAACAAGGGATGTTATTAAAATCAAAGTTTTATTTAGTACTTTACATTTCAAATGCTTTAACCGTGTTTCCTTCTTTTCCGTACCTTTAATAAAGGATTACAAAGATTTTTAATGATGTGTTTGCCATGGTGCTAAGCAGGCTGAGGTCTCTGTATACCAAGCCCCAGACCTTATTTAACACTGTTTAATGTTAGACAGTGATTAGGTTACATTAACACCGTTAGCCCATGTATTCTATCCAAGTTAATACAATAGAACCATCCCATTTGATAGATGTTACATTGGTTATTCACTCACACTTGCCCTGAGCTCTTGAACTAACAGGGTATATAGCTGGGAGGGATTTGCACGTCACTAATATGAAGGCAGTCTGATCTAGCGGTTGGAGTAAGGGACTGAGAGTCAGGAGACCTGACTGTTCCCAACTCTGCTACTGACTCACTGCATGACTTTGGGCAGTTACACCCTCCAGTTGTGCTTCAAATTCTTCCATGTGTAAAATGAGAGTAATAATACCTAACCACCTCTGTAAAGTGCTTTTAGAGCCTCAGACAACAGGCACTACGCAAGTCCAAAGTATTTTTTTTATTATTAACGTGTGGCACCGTTCCATAAAAGGTTTTTTTTTGGTGGTATGAAAAAATGTTCTCGCAATGCTGCACCTGGAGGACTTACCTGTCACCACTGTGGGGTTTCTAAACTTTATTTTGGTTAACTTCAAGTGAAAGTACATTATTTCCTTTCCACCTTAATGTAGTCCTGTGCTTTAAGTGCCACCTCGATGAGGTGACGTATTTGAGAGCGTTCAGCAGGGAGCAAGTGTTTTCCTATTATAAGGACAGCACAGCATATATATTTAAAAAAAAAAAAAAGTACTTGCGCCAAGTGACAAGACTGGAAAGCACAATTCAAGTCATAACACAGGCCCCTACCCATTCAGAGCTCTCTGCAAACCACTGTTTCGGATCCACATGAAATAAGCCTGCGTTTTATGGAGCACTGTAAATTTCAGCTCACTATACAAATCTCTAGAAGCCAAGTCCCCAAACTCATAATTTTTTCCCAACGATCAATCTGCTGCAGCCAGTTCCAGCCAATACAGGTTAGATCAAGAAATTTCAGAAACAGAACTAATGGAGGTCTGTGCAAATTTATAAAGTGGCAAGGCACCAGGGCCTAATGGGCTCCCCATGGAGCTCTCCAAAACATTACTCCAAAAGCCACCTGACTCAAAGTGTTTTTTAAACACCTTCCTTCTCTCTCTCCCCTTTCTTTTAATGCAACCTATTCACAGTGTAGATGCACAGAGCTCAGTGCCAGGACTTCCTAGCTTTAACTGCTATAAAAGTCAGCCAATAATTGAGTTTGGGGTAAATGGGGGAAAGAAGTGGACTCTCACTCTCACCTCCCCATTTTTTTTCAGTCACCATATATAGTCAATATACAGGTATCAGCTACTGCACCACAGAAGTTATGGATGGATTACATCTATTATTTTATCCTGTCCAGCTCCCTACCAGGTACAGACACATTACAGCCTACATTTTCAAAAGTGACGAGTGATTTGGGTGCCCAGCGTGAAACTCTTAAAGAAGCTTGATTTTCAGAGTGCAGGTACTCAACACTTTCTGAAAATCAGGTCCCGTTAAGGCAGTGGTTCTCTAACTTTTTATATTGGTGATCCCTTTCACACGGCAAGCCTCTGAGTGTGATCCTTCCCCCCTGCCAGGCATGGCTCTGCTGCCTGGGGGATGACAGCTTGCGACCTCCACGTAACCACCTTGTGACCCCCGAGGGGTCCTGACCCACAGTTTGAGAACCCCTGAAGGTGCATCAAATGGAGCACCCAAAAATTGAGGCAGTCAAGATCACTACTCATTTTTGAAAATTTAGGCCACGTACACACACACTAAAGATGAATGTCACAGAAGATACATCAACGTAATTTGAGCAAAAGAGAGCTATGGATGTAAGTTGATGATTTATTTAATTAAAACATCTCTTCCCTGCCCACCCTGTCTTCTTAGAACAAGTCTTCAGCCCTCTTCTTACACTGCCCTGTGCTGGCCCAAATGACTTACACACAGCTTCCAGACATGCCACTTCATGCCCAAAGGGTTATGAGGAGCAGCCAGGAGTGCAAACCTTAAGAGGGGGAGGAGGAGATGCCATTTGGCTAGAAAACCAGGCAGAAATCGGATGCCAGCCAAGAAAATAAATTGACTTCTGCCAATAGTTTTTTTTATTCAACATAAGAACACAGAAAAGCAGATTGTCTTGCTGAAAAATGAACAGGTGGGGACTCTACTTAAAACCTATTTTAAAGCATGGCCTTGGTTCAAGATGAATGCTGAAGCATAAAAAAATACATCATCATCATCACTTATACCAATCATCATAATTTCTAGTCGTGAGCTCTGGCTTTCAGTTCCAGATAGACGTGGGGATGCGCAAAAGTATGCTGCAGTGCTGTGATGTGTATAAAGTGCACTGTATACACTGATAGGCTGCACATAGATGCTAAACTTGAAGGATCCCAAGAATCTTAATTTACATGAAAACAAAGACAAAGGTGTGAGTCTAAGCCCTCCATATTATTTATCCTTTTAAAGGGAGAATATTTGCTTTTGTGTTGGCGGAGGGGGGTGTGGTTTTCAAGTATGGGGCCCTTATGAGGTATCCATACATCATATCTATGCTTAGATTAGCACCATGGCTGTGTACATGCCAGAGTGCTGATCTAAACGTTCACAGGCAAATGTTGAGCATCCTATTAAGATGACCACATTGAAAAACTGGGCTCCCAGTGATGATAAATGACAGTGGGAGAGGGATCATTTCATCCTTAATCTTAATCTGAGTTGTTGTGAAATTAAAATCCTAGTAAAGCGAGGGCTGTGCAGTGAAGACCAGCAGGCACTGACTCTGTTCTGCCACTAAGGGTCACTGTTGATTCACTTAGCTGAGCAGTCTGTCTGTGGGAGAAGGGCTTCTGATTTACAAGTAGTAGTTTTCAGTATAGAACTGGCTGCTGGTCTCTGATACATGCCTGCCACGACTGGGAGACCTATATGTGAAATAGGGCTGGTCCCAGAGAGCAGGCACTAAGCAGGCTGTTTGCAGTCATATGGACGCTGAATGGAGATTAAAACCTTTTCCCAATTCTTGTACTCCCACCCCAAAATTGAGTCTCAGCTGGTGCGAATCAGCCCCAGCAGTAAATTGGCAGGATACCAGCTGAGAATCTGATCTCTCATCCCCATATCCTGAACTGGCCATTAGCAACCCGAGCCTGGGCTCCCAAAATATGCTTTTAGCTTTGCCTCTCTCTCAAGGCCGCAGAGGGAGTTGCAGCAATGGCATGGGATTCTCATCTTTCTGGCCATCTGGTCAGGAAAGCTCTTGAGAACAGCCTGTTTGCTGCTTTCAGACTATTTTCTTTACATAGCTCTCAAAGCTCTTCCTGCTGGGCTATTGTTGACTGGTCTAATTACTCAGTCAAGCCCTCCATTGTTTTTTGCTTCAAAAAGAATTACACCCATGTCATCACCTTATATAACTTAAGAGAAAAAAAGAAATGTTGTGTCCTTACGCAAAAGTTACTCCATGCCTCTGTGCCAGAGGCTATGTCTACACTATAGACCTTACAGCGGCAGAGCTGTACCGCTGCAGCTGCATCACTGTAAGGTCTCCTGTGTAGTTGCTCTATGCTGGCAGGAGAGAGCTCTCCCGCCAGCATAATTAAACCATCCCCAATGAATGGCAGTAGCGTCTCCCGCCAACATAGTGCTGTCCACACAGGTGCTTTTGTCAATGAAACTTACATCGGGCCGGGGTGCAGGGTTTTTTAAACCCTTGACTGAGAAAAGTTTTGCCAACAGAAGTGCTAGTGTAGACAAAGCCTCAGTTTCCCAACCTGTAAAGAGGAGTGTAACTGGTGTTTATAGCTTTAATGCTAATAACTAAGTTAGTAACTAAGTTAGTGATGTCAGAGCAGTGCATCAATCTTATGGATGCTTGTGAATTTAGGTTTTTAAATGGAAGTGGAAGCTGGAAATGGACCAGAAATATGCAGTGAGGGAGGAGGCTAAAGAACCCAGAGTAGAGAAATACAATGAGGTACAGAATGGTGAGGAGATACAGGCTATGTCTACACTACGGGATTATACCGATTTTACAGAAACCGTTTTTTTTAAACAGATTGTATAAAGTCGAGTGCACGCGGCCACACTAAGCACATTAATTCGGTGGTGTCCGTTCATGTACCAAGGCTAGCATCGATTTCCAGAGCATTGCACTGTGGGTAGCTATCCCATAGCTATCCCATAGTTCCCGCAGCCTCCCCTGCCCATTGGAATTCTGAGTTGAGATCCCAGTGCCTGATGGGGCAAAAAACATTGTCGCTGGTGGTTCTGGGTACAGCCTCACCCTTCCCTCCGTGAAAGCAGCAGCAGACAACCGTTTCGCGCCTTTTTTCCTGGGTGAACTGTGCAGACACCATACCATGGCAAGCATGGACCCTGCTCAGCTCAAGACAGCAATCATGGACGTTTTAAACACCTCGTGCGTTCTCGTGGAGTCTATGCTGAACCAGGACCTGCAAAACCAGGCGAGGAGGAGGCGGCTATGACAGAGCGGTGACGAGAGAGATGAGGACATGGACACAGAATTCTCTCAAACTGCGGGCCCCGGCGCATTGGAGATCATGCTGGTAATGGGGCAGGTTCTAGCCATTGAACGCCGATTTTGGGCCCGGGAAACAAGCACAGACTGGTGGGACCGCATTGTGTTGCAGGTGTGGGACGATTCCCAGTGGCAGCGAAACTTTCGCATGTGTAAGGGCACTTTCATGGAACTTTATGACTTGCAACGCCAGACAGCTACCACTTAGTCGGGAATCAATTTGGAGTGGGCAAATCTACTGTGGGGGCTGCTGTGATGCAAGTAGCCAAAGCAATCACTAAGCTGCTGCTACGAAAGGTGGTGACTCTGGGAAATGTGCAGGTCATACTGGATGGCTTTGCTGCAATGGGATTCCCTAACTGTGGTGGGGCGATAGATGGAACCCATATCCCTATCTTGGCACCGGAGCACCAGGGCACCCAGTACATAAACCACAAGGGGTACTTTTCAATGGTGCTGCAAGCACTGGTGGCTCACAAGGGAAGTTTCACCAACATCCACGTGGGATGGCCAGGGAGGGTTCATGACGTTCGCGTCTTCAGGAAGACTAGTCTGTTTAAATGGCTGCAGCAAGGGAATTACTTCCCAGACCAGAAAATAACAGTTGGGGATGTTGAAATGCCTATAGTTATCCTGGGGGACCCAGCCTACCCCTTGATGCCATGGCTCATGAAGCCATACACAGGCAGCCTGGACAGTAGTCAGGAGCTGTTCAACTACAGGCTGAGCAAGTGCAGAATGGTGGTAGAATGTGCATTTGGACATTTAAAGGCGCGCTGGCGCACATTACTGACTCGCTCAGACCTCAGCCAAACCAATGTCCCCATTGTTATTGCTGCTTGCTGTGTGCTCCACAATCTCTGTGAGAGTAAGGGGGAGACCTTTATGGCGGGGTGGGAGGCTGAGGCAAATCACCTGGCCGCTGATTACACGCAGCCAAACACCAGGGCGATTAGAAGAGCACACCAGGAAGCGGTGCGCATCAGAGAAGCTTTGAAAACCAGTTTAATCACTGGCCAGGGTACAGTGTGACTGTTGTGTTT
Source organism: Mauremys reevesii (assembly GCF_016161935.1). Classification (NCBI taxonomy): domain Eukaryota; kingdom Metazoa; phylum Chordata; order Testudines; family Geoemydidae; genus Mauremys; species Mauremys reevesii. The sequence goes on from NC_052626.1 coordinate 110,846,929, forward strand.
GTTTCTCCCTGATGAACCCTCCCCACCTTGATTGACTCATTCCCTGTAAGCAACCCACCCTCCCGCTTCGATTACAGCTTGCTTTCTAAAGAGATAAAGTCACTCTCGTTTAAAAATCATGTATTCTTTATTAATTAATTATAAAAAGAGGGAGAGAACTGACAAGGTAGCCCGGGTGGGCTTTGGGAGGAGGATAGGGGGGAAGGAAAAGGCCACTAAAAAAATTTCAAAATAATGACAGCCTTCATATATCCAGCGCCCTCCTTTCCCAAATAGCAAGCAAAGCAAGTTGAGTGCTGCTTCTTTCCTGTTAACATGCAGCACCAGAACCCACCCCCCCAGCATCCAATTCTCTGGGATGATCGCTTTACACCTCCCCCCACCATGTGGCTGGTATCATGGAAGATCTCTGCTAGCCACCCACCCACCCCCGCCGCGAGGCTGGTAGCAGGGAAGATCCCTGCTAGCCAAACGCGAAAAAGCTCAGCGCCAATCACCCCCACCCCCACCCCCCTTCCCCTGCTTGGCTAATTGCAGGGAAGGATTTCTTTTCAGCCACAAGCAAACAGCCCAGTAGGAATGGCCATCTCTGTCCCCTTAATTAAATTCCCGTATTTCAACCAGGTTACCATGAACGATATCACTCTCCTGAGGATAACACAGCAAGATAAAGAGCGGATGTTGCTTGAATGACAGTAAACACCGGGACCATATGCTGCTAGCTTTGTCATGCAATACCACCAGATTACTTGCTACATGCATGGCGTGGTCAAGTGTCCTACCATGGAGGACGGAATAAGGCTGCCCTGCCCAGAAACCTTCTGCAAAGACTTTTGCAATACCTCCAGGAGATCTTCATGGTGATGTCCCTGGAGGATTTCCGCTCCATCCCCAGACATGTTAACAGACTTTTCCAGTAACTGTACTGGCTGCGAATGCATCCCAAGTCCTCAGGGCAAATTAACCATTTAAAAACGCTTGCTTTTAAACCATGTTTTATATTTACAAAGGTACACTCACCAGAGGTCCCTTCCATGGCTTCATTGTCTGGGATACTGCCTTGGGAGGGCTGGGAGGGTAATTCCGTCAGGCTGAGAAAAAGCTCCTGGCTGTTGGGGAGAACGGTGTGCTGTGTGCTCTCTGCAAGCTCGTCTTCCTCCTCATCTTCCCCGTCCGCAGAATCCTCAGGCATGGCTAAGATTACCCCCACCTTGGAATCCACGGTCGGGGTGGGGTAGTGGTGGCGGACCCCGCTAGAATTGCACACAGCTCAGTGTAGAAGCAGCATGTTTGCGGCCCTGCCCCGGACCTTCCGTTTGCTTCTTTGGTTTTCTGGTAGGCTTGTCTGAGCTCCTTAACTTTCACACGGCACTGTACTGAGTCCCTGGTGTGGCCTCTCTCCACCATGGCCTTGGAAATTTTTTCAAATGTTTTTTCATTTCGTCTTTTGGAACGGAGTTCTGTTAGCACGGAATCCTCTCCCCATATAGTGATCAGATCCAGTACCTCCCGTGCAGTCCATGGTTTTTCGATTCTCAGACTGCATAGTTACCTGTGCTGATGAGCTCTGCGCGGTCACCTGTGCTGATCAGCTCTCCACGCTGGGCAAACAGGAAATGAAATTCAAAAGTTCACTGGGCTTTTCCTGTCTACCTGGCCAGTGCATTCGACTCCAGATTGCTGTCCAGAGCGGTCACAATGGTGCACTGTGGGATAGCTTCCGGAAGCCAATACCGTCGAATTGCGGCCACACTAACCCTAATCCGAAATGGCAATACCGATTTCAGCACTACTCCCGTCATCGGGGCGGAGTACAGATATCAGTATTAAGAACCCTTTATATCGATATAAAGGGCTTCGTTGTGTGGATGGGTGCAGGGTTAATTCGGTTTAACGCTGCTAAATTCGGTATAAACTCGTAGTGTACACCAGGCCACAGACTGGGGAAGGGGATTAGTTTTTAATCATTCTATCTAGATTCTTATGTGGACTCCATCTCCAGAACAGCTGACTGCCTCCCTAAACTCCTGTGAGGTACGATCACCATTTTACATAAAGGGAACTGAGGCACAGAAATCATGGACTTGCCCAGAGCCACCCAGGGAATTTGGGGGATAGCCAGGAATTGAATTTAAGACTCCTGAGTCATAATCCAATGCCTTAATTACAAGACTAGTCATCTCTCTATTACATTTGGCACTGGTAGCAGGTCCGCCCTGAGCACTATACGAGACAGGGGTCCTGTGGAAAAAAATACTACATGATTACGTAATTAAGGCCTGTATCAGAAATTCAAGCGGGCCAAATTAAGGTTGCACAGGCAACCTTAATCTGGCATTTCCTAACTCCTCAGTGTTTGACCTTGCAACCTTAATAATGTTCTTTTAACATATTATGCAAGGGGTTCTCCACTTTTGCCACAGTAGGATCCTCTTTTTCAAACAAGGACCCCCAGCACTCCCTCACATTTAATGATATGGGAAGAACAGAGTAGTCATGATCCCCTGAGACCAGTTCATGAACCCTAAGTTAAGAACCTATTTTGCAACTAACCAGTCAGCGTGTCCATGCACAATTACCCTCAACCAGAGAGAACTGGAACGGTTCAACAGCATGTCAAAGGCCCAGTAGAATACACATAGATTCTATGTGACCAAAAGCATTAGGGACCTATGCAAGAGCCCTATGCATAGTCCCACCATGAAGATTCAAAAGGTCACAATATCCTGCATAGTGACAACCATGAAGTCCTGTGGGATCATGGGTGTGTAACATTAAAAGTTCCAGAGGTAAATATTGCCTCTGTAATAACAGAAACAGCAGATATTTTGTGCATGTCCACCATATCACATAGGAAACAGAGGTATACACACACACACACATCCTACATCAATTTGGATGATCTCCAACTTTGATGCTGTGCCTTGAAATTATAGTGCAGTGCCTGCATGTGCTCTCTCACTTTCCCTGAAGGCTTCAGCAGATTGTGTGTGGCCCTTATAACAGCATTCCACTTAGAAGCAATACAAAGGTGGTAGGAGGAAAGAGACTCAATAGTTTTGGTACCAGTGATCAGAATGCTGAGGCCATAGACCCGGATCACCAGCTGTCACCATTCACCACTGACTTGCTCAGATATGAGAAGCAATTCTGATTTTACAGTCATGAGCACAACTTCCATAAGCTTCATCACAATGAATTGCGCACACACGTCTGAGGCCAGAAATTGGCCCAATGCCCCCATAGAGACTATCTGTGCCAGCCACTCAGAACAATGGATGCCTCACTGATAAAAGTTACATTTTAAACAAAAAAAGCCTATCAGAAACTGGCTAGTTCCCATACATCTAGGAACCCTGTACTGTCACGATCAGCTGGTCAGTAATTAGCAACATGCTGCCTGCCATAAATTTATTCTCAAAATCTGTCAGAACATAGCATCAATGAAAACAGAGTGGGCAACATCTTATTCTGCACCAACATTCATCAGATGAAGTGAAGAAATGTACACAAGTCATTTCATAGAGTAGAAATAAAATCACCTTAATAGAATTCTGTCACAGGATCAATGTCTCCTGCTTTAAAAATGAACATCAAGGCTTTGCAATGTCTTTTATCTAGCAGCGGAGACATTATTCTCTAACAGAATTCAATTTCACTGACATTATCTCAAACATATTTTGGATTTCACAACACTAAACACAACTTTGGATTTCATCTGCACTAAAACCACACAGACCTGGTTACATACATGCCGCCCTGCACGGATCATACCAAGATACCCAATTTTAATTATAAAAAGTCTTAAAGGCAAAGTTAGCTTTAAAAATGAATAGTGGACAGCTGGCCTAGCAGTGTAGTGGCAGCATAATGTGCTCCAATATAGAATCATAGAAGATTAAAGTTGGAAGAGACCTCAGGAGCTCATGTAGTCCAACCCCCTGCCCAAAGCAGGACCAATCCCCAACTAAATCATCCCAGCCAAGGCTTTGTCAAGCCTGACCTTAAAAACCTCTAAGGATGGAGATTCCACCACCTCCCTAGGTAACGCATTCCAGTGCTTCACTACCCTCCTAGTAAAATAGTTTTTCCTGATATCCAACCTAGACTTCCCCCACTGCAATTTGAAACCATTGCTTCTTGTTCTGTCATCTGCCAGCACTGAGAGCAGCCTAGCTCCGTCCTCTTTGGAACCCTCCTTCAGGTAGTTGAAGGCTGCTATCAAATCCCCTTCACTCTACTCTTCTACTGATTAAATAAGCCCAGTTCCCTCAGCTTTTCCTTGTAAGTCATGTGCCCCAGAATATAAAATATAAAACACTTGGGGTTAAGTCTTTGGCCCCCTAATTCCCCAAGCTAACCATTTGCAAAATTATTTCATGGTATTTTCTTAACAACATGAAAGAAACAGAGAGAGAAAAAAAACAATGGTTCTGTATCCATAATGACATATGAAGAGATCTCAGTCTTTAACAATCAAAAGACTGATACACTGTATAATTTCTAATATTAAAAAAAAAATTAGTCCCATTCATGCTTGTCAGTCTCTGTTTCTTTTTAAATAAAAGGAATTTAGTGTTGGTTAAAGGCACTGGCTCGCCAGCTCAGAAGACTGAAGTCTTCTGTTTATGTACAGGGCAAAGAGTGCAAGCAGCAGCAAGAACAAGCTTCCTTTCGTTTTTCCCCTCCAACGTGTCATTGATGAACCTACTCTCAGGTGAGAGGGTAATTCAGCTTCCATGGTCCATTCAGAAGTGTCAAGTGTAAGGGATGCCACTACAGTTTGTGGGGATTATCCCATGCCATGTGACAGTGGTATAATCTTTTGTAATCCTAACCCACAGCATGTGACTGCGCCAAGAAATAAGGAGCAGCCTCTTACCTGCACTCCTGCATGTGACACCAAGTAGCGTCTGTAGTGGTGGATTCTGTGATGTGGACACATGTTCACTAGGAACTGATATGAGACCACCAACTTAATTCACACAGGCCAAAAGTCGGTCATTAGATGGTAACCGCTTTCAGTCACTACCAACCTGAGATGCACCTGAACATGCAAATTCGAGGTATATGACTCCAGAATCAATGACATCACAATCACGATTCATTATTTCCCCAGCAGAGTGGGAGGCAATATTTTATACAGACTAAGGTAATAGAGGTTTCTAAGTTGACAGGGTACCTGCCAAAAAATTGTATCACAGGGTACCTCCTGGACAGTTTGGATTCAGGCTAGGGGGACAGTGAAGCAAAACCAAGTAGTTCTATCCCAGAGAAGCTGTGAATGACAGAGTCTATTATAAATTTAGAGGGACACTCAGCGACCCTTGTAAATGTATTACTAAGCATTGAGATTTATATTAATATTTGCAGCTGACAAGGTCTCTCTTCTTATTTAATGACCCACTCGTGAGCAAGTTAAGTGAGTCCATAGGGGCTGTGAGGCAAAAAGATGAGTGGTTCTGTCTAGCTTCAACACAGACTGCAATAGCACGCTAATATGAAGAGCAAATCTCTGGAGCACAGATCATTATATTATCAAGTGCTCGCTGACAGTTAAAATAATTCAATTTAAAGGGAGGAAAAACACTTTGCAGTGCACAAAGAGCTAGATTTCTACACACAAATCTGGCAAAGCTCAGACTATCCACTTTGTGCATCTTGATTACTACAACCTCCTCCTCTCTGGCCTTGACACATGCCATCTTGTCACCCTTACATCTATTCCAAATGCTGCAGCAAATATTACCTAGATTGTTGCTTCCACCACATTACCCTCTTTCCATTCCTCTACTGCCTTCCACTTCCCCACAGCATAAAACACGAGTTATTCATCTTCATTCTACGGCCCTTGATGGTTTAGTCCCACCCTATCGATCCTCACGTCTATGTTATTAGGATAACAAACCCCAATATTGCCCTAATAACGATATCAGTCTTGATTGCTCAATGTTTTCCACCTTCACATTGCTGCCCGATGTAAAATTTCCACGGCCAGTCCATTGACCTCACCCAACTCTCTCCTTAAAACTCTCTGCTACTGAGGTGCCTACAAAAAAACAACAACAACAACAACAACAAAAAACAGTGCCTGGAGAGCTCATGTGCTGGGATCCCCACCAACCACACTGACTGTAACCATCTCACTGTTACCTTTTACTCCCCAGAGTTGTTTACTGAATCCACCTATTGTCTCTCATCTTACACTTGGACTGTAAATCCTTCAGGGAATAGACTAGAGGTAGGCAACCTATGGCATGCATGCCAAAGGTGGCACGTGACCTGATTTTCAGTGGCACTCACACTGCCTGGGTCCTGGCCACCGCTCTGGGGGACTCTGCATTTTAATTTAATTTTAAATGAAGCTTCTTAAACATTTTAAAAACCTTATTTACTTTACATACAACAATAGTTTAGTTATATATTATAGACTTATAGAAAGAGACCTTCTAAAAACATTAAAATGTATGACTGGCATGTGAAACCTTAAATCAGAGTGAATAAATGAAGACTCGGCACACTACTTCTGAAAGGTTGCCGACCCCTGGAATAGATGGTCTTCTTGCTATGTATTTGCATGCCATCTAGCACTACAGGCCTGAGGCTGTTAGGCGCTATTGCAGTACAAATAATAAATAAATAAAATAATAATAATAATAATAATAATAAAAAAAACAACTAGAGGCATAAGTTTAAAAGCCAAGTTGATGTCCCTTAGAAAAAGTGGCGTAGTGGCTAGTGATAAACGTAGGTTCTTATATGATCGCCATCCCCATAGTGTTTGAGCGCCTCACATATACTAATGAATGTACCCCCCTTACACCCATGTGAGGTAAGAAAGATTAAGCACCATTTTACATATAGAGAACTGAGGGTTTATGAGATTAAACAACTTGCCCAAGACCACATGGGAAGACTGTAGCAAAAGACAGGAACTGAATCCAGGCCTTAAAGACAAGACCATCCTTCCTCCCTATGGGAGCTATGGCTTGACTTCTGATCCCAGTCTTTTCATTGCTTGACAACATGCTCAGCTCCCTGGTGCCAATTAAAGAGCAGCACGAACAGGCTGTCTCTAAGGAACTTCTCCCTCCTGCTTATGTCTGTGACATGCGGTCAGAAGGAAGGTTTAGGTGGGGAGGAAACAGGAGAAATATGTGGGTGGGTTTGGGGTATCCTTTGCAATCCAGTAGCAATACAAACAACTGGGAAATGATACCTAAACTGTATTACAGAGGTTTCTAAACCAGCCCTCCCCAAGGGCAGGAGGTAAAGAAGGTAGTGTCCGAGAAAGTTTGGATCAGAAACCATTTTTTAAAATATCTAAGCCATATTTAAATACCTCCAACCCCTCTACTTCCAACAAAAGTGACAGTGGAACAACCCTTTATTGCCACTATAGACAGTGGCATCACCAAACAGAAGTCATTGAATGCCCAGCATGTTAAGCAATGTGACTGGCTGAATACACTTTGACGTTTTAGAACATGCAAGAATAATGTAATGAACACATCTTTATTTCCACAAAATCATGAATGTTCCTCTTCATCTCCCTAAAGCAGGGGTTCTAAAACTTCATTGCACCGCAACCCCCTGCTGACAACAAAAATTACTACACAACCCCATGAGCAGGGACTGAATACTGAGCCCACCTGAGCCCCACCACCCCAGGTCAGGAGGCCAAAGTCCGAGCCCCATCATCCCAGGTCGGGGGACTAAAGCCGAAGGTCAAGGGCTTCGGCTGCAGGCAGGGGGCCTGTAACCTGAGCCCCATAGCCCAGGGCTGAAGCTCTCAGACTTTGTCTTCGGCTCCAGGTGGTGGGGCTCGGGCTCCAGCAAGTCTAAGCCAGCCCTAGCGACCCCAGGGGGCCCGACCCACAGTTTGAGAACCGCTGCCCTAAATGAAGGATGGTCTTATTGTTAAGGCACTGGACTAGGAACCTTGAGATCCAAGTTTAATTCTCTACCCTGCCACAGACTCCGGGTGTGACTTCGGGCAAATTACTTAAGCTCTGTGCCTCAGTTCCTCATATGTAAAACAAAGATCGCAATACTTCCTTTCTGTCTTGTCTATGTGGATTGCTAAGGGTTATGGGTCTCTTACATTATGTCTGTATAGAGCCTAGCCAAATGGGCCCTTCTCAGTTGAACTGTTCAAGTGAAAAATAATAACTAAAGTTATGATAGAACAGTTGCTAATAGTTACAATGGAATGAGATTCCCCCCACCCATGCCCTCACATGCTGAATTATACCTGTAGGAGTGTTTGGCTAGTCCAGGAATCTGATCATCTGAACAACTTACAGTTACTTATAGTTCCAGTATGAGACCCTCACCACCACCCCCAGTAATGCACTGAGGGTTATTCAATGGCAGTGCTATAAAACTCTGAGGGGGAAAAAAGTGACACTTAATGAGAGTAGGTATAGAAAATATACAAGAGATTATTAAAGCCAACCATCTTGTAACTGTTTCTATTTAAGTGTGTCTACAGTAAGAAGCATTAGCAAGTATAATAATTGCATTTAGCTCACTGAATGCTATTTAGCAACTTCATATGCCTCTAATACAGTGGTTCTTAACCTGGGGTGCACACGCCCCCTGGGGGTGCGAGATGCCCTTTCTGGAAGTGTGAGACATGACAGATTTTTTTAGAAGGTAAATCATTGAAAACACAAATTAAGCACAGGCACGTAAGTACCACTACTTTGTTTCATCAAACCTATGTATTTATTAACATTATCCATTTTTAACGATTACTGTAATATACAAACAAAAAATATATCTAGGTTTAAAGAACTGATCTACTTCAATGATTTTTGATAAAGGGTGCGAGAACATATTTTGAGAACCAAAGGAGGTGCAGGCTGCAGTAAAGGTTAAGAACCACTGCACTAAGAAAACCTTTCTAAACAAGCTTCAAAGAACACAAACAACACAATTTACTATAGTTGGGTCCTTCACAGCACCAGAGTTAGAAATTAGTAATCATGAGGATTTATACAAAATGTTACAGTTCTACATGAACATACAAGTAACAGCTGCCCAATAAGTATGTATTTATGACATTGCAAAACACTGTCAATCATATACAACATTTATATGAATAAGAAAAGCAGCGCAGTTAAGCTAGCTATGATAAACAGGGTAATGGTTATGATTCCTCTTTCAGGGCATAAGCTTTTTACAAGCTGCAGTCAGAAAGGTGTACTCTCCATAAGATGTTGTTATATGATGTGGTGCATTAATGGGCTTTTACAACACCTACATTCCTCTGAAGCATCTGGCACGCATCACTGTCAGATCCTGGATCCCTGAGGAGGGGACCATTGGTCAGATCCAGCAGAACTTACATTTTCCTTTGGCAAATCTGATCTCCATGCAAAATGTTTCTTCTCTATTTCCCTGTCCGTTTTTTTCAGCCTGTCACAGGGTACACTCACCGGTAAGGGACCTCCTTGTTGCTGCATCTGAGTATTCGCTCCAGTCCAATGTCCCTTCCCTTGCCTCATGGTCTCTCTCTCGCTCTCTGGTACTCCTCCTTTGTCACTTAGCCCTCCAGACAGGTCACTGTACAGTTCTCCCCTTCCCAGGTTTCAAAGTTCCATTGGATGATTATCCCAGGCCATCTTTGGCTTCACTGTCAAGTCTATGCCACTTTCCCAGGGGCTGGTAGGGGGACGTGGGTCCACCCTTTACTCCAGGTTACAGTCCAAGGACTATATGTCCAACAATTATGGTCTGCTTATACCCCGCCCATGTTGCTGTTTCCCTAGACTCCTTCCTACTACTCTGCTCTTATCTTCTGACCTCCCTGAATTTCAGCTCCAACTCCCTTCTCCCAGAAAATGACTGCAGACTACCTCCCCTGCAGTACCTATCTGACACTAACTTACTGACTTTATGCCAGCTTTGCCTGCTCCTTCTCAGCTGCTCTCTCCATTGTCCATCAACCTTTCAATCCCTGGCCCTGCCCCAGGTGCAGGCTGTCAGGTTAATTAGCCTAATTTAACCTGCTCTACCCTGGGTGGGGCCAACACCCCATACAGAGAGCTCACCTTTTCATTGTGTTTATTTTCACAAGTAAGCAGAAGTCAGCACGCTACAGGAGTCTGAATTTTGTCTTTATAAAAATTATCTGCTTCACAACTGTCATATATTGCATAATTCAAGGACCAGCTTTGATCACTCATATGCTCAGATGAAAGTCACTCCCCCCTATGAATACCTCCTCCCTACCCTAGCACTCAGCCAACTTATCCTCCGTTCCAAAATCAAAATTGAGTCTAGTGTTCAAGCATTCTTTTTTTTAACTTAAATGCAACAGTCTTTGGCCTATGTCACCATCAGGTACACCTGCCAACGGCTTCTAAACTACTTATGCTTACTACTTAAATACAGCCGTTAAACATGTTTGAAAGCCCTGGGCAGGCAGGGCCTTAGCAAACGAGAGAACAGTTGAAAATGATTTTTTAATGTGAATTCAGTACAGGTAAAAGGTGCCAGATTCCTGCAGACTGATGTCTGCTATACATGGAGCAGGTACAGTACAGGCAGTGCAAGTGCAAGTTGTACTCCTGGGGGGATTCTGCACCACTGCGCATGTGCAGAATTCATGTACCCCACAGATTTCTTTGCTTCCCCGCAGAAAAATGACTTTCTGAAAGGGAAGTAAAAGGGAAGCTGCAAGAGCAGCCATGCACCACTCCCTAGCAGCACAGATACATCATTTCTGCACATCATTCCTGTACCCAGCTTGTCCTACACACAATTCTCTCAACTCCACACTTGTATCCCCCCACACAGAGCCCCTCCACACTTGGATCCTGCCTGGTTGAGCTGCCTGTCCCACACCTGGTGTGCCTGGCACAGAGAGACAGAGCCCCACAGTGTTTCTGGGGCAGGCCCAGACTTTGTGTTATGCCAGGTTCAGGTGCAGCCTCACCACTGAGTCAGTGTCCCAGGGGTAGGGAGGCTGCAGTGTGATCTCCCACCTTCGTGCAGCCAGTGACCAGTGCTCCCCACCACCATGCTGGAGCCTCTGCATTTATTTGACAAATAAAACTTGCAGAATTTTTAAAATATTGTGTGCAAAATTTTTAATTTTTGGTGCAGAATACCCTCAGGAGTAAAGTTGTCACTACACTGGCCTAATCAAGATGCCCTCATCTCTAATGTGAAATTCCAGAAGCAAGAGGCTAGTTCAGAATCCACAGCCCAGTCCCTCTCTTGGGGCCTTTCTTCTGAGACAGCCAACAATGGGGCCAGTTAATGCCAAACGTCATGCTGGATTTCCAAAGTCCAATGAGAAGGCACGCTGGTTTAATAATGTCCCCTGTGCAAGAGGATCTCCATGAGAGCTGTAAGTAAGTATGAAGTGAGTCATGAGCCCAGAAACCCAATGAACTGCAAGTAGCTCTAAAATAATTTTATTATTCAGGTATAGTAGCTATTTAAATTGTTAGCTCCTTGGGGCAGGGACTTTGCCTGAAAAGCACCAACATGCTTTTGGTGCTAGAGAAATAATATCCACAGCTTCTAAATATTAAAAAGAGGTGGTCCAGTGAGAGTGCAAAGTGTTGCCTTGTAAGAGATTTATTTTTAAGACACTGTCCTGTGGGTAGTGCTTGTGGGGCTGACGGTTGGGGGCTGTTCTGGTGTAAAGGAATCCTCTCTCATTCAGAGAAACAGACTGATTTCCAAAGGGAGCACTGCATCCATCAGCATAGTGGAGGTGGATGAGATACATGTTTGGGGGTAACTCTGTTTTGGTCTGTTCCTGAGTCACACACGTTGTGCCCAGAAACTACACTAATAGATGTCATACAAGAAAAGAAAAAAAAGAATGTAAGAGAGGCATGAAATTCACACTTAAAACAAAGACCACAACTGAACAAAACAACGAGGAGTCTTTGTGGCACCTTAGAGACTAACACATTTATTTGGGCATATGCTTTTGTGGGCTAAAACCCACTTCATCAGATGCATGGAGTGGAAAATAATTTTGGTAGGTATTCCCACTCCATGCATCTGATGAAGTGGGCTTTAGCCGATCCCTGCTCTATGTTTTGATATTTGAAACTGAGGTATAGCTATCTTGTCTTGTTAGTTGATAAACTCTTTGGGGCAAGGCCTATTTTAGCACAATGGGACTCTAATCTCAGCTGAAGTTCTAGACACTACCACAATACAAATAAATAGCAGCTAGCACTGGTTGGAGAAAAATTGGCTGAAACACATTCCACTGGCATATACAGTTCCGCTAATATAAAACATTCACCATAATTTTGTTTTGGGAAAAAGGATCTGACTACATTAAAACCTCCTGCTTTGACATTTTCAGAAAGAATTATTTCAATTTTTTGTCTTGAAATTACTTTGTTTCCATTTTAAAACATTTGAAGTTATAAAATACATTTGTAAAAAGTCAAAATCTAAATGAAATGTTTCAATTCCATCAAAACAAAACATTTGATAAATCTCCCTTTTTTCCTCCCAGAATTTTCCTTCACAGAAGATTTAAAAACTTTTGGGTTTCATTCCAACTCGGCATGAAGCCAACTTTCAAAATCCTTTATGAAACACATTTTCTGCCCTCTGCAGAATAGTCTTTTGCATCAGATAAAGTGAAGACAAATGACAGAGAGGTAAAGTATCACCAGTTTTCAAAGCTTCACTGAGGACGCATTTAAGAAATCCACCATCAAAGGGTGACTTTCCCTAATGATACCGCTGACTCGAAGACATTGCATACCAAAGAGGTACGTCTAGACTCAAAAGACTCCAAGAGCCTACAAACAGTTTCCCAGACAATGAAAGCTCAGAGGGGGAATGTCATATTTAACAAAATAAACAAGACTGGCAACTGTTAAAGGAGAACACTTCACATAGAAGAAGGAAGTTTTAAAAAAGAATACCCGGCAAATTAATCTGCTGCATTTAAAGTTAAAATACCTTTCCCAGTGTCCTGTGGCAGTCGGTCCATCTCAAAGATCAATCTTAGTACCAGATCTTGAGTAACTATAATTGTAGATAATAGTGCACCTTTAATAACAGCTACACTGCATGGACATGCATTGTTCAAACACATATAGGGACACCTGAAAATGCAGCACCTAAGCAGACAGAATCCAACTGAAGAGATGGGGAGTGATGGCAGGAGGTAGTGCAGGTTATCACAGGATATCACACCACATAGTAAGTCCATCAAGTAATGTGTGGTTAGGGGTATTAGCTTGGAACTTGGGAACTGACAGAGACTTCCTGTGTCACCTTGAAGAAGTCACAATATCTCTGTGCCCAGCTGCAAAATGGAAACAAGAGAACTTCCCTACCTCCCAGGGATGTTGTGAGACTAAAATACATTAAAGATTGTGACGTGCTCATATACTGGGGTAATCGGGGCCCTACCTGTATCTCAGATACACGGTAGAGAAAGATGCTGTGTGATGTCAGGATATCTCACAAGGTACTTTGAATATCACAAGATTTCAGACTCTAATCAAAGTGATGACAGGAGTTAATTTTCAAAGTCATTAATACAACTTTTTCAGCAATGCTTGTTTCTTCGAACCCTTCACATTAGGAATTATTGACTTTTCCATGCCCCAAACCCATAGATACTGAAAAATTCAATTTTTGTCAAAATATTAATTAATCCCTTCTCGACATCCCCTGTACCTGAAACATCTGGCAGATCTCTCTCTTAATCAACACAATCCCCAAAGGCTCAGTGTTTTAAACACAGTTACTTTAAATAACTCCAGTCATCAACACTAACTCATTTTTTGTGCTTTTGGATGGCTGAAAAGATAATTACTAGAGACAATCAATCAATTCCTAATTCCTGAGGGTGCCTGCTGAGATGTCTCGTATTTGCCATGGGCTTGATGAGAAAACACATTCGTTGGCTAGACTCTTTTGCAAATGTATGTTATTTTACAAGACAAGAAAAATTAAAGAGTGCAGGAAGGATGGTTCAGGAGATCAGTCATGATAGATGCAGTCATTCACCTCATGTCACTGAATTTGGCTCACACCGATACCAAATACAAAGAATTGTTCCATCCCAATTCCTGTTGGGTGGCCTATGTAAAATGATCTCCTAATGGATGAGCTTCCCACATCAGAATTTCACCTCAGAGATGATCCCTCTAAAGCAGGACTGAGGCATGCTGGAAGGATACTGTGGGACTCTGGTACTGCCACTGTTCATACTTTACCTGCTCTTGGACTAAACAGAAGACATCAGTCCTCAGACCTGTTAATCCCTTATTTTAATGAAGATTATTTTTTCCACGAAGGGAGGGTGTTGAGAAGCACTGGTGGAGTGGTGTCCCAGCCCAGGACTGCAGTAGCAGGGAGCGTTGAAGTTCAGAATTGGAGCTGGATTGTTAGAGCTACATGGGGACCTCGGACTCGAGATGCACTGGCAGAGCGATATGGATTAGTCAGCAGCCAGAAAGCAGAAGTGTTAACAGAAATGCATTGGGAGACTTGTAGAGAGGGAAGCCAGTTCTGCCATAGCTGGTGGTGTTCCAGAGCAGAATGGAAATCTTCTGCCAGAAGTGTGGGGTGAGGACTTGCACAGAATATTGACCCTGATTCTGCAAGTAACTATGGGGGGACACCCACATAGAACCACACTGATTACAAAGAGGCTCTGGGTACGGGGTCTAACCCAAGACACATGCAGGGTGGTAGTGGTTGTCTGAGCAACACATTATCCCACATTTTGAAAAAATAGTGTCAGATCATTGTAAGATGCAGTCAGCACCAAATTCAGAGGCAGGTCAGTGTCTTAATGTTTTAGGTCTACAGAAAACGTAACTGAGTCCCATCATGCACAACAAAATAAATGTTTCCTGACACGGATACCAAAATCGGCATTACTTCTGAAATATTTGCCTTGCACCATTTGTCACTTCAAGGAGGAAACAGCTCTCAATAAATAGAAAGGATGTTGACCTGTGGTTAAGAAAAATGTTGCTAAGGTGCATAGCCTGATTGCAACTGTCAAAAATTTACTGGCAATTACTACATCTGATGGATCATGGCCACACATTTCCTGATATCCAGACTGAACTCTTCAGGGGCATCAAATCTCCTAAAATTCAACTGCCTGGGAATATTACAGAAAGATACATAAAATAATAAAAATGTATAATACAGGTATTAGCACTGGTATCCTGACCAAATTAGAACATAAGAATGGCCACATTGGGTCAGACCAATGATCCATCTAGCCCAGTATCCTGTCTTCCTACAGTGGACAGTGTCAAATGCTCCAGAGGGAATGAATCGAACAGGGCAATTATCAAGAGATCCATCCCATTGTCCGGTCCCAGTTTCCGGCAGTCAGAGGCTTAGGGACACCCAGAACATGGGGTTGTGTCCCTGATCATCTTGGCTAATAGCCATTGATAGACCTATCCACCAGGAACTTACCTGATTTTTTAACCCAGTTATATTTTCAGCCTTCACAGCATCACATGGCAATGAGTTTTTCCAATTCTAATATACTTTTTTGAGATGGGGTGGGTGAATAGAACTGCACGCAGAATTCAAGGTGTGGGCATACCATGGATTTATATAGTGGCATTATGATATTCTCTGTCTTATTATCTAACCCTTTCCTAATGGTTCTGAACATAGCTGGCTTTTTTTGACAGCTGCTGCACACTGAGCGATGATTTCAGAGAACTATCCGCGATGACTAAAAGATCTCTTCCTTGAGTGGTAACAGCTAATTCAGACCCCATCATTTCATATGTATAGTTGGGATTATGTTTTCCAATATGCATTACTTTGCACTTATCAAAAAAGATTGCTGTAATTTTTTGTATCTTTTACTAATTGCTCTTCAAATTCTTTTTTCACCTGCCTAATTATACTTTTATACTTGACATGCCAGAGTTTATGCTCTTTTCTCTTTTCCTCAGTTGGATTTGACTTCCAATTTTTAAAGGATGCCTTTTTTCCTCTCACTCTAAGTCCTAAGTATTTTCAACAGTATTTTACAATATCAAGATTTTAATGACTATAGTTCTTCATTTGCTGCATTCCCTGATTAACTCATTGGTAGTCTCTAGTTTATTCATAACTGAATACCCAGAAGATAAACTAGGACTGAGTCAACACTATTTACAACTCCAATCTTAGGATATTTTGCACCAGCTTCCAATATCAATTCACTTAGACTTTAAAATGGTTTTTGTTTTTACTTCTAAAAAAACCTTTGTGATCTGGGTGACCAAGGTATATTGTAATGAATCATACGGTGTTCTCTCCTTCATGCTCACTATAGTCCCCTAAGGTAGGACTATTATTTGGATATTTACATAATTTAAAGCATTACTGATTACATTTTCAAAATCACATCAGTGACAAGCTCTTAAATCAATGGGACTTGGGCCCCTAAGCACTTAAGTCACTTTTGAAAATATAACAGGCTCCTAAGTCACTTTGCCATTTGTGTGCCTCATTAGTGAATTCTTCTGCTCTTGAATCTTCCCAGTCTGGAAATTCTCTCAATTTTTAAGACTCAATTAAGTAGCTCTCTTTCAACCTTGTGCTCAGCTGAAGTTTCCTGATTTTCTTATTTTATTGTGAAGTGCTGTGAGCCACACCCTTAGTATTAATTATTACTTGCATTACAATAACACAGGAAGGCCTCCGCTGAGATCAGGGCCCCATTGTGCTGGGCGCTGTACACACACACACCCTAGTGAGAAGCAGTCCCTGCCCTGAAGAGTTTACAATCTAAATAGAAAAGATGAAGCGTGGGAGAAAGGAATTATCATCCCCATTTACAGACGGGGAACTGAGGCATAGCAGGATTAAGGACCTTGACCAAGACCACACATGAAGTCCGTGGCAGGGGCAAAAACTTAACCCACACGTCTTGAGTTCCAGTCCAGTGTCTTAACTATAAGAATAGCCTTCCTCACAGCCGTATGTCTACACGATCTAAACGCATCATGCAGTATACAGTACTGGTCCTTGGCCTCAAGCCTTATGACACCATGAGAGTCATCATGATTTAAGCTCTTAGAAAGTACCACTGACTGGTACATCTTTATGGCTTAATTATAAGATGACTTGGAAGAAGGAAGCCATTCAGTTGGTTAATACAGATTCTGAGCTGTGTAAGCATGAAATATTAAAAAAGCCATTTTAAGAGCACAATAATATCCTCCAGGTTGCGCTGCTCCAGCATCATGTATTCATTTCCTAGGTGGTGGAAACACTTGGCTTTCCATCTTCCGCCTCATAGCTCCCTCAAGGCTTGCATATGAGACAAGCAGAGCAGCAACCCTTGTCATGTACCATTTACTTACGTAAGAAAATGCTCTTTGTCCAAATAGCAGCTACCTAGAGCTTCCTAATGTACAGACACTGCGTGGGAGGGTTTATTAAAATCCTTCCTGAAAGATATGCTATATAAAGAACATTAAGATTTAGTTAAAAGCAGAATCTTTAAAAGCCAATTAATGGCAATATCGTTTTTCATGTCCCTCCACCCCGTTTTGTTTTTTTTACCTTATTGTAGGATATTACATTCTTCCCCCTCCCTTTTAAGGAGCTGTTGTTTTTTGTTTGTTTATTAGTGGAAGCACCACCAAAACACTGGAGAAGCAGTACGCAATATGTAGTAAAGACTCACTGTAGAGCGCGAACAACAGAATGACATGACAGATACATGAGTGAAGAGGAATACATTTTTAATGCGAAGCAATCCATAAAACCAGCAAAGTACAATACCCATCTCAATTGATCTGAGATCAGTACAAATGAATTCTGGTAAGTACTAGGATTTGAGTACAGATGCCCTGCCTGCTGGTGTGAACTTCTATTCCTATTTTCCCCTGGTCCTCATCTTGAAGGCTTGCTGTAGCCGTACTTCTAGGGTTGAATGGAATAAGTCAATAGGGACCGAGCAGGGAAGTAAAGTGCAACCTTTCCCTACCCATGTGCCTCAGGCCTGTTCTGGAGGGATCACCCATAGAACTGAAACAGTCATTTTTACAGCTGATTCAAATTTTTCTAGTCCAAAGTAATTTAGATGAAAAATGGATTATCACTGAAAATGAAAATTTCACAGAAAAATATCATTTGACAAATTTTCTGATGTTTCAATGAACAACAAAATGTCTTTGGGTCAAAATGTTCAGGGTTTTGAAAACCAAAAACTAACTGAAAATGGTTTTCTCAAAACTCAAAATATTTCTCTTTTGGGGGTTTTGCTTTAGAATAGGGAATTGTCCATTAAAATACAAATAATTTTTAAAAATCCTAGAAAAAAAAATCAGCATTTTTCATCCAGCTCTTCTTTTCCCATGTCCATTCAATCTCTGACATGTCTACACTACCAACTTAAGTCAACTCAAGTCGACATACAGCCAACCACTATAATTGCCACGTTTTTTCATGTCCACACTAGCCTCCTTCTGTCAGTGGTACATGTCCTCACCAGGAGCACTTGCACCAACTTAAGAGGGGTTGTATGGGAGGCTGAGAGACTGGACTGTCAGCTCAGCGCCCCCACCCCACCCCCCACTGGGAGCCTGGCTACCGCCCAGCATGGACCTCCCCACTGGGAGCCCAGCTACCGCCCTGGATCTCAGCTTGAGGCTACCCAGCAGCCAGGTTCCAGCTGGTTAGCTCCATGGGGAGTGGGGAGCTGAGAGCCCAAGAGGCAGCCGGGATCACAGCTGGAGCTCCCCACCCACCCCAGGGTGGCAGCCCAAGTTGTGAGCCCAGCGAGAGGGTCACAGCATGGAGACTACCAGCCTTTCTTGTCAATGTCACCGCTCCAGCTTTGACCCCCTGCTACAGAAGGGAGCTTTGAAATTGACAAGAATGACAGCCAACACATGATGTAAGTAACGCAGTGTCTACACAGACACTCTGTCGCCCTAACTACACAGACATAAGCACTACGCTTCTTGTGGAGGTGGAGTTATGATGTTGGTGTAGTAGGACACTTACATCAGTGGGAGCAAGGCAGTAGTGTAGCCTTGTGTATGTTTAGAGGTGGGTTGGATGGGCTGGAGGATAGTATATGATTTGGGGCGAGTTGTGCGTATGTGACGTGGTTAGAGCACACATCTTAGTTGTCCTCTGCACACCTGCCTTTCCCCTTCTCCCAGGGGAGAAAGTGGCTGGGGGGAACACAGTGTGAATGGGGCAGGAAATGCCCTGCTGGACCCCCAGGGAAAAGCAGAAGGGGACAGGAACCTCCCATTACTTCCTCCCTCTAAGGGAAGGAGGAACTAGAGCTGCCTGGACCAAAGGCGGAGGCCTGCAGTCATCGTTAGATGGATGGGTAGGGTACCATCTCACTGAACCTCTCTCGTGGGGTGAGGCAGGATGGAAGGACGCAATGGCTGGCTCAGCGATGGCGTAACAGGCTGGCTATCGTGCCTGACCAATGGCAAGAGGGGAATGGATCAGCGCAGCTTAGTTTAAAAAGCAGGTGACTAACAAGACTTGTGCTTGTGCCTTTTTGTTTGTCTCCTTTTCTGGTCTCTGTAGACTAAAACTGGCCAAGCAGGGAGCTTCTCTGACTATAGGTCTCTACACCACCTAGCACAAAAGAGCAGGGCTCCTGCCTAGGGCTTCTAGGCATTAATCCAATACAAATAAAAATTCATTAGGCTGCTTTTTAGGTTTAATGTGGGGGGAGGTGGGGAGGGTATTTACATTTTTGTCAGACAACTGGAGGCTCCGGGCAAAGCTTATCTGTAAGAAACATTTACTTGTATAGCAAATAAATACTTGTGCTCAATTAAAAGAAATAAGAGACAGAAAACAGTGCTGGGAACAAGCTTCCCACCTCCTCCCGGTGGCCCTGTCCTGATCACGCCCTCCCTCCCTTCCCTGATCTTTCCTTCATCCCCTCCCAACAAAACCTCACCCAAAAATTAAAAATAAAACAAAAAATCATGGCCCTAACATGACATTTGAAAACCATCACTCTGCTCATGCACTCAGCTCCTTCCTCCTTCCCTTTGTCTGTCTTGTCTATTTGGACTAATCTCTTTGGGACAGGAACGGTCTCTTACTCAGTGTGTGTATAAGCACCTGCCACAATTCTGTTTGGCTCCTAGGCATGACTGTAACAAACATAATAAATTTTAATATCCAGCAACCCAGAAACTCAAAGACCAGAGCATGCAGAGGCTGCCACATCTTGGACTCAAGGCTGTTATAGCTCCTATTCCCCTCCTCTAGAAAGAGTTCATAGCAATATTTATAAATGAAATTTGTTATCCTGGGTCTGAATATGTCGCAGAAGCTAAAAAGAGATTTAGTCTTTTTTAAACAGTCAGCTTTAAAATGGGGATTGAGTGACAACTAGTGGAAGATTCTTATTACTGCATCTCCATGGATTTCCTCTCACAACACCATTTGTATCAAAATGCTAATTCAAATCAATAAACTATACACCATATAGTTATATAGTGGGATTGGGGAAGAAAGCCAGAAAAGCATCATATGCATCTCATATATACCTATTAATATTAACACTCTACTAAGCTGTTTATTACCTTACTGGTAATAGCACCCAGATAGCCCAGATATATAAACATACATAAAATAAGCAACCAAAAACTAAATGCAAGGCAAGCCTGATCTCTCATTGTGTGTTTCTACAGTGTCTAGTACAATGAGGCTCAGCTCACATTTGGGGCATAGAGATGCTTCCTTAGTAATAATGATCCAATAGTGACAAGTATCAAACGATTCAGGGGAAAGTGCAAGAAACTGAAATGGCGATTATGGAGTAACTGGCCCATAGGGAAAGTTTCTGGGGTTTTGGACTGTGCTATATGCCCATTTCCTGAGCACTAGATCTCACCCCCTTTAAGATCAGAATCTACTGAGATTAGTATACAGAGGGCTCAAATCCTTGTGCAACACAACTTCTGGATTTGTTATGCTTTCCCCAGAGGAGGAGGAGGAGGAGGAGGAGAAGAAAAAGTGTCCCCCAAGATACAATTGCTCCAAGAAACTTAAGCGATAGGTATCTATCGCTATTCACAGGGAGATGTTGCTTTAAGGCCTTTCAAATTAGAACGGACTCAAAAGGGTACTCAGGCATTTACAGAAGGTCGGCCAGCTCTCACGGTTTTATCAGGAGTCTTGTGACATGTTGTTTTCTTGGAGTCATGTGAATACAAGAGAATCTCAGCTTTCTTGTAAAACAAAGCACAATTACGCTCCTCCCACTCCTTGTTGTAGAAAAAGGTTTGGAAATTACCAGAAAAGTTCAAAAACCAGAAGGCAAAAAGAGTCCAAAATACATTTTTAAATTTCATTACTTGAAAACCTCATGATCTTACGGCCCTGACTTGTGATTTTTGAATGTGTCATGGGTAGGCAACACTCTTACAATGATACTAGTAAACTTTCAATTAATTTATTCAACACTTGCCCTTTCAGTTTTCAAGGCAGGCCAAGCAATATTACATACTAGCCAAAAAAAGGTGTTCATCTCCATCCAGAATATTTCATATTTTTAAACCATCTCTCCAGATTGGGAGCGTTAGCCTAAATCCAGCCTGCTATTAATGTGGCCCACATAGCATATTCAGATTCAGAAGAAGCTAAGCTTCCCTTTGAAAAAGTTTTTGTAGCCCTCATGGTTACATAGGAAGCCATCCAAATGTGACCCCAAGCACAGAATGATGCAGTATTGTCTGCCACAGTCTGCAAACAGAGAGCCTAGAGCAGTGGCTCTGGGAGGGATGAAACCCCCTCGCCCCCATTCATTCATATCATTGGGGTGTTTACTCCCAAGGCCAGGTGCCACTTTAAGTGAAACATTAACTGTTTCACTGCTGACCAATTTAACAGATGGAATGAGGAAAGGCAGAGACTGAAGCTCATAGGAGTACTTGGTTGTTGCAAAAGAGGGGGAAGAAGAAAAGGGGCGGGGGGAAGAGAGAGAGAAAGGACAGGGCTCAAAAATTGGGCATCCTAACCATGAGCCCTGAGTGATTATTAATGTAAAAATAAATATTTGAGGTCTTACATAAAGGCCATATTGACATGCAGTTTACCCTCGAGACTGACCTCAGTGGGAGCTCTAATGTGGAGAACAGTACACAGTCCTACATTTATACCCTGTTCACTAAAAATTGAATCCATCCCCCTGCACTACAGTATATTTTACTCTTCCCAGCTCACCCATTCATAGCTCTAAAGCACAGTTAGACTCCAGTATTTATTCGAGTAGCATGTGTCTAAAACGGAAAGCAAGTAGTTAAATAGTAACCCAGGTTGAAAAGTAGGTTTGTAAACAAGTTTTGATTTATTGATCAGGTTTAACTGAGAGGCTACTCTATTATCCCTCTCACTGCTAACGT
The DNA here is from genome assembly GCF_016161935.1 of Mauremys reevesii. Taxonomy (NCBI): domain Eukaryota; kingdom Metazoa; phylum Chordata; order Testudines; family Geoemydidae; genus Mauremys; species Mauremys reevesii. The sequence continues at coordinate 110,869,302 of NC_052626.1, forward strand.
GCTAACCCTTTTCATAAAAAAGTGTTGTTTCCCCAGGAAGGGAAAAGTTGTTGGGAGTTTAAACTGTACATGTGGCATGCACACACATATACATATCAAAAGTTTTCCACCACCACCCCCAAGAAATCTCTCCACCCTCCTACAGTGAAATTGATTGCGTGCAGGATCACTGAGAATGTTAAGCTAGTGGGACCTGATTCAAAGCCCACTGAATGGGAAGACTCGCATTGAATTATCAGACTTTGAGAAAGGCCATTAGCATATGTATGGTTAGCACACCTGGATAAACTGCTGGGCAGGAGCAGAAAGTCAACTCCGGGGCAGTGAAAAGGCTGTGGTCAGCCAAAGGAAACCAGTGAAAAGCCCAAAACAAGAGACCTACAGTTTAGACCCTGCCACGAGCATCCCACAGGGCATTACATACTGTTTTTTCTAAAGATTTAAAAAATAGAGCCAGTGTGAAGCCAGCACTTAGAAACACATGAACCAATATTATAGTGTGTTTATACAATATCTCCAGCTTTGCAAGCTTTATAAAATACATAAACAACTGAACCACACAAAAGCAAGAGGAGACAAAATAGGTCCACAAAATTATCAGCCAGGGAGAAAATACAAAATCACTTTTAAGGGGGCTTTGTTTGAAAATGCAGCGGGCTATGTTTTCTTTTGCTGAGGAAGAAATGTCGTCCATGAGATATGTGCTTTAGCTTTTACATAATTTTACATGTTATAGACTATAGCAATGATAAATTAACTGTGTTTATTTGGGGGTAACACGATAGAAGTCATGTGAGCTGGCATAGAGTGGCCAGTGGAGAAAGTCTGCAGTCATTATCTGCAATTTGTGCTGTAGTAGAGCCTAGGACAGGGGTCGGCAACCTTTCAGAAGTGCTGTGCCGAATCTTCATTTATTCACTCTAATTTAAGGTTTTGCGTGCCAATAATACATTTTAACGTTTTTAGAAGGTCTCTTCTTTCTATAAGTCTATAATATATAACTAAACTATTGTTGTATGTAAAGTAAATAAGGTTTTAAAATGTTTAAGAAGCTTCATTTAAAATTAAATTAAAATGCAGAGCCCCCTGGACTGGTGGCCAGGACCTGGGCAGTGTGCGTGCCGCCTTCGGCACCCGTGCCATAGGTTGCCTACCCCTGGCCTAGAGGGTCCAACCCCATTGTGCTAAGCAATTTACTTACAAATAGCAAAAAGCTAGCTCTGAGTGTAGACATAGTTTCAGCGTAAGACAACTGGATGCACGAAACAGATGCGGGGAGCACAAGGTAACAGAGAGACAGTCATGATCAGTGTGGCTAGCCCCAACCTCAGCTGAATTTTTCCATAGGCACCAACGCAGAGGATAGTTTTAAGGGGGGATCTGAAGGATGACAATGTGGTGGCTTTGGGGATTTTCTACAGGAGTGCCTCCCATGCTCACGCGACGTGGGGGAAAACGCAAAGGAGCTTGCTGGAAAATTTGACAAGTGAGCAATCAAGACTAGCAGCATCAGCAGAGCAGAGATAGGAGTTGACATCTCAATACCACGTAAGACAAGATTGGAAGGGTGAGAATAAGCTATGAAACGACTTAAAAGTGAAGACAAGTACTTTGTTTTTTATATGGTGGACAAAGGAGATCCAGTGGAGGGGAGACGATGATGTGGTCAAAGCAACACACCGGAAACAATCTTTGCAGCCATATCCCCAGTGCTGTTCATCATATTCATAAATGATCAGGAAAAAGGGGCAAACAGTGAGGTGGCAAATTTTACAACATTACTTAAGATAGTTAAATCCAAAGCAGACTGCAAAGAGTTACAAAAGGATCTCACAAAACTCGGTGCCTGGGCAACAGAATGACAGATGAAATTCAGTGTGGATAAATGCAAAGTAATGCACATTGGAAAACATAATCCCAACTATCAACACAAAATTATGTATGTCTACATTAGCTGTTACCACCCAAGAAAGAGATCTTAGAGTCATTGTGAATAGCTCTCTGAAAACATCCACTTAACGTACAGCGGCAGTCAAAAAAGCTAACAGAATGTGAGGAACCATTAGGAAAGGGATAGATAAGACAGAAAATATAATGCCACTAGATTAATCCTTGGTACACCCACACCTTGAATACTGAATGCAGTTGTGGTTGCCCCACCTCAAAAAAAGATATATTAAAATTGGAAAAGATACAGAGAAGGGCAACAAAAATGATTAGGGGGATGGAACAGCTTCCATATGAGGAGAGGTTTCAGAGTAGCAGCCGTGTTAGTCTGTATCCGCAAAAAAACCAGGAGTACTTGTGGCACCTTAAAGACTAACAAATTTATTTTAGCATGAGCTTTCGTGAGCTGCAGCTCACTTCTTCGGATGCATAGAATGGAACACACAGACAGGGGATATTTATACATACAGAGAACATGAAAAGGTGGAAGTATGTATAAATATCCCCTGTCTGTGTGTTCCATTCTATGCATCCGAAGAAGTGAGCTGCAGCTCACGAAAGCTCATGCTAAAATAAATTTGTTAGTCTTTAAGGTGCCACAAGTACTCCTGGTTTTTTTCATATGAGGAGAGACTCAAATGATTGGAATTTTTCATCTTGGAAAAGAGACTATTAAGAGGGGATATGATAGAGGTCTATAAAATCATGACTGATGTGGAGAAAGTGAAGAGGAAGTATTATTTACTCCTTCACATAACACAAGAACTAGGGGTCACCCAATTAAATTAATAGGCAGCAGGTTTAAAACAAACAAAAGGAAGTATTTCTTCACAACACTCAATCAATCTGTGGAACTTGTTGCCAGGGGATGTTCTGAAGGCCAAAAGTATAAGTGGATTCAATAAAGAATTAGATAAGTTCCTGGAGGATAGGTCCATCAATGGCTATTAGCCAAGATGGTCAGCGATGCAGCCTTATGTTCTGGATGTCCTATGCCTCAAACTGCCAGAAGCTGGGAGCGGACACAGGGCTCACTCAATGATTGCCTGTTCTGTTCATTCCCTCTGAAGCATTTGGCATTGGCCACGTTGGAAGATAGGATACTTGGCTAGATGGACCATTGGTCTGACCCGATATGGCTGTTCTTATTTTTATATTTTGTACATGGTAAAGATCATTTGTGCAGGAAACAGAGCTTCCTCAGGGCCTGTTCGAGAATTGCCTCTTGCTGTAGAACTGTACTGAAGCATCTGAGCCTTTTTTTAAAAATTACTTTTCTAGCCCCCAAGGTTACAAAGAACAACTTCAAAACCTTAAGGCATCCTGATTCCCTGCCCCAGCCTCATGGCATTGAACTGCACCCCAACTGCTCTAACCTAATTTGCACCAGCTGACTACAGTCCTCAAGAATCATGCTCTGGTCACTCCTCCTCCCTGCTCCTGGTCTGCTCCCGTGACAGAGGCTGCAAGGAGGGAGGCACATAGGAACTGGCTACCCTGGCTCTACCTGCTGGGCTCTCCCCCATGCCACAGGAATGCCTGGCAAGGGATTTGGCTCACGTGGCACAAAGACAGCAGAAAAGGGCAGAGAATCTGCCCCAACATCTGTGAGAGGTGTGAATGGCGCTATCTCAACAGCTGTTAACCCACAAACCAGAAGAGCAGAATTTAAATGGCAACACTCAACACTGCTGATCATTTTAGCAGAGACAGCCAGCTAACATGCTAATCCCACCATCCAAACTGCCTCCCCTGGTGCAAAAAGTGCCAGGGTCCCCTATCCAGCCTCCAAAATTTTCCACACTGCAGTTGTCAGTACACAGATTTGCTGACAGTTGATAACTGAAAATAGTTGGGACTGTAGGTAAAGTAAATGGAATTTAATATCAGCAGAAATAACACACCAGGCTACTGTATTGCATTGCCTGTTTCATATTTAACTCAATAAAAGTCTCCGTTTTTTTTAGTTCCCCTGCAGCTACAGCAGAACTTCCAGTCTGCCATAGTAATCAGGAGTCTTATCACAGAATATAGGCTCATATAGCCACCGACTACGCTAATGCTAAGTCTTACAGGATATATCTACACCGCAGCAGGGAGGTGTAATTCACAGCTGAGGTAGTCGCACACGCTCTACCTCTGATCAAGCAAGTGCACTGAAAATAGCATGGCTGCAGTATCATAGCCACCTGTAGGAACACCCATAGGGGGATACATCTCAAAGAACTCCAATTACTCCATGAAGTGAGTAACCTCTCCTTCAAGTAGTGTCCCTATAGGTGCTCCACTTCAGGTGACTTCCTAGCCGTACTGCCAGCTGGGGGAAGGGAGAGCAGGAGTTTGGAGCCAAATCCAAGCTTGAAGACAACACATCACTTCCAACAGCAGCATCTGAGACTGGACCATTGCACAATCTTGGAAAAGGTATGTATGGAAGATCAAGTGGCACCCCTGCTAATGTCCAGAATAGGAACATTCTTGAGTAATGCCACAGAAGTAGACAGTGATCTTGTGGAATGGGCCAACGCCCTAGGAGGAGGTTGTATATTTAAAGATTTAGAGTATAATATAATACCATCAGAAATCTAGCTTGGAGAGTCATGAATAGTCACCAACTGTCTGGGTGACCTGCCAAATTACTTAGTTCTTTCCAAAAGAAAGGTTAACACCCTCCTAAAATCCAAAGTGTGTTAAACAGCCCCCTCTCTGGACCAGTGAGGCCTGGGGGGAAAAACTGGAAGGTGGATAACCTGGTTGATGTTAAATTCAGATGACACTAGGGTAAAAATTTTGGATGTGAACATAATGAAACCCATCACACATACATCATTAAGAAAAAAGGCACAACCCAATATTGTTTTCATTGCAGGTCACCTTTAAGATTACAATCTATCTTGACACAGGGACAGTAGTTCACTTTCTAGTTAAGGTAATTCATCACTTAGTTACAATCTGAAGTGCATAGAGAATATATTCTTTGGAAATATTTATTTGCACATCTTTGCATAATTATTTCAAACATCTGATACTGGGAAGAATTTTAATTTTTCATCCTTCTCCGGGAATTGTCGTACACTACAGAAAATGACAGACTGTTCAAATTATTCACTTGACCACATGTTATTTTGAGTTATAATCTCTCCAAACAGACAACTTTTTAACACTTGTTTGTATAGAGCGCTTGAGCACTGGTGACAGAATACATAATTTTAACCTCAACTCCAACACCGCTATATTATTATAGTTATTTATTATTTGTTTTATGGTAGGGCTCAGCTGAGACCAGGGCCCCATTGTATTAGATGCTGTACATATACATAATGAGAAAAGGCCCCTCCCCAAAGAACGTGCATTCCAAATAGCCAAGATAGACAAAGGGTGGGAAAAATGAAGCATTCTTATCTCCATTTTACAAGTGGGGAATAGAGAGACTGAGTGACTTGCCCAAGGTCACACAGGGAGTCAGTGGCAGAGCCAGTAATAAAACCCAGGTCTCTTGAGTACTAGACTACTGTTTTAAACACAAGACCATCCCTCCTCTGAAAGCTTTCACCAAATTATGACTGTTTGGTCATGAATATCTTTGTCTCGAGCTGTTCCTAGTGAATAAGTTTCCACATCACTAAAACTACTGGGACACTTTTTGGGCAGTCTGAGGAGAGAGTCCAAGATTTTAACAGACCGTGGAGACTGAACAACCTTCTTCCTTCAGCTCAAGGCCGGGCTCACTGTCAGAGCAATGTGAAGAAAACTGCCTGTCGGTGTAAATCAGTATTGTCAACTCTCACTTTTATCGCAACTCTCATGGTATTTAATGTTTTACCTCAAGCTCCAGCTCCTGAAGATAAATCTGTTACAAAAGAATCTTTTTTTAAAGTAAGTTTCTAGCCTCATGGTTGTGGAGAAAAACGCATCCTAAAAGCTCAAAAACCAGCAGGCAAACAAGAACAGCAAATTATTGTTGTGACCTGCACAGGATGCGCCATGTTTGTCTTCCTTCCACAGGATAGAAGCGACTTTGTCTGTACAAAGTGCAAGCTGATCTCCATATTGGAAGAGAAGATTCAAGGTCTGGAGAAACGAATATCAACCCTGCGTTCCATAAAAGAAAATGAGGATTTCCTGGATAGACATCAGGATCAGCTTCAGCAGGCACAATGTTCTGAAGATTCAGAGCAGGCTACGCAGCGGGGACAGAAGGTCAGCGAGGATAATTGGCGGCATGTGACTTCCAGAAGAGGAAGGAGTACCAGAAATGTCCATGTACCAGAAACACAGATGCAGGTGAGCAACCGTTTTCGTGTTCTCTCCGCAGGTACTAGTGCAGAGAGTGGAGTGGATGATACATCTGAGGGAATAGAGCAGAAGGAGACTCCACGGATTGGAAGGCATGAGATGCACCGTCCTAGGGATGGGGGTTCCACGACCACCACTCCCAAGAGGAGGAGGGTGGTGGTGGTCGGGGACTCTCTCCTCAGGGGGACTGAGTCATCTATCTGCCGCCCTGACCGGGAAAACCGAGAGGTGTGCTGCTTGGGGCTACGATTCATGATGTGACGGAGAGACTGCCGAGACTCATCAAGCCCTCAGATCGCTACCCCTTCCTGCTTCTCCACGTGGGCACCAATGATACTGCCAAGAATGACCTTGAGCGTATCACTGCAGACTACGTGGCTCTGGGAAGAAGGATAAAGGAGTTTGAGGCACAAGTGGTGTTCTTGTCTATCCTCCCTGTGGCAGGAAAAGGTCAGGGTAGAGACCGTCGAATCGTGGAAATCAACGAATGGCTACGCAGATGGTGTCGGAGAGAAGGATTTGGATTCTTTGACCATGGGATGGTCTTCCAAGAAGAAGGATTGCTAGGCAGAGACGGGCTCTATCTCACAAAGAAAGGGAAGAGCATCTTTGCAAGCAGGCTGGCTAACCTAGTGAGGAGGGCTTTAAACTAGGTTCACCGGGGGAAGGAGACCAAAGCCCCGAGGTAAGTGGGGAAGTGGGATATCGGGAGAAAGCACAAGTAGGTGAGTGCAAGAGGGGAGGGCTCCAGCCCCATACTGGGACACCAGGACAATCAGTGAGTTATCTTACATGCCTATACACAAATGCAAGAAGCCTGGGGAACAAGCAGGGAGAACTAGAAGTCCTGGCACAGTCAAGGAATTATGATGTAATTGGAATAACAGAGACTTGGTGGGATAACTCACATGATTGGAGTACTGTCATGGATGGATATAAACTGTTCAGGAAGGACAGGCAGGGCAGAAAAGGTGGGGGAGTTGTGTTGTATGTAAGAGAGCAGTATGACTGCTCAGAGCTCCAGTATGAAACTGCAGAAAAACCTGAAAGTCTCTGGATTAAATTTAGAAGTATGAACAACAAGGGTAATGTCGTGGTGGGAGTCTGCTACAGACCACCAGACCAGGGGGATGAGGTGGACGAGGCTTTCTTCCAGCAACTAACAGAAGTTGCTAGATCAGAGGCCCTGGTTCTCATGGGTGACTTTAATCACCCCGATATCTGCTGGGAGAGCAATACAGCAGTGCACAGACAATCCAGGAAGTTTCTGGAAAGTGTAGGGGACAATTTCCTGGTGCAAGTGCTGGAGGAACCAACTAGGGGGAAAGCTCTTCTTGACCTGCTGCTCACAAACAGGGAAGAAATAGTAGAGGAAGCAATAGTGGATGGGAACCTGGGAGGCAGTGACCATGAGATGGTCGAGTTCAGGATCCTGACACAAGGAAGAAAGGAGAGCAGTAGAACAGAGATCCTGGACTTCAGAAAAGCAGACTTCGACTCCCTCAGGGAACTGATGGGCAAGGTCCCCTGGGAGAATAACATGACGGGGAAAGGAGTCGAGGAAAGCTGGCTGTATTTTAAAGAATCCTTATTGAGGTTGCAGGAACAAACCATCCCGATGTGTAGGAAGAAAAGTAAATATGGCAGGCGACCAGCTTGGCTTAACAGTGAAATCCTTGCTCGTCTTAAACACAAAAAAACAGCTTACAAGAAGTGGAAGATTGGACAAATAACCAGGGAGGAGTATAAAAGTATTGCTCAGGCATGCAGGAGTGAAATTAGGAAGGCCAAATCACACTTGGAGTTGCAGCTAGCCGGAGATGTTAGGAGTAACAATAAGGGTTTCTTCAGGTATGTTAGTAACAAGAAGAAAGTCAAGGAAAGTGTGGGCCCTTTGCTGAATGAGGGAGGGAACCTAGTGACAGAGGATGTGGAGAAAGCTAGTGTACTCAATGCTTTTTTTGTCTCTGTCTTCACAGACAAGGTCAGATCCCAGACAGCTGCACTCTGCAGCACGGTATGGGGAGGAGGTGACCAGCTCTCTGTGGAGAAAGAAGTAGTTCGGGACTATTTAGAAAAGCTGGATGAGCACAAGTCCATGGGGCCGGATGCACTGCATCCGAGGGTGCTAAAGGAGTTGGCCGATGAGGTTGCAGAGCCATTGGCCATTATCTTTGAAAAATCATGGCAATCGGGGGAGGTCCCGGATGACTGGAAAAAAGCTAATGTAGTGGCCATCTTTAAAAAAGGGAAGAAGGAAGATCCAGGGAACTACAGGCCAGTCAGTCTCACCTCAGTCCCTGGAAAAATCATGGAACAGGTCGTCAAGGAATCAATTCTGAACCACTTAAAAGAGGGGAAAGTGATCAGGAACAGTCAGCATGGATTCACCAAGGGCAAGTCATGCCTGACTAACCTAATTGCCTTCTATGATGAGATAACCGGCTCTGTGGATGAGGGGAAAGCAGTGGATGTGCTATTTCTGGACTTTAGCAAAGCTTTTGATACAGTCTCCCACAGTATTCTTGCCAGCAAGTTAAAGAAGTATGGGCTGGATGAATGAACGGTAAGGTGGATGGAAAACTGGCTAGATGGTCAGGCTCAACGGGTAGTGATCAATGGTTCCATGTCTAGTTGGCAGCCAGTATCAAGTGGAGTGCCCCAAGGGTCGGTGCTGGGGCCGGTTTTGTTCAATATCTTCATTAACGATCTGGAGGATGGTGTGGACTGCACCCTTAGCAAGTTTGCAGATGACACTAAACTGGGAGGAGTGGTTGATACGCTGGAGGGTAGGGATAGGATACAGAGGGACCTAGACAAATTAGAGGATTGGGCCAAAAGAAATCTGATGAGGTTCAACAAGGACAAGTGCAGAGTCCTGCACTTAGGACGGAAGAATCCCATGCGCTGCTACAGACTAGGGACCGAATGGCTGGGCAGCAGTTCTGCAGAAAAGGACCTAGGTGTTACGGTGGACGAAAAGCTGAATACGAGTCAACAGTGTGCCCTTGTTGCCAAGAAGGCTAATGGTATTTTGGGTTGCATAAGTAGGGGCATTTCCAGCAGATTGAGGGATGTGATCATTCCCCTCTATTCAGCACTGTTGAGGCCTCATTTGGAGTACTGTGTCCAGTTTTGGGCCCCACACTACAAGAAGCATGTGGATAAATTGGAGAGAGTCCAGCGGAGGGCAACAAAAATGATTAGGGGGCTGGAGCACACGACTTATGAGGAGAGGCTGAGGGAACTGAGATTGTTTAGCCTGCAGAAGAGAAGAATGAGGGGGGATTTGATAGCTGCTTTCAACTACCTGAAAGGGGGTTCCAAAGAGGATGGATCTAGACTGTTCTCAGTGGTATCAGATGACAGAACAAGGAGTAATGGTCTCGAGTTGCAGAGGGGGAGGTTTAGGTTGGACATTAGGAAAACCTTTTTCACTAGCAGGGTGGTGAAGCACTGGAACGGGTTACCTAGGGAGGTGGTGGAATCTCCTTCCTTAGAGGTTTTTAAGGTCAGGCTTGACAAAGCCCTGGCTGGGATGATTTAGTTGGGTTTGGTCCTGCTTTGAGCAGGGGGTTGGACTAGATGACCTCCTGAGGTCCCTTCCAACCCTGAGATTCTATGATTATTTGTAAACTATATCATGATTTTTGGAGGGGGCGGGGCCTGACTCGTGAGTTTTTAATGTTCGGGGTTGGCAACTCAACAAGCAGTGAAATGTCATACACACAAAACCAAAAAGCTATAAGCAGTGATGAGCTGCCAAAACTTTAACAACCGGTTCCCTATAAAAAGTTCTGATTTAAGGGGGGGGGAGCAGGGGAGGGGCCGGGGCAGGCGGAGACATACTTGTGGGGCTGGAGGCCCCTGTAGGGCCTGGGGCAAATTGCCCCACTTGCCCCCCCAGCAGCCCTAGAGCTTGCAGCCCCCTCCCCCCTTACCTTGCTGGCAGCTCAAAGCAACTCTGGAGCTCAGCTGAGCTGCCCAGCTGATGCCGGCGGCTGCAGCGGGGGAAGGGCCGGGGGAGCCTCAGCCTTCCCAGCTGGGAATCCTGGGAGCAACAGGATGGTCCGGCCCGCGGACCGGAGTTCTTTGCCCACCCTCTGGCCCTTTAACAACCGGTTCTCCATGGAGGTCTAATTTTAGCAACCGGTTCTTGGGAACCTGCTCCAACTCACCACTGGCTATAAGGGAGAAAAGGTTTGCTTCAAAAGCCATGAGAGAAACACACATGCTTCTCTAGCCAACTTGTGAACCAGAATACTCCAGCCAGAACCTTACCCACAATTTTCATTACCGCCAGTGTTTTATGTCATCATAAAAGATCACATCAAAACAAATAATTAAAAAGGCAATCACGGTGTTACTGCAACATTAAAATGGCAAATTTAAAGACACACAACAAGTCAGGGAACAAAAGTTCTCACAGTACTATCAACACATCTCTGTGGTGCATACTGTCTATGAGAAACACAGTATATACATTTAATAGCCAAAGCCTCCCAGGTTTTTACTTGAAATTCAGATCATCCTTAAAAAAAAAAAAGTTTTAACACCTTTAAAAAAAAATCTCTTACTCGCTCAGTCTCCAGGTTTAATTCTTGGGATTTCCCTTCCCTTCCAAGAAAGAGAATATTTTTAGCCTAAATAACCTGATAGTGTCCTTTTAAATAATACATATTTTAATGTTAATGTAGTGCCAGTGAAAGGTGCCACCTTGACCGCTCTGGAGACCAAACTCCTCTGTTAATCCCCAGGCTCCCTGCACAATGCCATCTGCTGTATCTTGAACTGATCTGGAAGAACAGATGGGTTCTGTCCCCCAGATCCATTAATTCCTTGGCCTCTTTGCTGAACTGGCCAGTGAGAGTGTCCAATGAGTTTGGTCAGTTATTACGTGGCACCTGACGACCAGACTGAGACCAGAGACACCATGAGAACTTTTATAAGTGGCTTATGGAGTCAGGCGCAAGGCAGGGTTACACATCAATGACTCGTTCACAAGGGAAGGTGCTGCCTTTTAGGAGTAAAAGATGGGATTTGACTGTCAGCTGCTTTGTGAAACTGCCCCTCTCCTGTCATTAGAAAAAAACATTGGCATGGTTTCAACTGGGGAATAGCTGAAGTCCAGCTTTCCTTCTCCAGTTCAGCAGGGATGAGAATTTTACCACTGCCTGACTAATGGATTTACAACCCTGGAAGCAGAGATCCTCTGTATTCACTGAACACACAAGCGGCTGTGAAAGCCTCCCCATGCCTCCTCACCAATGTACCCAACCTACAGCTGTGATGGGGATCTCTGACAGGTAGAAGAATATTTCAGTCTCCACGCCAGTTCAATTCCTGGCTGATCCAAGAATGCCAACGAGTGATGCTTCCCACTAGGAAATGGATTGAGACCAAACTCATTGCGCACCCAAAAACAGATGGCAGAAACTAAAATGCCACCAACTTGGTCTGGATTTTGACCAGCATCCTAAGAGGTTAATGCAGTGGGGTGAGATCCTCAGCTAGTATAATTCAGCATAGCTCCGTGGAAGTCAATGAAGCTACACTGATTAATGCCAGCTGAGGATCTGGCCCTGAGTCTTCATTATCTATCACCAAAACTATTCAGCGGAGCTCTCACCCCCCACAGTTCAGTGCTTTTCATTTTCCAGCTTAAGGGAAATGATTCTGTATTTGCTCTTTGCAGAAAATACTGAGCCTCAGGAAAGGGAATGAAATTTATTTATTTATTTTAATTTTTTTGGTTCCCTGTCAGATTTTTACTAGGCTTACAGGGTTGATGCAGGTCAGAGGGGATGAGATGCGTTCTTAGAGGCTAGTCCCCTGGCGGGAAGCACAGACTGAATATTACCAAGATGGTACGTGCCAGTCATTTGGATGCTAATTGACATCAGCAGGGCTCTGGTGACTGACGCAAACATCCTAGCTGTCACCACCTGGAGGCACTGCTGCAGGGAATAGCTCTGAGGAGCCCACAGGAAAGAAGTAGGTGTACGGAAGTGGAGGGGCAAGAAGACTTACAGCTATCTACAGCTGTCTATGTCGCATATTTAAACCAGAGGAAAAATACTTCTGCCTTCCTGCACCACGCTGCTAAAAGTTCTACTTTAAAAAAATCACTTTTAGTAATTTACATTTAAATGGAATTTGCTCATGAAGCAGATTCTTTTGCTGGTCATGTTTAGATTTATTCTTCCTCCCCCTTCTCAGGGCTTGGTGACATGTTGCTGCCAGTCTCCTCTTCCATTTCCTTTTCCCCCACCCTATTTCATTAAAACCTCTTCCAAAATTAACTTTTCCAGGTCCCCATCTCCTTGGACCACTGCACTGCTCTGTCTCAGAGGATCGATATGCCTGACAGCGTGCGAGGTTGCCTGAATCCTGATCAGTTGCAGCGAACCTTGTTTAAGCCTCTTGAGGTGAATGAAATGTGAGCCAGTCACAACCCAAGTACTAGGATGCTGCTCTTTCTGGTGAGAAATGCAGATTAGAATTGTCATTTTCTCTCTATCCCTGAACTCAATGTCCTATACTGAGGCTTGGAGCCAGTTGCTGTAATCAGAAGAGTGACAGATTTATATTACCTTTATTTTTAAGCATCTTGTCTTCATAGGCCCAGTATGTTACTGAACTGGCCGCTAGCTTTCAGAGAACTTGGTAAAAATTCTGACTTGGGTCACAAGTTTGATGACTTCATCATAGTATTCTAGACCTAGAGTACTTGCGCTGCCAGCATCCCCCAGCCTCATGTGCCTCTTATTTAAGAGCAAATTCAATCTAATTAGGATGCAAATAAGTAAAAACATCACAAAATGTAAACAACTAAGATTCAGCACCTCCTCTTGCACAGCCTCAGAGCCAGGAAGCAAGTGGTGTTGAAAGTGGCTCATAACTGAGGTGCGCTGATAGATTCAAAAAGTTTAGGGAACAAAACCTTTCCTATTCCCTAACTACGAAAGGAAAGGAGTTCCAACTCAGAGGTCACTGCCACTCTCCTCCCCCAAAATCCCCTTGTAAGCCCTTATTGAACCCCTTAACTTTATGGATCTAGTGAAATGCAGTCATCCTGGCAGCCTCTCAACTGGGCCCTGATTCCCACTAATCCCCACTAATTAAAAATCTCATTGGCTCTGGAGCATACACCACCACCAAGCAAGGGAAGTTTCATGCGTGCCAGGTCAGCTGCCTTCTCCCACTCCTGTCTGGAAAACAAACAGGAGACAGAATGAAGGCAGAGCTGTTTCAGGGAAGAGGATGTTTCGTTAGGGCAGGCTGAACATTTTCCAACAAAACTGCACTCCTATAGAAAAGTAGGTTTTTGACACAAAATGTTTTCAAAAAAGGGCTGCTTTTTGAGAAAAAAATCAATTTTGTTGAAAAACTGAACATTCAAAACCCAAAATATTTCAATTTAGAAATGCCACCATAGTGCCCCATGAGCGTTGTAGTTCAGATGCCTCATGCCACAAGTTCTCTACAGGCTGGGCTTCCCAGCTGGACTATGTCTTCTATGATACATAATGTCCAGGGACTCCCATAATGCACTGCCACCACTCTCCAACAGAGGAGACCACAGTGCATCACAGAAGACATAGCCCAACCAGAAAACCCAAGTTATAATGGAAAATGACAGCATGATGCACCCAAACTACAACTCCCATGAGGCACTGTGACAGAATTTCCAAATCAAACTACCTTGGGTTTTGGCTGAAATTTCTCAGTATTCAAATTCCACAAAAAGAAAAATCAATTTTTTCTGCAGAAAATGATTTTTTTCATTTTAATTCAAATTTTCCATGAGGGGTTGGGGCAGGGAGCCAATTTTTGACTAGCTCTAATTTTCATGTAGGTGTCACTATGTTTGCTGCTCTTACTGCTAGGAGCAGCAATAAAATAAAGACCTGATCCTCTGCTTCTGAAAGAAGAGAAGTAATGTATCTGCTGTTGCTGCTTATACTCTGCCCAGTGAAATTAGCAAAAAAAAAAAAAATTATTAGGTGACAGTCACATGCCGCTGTAAGACTTCATCTCCATTCCCCATGGGCTGGCCCACACGTACACAGGAAGGCTTGCAGGTAAAAAAAACCATTTGCCACCAATTGTCCTAGTCAATGGGAGCCATCAAGATTCTAAACCACCATTAATGGCTGTGACAGGGTCAGGCCAGATGGCTACAGGAGAGTGTTAGAAGGCAGATATATTAGTCCCAGATTAAGCAGATCCCTTTTCCCTGGGTAAGGTAACAGGGGCAGTTCCAGAACAAGCAGGAACTTGCTGGAGCCAACTAAGGCAGGCAGGCTAATTAGGACACCTGGAGCCAATTAAGAAGAAACTTCTAGAATCAATTAGGATAGGCTGGCTAATCAGGGCACCTGAGTTAAAAAGGACCTCACTTCAGTTTGTAGCGTGCATGCGAGGAGCTGGGAGCAAGAGGCACTAGGAGCTGAGAGTGAGAAGACATATTGCTGGAAGACTGAGGACTACAAGCATTATCAGACATCAGGAGAAAGGTCCTGTGGTGAGGATAAAGAAGGTGTTTGGAGGAGGCCATGCGGAAGTAGCCCAGGGAGTTGTAGCTGTTGCACAGCTGTATCAGGAGGTACTATAGACAGCTGCGATCCACAGGGCCTTGGGCTGGAACCCAGAGTAGAGGGCGGGGCCGGGTTCCCCCCAAACCTCCCAACTCCTGATCAGACACAGGAGGAACTGACCTGGACTGTGGCTTCTACCAGAGGGGAAGGTCTCTGGGCTGTTTCCTGACCCACATGGTGAATCTCTGAGGCGAGCAAATCCGCCAATAAGCACAGGACCCACCAAGGTAGAGAGGAACTTTGTCACATGGCCCACACTTTGCATAATTACAATAGGACCTCAGAGTTATACTTCATGTTTCTAGTTTCAGATACAGGAATGATGCATGCTTACAAATAGGAGGAATATATTCAGTAGATTGTAACCTTTGTTATGATACCTTACAAGAGACCTTTTGCATAAAGCATATTCTGATTACATCATATTCACACTCATAAGCATATTTCCATAAAACATATGGAATGCATATGTGTCACAACAAGGTTTGGTCCTGCCTGCATGAATGAAACAAAAATAATATAACTATGTTAAGCAAAGAGGACTCCAGCACTGGTGCTTTAATATGGTTATAACACATACAAGTACATAAACAACAATCACACCTTAAGGCCCCAATCAAGATCAGGACCCATTGCATTATTGTACTCCAGTGTACAAAAAAGAACTAGATAAGTTCATGGAGGATCGAGTCCATCAATGACTATTACCCAAGATGGTGAGGGATGAAACCCCATGCTCTGAGTGTCCCTAAACCTCTGACTGCCAGAAGCTGGGACTGGTCAACAAGGGATAGATCACTCATTAATATCCCTGTTCTGTTCATTCCCACTGAAGCACCTGGCATTGACCACTATAGGAAGATGGCATTGTTGGGCTAGATAGACCACTGTGGTCTAACCCAGTATGGCCATTCTTATGTTCTAATGTATGTTCTGTACAGACACATTGTGAAAGTCTCTGCCCCGAAGAGTTTACAGTCCAAATACAAGAGAGATGGGCAGGGAAGCAGGCACAGAGGCAGAATGACTTGCTTAAAGTCATACACCAAGCCAATGACAGAACCAGGTCTCCCAAGTCCCAGCCCACTGCCCTATCCGCTGGACCATACTGCCTCTAACATGCTTTAGTTCCATTCAAGCAAACCTGAATAGATGAAGCTGTGTTCAAACTTGGTCATCCCCAGATCACAGGAAGCCTGAGGCACAAACACAGTACATTGTATTTTGTAGACAAGACCTAAAATAAACCAGAACAAACTGAGAATCAGTGGTTTCCTTACTGTCGCTTCCTTTGTGCCCTCTGGGTTGACCTTCACTTTCCTATTTGTGTGTGTTCTGTCACTCAGCAAAATGTATACATCAGTTATGGATACAAAGCATAAAATGCAAAACTAGCCAAAATTACGGGGGGGTACAATGTACCAACATCATTTCAATAAAACAAAGAGAAATATTACCTACCAAGTTCCAAGAAGGTTAGTATTACAAAAGGAACAAAATATTGGCTTGACACAGGCAAAAGATCCTCCTGAATACAAATTTGTTCCATGCAGAAAAATAAAAGGAGCTACCCTTGCTATAAAAGAAATTAAGTAATATAAGGTAGAATTGGGGGGAGGGAACCACACAAATGGAAAAAAACAACAAGGGCTCTGAAATCTGTTATTAGTTCTCCCCCTTGCAAAGCAGAAGATTTATACTTTTTCCTTGGAAATGTAGTTTTTGTGAAATTGGACCTGAGTGTGTGGACTCTATTAGAATACCTCTTGTTCTGTCCCCAGAGGACTATAATACTGATTTATTGGACAGAGAAATGTGCCTTGCACTTCCATACAAGACATTCTTTGGATTTCTGAAGTTAATCTAGGACTCAGATGGATAAGTGATAGGCTGACACTGCTGGAAAGATACAGCAAAAAAAAAAAAAAAAGTTTGTATAGATAACAGAAGGTTTCTGAAGGCCAACATTGTTGTCTTGGTGGAGAAATTTCCACTCCCCAAATACAGAATGGAGAATAAGAGCAGGAAAAAAATAAAGGAGGAAAATTCAGTTCTTGGAAGTAGAACACCCAGAGACTAATCTGAACCAGTAACTCATAATTAGCTGAGATTAACAGTTAGAACTATAAGAGCACCTAGTCTCTAGTGATAATAGCATACAGTGTGGAGCTTAAAAGGTAGAACTAGATCTTGAAAAATTCACTCGCCTATTCATCCAGCATGAATGAAAACTTTCACTGGCGAGGGTGGAGCCTAGCACGATTTCTGCTAAATGTATACGTCCAGTTAAATTAAGAGTTAGCCTTTACAGCCGTAAAGAAAACCTTCCAAATAGGGGCCAAATGCAGATAGATGCCAGGCTGTCTTTTTGAGTCTGCAGCTTGGCAGCTCCAGTGCTTCTGCTGCTGGTCATAGCTTTGAAAAACTGCAACCAAGTGCTATTAAGATTCTCATCGATTTTGCTGCTCCAAAAATCAGAGCTTGTCAATTCACGTTGGCAGAACCATCTCCTGGCTCCCAGTGCGTGGACAGAACTCCTAGAACACAGCCTCACCCGAGGAGGAAGAAAAAGGACGCAAGTATCAATTTACTAATTCAACATAGTGTGTTAAGTTTAAAAAAAAAAACAGCACAAAATAAATCCGAATAATATACAACTTGACGGGTCAGATCCTTGGCTGAAGTAAGCACGTGCAACTGTTTGCAGTAATAACTGTGCCTACTTACGCCAGCAGTGAATCTGGCCTGATTAGACTGTAAGCTATTTGGAGCAGAGACTGTCTTTTTGTTCTGAATTGGTACAGCACCTAGCACAGTGGGGCCCTGATCCATGACATGGGCCCCCCCAAATGTTGCCAAAATATAAATAATAATGGAATACAATCAGGGCACCTCTGAATACGAGGACATTTGTTGGCCCTCACACAGGTTCAATATGCTGCTATTAGTGCTAACCTTTAAACTCCTTAGGAACCGGCCATCGGCCATTCTTTCACCTCACAGTGGATGTCACTTAAGAGCAGGATTTGAAAGGTAGTTCCTTAATGCTCTGAGACCACCCTCACAGGACCCTAGGAGCACCAATGCCATAGTAAGACTGGAAAACAGTTTCTACTGTAGAAACCCTGTTTCAAGCATTCGCCTTTTCAGCCATAACTTTCTATGCTTAGTGTCTGGTGCAAAATAAACGATGGGAGAGGGCAACAGAAACTCCCAACTTTCCTCATTGTAAAAAAATATAAATAAATAATTGTAAAATAAATAAATACTTTTAAAAAAAATCTAGTCAGGCTTTTCTGAGGGGCTACAACAAAGTTTGAAAGGGGTCAGTGCAATGAAAGCAACAGGAATGTCAGCTTGGCTATGCTACACACGAGGCGTTTCATACAGCAGAAAAACTAGACATTTAAAGCAGATGTTCATCCTTTACACACACGCACCTTTGATAATGAGTGAGGTGAAGGGAACTGTAATTACAGAGGTGGAGAATTATTCAAGATCAGGCAGGTTTGTGGTAGGTTAGTTTAATTGCTGCAGTTAGGACATATTTTAAATGATACCCAGGGTGCACAGAGCATATGGATGGGTGCCATTTTTATTAAAGCTAAATAAATAAGATTAAATGTAAAGATCTGTGCCTTTGTTAAAACAGATCTGATAAAAATCTTCCTCAGTCAAACTAACTTGGAGGGGTATTTTTTAATTAATCTGAATGAAATTATGAGCATGGAAGTTAAATTCCTGTAAAAGCAATTTGGCAAAAGCATTTAGCCCTGGATTAGAGCTTTAATAGAGGGAGAAGAAAAGAACAATTTGTTTTCTAGCTACGTGTTTTGAGTTGAAATCTTGAGGCAGCTCATCCACATTGTTTTTTCAACAGTTAAGGTGCATTACGCTAATAATTTTTAAAATGTCTCTCATTGTTCGTCTATTATTTGTATTGTGGCTGTGCCTAGCAGCCCCAGTCATGGACCAGGACCCCATTGTGCTAGGCTCTGTATAAACACAGGACAATAAGACAGTTTCTGCCTCAAAGAGCTTCCAATCTAAGGCTAAGACAAGAGACAACAAATGAGATACAAGAGGCAGGGGGAGCACAAGGAAACAATTAGAGAGTACTGGTTGGATAGGCAGCCATCTAGCACGAGTGCTGGTTGACAGGCCACCAGTGTTTTTATTTTTATTATTGGTATATGTCAGCAGCCAATCAGTACTAGCATACCCAGTGTTATTGGTCTTACAACAGAGCCTAGAGCAGGGGTTCTCAGGACACATTTTTTGGTGGCCTCAGGGTGCGGCCACCAACTCTTGCTGGTGGCCACTCTCACACTTTTCCCTAAAATACTTAATTAGCTTTAGGGAAAAAATAAATTTGCACAGACATGTCCAAATCATTGTAATTTTTATTTACTGCTAGCTAATAAGCCTGTTGTGAAAAGTGCTATTAACCAACATGCAAGTACTATATCACTTTTCCCAGCAGACTTACTCAGCCCCGGCAAGCCTGGGGACAAATTAAGCCCTGGATGGGAGGGGAGGGAGGAGGGCCGAGGGAGGCAGCAGGGGTCTGCAGCCTGAAGCCCCGTGGCCGGAGAACATAGCCCGAAGCTGCACAGCCAGGAGCTGGGGCTGGAGCCCAAAGCCCTGCAGCCAGAGCCTGCCCCCCTGCAACCTCAGGGCTGAAGTCCAAACCACTCCTGGGAAGGTGGGGAACTCACCGGCTGCCTGCTTCTCCAGCCTTGTGTCCCAGGTGTCTCGAGGGATGGGGGGGAAGGGAAGGGGGACCCCTGCTGGCAGCCCTAGCAACCAACACCAAGGTGGTGTATCCAGGAGCACTAGGGAGGGGAAGGGGCCACTACTTTGCTCTCCTCCCCCCCATAACAGTCCAGGAGGCTGTGGCCATAAGAAAAGCCCCTGGTGGCCGCATTTGAGAAACGCAGGCCTAGAGGTTCCAACCAGGACCAAGACCCCATTGTGCTAGGCCCTGTACATACACAAAGTAAGGGACTGTCTCTGAGATCTTATAATCTAAATAGACAAGAAGAGAGGTATCACTAGCCACGCTTTACAGACAGGCACCGAGAGATTAAATGACTTGCTCAAGGTCACACAGGAAGCTTGTGACAAAGCTAGGAATTGAACCCAGATCTCTGGCATCCCAGGCCACAGCCCAAATCACAAGTGCCTCTCCTCACTCCCTAGCACTGGTGAACCTGCACTGCTACTAGACCAACAGTGGGAGAATTCCTTAAAACCTTCTTTACGCACAAGGGCTTAGGGAATGTGGATGACTGACAGACTGACATCACTGGCAAGAAGTCAAGCATATCACACAAGGGGTTTTCCAAAGGATGAGGGATCCAGAGACCCTGTGGGGGCTAGAAGCTTACAAGCAGTTTAACTTCTTCACACAAACCAGAGGAACTCGGTGAGAGGAGGTCATTAATTATGAACTATACATACTACTCTTTGTATAATTACTGTTGGTACAGTGCGCCAGCATCTTCTCAGGGTGGAGGGAAAGATTTTCAGCTGGGATTATTAATTTTGGATGGCCGGCTTAATACACCATAAAGGGGCCTGATTTTCAGAGGGCAGAACTTTGTGAAAGCCAGGCCCCTTCAAGGTGTCTCAAGCCGGGCCCCTAAAATCACTAGTCACATTCAAAGATCTTGGCCACAGGCGTAGTAGTTGTTTTGTGTGCTCTGCTAACTCATGAGTACTAAATGGGGAGAAGACTGCTAGGTTAAAAAGCTTTCTGATATCAGAAAACAAGGGCATAACACAATCCAATGGCTCGAAGCTAAAATAGATAAATTCAGACAAGAAACAAAGGCACACATTTTTAACAGCAAGGGGCAATCAACCATTGGAACAACTTTCCTGGGGTTGAGGGAGATTCTCCATCACTTGGAATCTTTAAAGCAAGACAGGATATGTCTGTCTAAATAATGCACTCTAGCTCAGCCAGAAGTAGTGGGCTTGACTCAGGAATAGCTGGGTGAAGTTCTGTGGCCCATGTTATGCAAGAGGTCAATCTAAATGGTACCACCTGGCATTAAAAATCTATGAACTTGTTAGCTGACAACAGAACAGAAAGAATATTTGTGAGTACAGGGATTTTACTGAGTGCAGGGATGTTCTGTATTTATTAAGTTTGCTTAGAGATGAGATTTGCAGGGGGTGTTGCTCTAAGAAGCTACACACAGCATTTCAAAGGATGCAGCAGTAGTTTGAGGCTCCAGTGAAACAATAAAAACCTATCAAATCCATTTATCAAAGCTTCTGCAGTTCCCGTTTCCAGGCAGGAGAAATTTTAATAAGTATCAAGCAAAGAATCCGATCTGGAGTGAGTGGCAAGATTTGGCAAACAAAATGTCAGGAGAATTCTGCACAGGACCATCAGCACTGGGTGTTTAATTCTGGATTAATTCTAAAGGGTTCATTCTCCCTTCTACAAGCCCGTTCCAAAGCCCATTGGAATCAATGGGAGTCTCTCTATTGACTTCAGAGGGCTTTAGATTAAGCCCAATATGCACATGCAATTTCTAGTAATGATAACTAAAGCTGTGTGCACACACTGAGTGGGAAGGCTATGGGAGTCCTCCTTGTTCTCTCTGGGTCAGAGGGCAATTTCTTGACATGCTAGTTCTCTGAAAACCTAAAGTATATTTTAAAAGGTAGGAAATGTGGCCTGGCAGATAGTGCACCGGGCTGGGACTCAAAAGAATCAGAGTCCATTCCCCACTCTGCCACTATCCTGATGTGCGACCTTGGGCAAGTCACCTGACCTCTCTGTGCCTCAATTTCCCCTCCCACACTTTGTCCATTTAGGACAGAGACTGTCCCTTACTAGGTGTGTGTGGAGTGCTTAGCACAATGGGGACCTCAGCTATGACCTCTGTTCATTATTACACTACAAATAATAAACATCCTTCCTGCATCAGTCCTTTAACCTCCTGCATCCTACAATACGATGTGCCCTTGTGGAGCTGGGGTCCCCCCAGCAAGGCATGGTTAGCCCCTGCATCACACAAAGACAGAGCAAACACTCACCGGGATACATCCGGACATTCACGGAAAGAACTGAACAGGTGCTAATGGAGGCAGCAAGCAAACCAAAGCAAGCTGAGATCAGCCCTGCTCTGATCTCAGCAGCAAGCAGAGGTTTACTCTAACCATTTTAGCACCTCAGAAAGCCTCTCTGCACTCAAAGCTTCCCCTCCTTGGAAAGCCAATGAGGACACACAAGTTCTGCTGCACATGGGGCTGTCGTCTAAGATTTATGTGCTGATAATCTCCAAACTGGTTTACTGAACCCATTTCTATTCCGCCCTTCCTGCCTCATGGTCCCACTCACCTCCCAGAAGGGAAGTGTGTTTGGGTATTAAAAAGCTAAGAATAATTCAGATTTTTGCCTCTAACAAGGCAAAGCTTTGACTAAACCGTTTGAAAGAGTAATGTGATTAATCTGACCACTGAATCTCTACAGTGCTTCCCTGTTCAGTTTTTAAAAACATTTCAGAAACATTCAATAGGAAGAAAGATTCCCTGTGGGCAAGTTATTCTATAATCTCAGGGTTTCTTGCAGGGCTGGCTCCAGACCCCAGTGCGCCAAGTGCGTGCTTGGGGCGGCGTGCCGCGGGAGGGCGGCAGGCGGCTCCGGTGGACCTCCCACAGGCATGCCTGTGGAGGGTCCGCTGGTCCCGCGGCTCCGGTGGTCCACCGGAGCCGCCTGCCGCCCTCCTAGAGCCGCCCCTGGTTTCTTGCACCTTCCTGCTCTGAAGCAGCTGATAATGGCTCCTGTCAGAGACAAAAAACACTGGACTGGATGGACCATGAGTCTGAGCCAATCTGCCAGCTTCTACATTCCTATACATATGAACCTTTCAATCATTCCCCTTATTATGTTCCCCAAACCAACAACAAAGTTACTAAGACTAACCTGCAAAGGGGAACACATCATTCTTTGTGGTTCATTCCCTCTGCCTCCACTTCTTTGTTTGTGGAACAGACAAACCATGTTCTCTCCTGGAATGCCCCCAAAATGCACACAATCTCACCCATAGCACAGACGTAAGTCACGTTTCTCCCTGACAGCAACAGCTGCTGACACCGAGGGAGGGGCGATCAGTCATACAGGTCTCCCTGGGCTGGAATCCAAAGTGAGACTTTTTTTCTTTGCAACCTGGAGCCAAATACATTTCTTCAATCGGCCTGGTCCCCTGCATAATGCAGCTGACCTGTTCACTTGCCAAATCCCAGAGAACATACTTGAAATCTGAACCTCCCGGCCCAATCACCCAACCGCAGCGAAGAGTTGAGTAATGGCAGAAGAGTTGCTTGCACTATTCTATCCAGTACAGAACCAAATTAATTACATTTGACTTGGGTGCCTTTCCCTCCATTTGTTTGCTCGCTAGTTCCCCCCACTATGATACAACATAAATAAACTAATATGGAAAAACACAATTTCCAGTAAGTTCTTGGAATGTATTGGGGACAACTTCTTATTTCAGAAACTGGAGGAAGTAACCAGTGAGGGGGAGATGGCGGGGGGGGGGGAGAGGGGTGAGCTTGCTGCTGACCAACAGGGAGGAATTCGTTGCAAATCTGAAGGGGAAGGCAATTTGGACCATGAAATGATATATTTCATGAGTCTAAGGAAAGGAAGGGGTGAGACCAGCGGAATAAGGACAATGGACTTAAAAAAAAATTCAGACTTTAACAAATTCAGAACAGGTAGGTAAAGTCCCATAGGGGAAAATATCTAAGGGAAAAAGGAGTCAGTGAGTGCTGGCAGTTTTTTCAAGGTGACAATACTAAAAGCTCAACTGCCAACTCTCCCAATGCAACGAAAAGGTAGGAAGAATAGTAAGAGACCAGTATGGCTCCATTGGGATCTCTTTAAATTACCTGAAAATCAAAAAAGAATCATACGAAAAGTGGAAACATGGACAGATTGATAAGGAGGAGTACAAAAGAGCAGCACAAGAATATAGGGATAAAATCAGAAAGACTATGGAACAAACTGAGTTGCACCTACCAAAGGACTTAAAAGGCAATAAGAGAAGGTTTGTTAAATACATTTGGAGCAAGAGAAAGACAAAGGAAAGTGTAGGTCCTCTATTTAGCAGGGATAGAGAATGCTGTGCTAACGTTACCACTCCAGTGCTATATATCACTTCACTGCAGGCTGCTGGAGCGACTGAGCAATCAGGAAGGAAAGAGAAAATGCATCACTTTTCTCAGGGCTGAGAGAGAATTTTATATTGATCGCCCTGGCACAACTCTACTCACCCACCCACCTGGGGCAAGTGACTGTTTTGAAGAAGGTTATTCGGCAGTGAAGTGGTTGGGCACTGAATAGATTTTAATGCGGTCAGCAAGTTAGTGAATTTCTTCCTAATAATGTCTTGACAAGAGAGACGCATGCTGAAAGCCAACATAAAATACGCACACCTGCTGCAATACATAAGCATGACGGCACAAAACAAAGAAACCAAGAAAATCACACTAGGCCATCATTGTCCATTACTAGGCCCTGGCCAAGTAATACAGATCTAGGGTATCGGAGTTCTCATTGCCCCAGATCTGGGCAGGCACCCTCACGGAGGCCAGCCCGAGGCATGCCCATATGAAGGCTTCTTCTAATTATGATCCAAAAGCAGCTTTGGAAACCAGCACTGACGCACAGCAATTGTACAGAAATAGATGCTTGTGAAGAAATGCACTCAACCTACCTATGGTATTTATATGGCACCCATTGTCATAGCATTCAAGTGCCTTAAAATCTTTAATACACACCTGTGAGAGTAATGACAGGCTATTACACCATTTTTCAAATGGAGTACTCTCTCTCACACACACACGTATGGCATCTGCACTGCAATGTTGTATCACTGTAGCTGCAGGTCCATAAGCCATTTCAAGGCCTCCTCTGTGACACTGGAGATCATCCAATCACCTTTGAATCCATATGTGATAAATGAGCGGGGGAAGCTCCTTTTTATGGACACCCAGCCAGCCAGTTAGCTATAAACCCCCTGTTAGGAGCTGTTCTCTACTTTTTTTTTTTAACCTGTAAAGGGTTAACAAGCCCACAGGTAAAAGGAAAGGAGTGGGCACCTGACCAAAAGAGACCATGGGAAGGCTAGAACTTTTTTAAATGGGGAAAAAACTTCCCCTTTCTCTCCATTGTTGTTTCTCCAGGAAAGAGGGGAACAGGGAGCAGTTATGCTATGAGAAGCTTTAAGCCAGGTATTATCATAAATCATCAGATCATACCTAGAACTATTTATTTGGAACTCCCAAATGTGTAAGTAGATCAGGAATGTTTAGCTAGACATGATTAGGTTTATTTCTGTTTATTTCTTATACTAATGGACTCCTCTGTGCTAACCCCCGATGATTTTGCTTGCTTGTAACCTTTAAGCTGAACCCCCAAGAAAGCTAGTTTGGGTGCTTAATTTTTGAAATTGCTCTTTTAAAATCTAGCAAAAGTCTAAGTTCCAGATGTATTTTCTTTCTTATGTTTTTAATAAAATGTACCCTTTTTTTAAGAACAGGATTGGATTTTTGGTGTCCTAAGAAGTTTGTGAACATGTTGTTTAATTAGCTGTTGGCAACAGCTAATTGCCTTTGTTTTCTTTCTCTGCTCTTCCCGGGGGGAGGAGTTAAAGGGCTGAGGGTACCCCACAGGAAGGAATTCCCAAGTGCCCCTTCCTGGGTTCCAAAAGGGGTTTTGCATTTGGGTGGTGGCAGTATTTACCAAGTCAAAGTCAGAGAAAAGCTCTAACCTTGGGAGTTTAATACAAGCCTGGAGTGGCCAGTATTAATTTTTTAAATCCTTGCAGGCCTCCATCTTCTGCACTCAAAGTGCCAGAGTGGGGAATCAGCCTTGACACCATATTTGGGACACTGTGTTATGTGTTCAATGGTTTGGATGTTCTCACCTCAGTCGCACGAAGGGGAGTCTTCGATTTTCCACTTGTGCATCAAATAGATGCATCTTCCATGGTTTGTTTGGATGCAGTTCAACGTGGTCCAAAGTCTACATGGCAGGTTGAAACCAGGAGGATGGCTTGTTGGGTCAGTAATAATGTGCTTGTTTGGAGCAGTAGACGAGGTCTGACACTTTGCCATTCCCATGCCAGATACAGACACACGAGTTGGTCACGTGTGGTCCATAGTGGTTTTCGCAATTCCAGGAGTTGCTGGGATATGTTATCCATAACCTATCAGATGGGAAGTTCTGGGTAGTCTTCACAATCTTTAAGTTCTTGTGTTGTGCCTATATGCCAGCGGATATATGGAGGTTCAATGTTTGCTAACGCAGAAAGCCACGGCAGAGGTGATGCTTTTAGCATATGGGGTACTGAGGCACACTAAGGCTACATGCCTATCAAGGTCACATAGGAAGTATGTGGACACAGCAGGGAATTGAAAATGGGTCTTCTGAGTGCTGGCTAGGACTCTAACCACTGCATGCATGCAGCCCAGTTTGTACTTGTGTGGAGAATTTAGAAGACTTTGCAGTCCTGGTAGAGAGTAGAGGAAGTCATCCATGGAAGAATGACCAGTGCACTACATTAGCGAAAAGACCAAATGAAGTGGGACAGCTGAGACAGCAATGCCTGCTGTCTACTTTAGCACTGCACAAGCGCAGATTGCTGCACGAGTGAGCCTTGCTCAGAGCAAGTGCAATCCCAATGAAGTGAATACCTCTGCATGGTGGCTATCTATTGTGGGTACTGGGGCAGTCGGGCTTGGGCCCACCGAGAACTATAGGCCCACACCCTCAACAAAGGGGGAGGAACCATTAAACCAAGGCCACAAAAGAATTTGTGGGGCAATAAATGAGAAAAACAGAAATGGAATGAGCTCAAAGGTTAACAATCAGGGAACCTGAAGGGGACACAGAATAGAGAACCCCGTACAGCACCCACTGCTCCCAAAAGCATCTAAGGAGTATGTGAAAACTGCCCAGAGGAACTCTCCCCAGGTGGGAAGTGACTTTGGATGGTGTGTTACAGGCCTACTAGGGGGGTACAAAGGTGAAATGCTGTAATGTAGACAAGGCTTTGATGTTCACCTCCCACAAAGCCACACTTTGTCCCAAGTTAGTTTTGACAGATGCACATGGAGATGCCTTTGGTGACAACAGCAGGGTCTCCCAATCCCTAAACAATCCTGGTACATCTAAGGGCCAAAAGGAGGAAGGCATTCTGAATACAGTCTCAGAAGAGAGATTTAAGATCAAAGATGAATATGTGAGATTGATGTTGCAGTCCACATGAGAAATCATACAGGTCAATGTCAAAAAAACAGCCATAAGATTTTAGTTTGCAGGGAGTGAAAACCATCGGCTGGTTTACAGTGCTAATCCCTGACATTTCAGGCTATTTGTAAATAAAAACACTCAGAATCTAATCTGAATGCTCTTTGAAATAGTGCTGTGCAGCTAAATGTTATGGGCCAGATCCTCAGATTGTGTAAACTGAAGCCTGTGACGTGACACGGATTAAAATGAGCCGAGGAACTGGCCACATAAAAGTCAGGAAGCCTCTGCCCCAGGTGATGTGGTCTATCAGTTAACAGAGGATCGGTCTCACTCATACCCTTGGCCTCTCCTCTTGGGGCGCACCTGGCCTAAGCTCATAATCTACACTGAAGTCTGCTTATAAAGTGAATTCTCTACAGGCAAAGGCTACAGTCTGTGAAAGTAATGGGGAGAAACAAAAGGAAACATCCATGACAAGATGCCGTTGTCTCCTGAAAAGGCAGAGTGAACTCTCAGATTCTGTACACAGCAGAGGATCTCAGAAGCGTGTTTCATCAGTCGCATAGACTGAGCCTCCTTTTTAAACTTTCTGTGAATAAAGCAATTACTTACGTTCAATACGAAATCAAAGGAAATGCAATGCACAGCTAGCTAGCTCCAAGTGCTGCACACTGTACAGACCCCTACATTCCAACATTCCTATTTTTCATGTGATATCTACATTCCAGCTTGCAAAAGAAAAGGAACCAGCAGTGTCCAAAGAGCTCAGAAATCCCAGTAATGCTGACGGGGAAGAACAGCACTGATACAATGTGCAGCCATAGCCTCGATCAGTATTCCTATAACTTCAAATATGCAGCTTAGCATTCTGCATGTGGCATTTGGACCCAGCCTTCAAGCTGGGTAGCTGTGTTTTCTTTGACTTTGAGCCGCTGTTTTAATTATTTTTAATTAAAGTAATCACTTTTGCTCAATGCTGCCTTTGTGGCAGGTACAGCACCATCATCTACCACGTAATCTGCAAGCTCGCTCGCTCGCTCTTTGCAGGATATGATAGCAGCTTGCAAGGGTTATCTTCTGTTATTTCCCAATTCATATATTATTTATGTACTCGCAATACCAACGAAGGCTAGCATGACATACTGCATCCGTGCTCTTATGTCAAATCCTTTTAACTGAAGTTTCTTGGCTTTTTAACAGTGCTACTTGTTCATTCTCCCATTCTCGTCCGTTGTATTATATTTACTTACATAAGGGAAGCTGAACAGCAGTCTGAACACAGATTGTTCACTTCTCTTGGCCCTGACTCAACAAGGACAATGCAGGCTCAGCACCCAAATCCCACTGAAATTCAGATTAGATTAAAATTCCCTCAGCACCATTAAAAATTCCATCTCATGTCTGTGGGGCTCTCGGGTCCTCCTTAAAACAAATGCTTAGGGCTTGGCTACACTTGAAAGTTGCAGCGCTGGGAGTTACAGCGCTGGTCGTGCAGCTGTGTAGGGACAGCGCTGGTGTGTGGCCACACTGACAGCTACCAGCGCTGCAGTGTGGCCACATTTGCAGCATTTGCAGCGCTGTTGGGAGCAGTGCATTATGGGCAGCTATCCCAGCATTCAAGTGGCAGCAACGTGCTTTTCAAAAGAGGGGGGTGGGGTGGGGTGTAGTGTGACAGGGAGCGGGGGAGAGAGAGAGAGTGGATTTTTGGAGCCAACACTGTGTGTTAGCTTCCTGACTTGCAAAATCAGAAAATGTTCCCAACCCCTTAATCTTAACTGCAAACAGCCTGCATCCAACGGACTCCCGTTCTCCCCTCTGCCCCCGCTGTTCCTCGTCAAGCAAACACTCAACCCCTGTGAATGAGACAGGCAGGGGGTTTTCTCATTTAATTGTTCACAGTCAGGTACAGATTGATCACAGCAAACAGGAGCTGTGTTTGTTTTTTAGATAAGCAGCTCCCTGTGGTCCGGAGCGCCGCGGAGCTCCGAGTTCACAACAAAACAAAGAGAGGCTGCATAACAAAACAAAGAGTAATTTACTTAAAAGCATTCTGGGATATCTCCTAATACCCTGGAGGCCAATAACAGCGCTGGTATGTGGCCACACTTGACGAGCAGCGCTGGATCACCAGCGCTGCACTCGTTATACCCCAAGCAGACCAGGTGTACAGCCAGCGCTGCAGCCAGGGAGTTGCAGCGCTGGATGTGCCTTGCAGGTGTGGACAGTTACTAATTGCAGCGCTGGAAAGCCTCCACCAGCGCTGCAACTTTCAAGTGTAGCCAAGCCCTTATACACAAGACTCATTCCAGGGCTCCAGCACCACCACTCTCCCCATACGTGCCCAACATATACACACACACCATAGATACATTAAGCTCTCCAGATTGGAATGACAGATCAGACGCAGGCATCTCATTTCACAGAAAAGAGGAGCACTGTTGCAAATACTTATTTCACCCTACTTTAAAAAGGTATTCAAGCTCCACGGTCAGGTGAACATGTTCTGTTGAATTATTGATGAAGGAAAGCAGAAGATTCACAGCAAAGTCAATGGAAAGTTTGTACTGAGACTGGAAGGGGGAAATGTTTTCTTCAGAGTATTTTTAGCTCGGATTTTCAAAAGGGCCTGAAGGAGTGAATTAGGCACCCAACTTGCACTGAACCACCTAACACCCTTAGGCGCCTTTGACTATCCCAGCCATCAGTTTCAAAAGCATTAATAGAACCACACAAATTACAGATGCAAAAGGCCTATCAAAGCATCTAACCTGCCCAACTGCTACTGCTGGACTGTTACCCTATATTATATTCCAGAGTGCTTGGTCCAGTCCATTTTCAAAGCATCTAAAGGAATCATCTCTCACTACAGGGTTCTGATCCCCACTCTCCCCACCAATGTTTCCTTCTCTTTCATGATTCAAATGAAATGCATCTCAATGCAAAGGATAAATGGCATGACTCAAGATGAAAGATATATCTGATGCTGGATTTTGCTAGCAAGAGAAGGATCAAATATGCACACATTGAACTGGCCTCAAGTTAAAGTGTGGTTATGGTCAGAAGACAATGTCGCTTGAACATTCCAGGTATCATGCTGAGCTTCCAGTGCGCACATTCAGGAAAAAAAAGAAATATAGCCATTGGGTTTGGGACTGGCAAATTGAACAATTTCTCATGTAGAAAATCAACTAATGGAGCATAAATGTGGAATAACCAAGAGGTGGTTTTTACAAAGACACTTTCTGGGTCACGCAGCCTCACCAAAAAGATTGTAAGTGCAGAAACTTACCGTGGCTGGCAGTTTTGCTGATGACACACAAGATGGACCAGGATGCAGCTTTGATCTCCCACAGCAATAATGGCCACTGTAAAAACAACCAACCAACACATCTATCAGTAAACTAAACAGATAATGACTCAGAAGACACTTCAGGAATGCAGGAAGTGCAAGAGAGAGGTGATTTCTTTTCAATCCAGTCACTTTTAGAACCCTATCACCAGTGCTTAATCTGTAATGAAAGACATACTGCGATTCGAACAGTTTCTTTACTTTTATGACTGATGCCACAAGCCCTGAGCTGTTGGGGCTATGTACTGCCAAACCTAGTGGTGCCAGGGCTCAGCCCTGGCACAAATTAAGTACTGCCTAGAACCCTACCCCATAGCCCCCAACCCCTTATCTTTGCTCCTATCCACATACTTAAAACCTCAATAAAAGCTTGGTATCAAAATAAATTACTGAGAGCAAAATTACTGAGAGGTAAAAGTCACCCTAGAGTGACCAGATGGAGGGGAGGACCTCCCTGGCTGCTTTCCCGCTCATTATCAGACAAGGAAAGACCTTCTTGTCTACACAAATTTATACATAAAATAAGAAAACTGCTGTGGAAATGTGATGTTGGGACAAGTGGGGGAGCGGCAGCAACTCCAGACAGATCTCACACCCCAGAATTATAGAAGTAGTAACTGCCATCCTTCCAAGATGCAAGCTGCTATCGGTCCCAGTGAATGATATGTAGGAAACCCAACAAGAGAAACCCAATTGTGCAAATATGCTCCATGAAGAGAATGATCATGGCCAGAAACAGTAATAATTTGAAGTTTTTCTAAGACCTCTCATCTGAGTTGCTCAAAGGGTTTTATAAACCTCAGTGGATTAAGCCTGTGAAGTGGAGAAAAGGTTCTACTGTAATCAGTTCATCCCTTAGCAAAGTACAGACATCCTCTGTATGGAACATGACAGCTACTGTACAGAAACCCTGCACCACAGTTTAAGGAAGGAAGGCTGTCTCTACCCTGGCAAAAATCAGATACATAACTCACCAACAGTTCTGCAGTTTTGTCTATGGTAGCAACAACGGAAGCTGTAGTGTAGACAGGACTCACTAACAGTACCCAAGCTCTGCTTCCTACACTACAGCTTCCATCATTGCTACCACAGGTGGTGAATACTGTGTTGCCAGCACAGATGTGGCCCTAGCAAAGAAGAAGTGTGCTCTATCCATATAGAAATGCAAAGGGGTTTTAGTTAAGCACAATCCAATCATCCTAGCAGTAATTTTGCCAGACCATCAGAGTTAACATGACAACTCCTCGGAAAGTACCACAGCATCTTCACTCACCACCAGCAGTCACAATCTTGGTTTAACATCTCATTTGAAAGATGGTTGGCTTGCAAACCACTGTCACAGTTCAGGGTAACTAGACCTTTATTTCCCCTCAGGGATCAGCCAGGGCACCTACACTCAGGCTTCCAGATCCCAGCTGTTGCCTCTCTTTGATGGAGACCTGCTCCCTCCCCCTTCTGACTGGAGTATTTCCAAGCTGTACAGTTCCTTGACTACGCTATGTTATCCCCGGTAGAGACAGGCTGCCCAAACAGAACCTGCTTGTTTTGGCCTTAGAGATGGCTAACAGCTGTAACTTCTACTGTTATAACAGTACAACAGCACTTCCTATGCAAGCCTACTTTATTCTTAGGGTAAAAAGCATGACAGAGAAAACATTAAAAACAATAAAAGAACCTACCTGCATGCTAATAAAATGAGCAGTGTTAACCCCCAGTGCTAAGATGGATTCCATCAGGAACAGTCCTTCAAACCCCCAACCCAAGGGGTTACCAGTTCATCATAGTTTCAGCTCAGAACAAGCACCCAGACCTTCCAACCCTACCCAGTAGACCTGTCCATTTGCTGGATCAGGAGGAAGGCTCTGAGACAATTTAAAACCAGGCTATTTATCCAAAAACCCTTTCATTGTCCAATGGTTCCTGGAGACTCCAGTTTGAACTAATATATGCATACTTCTCCAGGGGGATGGCTTCAACGGACTGATAACAGAGGAAGTACGTTAGTATCCCCCTTCCCTAGCAGAAAAGGTACACACAATGCCACAACAACACATACACAATTGTGTTTTAATACTATGTGCCCAAAAGGTATTAACCTTAACTTGATAAGATTTAACTGAATTCAGTAAACTTTACCTTAATTCCATAAGGTTTGTTCAGGACATAGTCAGTCTGTCACCACCACTCAGATTGGTTTACCATACTTTAACTCACATTTATAGCGAGTGGCTCCAGGTGCTGAATGCCAATAATTTCCAGATGGGCCCCAAATCCAGCAAAAAGGAAATCAGGCAAGACAACGGAGATCCTTGCTAGGTGAAGGAATGTTTCTGTCTGACATTTCACTGGCATATAAAGCTACCTGGCCCTGCGGAGAATCAGTAATACTTTCCATAAAGGTTGCTTTATTTTTAAACTGAGAATTAATGAAGTTGACACCAAGTGTTTCTTGAGCAGATATAGCTGTCTGACAGTTTTTAAAAGTCTTTAAAAGAAAAAAAAATCTTACATTGACAAAATACCAGGAGCAGCAACACCTTTTAAGGCAGAAGGAAGCTGAAAACCAAGCCCTAGTTTTTAAGCATGCCTGAGTCATAACAGAGAGTCCTCCACTAAAATCAAATTCACTGTCTGGGAAAGAATGAGTTAGGTGCCTGTGTGATAAGGACTAGAAAGGATCCCTCTTTTCTCAACATTTTAACCTGCTGGAGTAAGTCAGCTGATGTGGGTTTTGTCCCTTTGGATTGACATGGATTTGGCTCAATATGCGGCTTCAAGGCTCAGCACTGAAGTCTGTATCTCTGATTTTGGGGGGGTGGGCGACAGGGAGTGGAGGTGTTTGGCTTGGAGAGTAAGAGAGATGAGCAGTCAGTGAAACAAATGGAGCTAAATAATGGTTTCAGAGAGCTGTCTATTCTTTCTCTTGACAAGAAACACATTGGAAACATCTCCCAAGGCAAGGGCAGCGTCACAGGAATCATGAAGTGATTTCTGATTTCCTCTCCCTTGCTTTTATTTATTTATTAAAAAACAAACAGAAGATACAGGGCTCCCATCATCTGCCCCCACACCCTGAATGGTGGCAAACCTATGACCGATCTCTCAAGGAATCAGCTCACACACACATTGGGCCTAAATCTTCCATCATACAGGTGTACCCCCACTGAAGTCCATATAGTAAATTGCTCAGGAGACCTGAGGGTTTTTTCCTGGCTATGGAAATGATCTGCTGTGAGATCTTGGATAAGACCCTTCATCTCCCTATGCCTCTGTTTCCCCTCCCACGTTTTGTCGGTCTTGCCTCTTAAGACTGTAAGCTCTTTGAGGCAGGGACTGTCTCTTACTATGTGTTTGTACAGTTGGCTAACATAATAGGGGCTCTGTGCTACTTTAATGCTTCTACTACTAGTAATAAGAACAAACTACACAATGTCTCAGATTAATAATACAGAGTTTCTCTCATAACTCATTAATACTATATCCAATGGTGTGTTTTATTTTATTATTTTCCAGTGATTCTGGACTGTTTTAAATGTTTCCTGTTCTTCCTCCGGTGTGCACTGCAGATACAGTCGCACTCCAGTGTACTACAGTCGCTCTAATGGAAAATCTCTGACAATTTCTAACTCTTTAGCAGATTTCTTCTGGCTCACTTCACAGTTATTTAGCCCATTCACTGGCATGATCTTGAGTGGAGGAATTGCATCCTGGAGTGAGATAGCAAACTGAGCACCAGAACCTTAATTCAAAATGCTGATTACAGACATGTCACTGACAGACCAGTTCTCTAGAACCAGGACACGTTGAACTAGAAAGACAGGTAGTGTGAATCCCTTCCCTTCCCCTACCCCTTCCAAAACCTTGGTTGTCAGAACCTGCATTGTGTTTCTCTATGTCTGGGGTAAGGAATCTGGTTTCCACCTGCAACACAGCTTACATTTCTCCAGCATCGTTTGTTGCTGCTTGCTGGAATGTTTAAAAGTGGGTGTTACGAAAACAGAGGCATAGAATCATAGAAATGTAGGACTGGAAGAGACCACGAGAAAACATCACGTCTAACCCTCTGCACTGTAGCAGAGCCACACCTACACCATCCCTGACAGGTGTTTGTCCAGCCTGTTCTTAAACACCTCCAATGACAGGGATTTCATAACCTCCCTTGGAAGCCTAATTCCAGAGCTCAACTACCTTATAGTTAAAAGCTTTTCCTAAGATCTAACCTCTCAATCTCCTCTTCTGCAGATTCAGCCAACTACTTCTGGTTTTACCTTCAGCGTGTATGGGGAAAAAAAATGATAACCATCTTCTCTGTTAAACCGTTTAACATATTTGAAGACTTATCAGTTCCCCCCTCAGTCCTCTTTTCTCAAGACTAAACAGGCCCAGTTTTTTTCAATCTTTCTCCAATTTGTTCACATCTTTCCTAAGATGTGGCACCCAGTACTGGACACAGTACTCCAGTGTCAAGTAGAGCAGGACAATTCTCTCTCGTGTCTTACATATGACACTGCTCTTAATAAACCCCAGAATATTAGCCTTTTTTTGCAGCTGCATCACATTGTTGACTCATATTCAGTTTGTGCTCCACTATAACCCGCAGATCCTTTCCAGCAGTACTACCACCTAGCCAATTATTCCCCATTTAGCAGTTGTGCATTTGAATTTTCCTTCCTGAGTGAACAACTTTGCACTTGTCTGTATTGAATAACGTGCACTGATGTTGTGCTAGACTCCCATAAACACAACTCTGGCAATGCATCCTAATCTTGACCAGAAAATAACCGCACCCACCCTATGATTACAGTTCCGAGCCTCTCAGGAAAATATACAATAAGTTGGACCCAACTGGGTGGAGACTTTCTGATGCAGAAATACATTCCTGAGTGGGATGAGATCACCTAATACATTTAGCTGTGACCCTGGCAGGAGGGGAAAGGCTGGAGTGCTGACCTACTGCTTCACTCAGCATATCTTGGCAGAAGCCATCGTAAAGCAATGTTCCTTCCCAGGATCTGAGATACACACAGGTTTGACATTTACCAGCCTTCTATTAGCCAGAAGACAAGGTCTACTACCAGAGGCCATTAAAAGAGGCTCCATTCCTCCCAGACAAGCTGGTGAGTGGCATTATTAAGTCCTCTATGTGCGCATGCACTCAGAGTGATGATCCTGGAAGGTAGGCAGGTGGCTACCTCTCACCGCCAGATCAGACAACTGCCTTAACCAGTTCAAGTGACATGGTTCAGTTTGCCTTCCGCTTTCCTACCATCACAATCTTGTTTGTAACTCTGCGCCTGACATGCTGCCTGAACAGGTTTTTATTAGCACATCTGGGCAAATTTGGTCATCTCACCCCTTGTGTCTCTACAGGGGATTCAGTAGCCAGAGACATGCACAAAGAAAGGCACCTGGGAATGTCCATTCTGGGACGTCCTGCTGAACGTGGAGCTCAGAGGAAAATAAAAACAGATGTGTTGTTAAGATTTTTTTAAAAGGGGAATAATACCAACAAACTACATTGATTTTTTTAAAGGGACATTTTGCTTGTTGCCTGTATATTTTTTCAAGTGAGAATTCAATTGATTCCAGCCTGTTTATTTCAAATTATTTTCCTTCAATTCACATTGAATGCTACAAAACATTACCTTACCCTAACAGAAGGTTAAGACATGCAACACTTCATTGCCTGATGAAACTGTCCCATCAACAGGTGCTATAGAACTGGCATCTTAATAGACAAGCTATATCCCATTGACATCTGCTTCTGCTTCAGCACTTGAAGTATCCTCTTGTGTTCTCCCATCTTCAGCACTGATGCTCCCTCATCTTTCACCTAGTCCAACACTTCCTGAACTCTCTGCCTTTCACATCCCATCCTCACCTGCGGAAACTGCCTGATTCCATCGACATCTGCCTCAGCACTGTCTCCAAAGGACACTGAACTGTTTTTGAACTTCAGACTTCATGACTAAGACCCCCAAGATCTTCTGCTATACACAGGGGTACCGTTGTTAGCAACTGGAGTAGTGGGTCTGAGCTTTCATGGAGCTAGTGCAAGGGCAGCTGAAGGCACAGTTATTAATTTGCACTGAGTAACCAGTCGCACTGTATGTCCATTCTGCAAGTCACAGTGGGAAAAGTGGGGCCCAGTCCAAAGTCCCTTGAAGTCAATAAAAGGACTTCCATTGATTTCGGTGAGTGGTGGATCAACCCCTTGGTGAATAGTAGATCTAGTAAGGCTCCGACCGTTCATAACTACGTCCCCAATAACATGACAAACACCGAGGAGTCCTCGTGGCTCCTCGTTGTTTTTGCTGATACAGACTAACACAGCTACCACTCTGAAACCTGTCATCATGACAAACACTGGCTCACTTAGCTATTAGCTCATTGGGATGCTATATTCTTGTGCAAAATCCACAAAACTGCAAATGAAAGTGACTATGGTCACTGGACAACATTCTTCTCCTAGTCTTGGTTCTGTCACTATAGTGTGATGAAGCAACTGAATAGATTAGTGCTGCCGTTTATTCAAAAGCAGTTGACCCAGAGCAGAGAGTGATAGACTTGGCAAATTATGAGATATGTAATCTGTTCTATATATGTGTTATAAAACCCTTACCACCATAGTATCAGAGTGCCTTCTAGTAGTCCACTAAGCAACATGACTAACATCTATCATATGTTGTTTATTCTCCCATCATTTCCTCAGAGGGAGACGTGTGTACAGTGGACGGTCTTGTTTTAGTAAGGTGTGTGTTTTGTTTTTTGAAAATATACACACCGCTCTGTGTTTATGTTAAAGAAGGCAAGTCAAACAAAGCACCTTGCACTTGAAGTGGAAGGTGGTACAGTTTGTGATAGCCCTGAGTTCCTGGCGGTATTCATTTCACAGTCTTGGACCAGCCCCTGAGAAAATTCTCTCCCACAGAAAAAAAGAGTTTTACCTTTATTGTAGAAGGCTCCAGTGTCCAGTGCACTAGAGGAGCATGAGATGTTGACCACAATCTTCAGCCTGGAGCTTTCGTCAATCTTTTAGCGCCTCAGACCGTGGTATGCCTTAAAGATAAGGATTGAGACCTTGAACTTAATTTGAAACTCTATGGGAAGCCAGTTTAGAAGAAAGATTGAATGAGTTTGCAGTAGCCTGTGTTTTGTGAGAAGATGCACTGCAGTGTTCTGTACTAGTAGGAGTTTTCTAAGAGCTGAAGGCTTCATACCCAAGTATAGTGCAATGCTGTAGTCCAGCCAAGAGGTGACGAAGGCATGATTAACCAAGGCCATGTCATCATCCACCAGGATTGGATGGAGTCTCCTAGTGGATGGGAGATGATGGAACACATTACTCAGGGATCCTGCTTTGTGAAAGCTTAGCATCAACAAAGAATTCAAGAGTACCACTAAACTATGGACAGACTGAATTGTGAGTGCGTATCTTCAACCAAAGGAGACTGCACCATGGCTGCAAACTCTTCAAAACACTTCCCTTTACTCAGCAACGTCACTTCCATCTTGTTCTGGTCCAGCTTCAGCCAGCTGCTGTTCATCCATCAGCCGATCTTATTCAAGCACAGGGCCATCTTGGTGGTAATGGTATGATCATATGTGAACAAGGATAAGTAGAGGTCTGTCATCTACATATTGATGGCACTTCAAGTCCATGTTGTTTGACAAGTTCATCTCATGGCTACATTTAGACATTGCAAACAGCTGGAGAAATAATTGATCGTCAGGGGAATCCACAAGTGAGTAATCTAATGGTTGAGGTGAAGTTTCCCAACACTAGTCATTGGAAGAGTTCCCTCCAGGAAAGACTTGAACCAATTTAGCACAGTACCATGGACCCCTGCCACTTCACTCAAGTGAGACAGCAGTACCTCATGGTCAACAGTCTTAAATGTTTGCACAGAGGTCTATACTCTATCCATTGACAGGAGGAGATCATCCATCAGTGCCACCACAGCAGCTTCAGTTCCATGTACTAAGTTGAATCCAGATTGTGCCAGTTCTAGAATATTAGCTTCAATTAGATGAGCATGTAGTTGGCCTTTGGCTAGCTTGCTTCTCTCTGAATTTGCTCAGGAAAGGAAGGTTTGATACTGGGTGGTGCTTCACTGGGTACGTCAGAACTAGCCTAGTTTTCTTCAGTGTGAAGGAGGAAGTGAAGGATGCATTGACTGTTTCAGTCAGGAGTAGCACCAGTTGTTCATGACTCTCTTTCAAAAGCCAGAAGGGCCTGGGTCAGATTCACAAACCTTGTGTCAAGACTCCTTTTGGGTGTTCAGAACTCCTTGATGAGTGAACTTACAGAACTCTGTGAATGCAGGTCAGCTGTTGGTTGGTGGGTGGGTAGGTATAAGCAGAGCAGATCTATGTCATTTGAGAAGGCTTCCCAAACATATGTGATCTTCTCAACAAATTAAGACGACAGTTCTTTGCAGTGGTTGCTGCTCGGTTCTGATGCAGACTGTAGACACTTGGAGTTGAAAGTATTTTAATCTCCCTGGATAGCTCCTTGGGATCGAATTTGGCAATTTCAATGGAGGCTGATAGGAAGGTTCTCTTGGCCTGGAATACAGCCTCAGCATAGGCTTTGAGGCATTTATTATGTTTCATCCCGTCTATATGAGCCTTTGTTTTTCACCGGGGCGCTTGAGTTTCCACCCGCCTCTCCTCATACAGTGAAGAATGTCAGAAAACCATGGAGGTCGGTGTGGGCAACAGGGAGGAAGGAGCCATTTGGGGGCCAGGGATTGTTAGGTGACCTCAACAATCACGGCAAGCTGCTCTAGATCATTTTTAGAAGTTTCTAAACATTTTTAGTTATTTCTCTCTCTTCCTGCCCTGTACAGTTAGCTTCACAGCACTAAGAGCGCCTGGCCTTACTGGCTGAGGAATATGAAAAACAGCACCAATACAAATGGTCTGTCCCGAACACATGGCATACACAAAACTTGACAGTGTGGTATGGGATAATAGTTATGCTGGCATTTGTTTGAGATGATGACCAGCACAACTCACTCATAACTTTCACACTCATGGTTCATACAGCCATACCAAACTTGGGTCAATAAGTGGAAATAAGTCACAAATCTTAACAATGAAGATAATTAACCACTGACAGATTACCAATGAATGAGGTAGGAAAGTATTATTATCCCTATATTACAAATGGGGAACTGAGGCAGAGAGAGACTGATTTACCCAAGGTCTCACAGGAAGTCTGGGGACAGAGCAGGGGACTGATCCCAGGTCTCCCAAATCTCAGGCTAGCATTCTAACCACCAACCATCCTTATTCGCAGCTAGTTCAACCACAAATGGTTGGGCTCAGTGCAGGAACTGCTGTGTGATATTCTATGGCAGCAAATCAGAGTGGCCCTTTCTGGCCTTAAAAAAAAATAAAAAAATCTATCATATTTATGTTTACTTTTGTGGTTTGCCAGAAGTGTTACCAAGTTTTCCAGACTTTCTATGTTAATCTAGGCTCATTTTTTGGCTTCAGATAGAAACACGGAGAAACTCAAAATGTAACTCAGGCCTCGTAAACCCAACTGAATGGCAGCTGGCAAGTTCTGCACATCACACACAGGGTACACATGGGTGTCTCAGGAATCGTTCATCACCCCAAGGAAAATAAATTTGCACTTTCACGCCAAGAACTGCCTCCCACTTGTGTCTTTAATTGACATTTCCCTGTCTATGCCTTGTGAGCACTGGTGCTCATGAAACAAGGAGATTGACAGCTAGAGCCCACAAGAGAAGTGTGTAGGCAGCTGCTCTTTCATTCCATTACAATAAAGTACCAGGCTCTTATTAGGTACCAGAGAGCAGCCGGCTCTGTTGCACAACACTACACAGGAGAAAAGTAGGTTAGGTGCAATTCACATGCAGCCAGGAACATATACAATTTGGGGCACTGATGGAGGGAAGAGAGGGAAAGCAGCCCACCTTCACCACAGTGACTTCCAGTCCCACAGTCACAGCCACCTAGTTTCCTTGTGTCATTCGACAGGCTAACTAGGCAATCACACACAGCATTTAGGCAGCTGGTTAATGACTTAGGGCTTGTCTACACTGGCAAGTTTCTGTGCAGTAAAGCAGCTTTTTGTGCTCAAACTGCAGACATGTACACACTGCCAAGCCACTCTGTGCGCAGAAACTCCTCAGCTGCAGCGCTGAAAAAAAAAAAAAAAAAACCTCGACAAGAGTTGCAAGGCTATTTGCGCAGAGGCTCCATCACTCTATTGCCGGTGTAGACACTTGATTGCTTTCTGCGCTGTAACTGGCCTCCGAAACTG
Organism: Mauremys reevesii; assembly: GCF_016161935.1. Taxonomy (NCBI): domain Eukaryota; kingdom Metazoa; phylum Chordata; order Testudines; family Geoemydidae; genus Mauremys; species Mauremys reevesii. The sequence goes on from NC_052626.1 coordinate 110,910,077, forward strand.
CCCCATAATGCCTCAAGTGACCGCTCTGCTCATTGTTTTCAACTTGGCTGCCCTGGAGACATGTGCCCCTCCCCTTTCAAAGCACCGTTTCTGAAACCCTTGGGTGCTGTGCTGATCTGGTCCAGGACACAAAGCAAACCATTCATGTGGAATGCCCGTGCTGTTGAACACAGAGGCGAGTGTGAGTGTGTAGGCGAGAGAGAGAGAGAGCTGTGTAGAGAGCCCAGGGAGGGAAGCAGGGGCTGATGTCGGGGTTTTCCCCTCCCCTGGCTCCAGAGGTGAAAGTAAGCCGGTCCCGTCCAGTACGGCGTACCCGCAAGAGCCAGTACGCCGTGCCGGACAGCACCGGCTTCCGCAGCGGGGATTTAAAAGGCTCTGGGCTCCCTGCTGCAGCGGGCAGCCCAGAGCTCTTTAAACCCCCCTCCCGTGGCTGGGCTGAGGCCAGATTTAAAGGGCTCTGGGCTGACACGGCTGCGGTCAGCCCAGAACCCTTTATATACCCCGCCTGCGGCTCCGGCGGCTGGGGTAGGGCCAGATTTAAAGAGCTCTGGGCTGCTGCAGCTGCAGCGTTTTAATACAAGTGGTATAACTTGTCGCACAGAAACTTGCCAGTGTAGACATACCCTAAGTGTTTAACTTCCCAGTATTAGGACAGGCCACATTTTTACCTTTATAGACCCCTTTTCACCTCACACTGAGAATAGCTACCGCCCTTAGTGCATCCACACCAGCAAAAGCCAGATGCAACGATGGCAAACTGCCCTGCGACATTTTTGCCAGAGCACATGCCCCTCAAGAGGTGGCAAGGCAATGATCGTTCTATCCCTGCCCCTTCCTGTAAGCAGGCCGGCGCTGAGGCAGCACCTTCCAGTTTAAGGCAACTTTGGGAGTCCTGCTTCTCACCAAACCCAGCCAGCGGAAGCTGCCACAGTAACAGTGCAAAGCAAAAAGGAGGTCCTTTCACTCCAAAACTGAGACACTTCCATGATGCTCCCCTGCTCCTGCCTGCTCAGAGAGTACATGGGCCTGAACATGGACCCCTGCACGACAGAGCGATGACCTATCACACATCAGACACCTATTTGTAATAACACGGAGCCTTATGAAATTCTCTTTCCTGACCAGAATCAGCATACAATGTTGTAGTTCTGGCACGCATTGTAAAATGAACAGTGCGACTGACATGGAGCTGCTATGTCATAATCTAAGAATACCGCTATGTAATAATGGTATGAACACCGTTGGGACTGGCTGCTATGAAATATATTGAAAATACTGCTGTGAAACAATGGTACGGATTCTGCATGCAACCTGGTCAGTGAGGTAAAGTAACTGCATTAAATTAGGCTTGAATAAAAACAGGGAGTGGATGGGCCATTACACAAAGTAAAACTATTTCCCCATGCTAATTCCCCCCACACACAGTTCCTCACATCTTCTTATCAATTGCTGGAAATGAGCCATTTTCATTACCACTACAAACAGTTCTTTTTCTCTCCTGCTGATAATAGCTCACCTTAACTGATCACTCTCCTTATAGTGTGTATGGCAACACCCATTGTTTCATGTTCTCTGTGTGTGTATATATATATCTTCCTACTGTATTTTCCACTGCATGCATCCAATGAAGTGGGCTATAGCCCACGAAAGCTTATGCTCAAATAAATTCGTTAGTCTCTAATGTGCCACAAGTACTCCTGTTCTTTTTGTGGATACAGACTAACACAGCTGCTACTCTGAAACCTGCATAGCTACAGTGGGTATTAGAATTTCCTGGATGAGTGTCTTGATCTAACTTAAGAGGAACCCAGTGGAAGAACAAGCAGGAAAGCAACACAAGCTCCCTAGCAACCTCTGGCACACATTTGAAGAACAATGGGGAATGAGCTATTAGTTCCCAAGATTTTTTATCCTGTCTCCAAGAAAAATACAAACCTTGTTTTGCCAGGAAACAGTTACAACCCCTCTTAGGACAAGTAGAGGTAGGAGGATTAATTGCCAGGCGCTGTCTAGGGGACGGACTGACACCAAGAGGGATGACACAAGGAGTCTGAAGGGAATGGCAAGCCTTATGGAGATGCAGGCATGCATATAGGCAGTTTCATTGTTTTAAAGTCGGTTTTCTCCTGCATACTTTTGTTCTAAATAAACAAGACTTGCTCTTTAATTGCTACTTAACACAGTCATTGCTCCCAAAGAGAACAGACCTGCAGGCACTGAACGCAAGTCAAACCTGTTGAGGTAATTACGACTGATACACAGGGAACTGCAACCCAGGGTACAGTCTGAATGGGAGAATCATGTGTTTCATCCCAAGACAGGTGACAGTGCAAGCCCAAGAATGGAAGGGGGGTGCACTCAGAGACCCGGAGGGGTCAGAGGTGCAGTTAACCTGGTAACCGTAGCAACGGTACAATGTAAAACTTACCTATGAGACCTGTACTGGGGCTATAACACAGAACTACTCATGAATAAGAAATAGGGACAGATTATCAGAAGTGCTGAACATCCACTAAAATCAATGGTAGATATGGGCACTCAGCCCCTCTATAAACCAAGCTCTGAAGGTCTCCTACAGCAGCCTGACTTGGTTCTTTTTTCCTAGGGCCAATGAAATGTTGACAGACAGGATAATAATGATACTTTTCCTAAGGGCCAGACCCAAAGCTCACTGAAGTCAGTCAGCATCTTCCCATTGACTTAAATGAGCATGAGGTCAGGCCTTAAGGGTCGAAAAGTAGATTCCTGCCTGAGCCGATACTTTTTTTTTTTTTTAAACACACAGGCTACTGAGGCTCTCATTAAACAATCTGATTTATTCACAAGCTCCTACTGTAGCTCTGTGAGAAACTAATACTCACCTCCCTGTAACCTCTTCACTGGGCAAAAGCAGCATTACCCACCACCCTTACAAATTTGCAGCGCTGCAGCAGGGTGTGAAAACACACCCTTCTCCAGCGCTGCAAATTGCGGCGCTGCAAAGCGCCAGTGTGGTCAAAGCCCCAGCGCTGGGAGCACGGCTCCCAGCGCTGTCCATTATTCCCCACATGGAGGTGGAGTACGGACAGCGCTGGGAGAGCTTTCTCCCAGCGCTGGCGCTTTGACTACACTTACACTTCAAAGCGCTGCTGCGGCAGCGCTTTGAAGCGCTAAGTGTAGCCAAAGCCGTCTGAGAGATGCCATTTTAGACTGCTTTCCGCTAGTCACTGCCACCAGGCATTGCTGCAAACCCTCAGGCCTTATGTCGTCTTTTTGACTAGCACATTCCAGTTTTAGATTACTCCTGGCTACCTCCTTAAGCCATTTCAGTTATTCCCCAGACTACAGTACATCCCCAGAATTAGTCATCTTGTTACAACCCCCTCCTCAAGTCCTGTAAATATGTGGTATGCCTTAGGAAACACTCTCTTTTGGCTGTGACAAGAGGTATGACTCTCACTTTACAGATGGCTGAGAAGGATAACAAGGAATTTATTCAGGGCTCTGTACAAATTAGACTATCATCTTCCAGACAGAATCAACAACAAACATTTCCCAACCACATGTACTTAGAAAGCCCAAGGAAGCATTTTGGTCACCATCAGCAACCTCAGAATAATACGTGACCGTATGGAACAGCACCTGCCATTATGGGCAGCCATGTCATTCCACTCCAGTGGAAAACATCGCGGATCTGCTTTAATGGGGCAATCACCCCCACTGAACCCGAGGAAAACCAAACATACTCTCTTAAATCACACATGGAAACTGGGCTAGTGCTATGGAGCTGGTCTCAAAGTGTCACTGCAGAGAGGAAGGTGGGGCTTAGGCTTAAGGCACCAGAGTCAGACTCAGGAGAGCAAGGGTTCAGTTCCTGGCTCTACCCCAGAGTCTCTGTGCAAACTTGGACAAGTCACTTAGGAACAGAGTAAAATTTCCAAAAGCATCTGAGTAACCCTAAGAGCTTGTCCTTAAATCCCAGAGGTGCTTTTGGAAGTTTTACCCTGAATTTCAGCAGCCTAAAAAAGAATCAAGTCCTTAATCTCTCTGAACCTCAGTTCTCCACATCTAAGGTGGGGGTAATAATACTTCCTTTGTCTGTCTTGTCTTGAGAGCGAGACAGTAAGCTAGTTAATCAGTTGTAAATGAACGGAGGGAGGGGAAAGAGAAGCAGGACTCCACTCTAAGAGGCTATGACTAGGGTCCTACCAAATTAATGGCCACAAAAAATACATCATGGACCGTGAAATCTGGTCTCCCCCCGCCCCATGAAATCCGGTCTTGTGTGTGCTTTTGCCCTATATTATACAGGATTTCACAGGGGAGACCCATGTTGCCCAAATTGGGAATCCTGACCCGAAAGGGAGTTGCAGGGGGTCACAAGGTTATTTCAGGGGCATCACGGTATTGCCACCCTTACCTCTGCAGTGCCTTCAGAGCTGGGCGGCTGTTGGCCAGGTACCCAGCTCTGAAGGCAGCGCCCTGCCAGCAACAACACTGAAGTAAGGGTGGCAATACCATACCATGCCACTCTTACTTCTGTGCTGCTGCCTTCAGAATTGGGCAGCCGGAGAGTGGTGGCTGTTGACTGAGGGCCCAGCTCTGCAGGCAGCAGTGCAGAAGTAATGGTGGCAATACCACACCATGCCATCCTTACTTCTACGCTGCTGCTGGTGGCAGCTCTGCCTTCAGAGCTGGGCTTCCAGCCAGCAACCACCACTCTCCAGCCACCCAGCTCAGAAGGCAGTGCCACTGCCAGAAGCAGTCAGAAGTAAAGGTGGCAGTACTGCAACCCCCCCTACAATAACCTAGCAACAGCCCCATAACTCCTTTTTCGGTCAGGACCCCTACAATTACAACACTGTGAAATTTCAGATTTAAACAGCTGAAATCATGAAATTTACAATTTTTAAAATCCTATGACCGTGAAATTGATCAAAATAGACCCTGAATTTGGTAGGCCCCTAGCTATGGCAAAAAGGATCCCTTCCGGGGGGTCATAACTGAAAGAAGGAGATGACAATAGTACTGGTCACTGATGACAACACAGAGCCACATACCAAGGTAGAGGGGTTGATCTCTCAAAACAATCTAAATTAAATAAAGTGTTGCATTTCCCTGTTGCCTTTCATCTGGTGGGGTGGGGAGTGGAAGAAGATGTGGGAGGGGCTGATCAGAGCATTTTACAATCACACAGATGCTGACTAAGGAAACGCCACTGCAAGTGGAGATTAAACAGGAAGGATAAGGGTCACTCACAGGTCTGTTGGTATTTTAATAGTTCCATCGCTTGACAGCATGTTTCTTGCTAATTCCTGGGCACTGGTATGGTCCCAACACAGCTATCCCACCCCAGCAACTTCTGCCACTTTCCTTTCCATCTCTATTTTACCTTCAGCCTGCCTCAATCTCCCTGTTCTGAAACAGTTCCCCAGGTTGAGCCTTCTTGATACGATTGTTAATAACTAACTTTGTACAGCTAGCGTCATGCAGTCCTGCACACACTTCCCAGAAGCCTTGGTTTAATGCCAGCTTTCGAAAAACCTGCACACGCAGCTGTAATAAAAACAAAATGCCTTTGTGTCTTACAGGGATGCGGGGAAGCTGCTAAAATGACTGTATAAGCATGAATTCAGATCACCCAGCATACTTCAGTTTCTGGGGCATAGAAGACAAGAGAAAAAGCATGGGAATCAGTACAGAGATCAAGTACTCAATTCAAGAATGCACTTCTGCTCGAGACAGCACTTAAGTACCTGCATAAATATTGTCCTAAGCGAGAGCCTTCATGCATAACAAGAATAGAGCATTTTTATTATTATAAAGGAGCAGTGAAAGGAACATGTTTCTGTATTCTGTAGTGCTGAATTGTTGTATCAACATTACTTTTTCTTTGCGTTTACCTAGAATCCAAGTAGCTGCTGTGTGAAAATATCAATCTATACAGTGCCGTAAGTGCACATAGTACTGTGCTGTGGCTGATCTGCGGCTAAACTCTTAACAGGGCTCTGCTGCAAAGAGTTTACAGTCTAAGGTGTTAAGCCAGCAATGCGTTTAAGCATATGCTTAAAACTTTCTGAGAACTGATGTTGACTTCAGTGGGACTACCAATATGCTTAAAAGTTAAGCATGTTGGTAAGTGCTTTGCTGGATCACGGCTTTAAGGCAGAAGCAAACTGAAAATAATCAGATATAAGACAGAACAGAATAGAGTGTGAATGCTAGAGCGAGATGGTACAGATCAAGACTCACAGTTGGTAGGAAGTAGGAGCAGAATATCTACCACAGGAAGCCAGACAAGGAGTGGGATCTGGCTGAAGGAAGTTACTCCCTCAGGAAAGGCTGTAAAGAGTGAGCTGCTAAGAGTTACTCTCAGGTTGAGCAGAGCAGGAAACCAGACTTACGAAACCACCTTCTGACCCCTAAATTATGGGTTGTTTCTCATGCATCTGACCTATCACACCGGAACATTCCCAACAGCTTTATTCAGAGATTAATTCATCTCACTAGTCTGCAGAGAGTGTTAGTGGGTGAGACTCAGACATCCATATCCAGTCAACTCAGTTCCTGCCTGTAGCAGGTTCCCTGCTGGGCCCACCTGCCTCCTGCCCCCACTGGGCTGAGAAAGTCACTCAGAGTCCTTGTTACAGTGCTCACCTGGTGCTTTATTTTACAAGTAGTGTTCCCACCACCTTTTCACCACAATACATACAATCCCTTTCTACTTGTCTACCAGCCAGAGAGCAACCGGACAAGCTACTTCTCCCTTAGTGCAGCTTCCCCTCTTCCCAGCTCCTCCCCTGGCTTCCTTCCCCTGGGGCTTTTATCCAGCCCCAGCCTAATGAGGCAGCAGCTGTTCCAGCTTCTCCAATCAGGGCCAGGTGATCTACTCAGCTCCAATTCACCTCCCTTAATTGGAGCTGGAGTGACAGGGAGTTGGCTAAGCAGCTTTCTGCTTAGCACCCTGTCACACACCTCCCTCCTTTTTCCAAACCACTCAGTTTGATTGTCCAGGTCCCTTCTTCCCCTTTCTAACAGGTGGGTCCCTAGTAGGGAGGTCTTCATCTTTTGAGTGACCTACTGGGGCTTCCTTGCAAGGTTCAGCCATCCCCCATCTGCAGAAAGTACATTGCGTTGGGGGTCAGCCATCCCATAGCACTGCTTCCGCCCAGAGGTCATCACACCAGTCACACCCCTCAGTGCGCTCCTTCACCTCTGGCAGGGATTCAGGATTGGCCCTGGCTTCCTCCTGGGCACCCAGGACCTCTGATTCCCAAGACCCCTGAAGCAGTATTCGGGCCTCGTCTCCTAGGGGTCTGCCTACAGCGTTCTGTTGGGCCCACTGACTCTGCTGAGAGTCCTGGGGTGGATATTCCCTCCCTATCTTCATTCTCCTTTTCCTTGTCCCATTCTCCCTGACTCGGGCTCTGTTGTCTAAGGCTTTCAACCTTTTCCATCTCCTGTCCTTCCTGACTCGGGCTCTGTTGTCTAGGATTCTTTAGCTGAGAGACCTCAACCGGTCTCTCTCTTTCCTCACCCAATCTCCCTTCCCTCTGGGCCAGGGGTCCCATCACCACAGGGTATGGCATGGTCTCTACCACCCTGACCCATTTCCAATAGAACTGGCCTCCAACCTCAAGAGGTACGTGGGCCATTGGGCACTGCCTCTTATCCCCATGGATGCATCCCAGATTTTGGCCCCAGGAATTATCCCCTGCGGCTTCACCAGCCCCCTCCTTACTAGAGGGCAGGCTGAGGCTAAGTCCACCAGACTCCGCTGGGGTTTCCTCCCCACCTTAACCGGAATGGTGGACAGTTTTCGCCCCTTCCTCCACCCTCCAGAGTTGGTCCACCCACAAAATTCCACAAAGCCACAGTCCATATCTGGGCAGTCCTGCTTTTTATGTCCTACTCCCCTGTACTGCCAGCAGATGAGTTGCCTGGTCCCAGTGGTACCTCCCCCAGTGGTCTCCCGCTTTTTCTCCAGACCCTTTCCGGTCAGCGTTTCCTGGGATTTTCCTCCGACGGTCCTCTTCCTTGTGGGGTGCCCCTCCTTCCTGAGGGAGTCTGCCTCCACATACTCCTCTGTCAGCTTTACCGCAGCCTCCACTGTGCCCAGTTGGTGCAGTCTCACCCATACCCTTGTCCTCTCAGGGAGGCCAGGAAGGGAGCTACCTGCAGGGCCCAGGTTGTCCTGTCCCATCCTGCTCCCATGGCTACCCGCTCAAACATGCCTAGGAAGGCATCAGGGTCATCTGCCGGGCCCATTTTATATAGTCCTAAGCCCAGTGCCCGCACGCCATCCCCTCCCGGGGGACTCATCGCCTTCTGGAGGAGCTGTTGCTGAATGGTGGTCTGCTCCCAAATGGAGTCTTGCAGGCTCCTCTGCTGTTCAGCTTGCCGGCTGAGCAGGGCCTGCCTCTCCACCTGCTGGGACTGCTGAAAGGTCTGTACTGCTTTCTGCAGCTCTTCTTGCTGCTTGATTAGCCAATGCAAGGTCTCCTCCATCTCGGGCAGCCAAACTCTTGCTCTGGCACAGATCCCGGACAAGCCCCCACATGTAGCAGGTTCCCTGATGGGCCCACCTGCCTCCTGCCCGCACTGGGCTGAGAAAGTCACTCAGAGTCCTTGTTGCAGTGCTCACCTGGTGCTTTATTTTACAGGTAGTGTTCCCACCACCTTTTCACCACAATACATACAATCCCTTTCTGCTTGTCTACCAGCCAGAAAGAGCTAGGACAAGCTGCTTCCCCTCTTCCCAGCTCCTCCCCTAGCTGCCTTCCCCTGGGGCTTTTATCCAGCCCCAGCCTGATGAGGCAGCAGTTGTTCCAGCTTCCCCAATCAGGGCTAGGTGATCTACTCAGCTCCAATTCACCTCCCTTAATTGGAGCTGGAGTGACAGGGGGCTGGCTAAGCAGCTTTCTGCTTAGCACCCTGTCACACTGCCTAACAGCTCATCATTAGTCCACGTGGCCCTGCCTCATTTCTTTAATACAAGAAAGGTGACCTCCAGCAACTGTCACCTGTCCCCACCCAGACTCATTTCACGTGATTAAATGGTTAAGCTGCTGTGGGTGCCCAAAATTACATCCAAGTTCATGATATGGCACTGGGTTCTCCCTCAACAGGGCACGCTTGTCAGCAAGACCAACATTGCATATGGCCAAGTAGGCAGGTATCATGCTCACCTTCCTCTTCTCAAGCCCCTAGGTTTCCTTAGCATGTTGCTGACCAGGATCTCATTCAGTGACCGCTACCTGCGCAAGCAACACATCATGTTCCTCTCACACACGCCCTTTTGGGAACAAACTATGGCTCCTGGGACTCGATCCATCATTATTTATTATGTGTATTACCATTACACCTACGAACGCTAGTCATGGATCAGGACCGCACTCTGCTAGGCGCTGTACAAACACAAAACAAACAGATAATCCCTGCCCCAAAGATCTTACAATCTAGGTGCAAGATCAGAGACACTCTCACTTGGGAAAGTGAGAATCACCTTGTGGATTCAGCTGCGTAACTCCAACCTGGTGACAGAATTAGCAGGAACCTCAGTTACTCCACTGTTCTAAAACCTTGTCAATCAGATTCTCAGCTGGTGTAGCTTCACTCACTTTAAAAGGAGCGTGGCTGATTTTCCACATAAGTGGATTGTATGGCCAACACATCCACCCCGTTCTCCAGTGAAAGACGGGGCCGTAGCCAAAGCAGTAAAATGTTCTTCCATTATCCCAAACACTTTATTACAGTAAAACAGCTTTAAATCGTATGCTTTGAAAATGTCTCTCCCCTGTGCTTTAGTAGCCATGCTCTTCACAAAGCAAAAAAGGTTTATAGATCACTGCACTGTACTCAAAGTTATATTCTCAAGCAGTCCCCAAATGCCCATAATGATGTTCTTTCCCAGCATTTAAGAAGCTGACATGCTTGCGCTGAGAGGCCTTTGCAAATACAGGTTCCTATTTGCTGCATTAAATCCAAACAAATCCATAAATACTTCCTATCTTCCCCAGCATCTCCCTAGTTCCCCTAGAGCTAAAGAGTCACTTAACAATAATCCTTCCTCACTTATACCCCCATAATGCCAGCATCTCCCCTTCCCCGGCTTGCTTTCTGCCTTCACACTCATCCCACCCGCCATGGACAAAGCCAGGCTCCCTCACTCATCCCCTCACTGTTTGATTCCCCCTTCCGCCCTTATGATGCTGCCTTTAACTCTTGGCCTTTTCACAAGGGACAAGAATAAGGAGGCAGACAAAGCAACTGAGGGATGAATTTATGGAGACGTGAAAGGTTACAGGAAAATTCGGCATCATCAAGGTGCCTCAAAAGCCAAATACTTGGGGCAACTTTTCCCTTCCTCATCATGTCACAACAATGAAAGCATCACTTGGGCCCACTGATACAGGCACTGTTAAGACAAACAGAAATAGACTGAGCCTACCCTGAACAGCTTACAGCCAAACAGATAAAACAAAGGGTGGGAGAAAGAAAGGATAATTAACTCAATTTTACAATGGGGAATCATCACTCAAGATAACACAGCGACTTGTAGAAGGCCACATAGGGGGTCTGTCACAAAGGCAGAAATTGAAGCCAGATCAGGTCTCTTCAGTCCCAGTCCACTCCTTTAACCACAAGACCATCCTTCCGGTCAATAATTAGTGCTCTAATACACAGGAGGCCTAGAATCAGTTCCATGTTCCAGTCATTCATTACCTGGGGGATGACAGGGACTTGGAGTCCTTTTAACTGTTTTAGATTTGCAAAGGAGCCATGAAAAATTCTCATTGCAAGCAAAGCCACCCTCAACCTACTCCACCTTTCCCTTCCCCCTCTCCAGCAAAGAATCATGGACTTGGGGGGAAAAGTGGTGCTTTTCCCCAAAAAATTCTCTCCTAAGACTTATCCAAAAGCTCAGGAAAACACCACTCTTCCCATCACTGTCAAACATATACAGCTCTTTTTGCAATAAATCAAATAGAGTTGACACATTTGTGCCAGAGACGGACTTGTAGTAAGGCGCCTTTGGGGGATAAATTATTATGAAAAACTCCCTCCTCCTAAAAAAAGATGTATTAATAGAGCCCCAGATCTTGCAGTTACCTCTGCTGCTCTGCACTATGAATTAATGGATTAGCGTTACTTGTTAATGTACTTCCCTCTAGACACATTTGCCAGCCTCAGTACAAAACATACAAGAAAAGGAATGGGGAGGTTGGCAGGAGGAATAGTGCCTGACAGCCAATCCCCTCCAGAAAACGGTTTCAATTGTATCTTTGCAAAATATAATAATCTCATGGTCAACAAACCCAGGAAAAAGAAGGCGGGGATAATAAAACAAAGCAAACACCCCACAAGTCTTGGATTTATCCACTGGCAGAAACTACCTGCAGGCAGCTTAGGGGAGATAACGTCTCAGATGGAGGATACAGCCAGGCTGGTGAGCAGATGACAAATGAAGGGTAAAAGCAAACAAATAATAACCCCCTGCATCTCCACTTTATTAAAATGCTTATAGGGACATGGAAATCACTTTATTGGACTAGAGCAATGGTTCATCTACCTCTGCATAGTCTCTGTGACTGTGGCCAATGCCAGATACTTAAGACAAACAGCATTGTAACGGGGTGGCATGCTGCAAGGCCTGATGAGCCTGAGGCTAAACCAACCCTGATTACAGAATGAGCCCCACCTGAGAGGAATCAGGCAATTCCAGTATAAAAGGACCAGGAAGTGGCAGAGAAGGGAGAAAGCCCAGGAGGAGGTCTCCAACAGGACCCTGAGTCAGCAGGGGAAAAGCACCAGCTGAGAAAGCAAATTCCAGGCCAAAGGTACTGGGAAGCTGAAAGTCAGTCCCTCAGAGAAAAGGGGCTGTGCCCAGCTGAAACTAGGATGAAGGCTGTGGGAGTCTGTGTTTTATTTGAAAGATGTTATCTTGGACTACCTGGAGAGAGAGAGACTGAACTAGGGTTGGGACCTAGAGGGCCACTATGTACCTGAGGACTCAATACACTGGACCTCCAGAAGAGGATTGTTTTAACTACCTTTGACCTGAGTGAGTTCTTAAGGGGCCCTGAGGAGAGGGAAACAGAGGCAGGCTGCCTGTAGCATGACCCTGCCTAGGCCATGAGGAGGGTATGAGAGGAGACCAACCCCACTACAGGCATGAAGTCCTCGCAGTGATGTGATCTGTGCAAGATTACAGATTGTGGGAGGGGAGGGAAAATTAACTATAGCTGTTGTCCCTCACAGCTTTGCCTGCACAGAACCCCAGTGATTTAAATGGGGGCACTGCATGGGCACAGCAGTCTGCACTAGGCAGGCCCTTTTCCTGGAAGTAGCTGGCCCTCCCTTCAACTGCCCAGACACTGCACCATACTCCTCACCTTGGTGCTCAAGCATTACACTCTCAGTACCTGTATAAAAATGGCAAAAATGCCAGAGAAACTTGTTAAGAGGAGAATGCAGAAATTGTAGGTAGTTGTGGGGGGAGGGGAGAGCTAGTTTATTTTTAAGCAAAATACCTAGTTGGGAGAGGGACTGACATTCCTCCCCCGGTCCCCATTCTAGGTCACTGCCGCCTATTTAAAAACCAGCGTGAGGACAGAGAATGAATAATGTTAACAACAAATCACTGCCTCTCGCCCACCTTTCATTTATAACATAAGAACTGTTATTTTGCCAGGTGTGACTGACCAAGCTGGGAATTAACACAAAAGGGAGTAGCTCTCAGCCAGATTTACTGAGGAACAAGAATATTTGCAGACAGAACATTTTTGTAGCCAGGCTAGTTATAGAAATTAACTACATGTAGGAGGTGCTTGGAAAATGGTATGAAATCTCCTCACAACTAGGAAATAGGAGGATAAAATGACAGCGTTCAAATGGGAAATTTCCCCTTCATCACCAGCCCTTCCAGCCAAGTATTTAAATAAAGGTCTAACTGCAGTTAAGAAATCAGCAAGGCCAGGTCTACACACAGATTCTGCACTGGTATAACTATGCCATTTAGGGGGGTGATTTTTTTATCTTAGTATTTATACCAGTACAATCATAGTGCGGATGCAGTTATACCATCATACCTTATTCTCCTTCCCCTAAGGGAATTCTCCTTCTCTTTTCGCTACCAGCTGGATCATCGGGCAGCCATTGATCCAGCAGGGATTGATTTATTGTGTCTAGTCTAGACACGACAAATCGATCCCTGAACGCTCTCCCGTCGACTCCTGTACTCCAGCTCGGCGAGAGGTGCAGGCGGAGTCGACTCACTGCGGTGAAGACATTGCAGTAAGTCGATCGAATTACATCGAACGTAGCTGAATTGCGTAACTTAGATTGACACCACCCCCCCTCCCCCGCAGTGTAGACCCGGCCTAAAGGAATAAGTGATATGGGCATGAATACCTTTACACCAGTATAACTGCATCCACAGCAGGAAGCGAACCACTTTAACTATACCAGTTTAAGTAAAGCCATACAGATTTTTTTATATAGACCCAAATAAGGCTCAGCAGCACCCATTCCATGAAGGATAAAGAGATCCTTAGATCAAAGATGTAACCATCAGCACTGCATGGTGGGGTATTAACCCTTCAAAACTTGCCAGCCATATGAATCCTGAACAGCATGCATATGAACAGCTATCCCCCCAAAGAGGGGGGTGGAGAGGAAGTGAGAATGTGTTTGTATCTTTATCTTCATTTCCTTACTTTAAAGAGCACATCCATATAGTGGAGCTGTGATTGTCAGAGTATGTCCTGCAAGGCAGAAAGTTTAAGTCCATTTCAGATTAATCTCTCTTCTGTTAACACTTCATGTGTAAAATGATAAGTAAGTCCCAGTAAAGTCAAAATTGGCTTTTTCCCTCTGGAGACCTAAATGGCCTTTTCAGGAAGTATAATCGCTTTCATCTCATGGAAGCCATTTTAGTAGTGGAGGTGGATTTTCTCATTTCCATTTTATTACTATACATCTGTTAGCCATCCAGACAGCATCACATACACTTTATAGCACAGTCACCAAATGACACCTGTTTGTTGAATATATGTAGGTTGCAGAAATGAGGCTCAAGGGAATCACCTGTGTGATTTACTCCCGTAATGTCTAGCCAAACACTAGATTATTTTGGCCTCCCCTAGATCATATGGTTAAAAGGTACCTGTATGGCTCTTGCATGTATGACTTGTGAAGTTGGAAAGAGGCAAGATTTTGAAGGGTCAAAGAGATCCCTAGGAGAGTGCTCTTTGGGGAAAGGAGAGTCTTTGTTGTGTGTTTGGACAGCGTGCAGCACAATGGGGTCCCAGTCCATGGCTGGGGCTGCTAGGCACTACCACAATAGAAACAATAATAATAAATTTTAGTTGATGCAAGGTGTGATGTACCACTGGGAGCCCAGCTTTTAATAGCACAAACAAGTCTTGGTCTACATAACTTTGTCTTCTTTATAAGAGTGAAGAAAATAGGTACAATGGGATGGCAGCACAGAAACAGAGTGTTACACACAAACTCATGTCACAGTTACATGATTAAGCTTATTAATTACTATTCTTTATATTGCACAGCGCTCAGAGATCCCAATCAGCCTGGGGCCTCCTTGTGCTAGGCACTGTATCTATCCAGGGTACTTAAATGGCCCCTGTTACTATAGTATCTGTGTGCCTCATAATCTTTATTGTACTTCTCCTCACAACACCCCTGCAAGATAGAGAAGAACTGTTATTCCCATTTTACAGATGGGGAAATGAGGCAGAAACTAAGGCCCATATACTCAAAAGGTATTTAGATACCTTGAGAATGACAAGATAATTAGGTGTTTAAGGGATACTCCTCAAGCATCCTCAGGGGCTTTAAGAAACTCGCCCAAGGAGACAAAGGAAGTTTACAGTAAAACAAAGAATTCAAGTCAGCTCTCCTCAGACATAAGCTAGCATCCTAACCACCAGACCAGCCTTCCTCTTCATCTGCATATGAAATGACCATCCCTTCCCCACAGAACTGACACTACTTGCAGACAATGAGAAACATCAGGGGGAGAAGACAAATACAGATATTAACTATGCACGGGTTTGACATTGCAGGGTCAAAATTGATGCAAGAGTGCAATGTGTTTTAAGCAAGTCAGTGCTGCAGATCAACACTTGAAAAAATCTCTCTCTCCAGGAATCAGACAGACAGTTGAACAGATTTATGAAACTCTCAGAAATGGGTCAAATCTTTTGCCAACCAGCCTTAGCAGTGTCCCTTTTATCAACATCAATAACCTGTTAGAATCAGTAGCAACTCTAAAATAAGTCTAATCTTGATTAATTCCTCTGGAATTTATGGTAATAACATGAATCTTGGACTCATTTAGCATTAATTCTTCTACAGAATTTCTTTCTGCAACTCAACATTAATGTACCAGTTAATAACTATATTAGTTTTTGAAATATTACCAACTTTTTTCTAATACTAACCTTCCATTGGAACATCAGGAGAACAAGACTGCCTGGCGCGGGGTGCGAAGGGAGGAGCAGGATGGGTTTCTTTACCTATGCCCAAAATGCCATGTTTAACTAAGACCCTAAAAAAAGTGTCATATTTAAGGAATGAAAAAGCCTATCCTTTTGCAACTCATACAAAAAAGGAGGAAGGATGGTCTTGTGATTAAAGCTCTGGGCAGGAATTCAGTAGCTCTGGGTTCAATTCCTAGCTCTGTACTCCAAGGGAGACCCTAGAACATAGTCATTTATTCTCTCTGTGCTACAGTCCCCCATCCAGACAATGGGGATAATACTATTCCCTTTGTCTCTCTCATCTGTTTAGATCTTAACTGCCACAGTTTCAGGGCAACTTCACCTGTATTCCCCCTTCATGGTCGACTGACAGCACATACTTAAAGGCCTCAGGCTCCCAACAATCACCTCTCTTGATCAGAGACATCTCTCTCTCTCTCGCTTGCTCCTGATGGGGGAGGGGGGGTTTGTGTTAAGTTTGGACAGTTCCCTGGTTTAAAGTGTGATATCCCCAGCAAGCCAGTCTGCCTAACCAGGCCAGCATCTGCACTTTGCTTTCACTGAAGAGGCTGTGAACAGTGTAATCGCCCACAATTACAAGTTTCCACACAGCTCTTTCTAAGCAAGCAATTTATTCTTAAGGTGAAAGCGTGGCAGAGAAAACATTAACACAATAAAAGAATCTACATGCCTGCTAAAAGGCTAACCAGAGGTCACCCCAACTCCAACCTCAGGCTGTGGTAGGTGTCAATCCTTCATAACCCACAACTGGCTTTTCCCCCATGGTTATAAGTTCATAACTGTCTGATTCAGAACTGGATCACAGGCGGGACCCTTCAACTGTTTCTTTATACATCTCAGGCCTTTGATCTTATCTCCAGGAACAGGGAATCAGCAGACAAATAACCACTCCTCAGGGTGGAGCTTCAAAAGTCTGGATTTTTGCATAACGGGAGGTGGGGAAACTTGCATTGACCTCTCCCTGGGAAATCCATGTCACACACATTGTCCCAAAAGCCCATTTTAATCTGGCACAATTTCACTTTACAGTAGGTGCCACATGCTGAAATCAGAAATGTGATTGCATCACACAGAGATACCTGGGCTAGCTTTAATCTAGCCAGCACAAGTACCAATAACAGGAAAGCTGCAGCAGCACAGGCTAGCTGTAAGTAGCCAGGGTCTCAGGTGGCTTATACTGCCTGTGCTACCGCAGCTTCACTGCTATTGGTATTTTTACTAGCTAGATTAAAGCCAGCGTGGATATGCCTACACATGCTGCAAACACCCCTCTGACCACAATGTATACATTCCCTTTGTCTCATCCTGGAAATGTCTTTATATCCAGCTCTGCCTAATCTCACTTCCATATAACAGAGTTATTGCTGGAAGGAGCAGGAGGAAGTTGGGGCTATGACACTGGACCAAAGAACGTGTTGATGATTGAAACCAGCACCTTTTTCAGAACACTTTGCTGCAGTGTTCCACATCTGGTGAGCCTGATAATTTCCAGATCCCATTTGGTGGTGAAGGCCTCAGCACAATTAAAACAACAAAAAACAACCCTGTGCTGCTTGTAAGCTGGTATGACAGGATGGGCCAGCTCTCTCCATTACCTACAGCCTCCTCTCCATTACCTTGCACAGAAAGCTCCACTAAACCGAATCCTCACATTCAGACACTCAAGAAATTATTCTTCCTCTCCATGCACTTGCGTAACTCCCATTAACTGGAGGCAAGTTACACAAGGGCATGAAGGACAACCCTTTTAGCTGAGATTTCTCCATTCCATTCTGCAGCCAGGTCTCCAGCTGTTCCATGCTATGGGGAGCTCAGGGTTACATGGTCATCACAAAACAAACTGTTTGGTAATAACTGTTTAAAGGAAACTGAATTTCTGCCTCCTGAGAGCTAAGCAGTAGCTGAAATAACTCAGGGAACAGATGCTTTAACTATAGCATGTGCCTCTTAAATGAAAACCCTTGTGGCAGAGACAACAGATTCCTTTCACGGTGCCCCATTAAAGGAGCAGCACAATCTACTTATTTTAATAGGAAGTTTTTTTCCACGCTACTTTCTACCAATGCAATTGTTCGTGACGTGCTCTCAGATGCTTGCAGGAAAAAGTTCCTTCCCTATTGAGAGTGTCATTTACCTTTGAGGCACATATTGTGTTTTTGGTTTTCCCTATGCTGTGAAATGGAGCTTGAAAATACAGTACTCCTGAATTAGTTTGCATGCAGGGCCTTTCAAATTCCAGGTACCTCAAAGCAAGGAGTTGAATCCCACTTTAGTACTTCCTTAATTGCAGAAAGTCATGAGCAATCTGTGTTGTTGTTTATTCGTTAACTTGTTCTCCTCCTACTGGCTCTGCAGCATAGAACACAACAAATTGTGTGGGTCCTACATAAATAGTAGCTATTGCTGTACTGATTCCCCTTATTAATTTTGGGGTTGCAGAGTTGGATATTTTTATTTAAAGAATGATAATCTGATGGGGATCATCATCCAGATTCACAGCTATAATCCTGGCACTATACATCTTCTTGGAGCGCAGCAGAGTGAGGGGTATATGATGCTCCTTCAGCACTTCTATATATACTAGCATCTAGGAAGAAGTAGTCAAGGCTCTACAATAAGGTGAACAAAAGTCAATGAATTTTTTAAAAAATAGATGTTTTTATTTAATCAGATTTTTAAATTGAAATTAAATACATTTTCTTTTTAAAAATCAGCCATATTAAAGTAAAATTAAATTGACAAACTATGGTATGTCTAACTATAAACTATTAAAATAATTTTTTAAATTTACAAAAATGATGCTGCATCAATGATCCCTCAAAATGTTAACAAGTTAAAGGAAGCTGCTTTTTTAATTATATACAGAATCTAGGGGTGAAAACGTCTAACTTTTGAGGTCAACTCAAGCTCTGTAAATACATCACAATTTCATATACTTCATTAAGTATTGTGGAAGTAGAGAAAGAACTGACAGGGATTTGTAGGGGATCTTAATGCATGATAGTCTCTGTTAGCAAGAGTTAGGCTAACTGTAACCCTAATAACGCAAGATTTGTAGAAGCGAGAATTGTGTGAGGCGAGTGGAAAAGAACTGTGAGAGAAGCTGTTGTGACCTTGTGTAGAGAATGTGTAGATAATATGAAATATAGACTGGCGTCTCTTTAGAAGTGAGAAAAACAAGATATCAGGATGACCTATGTATAAACAAAATGCAGCTGTTGCTTATTATTGTCTGTAACAAAAGTATAAATGTTTGCTGTAACTGTTTACCTCTTAAGAGACCTGTCTAGGAAGGGGAGACTATGTCCTAGTGCACTCTCCCCTTCTGTAGCTGCTAAACAGAATAAAGTATCTGACTTTGCTGTACCCAACCAAAAAGTGAGAACTGAGTTTTTCTCCAACAGTATGTATCTATATGATTGTCCATTTTTACAGTGGAGTAAATGCTGGTATTTATATTTTTCCAAATGGCAAGTACTTTAGTTGATAAATCAGCTAGAAGCTGACAAAGTAGGGAAGCTTGTTTTCCTCTTCCAACCTTAAATAAAAGCAAGGTGGGAGAGGCTAAGATCTGTAAGTTCTAAAAACATAAAAGGACCGGAGCCAGATTTTTAAAAGTAGTTAGGTGTCTACAGATGCAGATAGGTGTCTAGTGGGAGAGTGCCATGAGGGACATAATTTAGGGTCAGAACTAATACCTAAGTCGTTCAGAAATACTTCACTTTGGCCCTTAGGGAGGATGTTGTGACCCTTGTTGCAAATTTGAAAGAAAAAAAAAAAAAGCTTCTGTAATAAAAACAAACACAAAATGCATGACTAAAAGGCAAATTTAAAATCTATTTAAATTCCCACTAAAACTACTATCTTTTACACTAATTAAGAATTAAACAACACAATTATCAAAACAAGATTACAACTGCAATTGAGATAATAAATCAACGAGTTAACAATAATATGGATTAAAAGCAACAAGAGACCAAATCATCAGATGAACACAATCAAGACTTAAATCATGAAGTTAACATAATACATGATCAATTCTTATACATATTAGCCCTGGAAACCTAAGAAAGCAGTCTACTTCTCAGCCCTATGAAGCAGTACTTACACTCCTTCCTGGTTGACATTTACTACGTAATTTCTACAGCTGACTCTTTCACTGAGTAATTTCTCTCTGCTATCATAACAAGTGATCAACAACCTCTAACATTCCTTATTAGCGGAGAGTGGTTTCTGTAAACACTGTTTTTACAACCCCAGGTAACACGTGATGATTTAAAATAGGATTTACTTAGCACATGAATATCCAAATTCTATTTTTCACACACACACACGTGTGCGCGCGTGCACACACACACACAAAATACTTAAGGGTTGGGGGGGAGAAAAGAGAACAGGTGAAGAGGGTTACTTAGAGAAGAGACTGGCTCTTTAATTTGATCTTCAAAACATCAGTGTCAGGACTGCTATTCAGGAAACCAGATGATGTCATCTCTGGTGGGTACTGTAGGCTGGCCAGTGGGCTTCCTCTGGGCATTTGGCTGGTCAGGCTGGCATAGCTG
Organism: Mauremys reevesii; assembly: GCF_016161935.1. Lineage (NCBI taxonomy): Eukaryota > Metazoa > Chordata > Testudines > Geoemydidae > Mauremys > Mauremys reevesii. The sequence goes on from NC_052626.1 coordinate 110,930,142, forward strand.
ATGGAATTTTTGTCTCCTCTTTCCTGAGGGAGGGAGGTGTATCATCCCTTCTTGGCATTGTGGTGGCCAGGGAGGATCGCACCTCCTTTTGCGTTTACCTAGATCTTCAAGATTATGAATTTGGTTTGCTGCATCTCCCCAAAGATGATCTGAGCAACTCAGGGGATCATAGGTCTAGAATACAAATAACATGGTCTGCTTCACCTCCTGGCACCTCCCCAGAGATGATCTGAGAACATCAGAACATTACAGGTCTCGTATCCAAATAACATGGTCCAATCCAGGTTGAAGGTGGGCAAACTTGACCTTTGGTCAATCTGGAAAGTCCCATCTCCTACTGGTAGTTCTGTAGCAATACATGTCACTAGACCACAAACACAGATGTGCTCCGAAAATATGAGATTCAGAGAAGAGAATTCCATGGATGAGGTTCTGGGGTACTGTGTACAAATGATCCAAGTTCCTGTAGGTCCCTACATGCTCTAGACATGATGGATGACCCAATTATTATTTGTTACTTCGCATATACTTCCACTCATCCGTACTTCACTCTCTCAGCATTTCTTTAAATATTCTGGACTTTTTAGTGGTAAAGAATCAAAGAACTAACCATTCATAGTCTGACCAGGTGAAGGGGAAGAGAGATGAGGAAAGGCAGAGTGTGTCCACCACAGAGAAGTGAAGAAGGAGGAATTGCACACAGCTAGAAGTTTCAAACCAATACCAGGTCCTCAAAATGGAAACTAAGGAAGATACCTCTCAAGATCCAGCAGGTACAAAGGGACAGAGAAATGTAAAGGGCCACACATGTGGATGGTAGCTTGGTGCAATCTGTAAAATCAAGCTTGCCTGCAAAGAGTTATCCAACCATCCAAGGAAGATGGCCAATCCCTGTTGGAGATTCAATAGTCAGAAGACTCGAAAGAACATTCTGCAAGGGACAGGCGGACAGCAGGATGGTGTGTTGCCTTCCCGGAGCCAAGACATGAGACTTCACTCTAAGGTTGGATAAGCTTCTGAAGTCAACTGGCAAGGATCCATTGGTGATGGCTCATATCAGCACTAATGACAGTGTGTCAAGGATATCTCACAGACAGAAGATGACTTAAGGGACCTCGAAAGCATGCTAAAGAAGAATAATGTTGAAGCGATTTTCTCAGAGAAACTTCCTCTCCCATGGGTGAAAGAAGACAGAAGAGTCTAGAAGTGAACTGCTGGCTAGATAAGTGATGTAGGGTTTGGGTTCTGTGTAACATTGGACCACCTTCTATGAGAAGAAGAGGCTTTATAGTTTGGATGGCCTCTGCCTCAGTAGAAGGAGGACCAATCTCCTTGGGACAGGCTGTCTAGACTAATCAGGAGAACAATAAACTAATATCAAAAAGGGAGAGTAATAAAAGGGAAGATATAAGAATTCAGCACAAAATTGAGATGTTGAGAACAAAATTTGCCAAGGAATCAAAGGACAAGAGGAAAAGAAATTCTTGAATTGCCTATACACCAATGCTAGAACTCTGGGTAGAAAACAAAAGGGATTAGAATTGCTCATTTATGAGCAAAAATTCAATCTAGTTAGTATTACTGAAATTTGGTGAGAAGATTCACACTATTGGAATGTTAAAATCAATGGATCAAACCTATTTAGGAAGGATAGAGTGGGCAAAAGGGGAAGGGGAGTGTCTCTCAATGTCAAAAATAGCATTACCTCCTTCCGAATCACTGATAACTTGAAAAAAAATAATCTTGAATGCTTATGAATCAATGTCCTAATAGATAAGGCACAAGTTGGGTATTAGTTGGTGTTTGCTACAGACCACCAAATTGCACCAGGGAACAGGATGACCACCTCCTTAAACACCTATTTATAATCTATAGGAAAAAACGTTGTGTGATCATGGGGGACTTCAATTTGAGTGACATGCTGGAGGTCTCATGCGCCAGAAATAAAAACCTTGGAATTTCTAAACTTTATAGATAAGTTAACTAACTCAAAAAGTGTTGCAGGCAACTTGGGGGCATCTTTTACTAGACCTTGTCTGAACAGATAAAGAGGAATTTATCACAGAACTAAAAATTAATGGTAGTTTAGGTCAGTGATTCTCAACCAGGGGTCTGCAGCTCCCACAGCCAGTTTAAGAGGAGCTGGGAGCCCTAAACCTTGGCGCCCTGTGTGGCAGAAGCCCCAAGTCCATGGGTGGAGTTGAGGGGATACTGGGGGGGCTTTGCCCCCCAAACTACAGTGCCAGAACAGGGCAATCCCAGGGGCAGTTCCACCCCCTCAAACCTCCTCCTCTCCCCCCTGAGGCCCCGCCCCTTGGCCAGGTTGGAGGCGGAAAGCCAGAGCCAGGCACTGCAGGGCGGCGGCTGCTCTTGCTGGTGCCCTGGAGCAGGTAGCAGTGTTCCTCTCCCTGCACCCTGAGCTATACCCCTCACTACACACAGCCCCTAGCTACCACTCTACCTGCACCCTGAGCAGCTGTCAAATTTTGTGAGCTGAGCCCCCGCTTTGATTTATAATTTTTGTTTGTATCCCCCCCCAGCCCAGACAGACTGGGTGGGCTGCTGAGGTGAGTCAGGAAATGGATGTGGTGCTCCCTCCCTGGGTCACGCCCCGCCAAAATAGAAGTCAAACTATGCCTATGCCCAAGCCCCCACCACCACCACACAACAGCCAAAGTCTGAAGCCCCAGCGCTCCACAGGGCTAAAGTCCAAAGCACCCCTGCCCAGCAGCTGAAGCCCAGACCCCTGAGCTAGCTCCCCTTCGCCATCCCACTGGGCCCCAGAGCTTTTATAGCATGTTGAGGGGGGGATCAGAAAGAAAAAGATTGAGAACCCCTGGTTTAGATAACAAGTGATCATGATTTGTTATGTGCAAGTGGACCAATAATATATATATATATTGGTGCTTTAATAGGGCCAATTTGACAAAGCTGAAAACAATTAAGAGTTAAATCAGCTGGGAGGAAGAATTTAATCAGAAAAACATGAATGATAATTGGGAATCTTAAGAACACCTTACTTGATGCCCAAAAAGCCACAATTGAGAGAGAAGGCCATACTAGTTAAAACAACCTGGTATAGAAGGGAAGTGAAGACAATTATAAAATATATATGTATAACAAATGGAAGAAAGGGATGTTGATAGTAATGAAAATAAATTAGAAGTTAGGAATTGTAGAAAATTGATAAGATAAGGAAAGGTACAGAATGAGAAATTTAGGGCCAGCAGAGTTAAGGATAATAAGTAGTATTTTTTTTAAATATATTAGCAACAAAAAGAGTCCAGACAATGGTATTGTTCCACTACTCCATGAAAATGGCAGAATTATCAATAATAATGCAGCAAAGGTCAGAGTGTTCAATAAAATATTTCTGTTCCATTTCTCAGGAAAAAAAACAGATTATATAATCTCATCATAATATGATGATAACACTCTTTCCACTCCACTAGTATCCCGGATGAGGTTAAACAGCTACAAAGGTTAGACAGTTTTAAATCAGCAGGTCCAGATAACTTGCATCCAAGAATTTTAAAAAACCAAACTGAGGATCTTGCTGGACCATTAATGTTCATTTTCATTAAGTCTTGGAGCACTGGGGAAATTCCATAAGACTGGAAGATAGATAACGATGTGTCAATTTTTAAGATGGGTAAAGGGGATGACCCAGTAATTACAGGCCTCTCAGCCTGACATTTATCCCTGGCAAGGTAACAGAGCGGCTGATATGGGACTCAATTAATAAAGAATTAAAGGAAGGTTATGTAATTAAAACAAATCAACATGGGTTTATGGAAAATAGATTCAGTCAAACTAACTTGATATCTTTGAGATTACAAGTTTGGTTGATGAAGGTAATAGTGCTGATGTAATATACTTTGACTTGATACCACACATCATTTTGATTAAAAAACTAGAACAATATAAAATTAACATTGTGCAGATTAGAAACTAGCTAATTGATAGATCTCAAAATGTAATTATAAATGGTGAATCATCATCTATCTGATGTATTTCTAGTGGGGTCCCCCAGGGATTGGTTCTTGGCTCTATGCAATTTAACATTTTTATCAATGACCGGGAAGAAAACATCATCAAAAATCATCACTGATGAAATATGAAGATGACAAAAACTTTGGGAGTGGTAAATAATGAGGAGGACAGGTCCCTAACTCAGAGTGATCTGGATTGCTTGGTAACCTAGGCGCAAGAAAACAATATGTATTTTAATACAGCTAAATATAAATGTATACATCTGTGAACAAAGATGGTAGGCCATACTGACATAATGGGGGACTTTATCCCAGGAAGCAGTGAAATCAAAAAAGATTTGGGGATCCTGGTGGACATTCAGCTGAACATGAGCTCTCAATGTGACTCTATGGCCGAAAGAGCTAATGTGATCCAGAGATGTATAAACAGGGGAATCTCGAGTAAGAGTAGAGAGGTTATTTTACCTCTGTATTTGGCATTAGTGCAACCGCCGATGGAATACCGTGTCCAGTCCTGGTGACACAATTCAAGGACGTTGATCAATTGGAGACAGTTCAAAGAAGAGCCACAAGAAGGATTAGTAAACTTGCCTTATAATGATAAACTAAATAGATTGTTAGACTCAAAAAGTTCAAAGAAAAGCTTAAGTCTGTAAGTATCTACATAGGGAACAGGCAGTTAATAATGGTCTCTTCAGTCTAGCAGAGAAAGGTATAACACAATCCAAAGGCTGGAAGTTGAAGATAAACAAATTCAGACTGGAAATAAGGCGTAAATTTATAACAGAAAGTAATTAATCATTGGAACAATTTATCAAGGGTTGTGGTGGATTCTTCACCACTGACAATTTTTAAAATCAAGATTGGATTTTTTTTCTAAACTACATGCTTTAGGAATTATTGTGGGGAAGTTTTATGGCCTATGTTTTATGGGACGTCAGAACACAGGATCAGAATGGTCTATTCTGGCCTTGGAAAGGGTCATCTCTAAGCAAAACAGCTGTCAAATTTTGTTAACATAAACCTTATTTAAGCTAAAGAAATAGTAAGAGTTTGCAGAACAAGAAAACTTTATAGACTAGGCCTCACTGAAATAGGCACTATGAGGAAAATAGGCCTATCTGTATATTTAGATACCTAAATAAGTTTAAAAATCTGGCCAATAGTGACCAAAAACATTCAGTTAATATCTGTTTAATAAATCAGTTAATTTTAAAATGTGAAACTTGTTTTGATAAGGGGAAAAAAGTAAGTTTATGTTTCCACCATTTAAGGTAGTTTCATTTAATAAACAAACAATTTTTAAACATGGGTTTTGTGCTTTTTAATTGAATTCCCATTTCCATCCAAATATAGTTCATCACAGATCAAGAGTAAAAAAGTTATCATTCAGTAAATAAGAAATTAATCATTCACTATTTTCTAACAAATTAAAAAGAAATCTGTGTTACATTATATAATTGTTTAAATAAGTCTGTGTGTGTAGATATGGTGTATCCGCCCGGTTAGCAAAAAAGTAACATTTACTACAAAGACTAAATATAGCTGAAAACTGATGTGTTTGAATGGTTATATCAACCAATGAGAATGAACCTCTCTTTAGGAATACAACTAAAGTACAAATGCAAAACAAGATTAAAGTAAATGATTTAAATCAAGGTTTCCTGCCTGCTGATTTAAATAATGATTAGAGTCAGATTTAAATCAATCCCCCCCTGCTCCACCTTGCAGGCATCAGCCTTTTACCGCAGGGAAGGATGAACACCACTCCTTTAATACTCAATCATTGCTACTTTTTCAAATCAGGCATTCATCTCCTGTAACAAGGTATAGACAACCTCCACTTCCCCAGGGGTTAAATGCACTCTGCCTCCAGTATTCTGCAACATTCCCCGCAGTGACAGCAAGAGAGTGGGAACGAGAATCAACCCTAAGCATCCCAAATTACAGTGTGCAGCACTGTTCCCTTAAGTCACTGGGACTGATGTTTGCAATTGCAAAGAAGGAAAAGTTGACCAATTCCCACTCAAAGAGTTCAGCTTTGGCAACCGCAGATATTGTGATAAGTTTCATCACCGCAGGCCCATGAAAGAGTCATGACTGTAGCTGACCAATGGAGAAATATTTAATAAGTACCACATGCTTCCCAATTGCTTTAAGACACAATGTATCATAAAAAACAACAACACGACAACTGTGCAGCTGCCTGAATGGATCATGACTTAGGTATTTGGTTTGCAATTGTATCTTACAACAAAGCAATAAAACCACATGCAGCAGAAGGCAAGAGAATAAAGAGATGCAAAATGACGGTACTGATGGAGGACATACGATCAGCACAAATCTGGTGAGAGGTGGGAGGACACAGCTGCAACTTAAGGTACAGGGGCTTGTCTCCTTATCAGCTCTGACTGAGTTACTCCCATGGCTCTGATCTGATAATACTGCCTTATGGTACATCCAGGGCTCCCCATGTCACTTAAAGGATACAGTTAACCTCAGTATATACCTTTCCTTGCCTCTCAGGCTCCCATACCCATAGCCCTCATGCCACTGTCCTACATTTATTTCCTTCCTCTTCCCATCAGATTTACACCCTCTGCCTCCATAATATCTACATGTAATTCTTGTCACGCTGAGGAACTGCCACATTTCCTAATAAGTATAAGACAGTTTCTTGATTTAGTTAACAATAAGACACATGTAGTTAGGAGGTAGTAAGGCCAGATGATGCAATGGCATAGTCCAAAACCCTTTTATATCAGGAGTTAGGGGTTCAAATCCAACCTTCTGCAACACACAAAAAAGTGAGTTTGGTAGGTTCCTCCTAGTCCCCATTTAGGGCCTCATTCTGCGCCGGGGTAGTCTGCTCCTGAAAGTTAGTGGGTCCTCCTGGTCAGCCTGCCCAGTCATTTACAGACCTGGGAGATACTGAGGAGAGAGGAGTGGTCTCGGTAGAAAGAGGTGTTTGGGCTGGGGGCAGGGAAATCCTGTTACTGTTTCTTTAAGGGTAAAGAGCCAGGATCACTGCAGAGAGGGTGAGACAGGGCCCCTCCCCCAAATAATTGGGGATGAGCTCAGAGAAGGGGACCAGCATAAATATTGCCTCTTCCCTCAAAGCAAGGCAGACACCAGAAGACATCAGCAGGGCAAAGCTAGCCTACTGAGCAGCCTGATTAAGGAAAAGGGGTCAGCCAAAGGAGAGGCTAACAAAGATCCTACAGGGGGCTAATCCATTACTCAGCTCCAGAGAGGAGAGCTGAGGGGTCATGCGTAAGGAAGGACTGAAAAGAAATAAACCAGAAAAGCAACTGGGGAGTGTTCCAGAAACAGTCACAGGGAAGAAGGAAGGAACCAGAGAAGACAAACGTTCTAGGCATATCTGAGTAAGGTCCTTCTTATGCTTATGGCTGTTATTAATAAATGAGACCTTTGGGGGGGGAAGGAGTGGGGGCTTTAGATTAAAAAAAAATCTGTCTAGACTTGTTTAGAACCCAGGTGATGGAAAGTAAAACTCACCTATGGTGCCATGCCTGACCAAAAGGGAGCACACCAGGGTGACCTCCATGTCATCACAGAGCCAAAGCCACTGAAGTCAATGGAAAGATTCCATTTCAATGAGCTTTGGCTCAGGCCCTTTAACTTCACTGAAATCTGGCACAAGTAGCATTCTTTATGCTCAAGGAGGCCAAGTCCCGAAAGAGCAAAGGATCATGTGGATCAGAATTGGGGTGTAGTATTGGCAAAACTGTGAGGAAAACACTTGCAGTATTGTCTTGCTCAGAAAGAGAAAGAAGCCTTTTTTGTAAATAAAAATTCAAGTGTCACTGAATTCAGTCCCCATGAAAAGGCCCCTCCTCCTTTAATTATCTAGTGTATGTTCTGGACAAGGAATGCATTACTTTTTACTGTTAGCAGACTCAGTTTAATTTCATTCCTACAAGAAAGGCTTGTAAGATACGATGGAGAAAATGTCAGGGGCACTATAACTAATGGTACAAATTTCAATGGCAATTATTTCCTAGCAATCATTTTATCATTTGCAGGGTTTCACAGCATAGGTCAAACAGCTATTTTCTTCTTATACCCCGCAAGCCATATGCAGTGCAAAAAAAAAAAAAAAAAAACCAACCACGCCTAGGAAAATAAAGTAACAACATTGCTGGTTCTTGAAACAAAATTGAATTGGTGGATTATCTTTCTAAAGTAGATTTATCTACTCAACCTCTGTTTGACATCTCAGTCCTTAACTCCATTTAAAATAAAAAAAAATCACTCTATACAGTTAGTCATTTCACACACACACACAAAAATAAATTTGTTAAAATTCCCTCAACAGTCTTAGTGGGGTGACATTATACCCGTTCATTTACTGGAGGACAAAAAAAAATTTGATATTCAACGATGAGGAAAGCAGCTTAGCTGTGGTGCTGCTTTGGAGACAAGATGTGGCTTCCCTAACGCAACAGACAAGTTCCCAGTGATCAAACCAACTTCCAATATGTATATTGTTTACCCTGTGGTTTTCCTTCCATGTTTACTACCATATTCTAAGGCCCTGATTCAAAGCCCTTTGAGGTCAACGGGCTTTGAATCAGGTCCTAAATAGAGCAATCCCAACCATACATAAAATATTCTGAATTTGCACCTTTTTTTGTAGGGGAGGAAATTACTTATTTCTACTACTTGAAACTATTAACAGTGCTTTACCTGCATCCTGCTCACTGCTTTTATCCCAATAGCAATCAGATAGATTCTACCTCCCCATCCTAAAAGAACAGTGTGACATTACACCCCATATTCTTCACAGAAATATGGTTATGATACGAATATGGCATAACTAAGATATACTTTATGCAAGATGGCTCATGTAAGATATCACTGGAAAGGTTATGATTTACTAAATGTGATTATTCAATGTGCATGCATGTATCATTTCTGTATCTGAAGTTAGGAATATTGACTATGTAACAATTACAACTGTGTGCACAGTTGGGGAGAAAGGGGGATGCCCTCCAGACAATCCTCCTGAATGACCCATTTAAGAAGAACAATAGAACTCTGAAGAAACTTATCGCCCATCTTCCTGGGATGCTGCATTGACACTACAAGGTTAGGTGATGATGGAAAATAACCCCTTGGACACTGCTGGTACTTTTCCACTGTAGGGGGATTCCCACCTTAGGTAAATACCTTTTAAGGGCTGGGGGAGGAGGGTTGGACTCTCCTCCATTGCCTACCCAAGAAGAAAGACTGCTGAAAGTACCTGAGGGGAAAGGCAGAGGTGAGTCCAGATTGAGACGGGTCCAGTCTGTAAACAGAGATAACTGGAACTCTAAGCTACAGGAAATCTGCATCCTGCCTAATTCAACATTTAGGGTGAGAAATTACATTTTGTAACCTGTTTCTTTACTGAATCAAGCTTAGTTTGTGTGTTTTGTTTTATATGCTTAGTAATCTGCTTTGTTCTGTTTGCTATCCCTTATAATCCATTGAAATCTGTCTTTTGTAGTTAATAAACATTTCTTGTTCATAACATAACCCCATTTGTGAAATCCATATCTGGGGGTGCAAGAAACTGTGCATCTCTCTCTTCACATTGAGGGAGGGGGCGATTTTTATGAGTTTGCGCAGTACAGAGCTCTCTATGCAGCGCAAGACAATATACCCTTGGGTCTGCACTCCAAGGGAGATGGGCACCTGAGTGCTGGGGCAAGTCCCTTAAACTGAGTCTTCCCAGAGCTGATCTCAGTGTCTGTGTCTTTCTGCAGCTGAGTGTGGCCCTGCCTGTGTGCGCTAGGGGAGGCTTAAGAGCCTGGCTCAGCAAAACAGGGTAAAGGGGGCCCAGGCTGGCAGAATAGGAGGGCTCAGTGCTATCCCAGTACAACAGGTGGTGCCTTAAAGGGGGGCAACCCATCACAAACTGTTCTGTGCAAATCATGTGCGACTGGAAGAGTTGGATTTTGAGGCTAAATCAGTACACAGTTTTCATACTGGCACAGCAATCAGTATTCTCCAATGGAAGTTATTTACAGCTACTGAGGATAGAGAGCACAAAAAAAGATGTCTCACTGGAAATATCAGATTTATTTACAGTAACATTTCCACTAACTATGTTACCCACTTGTGGGTAAAAATGAGTCCAAAACCAGTGTAAGTAAATCTAAATATATGAAATAGTTTGGATAGTTGGGATTCTCTCCACATGGAATGACAAGAAATAGCCTCTTGGGAAGAGGGAAACTACAAAGACAACATACCATGTCATAGGTGATGTCTGAGAACACCATATTACTATGTTAGAAAGGGCCTGATTTAAAAAAAAAATTAAAAGATGCCTATTTGCATGCATGCAATTACCATGTAAATCCCAAAATTGCAGTAGGCATGCATGCAATGATAAGTGCAGATTGCAGCAGAGACCTCAGGCCTTACCTTATGAAAATCAGACCCTGAATGTCATACAATAAGCTCCAAGGGTCAGATTATCAAGGGCATTAAGGCACCTAAAGATACACATAAGCACCCACAAGGCACCTATTAGCATCTGAAATCTGGCCCTAAATGCATACCGAGAGCCAAATTCCAGCTGTGGCCCATAACAGGCGTGATGGACAGGCATGCAGCTTTTGCAGTGTATTAACCTGCACCCACATTCTAACAGAGAAAAGCCCCATGGACAGCTCTCTTCATAGAGTCTACCGGGAGTAAACTCAATCTGCATAGGGAAGGCTGTTCATAGGAGTCATTGGTAATCAAGAAACTATGAGCAGCAGCGAGGGCTAGTGGAGAGACCACAGGACTGGATCTCAAGAGCCCTGGGTTCTATTTCCAGCTCTGCCACTGGCATGCTGTGTGATCTGGGAAGGGAGTCACTTCCTCCCTCTGCATATGTCTACACTGCAGCTGGGAGTGAGCGCCCAACCCAGGTAGACAGACTCTCACTAGCAGGGCTTGAGCTATCATGCTAAAACCAGCAGCATGGCTGGGGTGGTAATTTGTGCTACCCACCTGAGCTTGGACCCAGGGGCTGAGATGGGCTGCAACATCCATGAGGCTATTTTTAGCACACTAGCTTGAGCCCCACTACCGGGGGATCTGGCTACCCACACTGGGAGACTTGCCCCCAGCTGCAGTGTAGACACACCCTCTGGGCCTCCATTTCCCCTCCCCACTCCTTTGTCTGTCTAGTTGGATTATAAACGCTTTGGAGCAGGGGCTGTCTCTCACTATGTGTTTGTACAGTGCCTAGCACAATGGGGCCCTGATCTCTGTTAAGGCCTCTTGGAACTAATGTAATACAAACAAAAAATGAAGACCAGCTCCCTCCCCTCCCACACACACCACCACCACCACCACCCTCTAGGCCATGTCTCCCAAATCCTCCCCAACTTCTGTTGTAAGTTTGGTTAATTGAGTGATTTTTGGAGGATTTGCTGAGAGTTTTCCCATGCATGGCCATACGCAGCATTAGCCCTTGAGTTGTAGAGTCTTTAAATCATGCATTGCATGTATTTAATCATTTTTTTAAACAAAAATATGCAAGCAGCAGGCTTGAGGGTTGTGCCTTTGGCATTTTATAAAGGTCACCCTTTCATGTAGAGGAAAAGAGGGTTGAAAGTTAATTAAATTATATTGAATACGCATCCAGATTCTCCAAAGCAAGCGCTTTAACATCTGTAAACAACAGCCAGTGCTTTTAGAGGTATTTTGAGGATGTGGTCATCAGATAAATCTGACTGTGGGGCTTGTAAGAAATTTGGCTGCATTGTGCATATTTTGTTTGTAAGTTCCCTCAAAGATATTTTTTACCATATTGGGAGTAGTTTACTACTTAGATGCTGAACACCTCCTGTTAGAAGCATTCTAAACCTAGTGTATAATAACAACTGTTCATGCCTCAGACTATACAGGCTTATGATGGCAATAATAGCCTTTCAGATGGGACCTTTTGTGCTGATGGGTATTAACACATGCATAGCAGAAGGATTCCGACAGTCATAAAGTAACTTGAATCCTGTCAAAGGCCAAAGTAATTTCAGCCATTATGTTAGTGGGAGCATGCTGCGAGCATGTAACAAAATACGATCACTGGGAAGCATGTGGGAAGCTTATGATTTTCTTAAATTCATCTGGCATAAAACGCGTGCATTCTGTGTAACTGGTTCTGTGGCCGTGACAGACCTGCATCTGATTCTTTCTCATACTGTACAGTGCATCCATTACATGCCTTAATTAGGCCTCATGCCTACAAGCTACTCTGGGCAGGCAGCCCCTGGCAACCATGCGTAGTAACTTGCAGGTTTGGGGCATTAGCAAACAATGACAGGCATTAAAAAAATGACAGCCAAGAGATCCACTCAATGGTGCAGCACGTTCCCACCTTATGGGAGGAGCTCCCAAAGAAAGCAGGAATTGATGGCTGCATGGAAGTGGCTGCCTGAGTTGAAGAGGATGGGAGGCGTTGTCACATATACTAACATTCATAGACAGCCCCAATTTTCACAGGGCTTCCCCATGTCCTGCAAGCCAGTCTGCAAGTTAATTAATACCACAGCACATGCCAGGCTTCCTTATGCAGCATCACAACTATTGTGCCTCTGCATACTGATGCTGTGTCAGCAAGCAATGTGTGTGTCGTGATATATGGAGGCAATGTCCCACACTGACATCAAGACATGAATCTGATGCAGTATTGTGGCATGATGTTCCTAGGAAAGAAACAAAAAAGAAAGAAAGATGTCGCCCTGTGGTAGGGGTACCAGCAGGCAAGTGCTGCTGTCATGAATGCTAAATTCTATGGGGAAGGAACAAGAGTTTAAATAGATTCCTTGCCCTGGACAAGAATGAGAAATGACAATCTACAAACAGAACAGTGAAAACCCTCCACCCATTCTAGATTGTCCTATCTACCTATCTGTTACTATCATCTGTGTGATTAGGAACATAGGAGTTGCCATATGGGATCAGCCCAGTGCTCCATCTAGTACAGGATCCTGTGACAGTGGCCAGTATCAAGTGCTCCAGATAAGGTGCAGGAAATCCTGATTGTTAGATGGTTTGTCAAAAGCCTTAAAGGAAATTCCATCAAAAGATCTGGATCAGACAGGCCATCCAAGGGGCAGCACATTTCAAGGAGGTTACAGGTTCTTCTGATAAATAACTCTATTGACAGGGCTCAGCTACCCTGCAGCAACAGGTTTAGAGTGTGGTCCTTGCTGTTTGTTACCCTCCTTTCCAGCTGGGTTAAATGAGGCACCAGTGTTACACAGGGAATCAGTAGCTCAATCAGTCTGAATCCCCAACCCCGTCTCCTACACTGAGCACTGAATTAGACATTCTTTGTCATCCTAAGGAGTAGCAATGGGGAAGATAGTTAATGAACTGGAAGTACAATGTCCCCTCTTCTTAAGATTGTTCTTGTGCATATTATATAAAAAGGTCTGGGTTTGTAATGAACTTCAAGTAGCACCCAGGGGCACAGTCAGGGCCTTTCACCAGTTACAGAAACCCCAGTACAAATTGTCTCTTCGGATGCCCAGCTGTTCTCCTCTAATAAGCATTGACAAAAAGCAACTGGGTTTATGATCTGCACATAGGTTCAGAGAGCTTAAATTAGTGTTATAACAGCAGTAGCCGTTGTTGAAAACAGGCTGCTGCTTAAAAGACAAAAAGAAAAAATTAAAAATAGGTTTCCTGCTCCAGATTTTATTAGTGGCAGACACATTGATAAGACTCAAAAGTCTAACTAGCCTGCCTAATCAATGCTGTTAAAGCAGAGCCTGTTTTTGTTCAGAAAAACAAATATCTTAAAGAGAGAGACCTTGCCTGGATCAGTGCCCTTTGTTTTAATAAAGCAGGCAATAAGGCCATATTTTGGGCCAGATCCCCAGCTCATGTAAATTATTGTTGCTCCACCGATTTCAATGGGGATATGCCAATTTACGCCAGCCAAGGATTTGGGTCAGTTTTGCTATTTTTGGATTGTTCACTTTGCTCTTATGTTGTCAAGTAAGGTAGACAAAATCCTTGTGCCAGAAAGCTTGCTGGGATCTGCTCTATATAGGGCTTACCTTCTCATGACTGGTTCTTCATTGGATGCCTTTGACCACATGGGATGCAAAATCTTTTCACTCAGTCACTGCATTCCCCCTGCCAATTCCACCCATCTAACCAGCTTCCTCACAGGAGAGAGGAGTCCACTGTGCTTGACTGAACTGACCCCAAAACACCACAGCCAATTCCCTCTGTAATGATGGGAGGCCAAAATCACTTCCAAGGTATGTCCCGCCGGACCTGCCTCTCCAGAAATGCAATGGAGACACTCTCTCCAATTAGTGGACTAATCCAAGGTTATTTTCAGTATAAGAAAAGCTAGAACTCCTGGCAGTCCACAAAGCCCTAAGCAATATGCACAACCACCTAGGCACCAGATGCCAGTTTGTCAGATTACAAAATATTGTCTTACCTGACCCAACTGGGAGGCCCCAGGTTGCAATGGATGGCCACTCTGGCTATAGATATATCTATGGCAAGTATAGCCTCACCACTTAGCTCATGTAAAAAGAAGCATCCATGAACAGAGATATTGTCATCTGTAGCCAGAGATAGACTTATCTATAAAATACCAGTGGAGAATCTTCAGAGGGGAATGTTTGCCAGCTCAATCACAAAACTCCAGCATTCTTCTTTGAGATTCCCAAACATGAAAGCAGTGGGAGGAAAGATGTATTCTTAATCCTTTTATCAAGCCCATGTATCTACCTCAAATATGGGTCAATGCAGTTTGGCAAGCTGCAGGCTTTTAGTATCAGATACTCCTCTCCTCAAGGCAGAAATAAGTTATACATTCATTCCCTGATTTCCCAAATAACAAAAACAAACAACAACCCACAGATTTGTTCAGATTCATTCCACAGAATTGAATGGCATCGCAATAGAGATTAATTTGGCCAACTATCTTTGATTTTAAGAAAGGGTAGTTGTGTTTATTCGGAAAGAATAAAAAAAAAAGTTTTGCCACACCCAGCTTATTCCACTAAATGTTTATTAATAAATAAATAATAAAATATAGGATACATGTATATACATACTCTCATCTCATCATCTTTCCCATCTTTGAGTACACTTCAGTCCCTTTGTTTGTCTAAAACATCAACATCCATCTTTTCCTCTCAAAGGAAGAGCACATCTCAAAGGACTCATTTCAAAAGCAGAAGACAAGGGCCCTCTGTTACTTCTTCTAAAGTCCTTTATGTCTTCTCCAAAGCTCTCTCCATCCACTGTGGCTTTTTTAGCCAATACTGTAGATTTTATGCTACATCTCAAATTCCCAGGAGAACATGAATTGAATATGTACGGCCAGATCTTCAAGCAGGGCAATGTGCTGCAGCTCATACATTGAAGTCAATGGGACTACATAGATGCTTAAAATTAAGCATGCACTTCAGTGCTTGGCTGGAACAAGGCCATGGTACCATAGGCGGCGAGTTCTATGGGCCCGTGGAGCCCAGGCCCCACCAATAATCCTAAAGGTGGGCCCAGCTCCACCAATGTTTGGGCCCCAGGCCTTGTGCTTTGGGGGGGTCCCCGCGTTGCAATGCCAGGCGCTCTCACCGCAGCAGCAGCTCCCGGCAGAGGCCCCAGCAGCATCTGGGCTCACAGCCCATTGGCCGGGAACCCCAGCCAATGGGAGCTGCCGGGGGTGGTGCCGGAGCTGCCTGGCCGCGCCTCCACAGCAGGGAGGGGGAGCGAGCTACCAGCAGCGTCTGAGCCCTGAGCAGAGCAGCAGCAGGGTCTGTGCCTGTCAGACAGACTCAGCCGGTGAGCTGTGGGGGCAGCCAGACACATGGACACAGCCGGGGTTGGTGGGGACAAACAGACACAGCCAGGGGTTGGGGACAGACAGACACAGCGGGGTGGGACAGACAGACACAGCTGGGGGTGGTGGGGCAGCCAGCCAGACACAGCCGGGGGGTTGTGGGACAGACACACACAGCGGGCGGGGGGGGGCAGACAGACACAGCCGGGGGTGGTGGGGGCAGACAGACACAAAGACACAGTCGGGGGGGGGGTGTTGGTGGGGACAAACAGACACAGCTGAGGGGTTGTGGGACAGACAGACACAAGGACACAGCCAGGGGGTTGTGGGACAGACACACACCAGGACACAGCCAGGGGAGTTGTGAGGACAGACAGACGGACACAGCTGGGGGGTTGTGGGGACAGACAGATGGAGCCGTGGGCGGGGAAAGGAGCAGCAATGGGCACCCTGGGGCTGGTATAAAATACACAGGATGGGGGGAGTTTCCTGAGGGGACTATAGCAACACCCCCCGCAGAGCAGACCCAGGTTGCAGCTGGCTCCGCCCATCACAGCCCCCTGCCCCACAGAGACCCACACAACCCTCTGCCCCCTCAAGAGACTCCCAATGACCCCTGTCACTCCTCTCCAGAGAGCCCTCCCCTTTGTGCCAGCCCACTCCCCTCCCCCACTGCCTCCCCTCCTCCAAAGCTCCCTACAATCTCCCCCTTTGCCTTCCGCCCCCCAGCCCAGCCCATTCCATTGGCCGGGAGGCTCCCAGTCTATTGGCTAGCAGGGACCACGGGAGCTGCACATGAGGCAGGGTGCCTGTCTGCAGATGCAGACCTGCCTGGCTGTGCCTCCACAGCACAGGGAGGGGGAGCCCGAACCACAGGAGAGCAAGCCCTGGTCATCATCACAGGCCCAGTAATTCTCTGGATATTTAATTTCACTGAGGCAAAATGTGTGCAATTTTATGGGTTGAATGATTGAATGACATAATACCCACCTGCCCGCATTGTCCATCACTAAGTCCAGTAATTTTGTCAAGTGTTTGTTGCACAACATGGTGGTGCCTACCCTTACCTTGTGCTTCAGGGGGTGATGGGGTCCAGGGCAGCCTGTTATAGCCTGTTATAGAACTACCTGATTAGTAATTGGATATGTTGGCTGGCATCTTTTTTTACGTGTTCGCTCCCCCTGATGTTAGAACCTGGCTACACCACTGGGGAGGGGAGCTTCCTAGACCTGTGCAGCTGGGGCTTAGGTGAATTTTGTGATACTGTGCCCCTCCCCAGCTACCACCCTGCAGTCCCCACTCCTGCACCATGCTGGGCAAGGGGCAGCCCCATCCCCAGTGAGGCTATGGTGAGGGGTGGCAGCAGGGGAGGCCACACGTGATGGCAACCTCCCGCCTCGGTACCCACCATAGGGGAGGTGAGTGGGCTTTCTGGACCTGAGAGGGACCTAGGAGCATGTGCAGTGAACTGCGGGGGAGAGGAGGGGTCCCTCCCCTGGAGCTTGCTGCTGCCAGGGAGGGTGGGGGGAGTCCTCTTTGGCCCTAGCCCTGGGGCAGCCTGTCTGCACCCCAAGTTCCTTATCCCCAGCCCTGCCCCAGAGTCCTCACCTGACGGGAAAAACACGCAACTTAAATTTGGTGGTCAGTTTAGAGTATCATAGAATATCAGGGTTGGAAGGAGCCTCAGGAGGTCATCTAGTCCAACCTCATGCCCAAAGCAGGACCAATTCCCAACTAAATCATCCCAGCCAGGGCTTTGTCAAGCCGGGCCTTAAAAACCTCTAAGGAAGGAGAGTCCACCACCTCCCTAGGTAACCCATTCCAGTGTTTCACCACCCTCCTAGTGAAAAAGTTTTTCTTAATATCCAACCTAAACCTCCCCCACTGCAACTTGAGACCATTACTCCTTGTTCTGTCCTCTGCTACCACTGAGAACAGTCTAGATCCATCCTCTTTGTAACCCTCTATCAGGTAGTTGAAAGCAGCTATCAAATCCTCCCTCATTCTTCTCTTCTGCAGACTAAACCATCCCAGTTCCCTCAGCCTCTCCTCAGAAGTCATGTGCTCCAGCCCCTAATCATTTTGTTGCCCTCCACTGGATTTTCCAATTTTTCCACATCCTTCTTGCAATGTGGGGCCCAAAACTGCACGTAGTACTCTAGATGAGGCCTCACCAATGTTGAATAGAGGAGAATGATCATGTCCCTCGATCTGCTGGCAATGCCCCTACTTATACAGCCCAAAATGCTGTTAGCCTTCTTGACAAAGGCCAGAGGAGGGAGTGTTAGTGCCTGTGCGGACTTCTGGGAAGTGCATGGGGTGGAAGGGGATGCTGGGATGCTCTGGAACCACTCCTTCAAAGCCAGTCAGGACTCTGGGGGAGCCTCCTCTCTGAGCAGACTGTCTCCAGGGCAAGAAGCTTACACCTTCCTGGGTCTGACCTCAGAGTATTCAGTATGCCCTTCCACACCATGCACTTTCCGCAGTGAGTCCGCCCAGGCGGGGTCCTGGGCCAGCCAGAGGTCCCTGCACCCCAACTCCGCAGTCAGATGTGACTCTCAGCCAGACTGTAAAACAGAAGGTTTATTAGATGACGGGAACACAGTTTAAACAGAGCTTGTTGGTACAGAAAACAGAACCCCTCTGTCAGGTCCATCTTGCAGGGTGGGGAGCCCAGAACCAAGTTCTGGGTCTCTCCCCATTTCCCCAGCCAGCTCCAAACTGACACTCCCTCCTCTGGCCTCTGTGTCTCTTCTGGACAAGGAGGCCACCTGATCTCTTTGTCCCCAACACCTTCAGTTGGCATCTTGCAGGGGAAACTGAGGCACCCACACAGTATTCAGAGAAAATATTAAGAACATTCCCACTTCATCACAACAGGTGCAACAAAATATAATACTGTATATTGAAGTAGGCAAGTGCTGCTTCTGACTTTCCACTTTTAATTGACCCTTGTAATCTTGTGGCACTGACGCGTTGTAGCTTCATTTTATATCGGCTTACAGGGTGGGAGCGGGGGGGCACCACCATTTTGGGCACCACCAAAAATTATACAAACCTGCCGCCTATGCATGGTACTGATTTCTATGGACCTCCACTGAGTTACACCAGCTGAAGATCTGGCCCTTTCATTTCTTCTTGGGACAAGAATTCCTTTATTCAAGTTCACATAGTCATAAGAATTTTATGTTAGTCTCAGACACAAGAGAAAAATATCATCTCTGATGTTCAAAGACAGGTTTACATGCTCCGAGAGGTTTATAAGGTTCACTTTCATTTTTTGTTATGTTGTTCCACACTGTGAATACTAATGTTACATTGCTGACACTCTAGCCTCTCTCATGATACGTGGTGCAAAATCCATGGTGAGGGGACAGCCAAGCAAATTTTACAGGGGACTGACTCCAACAACCAGCATTTTCATGCAAGGATCTGTTTTGCCTCCTCCATTTCTAACTGAAAAGGGATACAGGGAAAGAGGATGAGAGAGAACAAACCACACATAACAAATGTTAGTTTAATGCACTCCCTAGAGGCACTCAGAGTCTATGGTGATTAGGGACAGTATAGCGAGAACAGAACCGAAGGTAGAAAAAGAATATGGGTGAAATCTTGGCCCCCACTAATTTCTATAGAGCCAGGATTTCATGCTGTATCTCTATTACTTTCAAATAAACCTGTCCTTAAAATCAAAGGTAATTATTTTCCATTTAAGAGGTTCTCAAGCTGTGTCCATCAGGTAATGGAACAGTTCATTTAGGTTGACAGGTTTCAGAGTGATAGCCGTGTTAGTCTGTATCAGCAAAAAGAATGAGGAGTACTAGTGGCACCTTAGAGACTAACAAATTTATTTGGGCATAAGCTTTTGTGGGCTAAAACCCACTTCATTGGATGCATGCAGTGGAAAATACAGTAGGAAGATATATATATATATATATATATATATATATATATATATATATATACACACACACACACACACACACACAGAACATGAAAATATGGGTGTTGCCATACCAACTATAATGAGACTAATCAATTAAGGTGGGCTATTATCAACAGGAGAAAAAAAAATCTTTTGTAGTGTTAATCAGGATGGTCCATTTCCAACAGTTGACAAGAAGGTGTGAGTAATAGTAGGGGGTAAATCAGCATGGAGAAATAGTTTTTACTTTGTGTAATGACCCATCCACTCCCAGTCTTTATTCAAGCCTAATTTAATGGTGTCCAGTTTGCAATTTAATTCCAATTCTGCAGTTTCTCGTTGGAGTCTGTTTTTGAAGTTTTTTTGTTGGAGAATTGCAACTTTTAGGTCTGTAATTGAGTGACTAGGGAGGTTGAAGTGTTCTCCGACTGGTTTTTGAATGTTATAATTCTTGATGTCTGATTTGTGTCCATTTATTTGCGTAGAGACTGTCCGGTTTGGCCAATGTACATCGCAGAGGGGCATTGCTAGCACATGATGGCATATCACATTGGTAGATGTGCAGGTGAACGAGACCCTGATGGTGTGGCTGACGTGATTAGGTCCTATGATGGTGTCCCTTGAATAGATATGTGGACAGAGTTGGCAACGAGGCACCTCAGAAGTCACAGTCCAGGGCCTAAGGGCTTGTATACACAGCGATTACAGTAACTCCTTGTTTAACACTGTAGTTATGTTAATGAAAAATGCGACTTTAATTGAAATGATGTTAAGTGAATCCAATTTCCTCATAAGAATTAATGTAAATGCGGGAGTTAGGTTCCAGGGACATTTTTTTCACCAGACAAAAGACTATATACATACATACACTGTGATGGGGCAAGGCCAGATGGCTACAGTAAAGTAGTGAGGAACAGGTATGTTAGCCCCAGGCTAAACAAATCCCTGGTACCATGGTAACCAAATGGCAGTTGCTCCAGGTTAATCAAGACACCTGGGGCCAATTAAGATCTTTCTAGAAGACAGTGGAGATAGCTACATTGATTGGGACACCTGAAGCCAATCAAGGGCTGGCTGGAACTAGTTAAAAGCCTCCCTGTTAGTCAGTGAGGTGTGTGTGAGGAGCTGGAAGCAAGAGGTGCAAGGAGCTGAGAGTGAGAGGGTGTGCTGCTGGAGGACTGAGGACTACAAGCATTATCAGACACCAGGAGGAAGGTCTTGTGGTGAGGATAAAGAAGGTGTTTGGAGGAGGCCATGGGGAAGTAGCCCAGGGAGTTGTAGCTGTTGCACAGCTGTACCAGGAGGCACTATAGACAGGTGCGATTCACAGGGCCCTGGGCTGGAACCCGGAGTAGAGGGTGGGGCCGGGTTCCCCCCAAACCTCCCAATTCCTGATCAGACACAGGAGGAGTTGACCCAGACTGTGGGTTCCACCAGAAGGGAAGATCACTGAGGTGAGCAAATCTGCCAATGAGCGCAGGACCCACCAAGGTATAGGAGGAACTTTGTCACAATACACACACACAGAGTATAAGTTTTAAACAAACAATATAATACTGTACACAGCAATGATAATTGTGCAGCTTGGTTGAAGTGCTGAAGTCAGAGGGTGGGATATTTCCCAGGGAATGCTTTATTGCTAAATGATGAACTAGTACTCAGCTGAGCCCTCAAGGGTTAACACGTTGTTAATGTAGCCTCATACTCTACAAAGCAGCATGAATGGAGGGAGGAGAGACAGCATGGCAGACAGAGACACACATCCTGTATGCCTGTGTGAGAGAGAGAGATGTGCATTACCCCTTTAAGTACGCTGACACCATTCTAAGTACATTGCTTTTTTAAGTAGATCAGCAAGTTGAGAAAGCTGAGCCTCCCTACCCCCCCAACCCCATGGAGATGGGGTAAACTGAGGCAGGAGCAGGGGGGACACCTTGACATTAGCCCTCCTCTTCACACACACACACACAGCAAGCAGGAGGCTCCCAGGAGCAGCTCCAGGGCAGAGGGCAGGAGCAGCACACGGCAGTTGGGGAGGGACAGCTGAATTGCCGGCAGGGAACTTAGGGGGGCGGGGAGCTGATAGAGGAGCTGCTGGTCCACCCTGGTTCCAAGCCCCCACGAGTTAGCTGCAACGGGCTGCTCTTTCTGCAAGCAGTGGACAAAGCAGGCAGCTGCCAAACAACATTATAAGGGAGCATTGCACAACTTTAAATGAGCATGTTCTCTAACTGATCAGCAACAAAATGACATTAACCCTGACGACTTTAAGTGAGGAGTTACTGTATACAGTTTGAAACAGCAAGAGATCAAAGTGCATCAGGGAACATTTTGTGAGCAGCATCAGGATCCATGTGGCCACAAACTGCACAGCAGGCTGGTGCGCTGTAGATTTTCACCCCGGCTTGCCATTCACTGAATCACCCTACAGCCAAACCCTTAGCTACAAGACCATCCTTGCTGTGATAAAGCTCACTGAGGCATCTGAAATACTGGGTGACTAAAGACTTCATCTTACATTGTGCTGGAGCCTCTCTGGAGCGGCAGAGAATCTTGAACTGCCAGTGAGTGCAATGAAGTTGAGGGTGCTTAGCACCTTGCATAGTCAAGCCTGACACGAGTCACAAGGGAAGCCAACCTAACCTTCTCCATCTGCACCCCCGAAGCCATCCTAACCACCATAAGAGTTGGCCATGCTTGCCCTCATGTTTGAGCACACTATGGAACATTTTGTGTTTGCAGCATGTACTGTTAATTTTAAAAGGGACATTCCAATTGTTTATACCAGGGGTCGGTAGCCTCTGGCACGCAGCTCGCCAGGGTAAGCACCCTGGCGGGCTGGGTCAGTTTGATTATCTGCCGCGTTGGCAGGTTCAGCGGATCGCGGCTCCCACTGGCCGCAGTTCGCCGTCCCAGGCCAAGGCGGGAGGTGAGAAGCCGCGGCCAGCACATCCCGCAGCGCTTCCCACCACCCCCATTGGCCTGGGACGGCGAACCACGGCCAGTGGGAGCTGCGATCCGCCGAACCTGCTGATGCGGCAGATAAATAAACTGGCCCAGCCCGCCCGGGTGCTTACCCTGGCGAGCCGCGTGCCAGAGGTTGCCGACCCCTGGTTTATACCCAAAACATCAACTGTAAATCCTGTTATAATAAAGAAATGTCACCGGCTTACAAAATGAACTAAAAACAATGAAAAGAGGTTTATTAAAGGATTACCCAGCACAGACACACCTGTAGTGTTGAAAACGCAAACAATGTAATGAAAGTGTCAAAAAACACAAAGTGAAGCATATTATTTTTATAAAGTTAAATGGCCCAGATTGGTTTCACTGTCCAAAGTGAGTGATATGCAAATTTCCTGTTTTAGGGCCCAATTAAATTTTTTTATTGAGTTAAATGGGCGTTATTACAAGACAGGGTTAAAGATTTTAATTTTGATAGTGTCCTTTCTAAGGTTATGTCCCAACACTGGTACTCTAGTATATTTTAAAGTTTCTTACACTTACACTTCAAAAATAGCTATACAATTACATTTAATATTCAGCAACTGTTAGCTGTGAAATGATTTTTAAATCATAATTCCAAGAACCATTTCATTAACATTTATCAGATTAATGCTAAAACATCAAAATGAAAGAACTGTGTCAAACATTTAATTTATCCAACAAATTATGGAAAAACCACAGAGTGAAAAAACAGGATTTTGTTGGTTGATTTTCTCCATCTCCATCATTTTAAACAAGCAAATCATTACCATAAATTCTGATTTGCAACACAGTTCTTAATGCAGAGACTCTGATGGCAAGGAAATAGATGTACATTATGAGCTGTAGGAGAGCAAAAAAGTGAAGCGCTCTCTGGTTCCTACATAATTTAATTCACTTCTGACCTGTAAATAATCAAAAGAACGATACTGTTTTTAAGAAGATGTGTTGTTTAGATGATACTTATTAAGTGTGGGGGGAAAAATAAACCCCACATTTATAAGCACTTCCCTGCCTGTTTCCTTCAGGTATTAAAAAGTGTGCATATGAGTACTGCAAGTCACAAGTGAATGATTTTTAGATGTATCCAAGTATCTAGCACCTTATAGTCCAGAACCAGACTAGCAAAGAAGCCTTCGTAAATCTATGGCCTAGTGGAGAGAGCAGACTAAGAATCAGACAGACATTCTGGATTCTATTCCTGGCTCTGCCACTGACTCACTTTGACACTGGGCAAGTCAACTGGGGCATAGTTATCAAAGACCCTTGCCATGGCTCACAGTGGAGCTTTCCAGGGGGCTACAATGGGGTCCATTTTCAAAAAGCTGTGTGTGCACCTAGACACCTGGAAAATTAGGCCAAAATAGTAACAGCATGGTCGTTCACACAAGTTTTGGCTGCACACCCAGCAGGAGTTTGTGCATAACTGTCAGCTTTACTGCACACTCCTCTTCGCTTGCACCTCCAGGTGTTGTATCACCCTTTTCACATCTACATAGAAAAGGACATGTGTGAAGAAGCACCTCACCACTGGGCACAAGTGGATGAAAAACAGATGACTATGAAGGACAGTCTTAACCCCAAGCTGGCTGAAAGTTGCAAGTCCTGGAACACAGAGGAGACAGCCAGAATGGATATGCCGATATTGTTACAATATACCTATACTTACACCTCAAATGCTGTCTGCTTCCCATGGAAGAGGCACTTATTTCTGAACTTCACACTAACCACACAGCACCTCAGGAGAAGGTGCTCAGAATGTTCACCAGATGCAGGGAGTCTGGGGGCAGGAGGGGTAAGCTTTTAAATAGGGTTCGGTGTGGCTAGAAATGGAGGTCAAACAATCCCTCATTCAGACAAGTGAAAATATCCTGGAGAGGATCATACTGCCAGATACCAGCCTGTTGAATTATGCTGTCCTCAGCCCAAATCCACAGACAGGTCCATTTGCCCTGGACCATTTCAAATGGATGCTACCCACTGACAGCCAGGAGCCGTGGAGCATTTGAAAGCACTACAGTGGTTGCTGTGGCACGGTCAGGATGTCTAGGAACCTCATGGGCTACACTGCAGGACTGGATTAGACAGTACTTCGCTGTCCTGACAATATCAGATTGGAGCAAAATCCAAATTAATTCCTATATGTGCAAGATGCTCTCTCCCTCCTGTTGCCACAGCAACCAGTTCTTTCCCTCCAGGAGCAACAAACAAGAAGCACAATGGTTAGGCAATGAATTGCTCTGGCTTTTTTGGAGGCCTAGATGCTGTTTCCATCTCTTATTTAACCCCAATGTCGTTCCCTGTATATAAGCACCATTCTGCCACAGCCCCAATAAGAATGGGGCAGAGCATGCTCATCCCTGCCCCGGGGATTCTCCTTTCCTCAAGTCCACAGACATGGCAGTGTGCAGCAGAGTAGACTCCCTGACTTGAACCAGTCAGCCCCACAGTATGACCCACAAGTTAAACAGGCCAGACTCCTCACTGCTGCAGTGCACAGGTCTGCACCATGTTTGATAACCATACCTCCTTGTAGCAGAGCAGTTACTCCGCTCCTGCCCTGATGGGCTTGAAACAGCCCCGGGAGAGGGCTGTGGCAGGGGAAAGGCTGGGGTGATTGGGAAAGCAGCCACAGCTGCAGCCAGTGCAATCAGGGCTCAGATGGCCCTTATAAGAGGGCAGTGGGCCAGAAGGAGAAGGAGACACTCTCTCTCTCTCTAGCCTCTTGGGAGAGAGAAGGACCTGGCTGCCTGGGAAGCTGAGGAAGGGTACCTAGGCTTGAGCAGTGCTGGGGAAGGGCAGAGGGAGCTGGGGAGCTCCAGCCTAGCTAAGCCACAGGCGGAGTTAAGTGCCCACAAAAAGGGGACTAGGGCTGCAGAGGGGCAGCCCAGGAATAGGCAGAGGCAGCTTGCCGATGATGAGTGGTTAACAGACTGTAGTCTGCCCCAGGGAGCGGGGGCTAAATGGAAACTGACAGTAGCCACGGAGGCAAGGTGGGGCTAGGGGGTTCCCCTGGGAGGGGACACCCAGAGTGAGGGGGTATTGTGGTGGGCAGAACCCCCGGGCAAAGGGCACAAGGGTCCGGGAGGGACCAGGGGGGCCAGCGGCAGGCGAGACATCAGCCGGCAGAGGGCACTCAGGAGCCGAAAAAGAGCTAATTCCCTGGACAACCAGCAGGAGGCGCCGCACCAGTGAGTCATCCCCCACCACACTCCTGCAAAGAGCTTCCTTTATCAGGTCACCTAATGGGTGAAACAAGGACTTGCTGGTGATCAAGAAGCTCCACTGCCCCACATTTTTTCTCCCTCACTCCTCTCACGAGGGGACTCTCCGGCCCACGTATGACTATTTCCACAGGGGGTGCCTGCTAAAGGCAAGGCTGTCAGGAGGAGGAAGAGGTTAGGACACACACAGCTATCATGGAAACTGACCTTACTGTTCACTCGAAAGCAGTTACTGCTATGAGGTTCCTTAGAACTACAACATGCTACTTTAAAGCAGACACTTTGCATCTACTGACAAACCAGATGGTTTTACCACTTATGGGCACAGTTCGTGTAAACATAGCTGGCCTAGGGTTACCAACTTTCTAATTGCAGAAAACCAAACACCCCTGCCCCACCTCTGCCTCACCCTTCTTAAGGCCTCGCCCCTGCCCTGCCCCTTCTCGGAGGCCCTGCTCCCACTCACTCCATCCCCCCTCCCTCCATTGCTCGCTCGCCCCCACCCTCACTTACTCGCTCATTTTCATTGTGCTGGGAAAGAAGGTTGGGGTGTGGGTAAGGGCACCGGCTGGGGGTGCAGGTTCTGGAGTGGGGCTGGGATGAGGGGTTTTGGGTGCAGGAGGGGGCTCCAGGCTGGGGCAGGGGGGTGGGCTCTGGGGTGGGGCCGGGCCAGGGATGAGGGGTTTGGAGTGCAGGAGGGGACTCCATGCTAGGTCTGAGGGGTTCAGAGTGTGGGAGGGAGTTCCGAGCTGGGGCAGAGGGTTGGGGCACAGGCTCCAGGCAGTGCTGACCTCGGGCAGCTCCCAGGAAGCAGCGACATATCCCTCTGGCTCCTAGGCGGAGGGGCGGCTCCCCACACTGCCCCCGCCCACAGGCACCACTCCCGCAGCTCCCATTGGTTGCGGTTCCTGGCCAATGGGAGCTGCAGAGCTGGCACTTGGGGTGGCGCATGCAGGCAGAGGCAGCACACAGAGCCGGGCATGGAGCCTGCCTGCCCTGCTGCGGCCAACTGGACTTTTAGTGGCCCAGTTAGCTGTGCTGACCATAGCCACCAGGGTCCCTTTTCAACCGGGTGTTCTGGTCAAAAACCAGACACCTGGCAACCCTCACTTTGCATGCAGGCTCCATTTGTCATGTATGGGCCCTGAAGAGCACAGGTACCACTCAGGAGAGAGCACCCAAGAGCGCAGTCTCTTTACAAACAAGCTTTCAAACATTGAGACAGACATCGACCACATCCTGCTTTGTCATATTTGCATATTATAATGATCCATTAATCTATGCATACTGGCCTGACCACACAAATATTACAAATCAAGACAGACTGGCTGCAGCAGCATAAGAGGATCATACATTGACACTGCCCAGAATATCTTATCTGGGCTATACAACTCTGAATGTCCAAATGTCCTGAGTGATCTGGTAGTCCATAAAATTTACATTCTATTCCTTACGTGGGCGGGATTTGGGCTACAGAAGTTACGAGCCAGGGGAGCAGGGACAAGCCTCTGTTTGCCTCAGTAAGTGACAGGGCCATTTTATAAATCCATGTGTGTTTAAGCATAAAGTACCTTCGCAGCAGTCGGTCTGCTTGGAGCACACACACTCTCAGATCCTCAGCAGTTCTGAGAGCTGCAGGATGAAGGCTGTTCCGGCATTGAATACTGCCAGCATGTTCAGGATTAACTAGATCTTCTTGGAGGCCCACATTACTCATACTGGTCACCCTTTGGGGGAAATGTGAATGCAATCCCTAGGCAGACCTGGGAATTGTACCATCACATAGACCTGTGATGTGCTCTCCTGCTCCAAGCTCAGCATTGCTGCTTGTGCCTCAGCCCCTCCCCAACACAGCAGCTGCTTCTTGAGGTGGTTCAGCAGCCACTGTGCTGGGAGTCCACCTGGCCTGCAGGTTTACGTTTGTTTGCCTTTGGAAGAAAATAAGTTCATCTGGATGAATACAGTTCTGCTACTAGACTTGTGGGGATAGCTAGCACATATACACAAAAAGAAGAGAATGAATATGAAACAAAAGGTAATGGATGAATAATTTCACAAGGAGCAGTTAGGTAGATCCCATTCCCATTTACCATTGATGCAATATTTGTTCCATTACTTTATACAGTACCATTTTTTAAACACAGCAGAACAGCTCTTTATGCCCATTCTCTAAAAACTGAGTCCACATTCTGTATTCTGTACACTGTGTTGTTGACAAACGAAAGTGACTGCCAAAAAGCACCAGATCCTTAATTCTGAAAATCTAATTTATTCTCTCTGCACAAATAAACTCCGGCTTTACAAATGTCTTGCAGACATCTAGACATCTGAAATGTTAATTAAAACATGAAAAAAATTAATCAAATGTTTACATAACATCTCTCTCCCCACTCCCCCACTTTTGTAGCGCTCTGTGGGCAAGATCCTCAGCTGGTGTAAATGGACCTAGCTACACTGACTTCAATGGAGTCATGACAATTTACTCCAGCTGTGCATCTGAGCCCTACGCTCTGCAGGGAAGCAGCCTAAAAAAGGTAAGCTCTGCAGGAGAAGTGTGTAGAGGAGCTCAGCTCCTGTACAGCTTAGCTTTGGCCTTGCGGCGCTTAGGAGTGCCACAGATCTGAAGTGCTGTTCGAACAATGCAATGGGGCAGGGGGAGAGATGTAGCCAGTCTTGGTTGACCTGGAGTCCCAGTTAATTAGAATTCATGGGAAGGAAAAATAAAATCAAGCTTGGACTGAACTGGTCTGGCTTTGAAGAAAATTATGGGAGACATATCTCCTTACTGTGAGTTAGGTCATTAATTTTAGAGGCAAAATTTACCTCTATGCCCCACTCACCAGCTGTTTCCGAGGTCTCCATATGATACCTGGGTCTCCCTGTCACAGTAATCAGGTGTTACTATATTTTATTATCTGAAATGCTGACTCATTCATGAGGTTATGCAAAGCTTGCAGTGATAATTTCGTTAGTGCTGTCCTCTCTGCTATGTAGGGTTATGTTTCTCATTATGAGAGTCTTTATAGGGTGACCATATGTCCCGTTTTAGCTGGGACAGTCCCCTTTTTAAGCCCTGTCCCAGGCATCCTGACTTTTTTTGGCAAAACTGGGCATTTGTCCTGTTTGCTCTTCCAGACTGATGATCAGGTGGCAAAACCAAATGGGATAAATGCCCAGTTTTGCCAAAAAAGTGGGACACCCTCCCCCGCAGCGTGCAGAGGAATGTTTGAGGGGCCTAGCAGCGATGCCAGCCCTGCATGGCCTGGGTCGGGCAAGTTGCAACACCAGGCAGCTCAGGCCAGCCCCACACAGGTTAGAGGGGCTCAGGTGAGCAGCTCGGGCCATCCCTGTTTGGGGGGGGGGCAAAGGGGAGCTCAGCAACACCAGCCCCATGCAAGGGGGAGGGGGCTTGGGCGAGCAGAGATGCCCACTCCACGTGGGGAGGCTCGGGCGAGTTCCCATTTTCACTTTGAGAAATATGGTCACCATAAGTCTTTATCATGCATTTGAGCTTCAGCAGGCTCAGAGCTATGGTGGGCAATGATCACATGAGGCAAGAACCGGGTAAGATCTGGGAGGCTGCTGTCTCCATATGGCAACTGCTGTTTTTCAAAAATGAGGGAAACAAAACAAAACATCACTACCACACAGACAGCTGTGCAGGAAGGCAAGAAGTTACCGGATACACACCTATACCAGACGTGCCACGGATTCAAAGCCTATTGGAGTCTAATGACCAATTGCAATTGACTTCAATGAGCTTTGGAGCAGGCCTTATCTTTAAGCCTTCTAAGTTCTTTTTTTTTATATAAATAGATAGTCCCTTTACCTCATCCCCCCAGAGGACGGGAGGGAGGGAGGGAGCAGAGTAAAGAGCTTCACAATGAAATTAATCAAACAGAAGGAATTATAATAGGCTTTAAGATGGGAACACATTAATACCAGCTCCCCAGAGGTAAATGGAGCCAATGACCGAGTGCGACTTCAGCACAACTCGTTATCCACAAGAAAAGCACAATTAGCTTTACAATGACTGAAAGGCGCAGTCTATGAGCAGAGGGACAGAGGAGGGCTAGATAGATATACCGGGCTGAGAAGATCTTTGGACATTCAATTCACCCATCAAAAAAATAAGTGAAGGGAGATGAGAGCTTTATCTCAGGCACTCAGCAAATAAATTATGGTTTTGGCCTTTTCTGTATTAAACTTCAGTTTTGCAGCACTTGACTGAGGCACTTTGAAGTACTTAACCCTTTCCTGTCTCATATATTTGATACAACTTGAGAGGAAGACTCACTAAATTATCCCAGGCCAAGCACTGGACCTATTTGCTGAGATCAATTGAGCAAAAGTTCAGTTTTCCTATTCTGCTCCTGTCAAAATAAAAACAAAGCCCACAATCCTTTCCTAACCCAGGACGAAGGCTGCAAACTTGCCCCCACAGATCTTCCTTTTGTCAATTTAGCAGCCTATGTGGCTGTGATGCTGGTCCAAGTTTTTCTAAATAAATTATTTTTTTGTCAAAATCTGGCCTTTAATGCCATTGAAATATTTAATGTCTTCAAAAATTTCCAGTTGAAACTTAAATTGAAAAAAAAAAATAGAGCTGGCTGGTTGTTCCACTCAATGTCTGTTTAGTTTCTGTACTACTACTACATAACTTTTGAGTGGTTATTTTACCTACAGATAAATATTCCACTACCTTTCCTCTGTGTTAGGTACTTATATGGCTCCCACCACTGTAGTATCTGAACACCTCACAATTTTAACGTATTTATCCTCACAACACCCTTGTGAGGTAGTGACGTGCTATTTACCCCCACTTTACAAATGGGAAACTGAGGCACGGAGATACTACGTGACTTGCTCAAGGTCACACACAAAGTCTGCAGCAGAGCAGGGAACTGAAGATGAGATTTTTCTCATCTATTTTCACAATTTCAAAATTGAAAAATCCCAGTTATGAAAACAATTCTATGGAACAACACTGGAAAATGAACAAGCTATTTCAAAACACAAACAGAATAGAAAATGCTTTTGAATTTGCAAGAGATATCTGATGAATGGCCTCCCACCTATTTTTCAACTCGCTGTGTTAGCCAGGATCAATGTTGGGGACAGATTCCACTGAGCAAATACAGGAGGATAACTAGGTGATCATCAGTTCCTATATGAACCGCTCTTCCAACTGAACGATAAGGCATCTTGTCAAAGTGCCAGTCAGAGGATTAAGGGCAATAAATTTCAGAAAACACTGGACCACACAAGAAATGGCATTTCAAAAATAAAAACAAGTGTTTAGTTTTAACCCCCAACTTCTAAGATCCATGGAGTAGAGTCCCTACTGTTTGGAAGTCAGTTTTATTTGTAAGATACATTCCTGTTTGTAGTCTTGGGCCACATTTAAAATGTTATAAACATGATACAATAGAAACCTCAAGAAGACTCAATATTCAGGCAAAGTACATTCACCTGCAAAATAACCAACACACCAGTCCAATTATTTTGCATATTAACATGTGATAGACCTGTCTGGTCTGTGAAATATGTATAATCAGAGATTTCACTCCATTTAATAAAATCACTGGTAAAGACATGTCATAGGTGTTGAATGATGCTCACTCTGTAATACAATAATACCCTGTCAATAGAGAGGTCTGATTACTATATTCCTGTACAAATCACCATAAACAAAAGCTCATTGTTGTTATGGTTATTGTTCCGTTTTGTTTCTGATATTTACATGGCAAGGATTTGCAAACTTGTTAATAGTTCCTAAATAGTTTTTTTTAAAAGCTCAAAAAAATGACACACCCAAGCCAACAAGACCTCCTTGACCCACAGCATCTCATACCGTTTATTCAGGGAATGTCTGGGTCAACAGCCTGAGCTTCCGAGCACACCACAAGGCCTTCAGAAACTGGCTCAGTCAGACCAATAGGCCAGAGTCACAGGCCCCCTACAGAGAACAGCTGTATTAGGACAGGTACTCCAGGTTATTGTGGCTGATTGAATGGTACGTTTAGAGGGGTCCCGAGCAGAAAATTAATACGACACCCTCTATACCACTGTAATGAGGAGCAGGGTAGCTGATGTAGAGGTCTAAGTCACAGACACAATCTGTATTACAGCTGAAGAACCTCTATTATGGTGCAGGAAAAATGCCTCCACAGCTACAAGGAGTGGGAATTTTGCTTTGAGGTGTTGTCTTACTGCTACAGGAACCATCCCAGCTACTGCAGAGTCTCTCTCGTGGAAGAAAACTAACCTGTGACTTTCGGAGAGCCCATTGGATAACACATGAAGGACTGCTCTTACAAGGTAAAAGGTTTGATTCTTGCTGTGAAGAACCAGAGTTGACTCCCAGACTCTGGAATCAGAAACATTAGATTGATTGTTTAGGTCACTTATTTTCTAGAAGGATGTGGCTGATTTCTATGGCCTAGCTCAACAAATAAAGAAATAATTGTATGGGGAGTTTCCTTGATCTTTGAAGAAGTGGGTTGCTACTGGAATTACCTTGTTTGTCTGATTACAGATCACAAAGGTTTTCAAAACACCACTTTGCTTTCGAATGATAAAAAAGCAATCACTATAAACAACATCCTTGAATGTTGTTTGTCCTAGTGAGTAAGATTAGATGCCAACTTAGATAGGAGTAGGAAGCTGTTCTGACACTCCAATTTCAGCATATTGTGATGTTTTACTAGGTTATAAAAATTACCTACATAATTCTCTGTTCATTTTTTAAACAGAAAACTCTACCTTCTGTCATTTTATTTGATGCTTTAAATAAAGCTTTACCAGTTATTTCTTCTGTCTCATCTTACTGCCTTTGCCATCTTTTCACTGACCCTCAGTAGAACAGGTCTCAATGTGCCCAAGCCCTAATGTGTGACAGCGACCTTTAAAGGAGGACTTCCATAAAATAGTGATCAAACAGCAGAATATCAGTACGTACAATATTGCTGCCTTCTCTCCATGTGTGCAAGAGATTAAAAAAAAACAACCAGCCAGCTCTCTTCAAAGAGCCTCCAGGAATTTATATGTGCTAAGACATTATTATTATGTATGTATAACAGCCGTGACTAGAGGTCTCAAGTGAGATTGAGGCCTCATTGTGCTAGGAACTGCACATACACAGAGTAAGAGACGGGCCTTGACGTGAAGAGCTTACAGTGTAAAGAGACAAGGCGGGCAAAAGGTAGGAGGGCAAGGAAAGACACAGGGAGGTGAAGTGACTTGCCCAAAAATCACATAGCAGATCTGTGGTGGAGGCGGGGCCGACGCTTCCACTAGGTGACCCTAGGCAGTTGCCTAGGGCGGCAGGATTTGGGGGGGGGTGGCATTTTGCTGCCCTTGGCGGAAATTCGGCGGCAGAGAGTCCTTCTGCTCCGGGTCTTCAGCGGAAATTTGGCGGTGGGTCCTTCACTTGCTCCGGGATCCGTCGCCAAAGTGCCCTGAAGACACGGAGCAGAAGGACCCCCGCCGCTGAATGCTCAGAGGAGGAGCGCTGCTGCCTAGGGTGGCAAAAACCATGGCGCCGCTCCTGGGTGGAGGCAGGATTAGAATGGATGTCTTCCAAGCCCCTGCCTATCCCATGCCCTCACCACAAGATCACACTGCATATATATCTGCTCTTCGGAGCCCCGCAGGAAAAGAACTGAACTGCTGGTGAATATTACGAGAGGCATGACAGATGAAATATCCCTGCAGAAAGAGTATTGTGGGATTCTTCTCTCTATATATAGGACATGATCTACCACATCAAGTGTGGGCCTTTACACTTCATAATAAACTTAGATGGAACAGGTGTGGTGAACGGATATGAAACAGCACATTCTGACCATTGGTGCAGGTATGCTGAGAGTGCCACTTGCAGGCATAAATGGCATGTGTTCACCTTTATGTAACCCAAGTCCATTAACTTAAATGAGAACTGTGGTGGCTCTGTGTTTTCCCCAATATCAAGCCATTAAATATTTCAATATAAAACGTCTATACTGGTCTATTCACTTCTACCATACATCAGGAAACCATTTTTTAAACACACAACCACAAGTTAAACATGGTTGCCCTAGTTAGGAAAAACTGGGAGAGAAAACCTTTTTCTAGACTAGACCAAACTTGACCTAACTGGCACTGAAGCCCTCAGCACATGAATAATTAACATTTATTTCAATTTAAACACGCAAACGGCATATGAAATAGCTTTCTAGTGAATGATATGTGAAACACAGATCCTGGCCACCCATGGTTATTAAGGATCCCACGGCACTTTTTGCAAAAGATGTTAACCTTATGGTCCTGGGAAAATTCCAACCCTAGTAATTACGTTCTACATACCCGGCTTCCTCAGCCCCAGTTTAGATACAGTATTCTTCACTTCCTGTCCTACATGGTTACACAGTATTTCTCTGTTGCTGTTGAACAGCTGCAACAGCCAACAGCAACTCTTCAGCAACAGATGAAAGGAGCCATGCATCTCCCTTACCTGCGGGGCGTCAGAAATTACTCATATAGCATTCTGCGCTCCTGAGATGAAAGGTGCTAGAGAAGAACAAAATGTTATGGCTGGGATTTTCAAAGGAGCCTGAAGGTTAGGTGCCCAAATCCCAAGGAAAGTCAATAGAATGTGGTGCCTAAACCCCATAGGCCTCTGAAATTCTATCCTATATTAAAACAAGTTTTATTCACAGAAGAAGAAAAACGAGGCTCAGTGAATCAAGTGGGGAGAGATGTGTACCAACTGCTTATCCTTTCTGCAGTGGGCTGTGTGACAGGCCACTTATGTCAGGCAATCCAAAAGGGAGCTGCCTCCCTGCAGCAGGATCCCTAGGAGCTGTGTTGTACAGAGCTGGAAGATGCTCTATGTATATAGAGAGACAGTGCAGGCTGGTACACACTGATCCCTCTGGTCCAGGGATTATACATTTCTATGCTTTCGAAACATCCTGCACTGAATATCAAACGTGTAATCTGCTGGCAAATCAATCCCCTCTGTTCTACTCCATACAGGTTCTTACACTGTGCTCACATCATTGTAGGATCCAAGGATCTCTCATAATGCATTAAGTGCCATGATTAACATCTGACACGTGTGGTTCATTTTATTCCTCTCCCCAGGGGAAGAATTGTATGTGCAGTGGAGCATTTTCTTTTGGTATGCTTTTGGGTTTTAGTTTTTGTTTTTAAATGGAATGCTGCTCTGTTTCTCTATAGGAGAAGGCAGACCAAAGAACCTCATCTGGCACTTGCTATGATAGTGGTGAGATTTGCAGGACTCAGAAGATCTGGATTCTATTCCCAGCTCTGCCACTGACCTGCAGGGTAACCTTGGGCAAATCACTCCCCCTTTCTGTGCCTCTGTTTTCCCATCTATAAAATGGGGGTGATACTGGCACTTCCTTTGTAAAGTGTTTTGAGACATGCTGATGAAAGGCCCTATGTAAGAGCTAGGTGGTATTATTACTACTACTGTGATGATTCTTAGTTCCTGTGGGCCATGCACAGATAAGCTCTACCCTCCCTGGTGGCACGGAGTTCCATTGGGCCAGAGGAGCAGAGTTGTTGACCATGGTCCTCACCCCAGAGCTTTTGTCAAGTTTGTTTCTTTTAGCTTTTAAGGCCTCTAGGCACTACTGTAATACAAACAATGCAATAATTAATGTTTGCAAAGTGCTTTGGGGATCTTTGGACAGGCTACAGGAATATTATATAGGACGACTATTAATTTAACATCAATATTTCCCTCCACTTAATTTCTTCTCCCCATCTGTTAGATTTTCTTGCCACACGTACCAAACTCTGAAGTTCTCCTTGACCTAGAACTATGCCTTCTCCACCTCCATAATGTTGTCTTTACCCATCTTTGTCTCAGCTCCCCATCTGCTCACATCCTTATCCCCACACTCATGCCTAAGGCAGACAAGCATATAATGCTTCTTAAAAGTTAGATGAAATGTTTGATTGTATCTTAGTGTAATATTAGATCGTGCATGTAAGCCAGGATTTTCAATAGGTCTTTAAATTGAAAATCCTCAATCTAGACTGTAAAATAAAGAATGAAGTTCTAAAAATGGGAAATGAAACAATATAAGGATGCTTGTATGAAATGTAAAAAATATAAATCCATTTTTGCAGCATAAACAGGCCAGTCAATTCTAAAGAGCTTCTGTAAGAATATTTCCTGCCCTAAAAGGTAATAAATTGGAGATATACCAATCTCCTAGAAATGGAAGGGACCTTGAAAGGTCATTGAGTCCAGCCCCCTGCCTTCACTAGCAGGACCAATTTTTGCCCCAGATCCCTAAGTGGCTCCCTCAAGGATTGAACTCACAACTCACAACCCTAGGTTTAGCAGGCCAATGCTCAAACCACTGAGCTATCCCTCCCCCCATCCCTACAAAGAGTCAATAGCAAATGATGTCCCAATATAATCTAACACTGTTGATGGACACAATGCACTTCTTTCCAAGAACAGAACACAAGGGCTAGTCAAAAATTTTCCATTGTAACCGTTCTGTGATGGACAGATTTTCAACTAATCCAAATTTTTTGTGGAAAGAAAATCTGCCCTCTGCAGAAAAATTTGAATTTTCATCAAAAAAACCAAGAACTTGAACACTGAAAACTTTGTGGTTTTTTTGACCAAGCTGCAAAAATGTCCAGTGTTTGGCCAGAAATGTTCATTTTTTCATTGAAAAGTTGAAATTTTCCACAGGGGTAAAAAATACAACCAGCTCTATTGAACATACTACTTCTTTAGAACCCCAGGCCTGCAACTGATAGCCTGAGAAATAGTACGCATTCTAAAGTCACTTATGCATCTGCCGTTGATGTAGTTACTATATGGAAGATATTGACCCATCCTATGATGGAAAGTAGTAGCCAGAAAAGACCTTGGGGCTCCAGCAGTTTTAATGCTGGCTCCAGATTTAACATTAATAAGATTTTTTTTAGTTACAGTTAAGCTCCATAGGGAGGTCAGAGATAGATAATTATTTTTTTTAAAACACATTAACAATGAAAACTTAAGGACTTGACTTAACTTCACAGAAAAGACAGACAATCTCACCTGACTCTCCAACTTGATGATATAGAGCATTAATCACTATACCATCAGGATCAGGCCAGTCCTTACCATCCACACATTGTCTATCAAGGCATTGCCTTGATCATCTCCACTGGTGAACAGTCACATCTTGCATCTTAGCCAGGACTTGGCTTAGTCACTACCCTCAAGGAGCGGTGTTTATTCAGGAAACAACCACCAATGCTGAACCAATATCCAAGGCTGGTGTTGAGGGCACTATGTTACTGGGGCATGCAGGTTTTGTTGTTGGGTTTTTGTTTTGTTTTTTTAAAGGAAGACATAAGACCAAAGTCCTCACCACTTGGTTAGTAAAGATTCCATACCACTTTCACATTAGCCCTGGATCATGGGGAAATTACACTCTGCCAAAATCTCTAAGCCCTCCTGAGCAGTTTGTTGGATAACCCAATATTCTCTCTCTGCATCACCTTTTCAGGGTAGACCATCAGAACAGATCATCCTAAGGTCTCAAGTAACCAGCCTTAGAATTGTAATTTTCACAATTGACCATTTGAAGGAAAAACTAGATTATGATTCCCCAATGTAGCTTGCTTGGAGGTCATAATTTGGATGCTTGTCTCTAAACAGGTACCAAAACAGAAGGGTATCTTGAGACAGAGAAACCCATAACAAAAGAGAAGTAAATGCTTTTCAGGTGTAAGGCAAGAAAATGGAGAACTGCTTTTTTGCTCCAAGACAGAAGGTACCTCAGTAAATCAAACCCCTTTCCTCTTCCAGACAAATACATTCCTGTAGATCAACAAACCTCTAGAAAGGAAGCAGAGGACAAAAGAGGTAAATTACAGTATCGTAAATATGACAGCAGCCTCGGAGTTATAAAACTGTTTTATCTCAGGTCTGTACTGCAACTAGTTTCTCCCTATGTCCTTTAGAAATGACAAGACATAATTCTACTTCAGGTTTAATGACACATTTCTCTCAGACAGAAATACTGCTTAATAGCTAACAAACTTTACTGCTAATGCCAACCCACTTTTGATTTTGCCTTTAGGGGCCTAGGTAGAAGATACTTATGTGAGTGGCAAGTATTTTTATATTCAGATTTCTGCATATGAGAAGGTCTTCAAACCCTGTCCAGCTGACAGAATATGGAGCTCTAGTCACATCTATATATGATACAAAATAGAGAAGGGCCTGAATGAATATCTTGACTATTTTATTGCTGCATCCTGTATTATTTTTATCCCATCTGAAAGGCTGAAAACTAAAACAAATATTGTAATTTCTGCTGATAGCTCATTTTTCCGGAGTTTTCTTCCCTTGTTCTTTGCACTAAGGAGATTCGCAGGAGATAGCCCCTGATCCAGCAAAGTACATTAATAGTCCCACTGAAGCCACATACTCAAGTACTTTGCTGGATCCGGGCCTAGGATCTTCATTTCGTAGGAGTTCATCAGGTCCTGCTTCATATCCCATCCCCTCAACAGCCATATTTCTGTGGTGTCATTTACTATCTCTATTACATTGGTGGTGGTAGCCAAGTATTAACCCACATATGCCATCATGATATAGTACTTTTAGCTTCCTGGGGCAACATTTTTTAAAAGCATGGGGAGGTTCTTCTCCCAGCTTTGTAACAACACAGCTATCAACACTTGTCATCAACAGTTTCCCTTGCTGGGTTAGCGGTCAGATGGCATGCAACAGCTTGTTGCCTTG
Source organism: Mauremys reevesii (assembly GCF_016161935.1). NCBI lineage: Eukaryota > Metazoa > Chordata > Testudines > Geoemydidae > Mauremys > Mauremys reevesii. The sequence goes on from NC_052626.1 coordinate 110,968,864, forward strand.
GGGAATAACCGTGAAACAAGCAATGTAGTATTTCTACTTAGAATGGCCAATCTGTAGTTGCCCTCTGCTCTCAGCAGAACCATAATCCCACACAGTAGACATGGTATTATACACAATGGGCCACATTCTGCTCTCGATTACACTGATTCAATCCCAGTGACATGAGTGGGGTTTGCTCTGGTGTAACCAAGATCAGTGTTTGACCTAACAGAACCACTAACATACCTGGGACAGCTAGCTAGAGAGATCTGGGAATGTGTTCATAAAAGGTTTTATAAAGCCAATAAGTATAATAAACATTGCCCCAAGGAAATTAAAAATGTTATGTTGGCGTTCAGACGGCATAAGTCTACCCAGGCTCATGGGCCTCTGGAGGGGAACATAGATCAGCCAGCATACAGACAAGTTGCACAGTGCCATTGGTGAAAATGAACACTGGTGTAGGTAGCAATGTTACAGATAGAGGAAGAGGTGTGCAGATGTCAGATGAAGAGCAGGAGCTGACAAACTCTTGAGTGCTGCTAGTAATACAGACTGAAGAGAAAGAAATGATGATCCAGGAGACTTATTTCTCAGTTTGCCTCATGCCAGCAACACCTCCTGATAACCTTCTCCATCCTGTTCCTGAAGACCCAACACTTATCTGGGGGGCAAGTCAGGAAAGCAATTTCCTCTGAAGCAGTTTCCTGACAATAAGCTGGAAAGACATGATCCTCTAGCAGGCACCCATCTACCCATTCCCAAAGCCATACTGCAGCACCTCCACAGCACTGCCTGCATGTCGGATAGCTCTGCTCCTTCCTCCACTTCTCTCACAGGAAAAAATGACGTCTCCAATGCACTAGCGTCTGAAAGAGAAAGAGCAGCTCGGGGGCTGCTCTGCTCCCTGCATCCCTTCCTGTTACAGGTGCCGTGGTGGATCTGCTCTAGAGGAAGGTGAAAGTCAAAGACAACAAAGGAAACTTGGACAAAGTAAGCAAGTCAGTCTCTTGAACATCTGGATGTCTGACCAGTGGGGTCACTCTGCTATAGGACCAGCCCTGTACAACAGAATTCCTGCACCACAGCAAAGTGACTCCACCAGACACTCCAGCCTCAAGAGACCGGTTTTCTTTCTTTTTTTTTTTTTTAAAAGGTCCCCTCCGTTTTCCCCACTAGGAAGCAGTGCAAAGAGATACATTCTCCTTTTCATGAAGGGAGGGGCAGCAAGGAAATGGAGCAGAAAGGAGGGAACAGGAGCTACCACTGCTTTTCCTGGAGGAAAGGGGAACAAGGAGAAAAGAGGTCTGTGTGGAAGAGCTAGTAGGCAGACAGCCTCCTGTGTGCTCAGGAGAGGGGCAACCCCAGAAGTGGCCTGCAAAGAGGGATGGAAACCTAGCATTTGTTAATAGCAGAGAAGGGCCTTCACTGCATTCTCTCGGAGGCCATGGAAGAGTTCAGAATTCAGTAGAGATTGGCAGTGCCCAGAACACATCAGTGGGCAGAGCCAAAAATTCACTACATGATATGGAGTGGGGAAGAGCCTACAATTTAATAGCAGGGAGGCCATATTTAAGAGGTGGAGCCCAGAAATTATTATCTAGGAGAAGGGGCTTCAGCAGATTTTTTGGGGGTGGGGGGGCATCTAGAATTGATTTATTGGTGGGGGAGTGAAGATAGGGCAACATAAATAACATCCGTGTTGTTTGGGGAGGATGTGGTGATGCAGGTATTTTTCATCCAGGACTTTGTAGATTTAGTCTTTAGGCAAGTAGGAACTATACAAATTTTTCAAGCCTGCATGAAGTAATAATAATAGTAAACTGTCCAGTAAAAGAACTGCTTTACATCAGATGCAGAAAAAATAGCAGTCCAGACTTTCTACAGAGCACAAAGGCAAAACAAGATTCAATTATGCAGCTAGTGGGTGGGGGGGAAGGAAATACAGCATAAAAGGAACTAATTTCTGTGTCTCATGAGATCCATATTGTTTGTGGGAAACTGAATATATGCCAATAGCTCTAGAGGAAAGAAATTTATTTAAAAACTCCTTTCTTTTCTTGATTGTGAAAATCTAGCCATACCTTCTTCCCTCTACTGGGCGAATGCCCATTCAGGAACAGAAAGAGCAGCAGCAGATGAAGTGAAAAAGAAAAGAGGACCAAAACAAGTCACCTTTCAGTTTCAGAGGTGACAGAATCCTGGTCCTATGGGCTCAGAAGGATCTTTAGCAGAGAATCCACCAAAGACTGAACTGGAAGCTGATGCCAGGAATAACAAGAAAAAAAAGCAAACTTAGAGATTCCCTCCATCTCTGTGTCTCACAGAGCTTGTGATAGAGCAAGTCCTATTGGCCATAGAAACAGTCTCACCATCCAAGATGTGGTGTGATTTGGCACCCACTTTCGAACAGGGTTACAAGTGTGCTGCATCATATACCCCACCATCAACTCCTTGGTTGACTACGTGCTGGATGGGGCCAGAGGGGACTTCAGTTGCTACATTTTCTTCCCAAGGCTGAAATCCATGCGGCTTAGAGAACCCCTGGGGAAAAGGAAGTCCCTCCTTCACTCCATGCAGAGAAAGTCTCATATTAGAAAGCACAAGGAGCATATGTCCATTTACCAAAGCTAACCACACAAGTTATTGCCACTTACTGAAATGCCTATGGTGCTACACTAGTATTGTCTAGAATTACTCATCTTTACCAACAGAAGTTGGCCCAATAAAAGATATTACCTCTCTAATATCCTGGGGCTAACATGGCTACAACAACACTGCACTCATCTTTACAATGGCAAACACTACATACATTTAAACTAAACAGTTTTGTCATTGAGCTAACGCTTCCCTCTAGCTCCAACTGGATAGCTCAGAGGACTGATAATGGGACAGTGTACAGTATGACTAGTTCAGAACAATAACAAAAAGTCACTATTGTTCCGTGGCCAACATGAAACAAGTTTGGTGATCTCCATTACAGCCCAGGGAGGTGCGGGGGAGGGGGAGAGAGAAAGAGAGAGAAGGGCAGGAGATAAACTGTGTAAATTGCTGTTTGAACTGGTTTTATAAAATTCAAATTTAAAAACCAAATCCAAAAATTCCAACAGTCCAATAGCAGATCGAATCCCCACCCCATACACACACACACAATTTTTAAAAAACTTGGGGTTCTCCCCTCATCAAAAGTCAAAGATATGACAAAAAATTGTCAAAAAATCGATATTGGGAGGATTCTGACCAGCTCTAGTCTCAGTTCTGTTCCTACCAATCATGTGTCCACATTAAAACTGGGGGGAGGAGGAGGCATCCTCTGTGGAACCTCTGAGCAGAAAAGCATGCACACCATACTGTCCCCTAACACCTAGAGGGGGTCTCCGTGTGTCAGGGTTGAAGCACTTTTGCAGGAAGTGTTGGGGAGATTACACTGTTGCAGCCACCTATACTATACCTGCATTGAGGACTGAAAGACTTGAATCTCCGGGGCTGTCAATTTGGTGCTCTTTGCGAGCACTCAATTAGCTTACAATTAAAGAAAATAAAAGGACAAATTCATTGACCAGTGAAGCCTTTGAACAAACCTGGTACTTTGCCATCACTTGGAAATGAGGGGAACAGACTATGAGCAGTCCAAACAATAGGAGCCAAAAATTCCTTCTATGACAACAATTCCCCGAGTCCCCAGGTGGCATCTTTGGCTCTGATCAGAGAAGCTAATGGAATTATTTAAAAAAACCCGCATATTTCAACGTAGGTACCAAGCTAAATGGCAACCACCTCAAAATTTCTGTGTACAAAAACAATTAAATAATAGCCATGCACACTGCAACTGTGCCATTAAGTTGGTCTGTCCTACTGAAGTGCCTAGAGAATTGGTAACTAACTGAAACACAAAGCACATTATTAAAATGGAAAGGGGTGGTGGAAAGAGCAAGCAAAAGCTGTATTCCGGAATCTCTCTCTGCACAGAAAGTTAACTGGAATGAAAACATTAAATCACTTGTTTTCATTCGGTATGTGAAATAATCCCAACTGCTTTAGGTCATTATAATGACAGCCGGTTCTTTTATAGACAGATCAGCCTAAGAAGCTGAATATTTTTAATAGCGCAAAACTGTAATATTACTGAACTTGGGCGTTGCCTTGCCATTCCCAATGTGTTGTATTGATCACCTAATTACAAGGGTCAACAATAGGCCAACGTTTTACCATTGACAAACTATAGTGATTCCAAAGAAAAGCGAACAGTGACTAAAGTCCTACCATTTCTTTAGCTGGTATATACAGCAGTAGCCTTAGAGCAATACCACTTGTGGACTCTGCTTTTATGTTCATAAAAGGAAGCTGTTTTTCAATTATGAGCTCCAGTGACCATACACATTACAGTAACTTAAAACAAGTCTGTAAATGGCAATAGGTATTAACACTTCTATAGCCCCATTATCTCGTGACAAAGTAGGCGGATAAAGCAGCTGGCCACCTCTGCATGCAGCAAACTTACTTGAAATGCCACTGTTTTCCATTTCCTTAGCTGCAAAAAGCCCCTCCTCTCTTTCCACCCCCAAAACACATGCAAATGAGCATGTCAAACTAAACCAATTATAAAAACATTGTCTATCAGGATATCATTTTTGTAGATCACAGATCTGCATCCTAAAGTGCTCTTTGGAAAATAAACCACCACTCGTGCCCTCAAAGAGATGGGAAGAAACTGGGTTGTGTGTTCCCCCCCACACACCTTTTTTTGTTGTTGCTTCTTTATTTATTTATTTGTAATAAATAAAAGTTTCTCCTTGTTTTTGCCTTCAAAATACCAAGAATGCCAAGTCCCTTTTACTATGGTATTCATTAGAGGATTTGGAGATGCATATTAGGAGCTTTCTCAGCCCTTAATCCAAGAAATGGGTATATTCAAACTTTAACAATGATATTTCTTCTCCCAACAGTTCATTAGGCATTAGAGTTAGACACGTGTTAACAAAAGCAATTAGTTCCCAATAGCCTAAAATAAAGATCACTTGTATGATCTCTGTTCTTCTATAATCCTAATAGTTTTTGTCATCCACAAAGTCTTCTAGGAGAAACAGCATAGACAAGACCTACATTGCAATGTAAAAATTAAGCAGAAAACTGTTTAAAAAAAATCATTTCAGTCCTTATATTTACATAATAAAAAGGTACAAAAAGCCTATGTTTTTTTCCTTGCAGAACTCCTTTAAACACATCAAATGCACTCTCATGATCTCTCTACCTAAGAGCTTTTATTTTCCATCTCTGGGTTGCTCTATTTCTCATCCAAACAGCCTGAAAATGACTTTTTGGTTTAAAGTCAAGGCCCACCTGAGTCCAACGAGCTAGAGTCTCAAGGCAAACTGTCTGAGAGAGACACAAGGATATAGACTCAGGACACAGATAAAGCATACATGGAGTTACATGGGAAATAAAAAATGTAAGGCACACGATAGGTCTGTGCACTGCAAGGCTGGAGCTGTATTTCAAAGCCAAATGACATTATTGAGGGCAAGAGAGTTCCACCTGGATAAAGAGCTACAGGAAGGAGAAAGGAGTATAGCTTGTTATGCATTTTAACTGCCCACGTGCAAATCAGATGACACGTCACATCATCTTGCCGGATTACTTTTTCCAGAACAATAGGCAATCAATAAGAGACTTTGACACCATAAATGACACTAGCATGAAGGCAAATTTGCTGTCATTTCAGTGAGTTAAGTTATAGTTACTGCCCCATTGCAACTTCTTAAATGCATAGTAGCTGGCAAGATGCCATGACGACAGGACTGTGAGAGACATCCGAAATGAGTGCTACACAAAAAAATGTGCAACAGAGGGGAGGGATAGCTCAGTGGTTTGAGCATTGGCCTGCTAAACTCAGGGTTGTGAGTTCAATCCTTGAGGGGGCCACTTAGGGATCTGGGGCAAAAATCTGTATTGAGATTGGTCCTGCTTTGAGCAGGGGGTTGGACTAGATGATCTCCCAAGGTCCCTTCCAATCCTGATATTCTATGATTCTACTAGCATGTTCCAGAGTACTAGAGAGGAAAGACAGATGTACCCGGGGGGGGGGGCACCCCAAAACCACACAGCAGGAGGAATTAAGTTTGGATAGGGTCTCAAATTCTCTCAAATTGCAAGCAAGATACTTTCTTGAAGAAGGGGTGACTATTTTGGACTGGGGGAAAATGGACGTCCTGTACACTACTCCAGACACAAAATGCAGACAATTAGCCCCTAGTGATTCTACTGACTAGAAAACATAATGGATTTCCTAGCAATCTGGCATGCAGGTGGTAGAATCCCAAGAGAGAAGACAAGCTTTACAACTCCTTGCCCTTTCTGCACTCCAGCAACATCCCCTTAGAGATAAGGGAAGCTGCTTTGCCTCACATCTCTGTCCAAATTCTTGAGCAGAAAGATAAAACGCAGCAATAGAGGTAGAAACTCAAGGAAGAGACTTCTGTGCTGATCCATATGGAAGATAAATCCACTTGGATCAGAGAGCGGCAGATCATCACAAAGATTCTATGTACACGCACACAATATTTTATATGGTATTTGGTATATTTTTAAAAATCTTGAGCTAGATGTCTCCTTCCTGAAGTACACAATTTATTTCATTTCATAAAACTTATTTGCAAGTAGTGGGTATTCATGAAGAAAGCTTTAATTTTTCCATGAGGACTATATTTTCCTCACAGAAAAATCATTCCTCTCTGATGAGTGAGCCACAAAGGAGATATTCATATGCTGTCTGATTGGCTGACAGGCAAATAATATTTTTCACTGAATTCAGCCAAAGCCAATCACAATGCAAAAAACTTACATATACAATCTGATCCGTCAACAATGTTAAGACCTTATTATTGCCGACATCAAACCTCAACAAGAGAAACATTTTGCTATGTCACATGACCTTTCCAACACTCAGGAGACAAGATTTCCTCTGCCTGTGTAACAATATAAATTTATCCTGGCAAATGTGAAAGTCTTCAGCCTCATTGCTACATTTGACCCCAGAAATGCACTTCCCTTGTCTAAAATTGCAAACTGGTCTTCCTGCTGGAAAACAGCAGTAACAAGATCATTCCCAATGAGAGGCACAAGGATGATTTGGCATTATGACAATATTAAAACAGAGGTACATATTCTTATTGCTGGTGAAAAGTTTTGGAAGTTCAGTTTCTTCTGTACGTATGCTCTCATCAGTAAATATAACATCTAAGACCCTGACATAGCAAGTGACCTCACTAGCACCCCATTTGGGCACTGAATCCACTCCCAGGGAGCTCACTGTGGGATAGGAGCCTATGGTACAAACTGCTCAATCTTCCTTTATAGAGACACCGTCAACAGGTTTGTTATAGGCAAAAAGGACATGTTAAAAGAAAGTTATGCGCTAAGTATGACCATGATACTCTTCATACTGGCCTTGATGTGGCACTGGTTTGGTCTGGTATGTATATACAGCTTCTAAATCCTTTTATTTGCAAAATGTTTTTAAACAAAACCTGTTACTAGAATTGATTGTTTTTGTTTAAATGGAAACAGATGTGCTTGTTTGTTTGTTTTAAAAACTTTGTATTTAAACATTGCCTTACAGCAACAGCACCCAAGTCACTTTAGCTCTGTGACAGTTCATGAGAACCAGAAGGGGACATAGGAATCTCCATACTGATCAGACCCAGGGTCCACCTAGACCAGCATCCTCTACCGCTGCTGGAGGTGAGCACAAGCTGCTTCAGAGGAAGGTTCAAGACACCCTGCAGAAGGCAGATATGGGATAATCTTCCCCCATGGAAATCCCATCCCAGCTCCAAATAGTTAGAGACTGGTTTAAACCGTGACGCATAAGGTTTTATATCACTTCCAAAACTTATTTAAGTGATCCTAAAAAGGGACACTGACTAGCATATTTTCCATTGTTCAAGATGAATAATTCTGACTAATCTACACTACTGGTAACACATGTAAGAATTTTTGTTTTTTAACATGCATTATTTTTCAACTGAAAGTCTCCCTTTAAATTAGGACATTGGACCCAGGTATTGGTGGGCAAGAAACAAAACAAACCAGGCTGAATAAAGAAAAGTCTTTGTGGCCCAGTCTGTGAAGTTTTATTTGCAAAGCTATTAACAGCATAATGAGCACAATGTCTTGGATTCTAGCATGCATGGAGTCTGAGCTTGTCCTCTGGCTGCTGTCCGACTAGCAACATTGCCTGGGTTCTTTGCAGGAAAGTTTGCCAGAAAGAGTTTGTTATTTTAAGCCGAAGGCTGGGTTTTATCTTATTGTTTCAAGTAAATGAAAATGAACACACTGTATGGGGGGGGGGGGAAGTGTTTTTAAAGCTTCCCACACTAGTCTGAAATCTCAGCCAGTGTTAAGTCTATCTAAAATTTCCATGGAAAGCATCTGCCCAGGGGAATTACATAGCTAGAGAACCAGTAACTATACAACTCCCCAACAAGAACAAGATTTGCAGAGATGCTCAACACCCAGCAGCTTCCATTATGACACTTATGGAGAGATTTAAAAAAAAAACCCACCACCCAATGTACGGAGCTCTTCTGGAAACCTGGCCGTTTAGCTAGGTGCCTAAATTATTACTAAATGGGAGCAGACCCCTTTTGAAAATCTGGCCCACGTGCCTTGGAAGAGGGAGGTGATTTTTAAGTGATGATGGATCCCCAGAATGTATTTAAAGTCCCATTTGGTGACCAACACAATCCCTCTTTTATCCCAAGCTTAGTCATGATTCTTGTTGAAGGATATCTGGAAGTGGCCCTTGAGAAGCAGCGGGGAACCTGTTGGCAAAAAGAAGCTCCTCACTAAGAGAGACTTGGTTAGGAACGCTGTTTTTCAAGTGGCCTCAGCCAATTATAAGCCCAAGCAGCAGCAAATCCTCTCCCGCCCCCCTTTGGGGAAAAGTGACTAACGGCAGCACTCTGAGGAATGTGGAGCTATTTTTTTCCAAAGGGAAGTGATTATAGGTTAAAAGGGCAAGAAGAAGCCATGGTGAAGTAATCATTTTACTTGCATGTAGCATTTATCTGGTTTTCCTCAACTAATTCGATGGTTTAGGTGAAATGGGTTTCTGTTGCACTAACAACCCTTCCATACAAGAAGTAAACACAGAGAGACATTCTTTAATTTCAAACAGATCCAGAGCCCGGCACAATTTTGGAAATCTCAACAGGACAGTTGTAAGCATTCCTCCTCCTAACTTTGTTCATGTGAGTTCCTGGAATGTCCACAAGCATCTGGATAAGTTCCCAGATTCTAAGAGGGGCATGAAGTAATTTATAGTCGTATTTATTTTAAACTTATTTGTAGGCCCAGGTTCACAGATCCTCTGACTCATTCCCATTGAGTGCTCTGGTTGCACCAGCTACACACTGAGAGCAGCAACTGAAATATAAAAGGGGCCAGAAATCCAAGATCAACTGGCCAGCCATCACCACCAAAGAAAAAAAGCCTGGTGCCATGCTTGCTTCTCAAGTTCTCCCTCTCCTAGCAGCTGTGATTTACTATCCACAGCTGGGAGACAGCATTGCCCGGTAGACAGGGCACTGGGCTAAGACTCAGGCGACTTGGATTCTAATCCCAGCTCCACCACTCACCAACTGTGGGCAAGTCATCTCATCTCGCTCTCTGCCTCTGTTTCCCCACTCAAACTTTGTCTGTTTAGACTGTACATTCTTGAAGCCAGGGACACACAATCTCTCTCTGTATACAGTACCAAGCACAATGGGACCTGATGTCAGTTGGGGCCTCCAGGCATTATGTCAACACAAAGTAGTAGCAACCAGCACCATCCACTAAAACAGCCACCTGCCAGCACAAAACTCCAAGCCTTCAGTAAATATAAATGACAGATAACATGCAGAATCGAAGCAAATTAAGTTTGGAAAGAAACACTGGAGGGAAAGGAATACAACAGAGCTCCTCATTAGCTGAGGCTCCACTTACCCGTGATCTATGGTGCTCACAACAGCTCTGCTCCACTGTAAAACATGCACAGCTCTGAACGGCACTGTGGCATCCACCAAGTCCCTTCCCTATTCATCTACGTCAGCAATGCAATGATATAATTTTGGAATTCAAGAGCTCATCTATCTGATCACCACCCACCACACCTTCAAGTTCTAGAGCACCTTTCACCAGAATGTGTGAGCCACAAAGTGCTTTGAAGAATAGCATCTCCATAGGTCTGATCCAAAGCCCAATGAAGTCAACGTGAGTCTTGCCATGGGCGCCAGTGGATTTTGGACCAGGCCCCATGGCCCTGAATGATCAGCCCCCATCCCTATTCAGCAAAGCACTTAAGCACTTGCTAAGCCCAATGGTCCCTTCATTTTCCAGGTAGCACATATAGAGGCCATATTTTAATATGTCTTATCCTAAAATCTGTCAATTGTTTTCCCAAAAGGACCACGTTCAGAAAAGCATTGAAGCATGTACTGAAGTGCTCTGCTAAATAGGGAAAGAAGTAAGCAAGTGCTTAATGGCCAGATTTTCAAAGGTATTTATGTGACTAGTAGGATTTTCAAAAACCCCTACGCAGGTTAGGCACCTAATTTCCATTGACTTTAATGAGAGTCTGGCACCTAACCCAGTTAGGCGCTTTTGAAAATCCCATTCAGTGCCTATCTTCATTGTTAGGCACTGTAGTGGGGTGGTCACCCACTCCTGCCTTAAAAGGCTTAAAACAGCCTGGAGAGAGGGTTGTGGCAGGGAAGGAAAAGCGAGGCTGATTGGGGAAAGCAGCCTCAGCTGGGGGCCATGCCCCAATCAGGCTGAGGCTGGTTAATGAGGGCCCAGCTGGCCCTTATAAGAGGGCAGTGGGCCAGGAGCACAAATAGACACTCTCTCTCTCTCTCTCTCTCTCACACCTTTGAGAGGGAGGGGCCTGGCTGCTGGGGAGCGTACCTGAGTACCTGAGGTGGAGCAGGACTGGGGGAAGGCCAGAGGAGCTGGGGAGTTCCGGCTTGGTAACCCACCAGGCTGCAGGCCTAGTATAAGGCCGAAGAGGTACTGGGGTTGCAGGGGCTGCCCAAGGGTAGGCAGAGGCAGTAGGTCCAAACCCCCCTTGCCTGTGATGACTGGCTTATATACTGCAGTCCGCCCCAGTGAATGGGGGCTAGATGGAGACTAGGCAGTAGCCGTATACTGAGGTGAGGTGAAGATAGGGGGTGGGGGTTCCCCTGGAAGGGGGAGACCCAGAGATTGTGGGGTTACTGCCAGGGGGCAGCAACCCAGTGGAAAGGGGCACCGGGAGCCGGGAGGGACACGGGGGCCCAGCAGTAGCAAGACACCAGCCGACAGAGGGTGCTCTGGAGGCTGGAGAGCTAATTCCCCGACGGTACCAGCAGGAGGCGTCACAGGGGTGAGTCTCACACAGTTACAGGAACCTAAATGCCTTTGAAAATCTGACCTCAAGCACTTTGCTAAGCAGAGACATACATAAACATGTGCTGAAGCACTTTGCTGAATGGAAGCTCATGTGATCGAACAATTCACCAGCTGCATGATGATCAGAAAGCTGGGTACTCGTTTTCTATAACAGAGTGGGGAACATGAGCCTTCCCTTCTTCCTCACCCAGCTTCTTCCTTCTGGCTTTCCTTTCCTCTCCCCTCCTTAGCAATGGGTAAAACGGTTTTATAATTGCAATCTACATCCATTTCAGCGCCCTGGCTGTCGCCATGTATTTGGCAGATGCTATAAGAATCATTTATTTTTTTGTTGTAAACGTCTCTTTTCATAACAAAAAGAACAGGAGTACTTGTGGCACCTTAGAGACTAACAAATGTATTTTAGCATAAGCTTTCGTGGGCTACAGCTCACTTCTTCGGACGCATAGAATGGAACACACATCCGAAGAAGTGAGCTGTAGCCCACGAAAGCTTATGCTGAAATACATTTGTTAGTCTCTAAGGTGCCACAAGTACTCCTGTTCTTTTTGCGGATACAGACTAACACGGCTGCTACTCTGAAACCTGTCTTTTCATAACGTTATTTTCTCCCAACCATAAAACAAAGAATTTTAATGAGTTTACATTACGCCTTTCAATGGCCAAACCACTTCTTTAGTTGAGACAGGGTGGTGACACACAGTAATTTAGCAACATTACAACCAGTTCATTAACTGCAGACAACTAGGCGAGATTTGGTACTATTAAAATATAAACTCCTGGATCCACGGAAAGGGAATAAACAGTGTAGATTCAAAATGGGAGAGAGAGGGAAACCACACAAGGACCAAAGTAATTTCTTCTAGTCCTGCTATTACAGTTTCATGCAATCAAGTATTAAGAGTTTCCACAGGGAAGGGATGGGACAGAGATTCAGAGGAGCCCATGACAAGGTACCTGTCTCTATGGTCCACAACAGGAACAAAGTCTGATGACCATGGTTCCAAACCAGTAGTTTTCAATCTTTTCCATACTGGGAGCCCCAGGAATACCACCTTATTTAGTCAGGAACCCCCTTCCTCCTCCTCATGCTGTAATATGGAAATGGCTGGGAGATCATTGCCTCTCACATCTGGTCATTTGCCCCAGGTTTAGAACCTCTGTCCTAGAACCAATCTATCCAGATAAAGAATGAAAATTACCAACACCAGACATATAGACACTTATCCATGCCAAACGTTATGGCTCTGTCATCAACTTTCAACTGAGCCTGTAAGCAGCTGCTGGCATGGTTGTCTCTAAACACGGTGAGAGTTCACACAACACATGGTTGTTAGTAACCATGGCACCTGACAGTGTGTCATTCTTGCTAGAAGCCTAGGCCTGCAATCAGTCCTGCATACTGGTGGTTTTTTGTTTTGCCTTTCTTTTTTTGCATTGCAGATGCACATGTGATTAGCAGGTCTAAGAAGTCTGGCCAATCCTCTTTCCTCCCAACTGTGTGATAGGACATCCCAGAATGCACTGCTGGTTCCATTGTCTGCATGTCCTTTACTCTCAGATGAGGCACTGTGGGACCGTGGCCCTGATTTCCCCAGCATGCACCAATACAAATACGGTCAGGCAGCGTGTTCGGTATTGACCGCAAATACGACTGTAATGGCAGGAAACACCACTATGTGGAGTCAAACTAAATCATATTATTTGTAAACAGCTATCGTGACCAAGCCCCTAAATGGTTACAGAATCCGTGAAAACTGTAGCATGGGCTAGGGCCTTTATGCTAATCTTTCCTCGGCATGAATGTGAAGAAGTGAGAGGCCAACTCTTCCCTGTACAGACTGCACAATACACACACACACACACACACACACAATGCTGCCCTTGAAAGCTAGACTTTCCCCACTCTTTAATTAGATACTAGCTGCAGTTCAGTGCGTGAGAAATTTATCTTAAGTGCACAGATACAGTCAGGCAACTGCAAGGAATGCTTTACAATCTGCTATGGCACTTCTTAGGCAGAGAACAGGATGCCTGTAACAGGTATCCTTCTACCTCTCAGACTGTAATGGAAAAGCACCTCTCTTTGCAAACAATTAAGGAAAATAATGTGGCCAACTAAGCCCAGTTGAGAGAAAGATTAATTATCTACTTGAGGCTGCATGTGAGAGCCAGCCTGTCACAGTTTAAAGAGAAAGAAAAAAGTTAAATGAATTAGAGGAAGGTGGCAAAGCTGCTAAGCTAACACTTCACTTTCTTGGACCTTCTGAACAACTCAATGCTAGATGATGGATGTACAGTATTCAGAAACAGCGCTAAGGCCAAACCAAAGCAGGGTAATACAGGTTCCTCTGAACAAGACTAGGAGAGTGGTGGGATTCAGTCTGTGCTGATGAGTATTCTATTTGTTTTACCCCTAGATAACCTATCTACCCACACAGCTAACCACTCCCACATCCAAGAGTGGGGAAAACAGCTGGAGCCCCACTGGGATTCTTGGGGAGTGTCATGATATAGGGTACGTCTACACTACGGGATTATTCCGATTTTACATAAACCGGTTTAGTAACACAGATTGTATAAAATCAAGTGCACGCAGCCACACTAAGCACATTAATTCGGTGGTGTGCGTCCACGGTCCGAGGCTAGCATCGATTTCTGGAGCGTTGCACTGTGGGTAGCTATTCTGTAGCTATTCCATAGTTTCCGCAGTCTCCCCTGCCCCTCCTTCCTCTGGGAAAGCAACGGCAGACGATCATTTCGCGCCCTTTTTCCCTGGATTGCCCTGGCAGACGCCATAGCATGGCAACCATGGAGCCTGTTTTGCCTTTTGTCACTGTCACCGTATGTGTACTAGATGCCGCTGACAGAGGCGATTCAGCAGCGCTACACAGCAGCATTCATTTGCTTTTGCATGATAGCAGAGATGGTTATCAGCTGTTCTGTACCATCTGCTTCCATTGTAAACTGACAATGAGATGATGGTTACCAGTCCTTCTGTACTGTACTCACTGCTGCTATCATGGGTGCCCCTGGCTGAGGTCGGCCGGGGGCGCAAAAGACAAAAATGGGAATGACTCCCCGAGTCAATCCCTCCTTTATGGTATCTAAAAATAGAATCAGTCTTGCCTAGAATATGGGGCAAGTGTACTAGAGAACCAGTGTATCAGAGAACCAGAAAGCACAGCCGCTCCGTGTCAGATCCCGCAGAAATGATGAGCTGCATGCCATTCACAGGGGGTGCCCCTGCAACAACCCCACCTGTTGCTTCCCTCCTCTCCCAGCCTTCCTGGGCTACCGTTGCAGTGTCCCCCCATTTGTGTGATGAAGTAATAAAGAATGCAGGAACAAGAAACAGTGACTTGTTACTGAGATAAAATGAGGGGAAGGCAGCCTCCAGCTGCTATGATAGTCCAGACAGGACATTAAGCAGTGTGGGGGAGAGGAGCCCAGCATCCCGCTGCTATGATAGTCCAGGCAGAACAGAATCTTTTCTTTACACATGAAGGGTGGAGGCTGATGGAGCTCAGCCCCCTGTTGCTATGATGAAGACAGTTACCAGCCGTTCTGTACCATCTACTGGGAAGTAGTAGCACTCATGGGCTGATGATGAGGACGGATACCAGTCCTTCTGTACTGCACCATCTGCCACAAGCCTGATGATGACGATGGATATCAGTCATATTGTACCATCAGCCACCAAGGAGGGGGGGCGAGGATGCTACAGTTCACTGCCACAGCATCGCGTCTACCAGCAGCATTCAGTACACATAGGGTGACATTTAAAAAAGAGTCAAGAGACGATTTTTTCCCCTTTTCCTTCTGGGGGTTGGGGTGGGGTAAATTGACGAGCTATGCCCTGAACCACCCCGGACAATGTGTTTGACCCTACAGGCATTGGGAGCTCAGCCAAGAATGCAAATGCTTTTCGGAGACTGCAGGAACTGTGGGATAGCTTGAGTCCTCAGTCCCCCCTCCCTCCTTCCATGAGCGTCCATTTGATTCTTTGGCTTTCCGTTACGCTTGTCACGCAGCAGTGTGCTGAGTCCCTGCTGTGGCCTCTGTCTGGAGATTTTTTTTAAATGCTTTGGAATTTCGTCTTCTGTAACGGAGCTCTGATAGAACAGATTTGTCTGCCCATACAGCGATCACATCCGTACGGTCCATGCTGGAGCTCTTTTTGGATTTGGGACTGCATCACCACCCGTGCTGATCGGAGCTCCACGCTGAGTAAACAGGAAATGATATTCAAAAGTTCGCGGGTCTTTTCCTGTCTACCTGGCCACTGCATCCAAGTTCAGATTGCTGTCCAGAGCGGTCACAGTGGTGCACTGTGGGATACCGCCCGGAGGCCAATACCGTCGATTTGCGGCCACACTAACCCTAATCCAATATGGTAATACCGATATTAGCGCTACTCCTCTCGTTGGGGAGGAGTACAGAAACCGGTTTAAAGAGCCCTTTATATCGATATAATGGGCCTCTTAGTGTGGACGGGTGCAGCGTTAAATCGGTTTAACGCTCCTAAAATCGGTTTAAACGCGTAGTGTAGACCAGGCCATAGAAAACCATAGACGTTTTTAAAACAGGAGGCATTTATTAAACAAAACAGCTACAAACTACAGACAAACATGCAGGTTTCCATATAGCTTTAGCCCCAGTTTTGGTCCCTTGTTTACCAGGGACCACATCCTGGCTGGAGTTCTATACAGAACAGAGACGTCTACTAGCTGAATAATATAATCACTAGCATATATAATTAAAGTGTAGGGAAAGGGAGGGCATAAGAACCTTAGCCCTACCCCCAGTAGCCCCACCACCTTTAGACACTCCAGACATTCGGAACTACTGAAAGCTGTTCCTGATTATCTATTTACTTTAAATCCCTCCTGACAACCTTCTTGGGCCCAATCTGTGATCTCTGACGTGGGAGAGGGACAGGGAGCTGAGGAGGATTGATGCTGGATTTGAGAAGTAGGGTGGATCAGGGACAGATGGCAAGATGATGTAGGGAAAGGAAAATAAAAAATCTGATAAGCCACATGCCACACTTCATCTCGCTCCCTTTGTATGCGATCCTCTCTCCCTTAGGCGCAGGTTTTTTTCCATTTATAATGTAAGACCCTGCCTTATCCAATGTCTGCGACTGAGCTCAGGGCAACACTCAAGTGCCGTTTCTGAAACGGTGTGGAATGCAATTTGGTCCTGTCTACATTTGCAGTTAACAGTTTTCAGCACTGGTTCCTCAGCATTCATTGCTGACAGTCAGCAACAGGTAAGTCTCCTAATGTAGAGGAGGCCTAAAGGACTCCAAGTGCCCAATCCCAGCATTTAGTAGAGATATGCCTGCAAAACACAGGGGATAGAGCCAAGTTTCACTTTACCAGCTAGATGGTGCTCCACTGTATAACCAGAGAAAGGAAACCAAGCTTAATTTGGAACTCACCAACTTTGAACATGTCCCTTTAGCGTAAGTGAGCTTTCCTTCAGCTTTGCACTCCACAGAGATTGAGAAATCGCAGTCAGACAATACATACTGTGCATGTCACCTACATTCTCCAGCACTAGGTGTATTAGAAACAGCTCTATTAGATACAGCCAGATGTTTAATATCAATGTAACCCGGTCCTGCTTAGCTGGGGATTTGTTACGTTCTGAATGCTGCTATTAGTTCCAGTTATCCTGCCTTCACCATTCACAT
Source organism: Mauremys reevesii (assembly GCF_016161935.1). Taxonomy (NCBI): domain Eukaryota; kingdom Metazoa; phylum Chordata; order Testudines; family Geoemydidae; genus Mauremys; species Mauremys reevesii. Next base: position 110,985,974 of record NC_052626.1, read on the forward strand.
TCACCTCCAGATGGATACAGAAATGCCTGACATTCTGAGCACTTTTCTGGCCCCTCTACACCAGCAAGTGGAAAAAACCTTTTTGTTTTAAACCCAGGCATGCCATCTACGCAGAAGCAAAGCCAGCCCTGCAGCCAAGTTTCAGCAGCGGTAAGTCTAGTTTTTGGCTGCTGATGTAATTTACTTAAGGGTTTTGGGAAACCGCACTTACATCACAGCAAGGGACAAACATCAGGGTAACAATCGGTCTAACATGAATCAGTGACCTTGCCATGATCTTTCTATCATAGGAGACTTACTAGGGTTCATTTCCTGCTTCCTTATGCTAGAAAGCTCAGCAATGCAATATAGTGAGTAACCCAAGCACCAGCATAGTATTTGGCTGGTGTTCACTACACAGGTAACTCAGATACATAGATTGGAAGGAAATAAGTGAACACCCACATAAGGGAGGCAGTGTGACTTAGGGTATGTCTACACTACAAAATTAGGTTGATTTAATAGAAATCGATTTTTTAGAAATCAATTTGATACAGTCAATTGTGTGTGTCCCTACTAAGCGCATTAAGTCAGCAGTGTGCGTCCACAGTATCGAGGCTAGCGTCGACTTTCGGAGCGTCGCACTGTGGTAGCTATCTCATAGTTCCCACAGTCTCCGCTGCCCACTGGAATTCTGGGTTAAGCTCCCAGTGCCTGATGGGGCAGAAAGATTGTCGCGGGCGGTTCTGGGTACATGTTGTCAGACCCCTCTCCCTCCCTCCGTGAAAGCAACGGCAAAAAATCGTTTCTCGGCTTTTTTCCTGGGTTAACCGTGTAGATGACATACCAAGGCAAGCACGGAGCACACTCAGCTCACTGTCACCGTACGTCTCCTGGGTGCTGCTGGCAGATGCGGTACTGCAGTGCTACATAGCAGCATCCCTTTGCCTTGCCTTGCGGACGGCAAACGGTGCAATACAACTGCTAACCATCATCGTCCCACGGGTGCTCCTGGCTGACATCGGTTAGGTTGGTTGGGGGCACCTGAGCAGACATGGGTGCTCCTGGCTGGCCTCGGTGAGGTTGGTCGGGAGTGCCTGGACAAAAATGGGAATGACTCCAGGTCATTCTCTTCTTTAAGTTTCGTCTAATGGAGATTCAGTCCTGCCTGGAATATCATGCCAGCTGGAGGCTTCTGCCTCAGGCTGCTCTCCCAGTCAGCAGCACCACGCAGTCACATCTACCCCAGCCTACCCCTTGATCCCATGGCTCATGAAGTCTGGACAGTAGTAAGGAGCAGTTCAACTATAGGCTGAGCAAGTGCAGAATGGTGCTAGAATGTGCCTTTGGACATTTGAAAGTGCGCTGAAGCAGTTTACTGACTCGGTTAGACCTCAGCGAAACCAATATTCCCATCGTTATTACTGCTTGCTGTGTGCTCCACAATATCTGAGAGACTAAGGGGGAAAATGTTTATGGCGGGGTGGGAGGTTGAGGCAAATCGCCTGGCCGCTGATTACGTGCAGCCAGACACCAGGGCGGTTAGAAGAGCACAGCAGGGCGCGCTGTGCATCAGAGCAGCTTTGAAAACCAGTTTCATGGCTCGCCAGGCTACAGTGTGACAGTTCTGTTTGTTTCACCTTGATGAAAACCCTCCCCCTTGGTTCACTCTACTTCCCTGTAAGCCAACCGCCCTCCCCTTCCCTCTTTGATCTCCATTTGCAGAGGCAATAAAGTCATTGTTGTTTCTAATTCATGAATTCTTTATTAATTCGTCACACAAATGAGGGGATAACTACCAAGGTAACCCAAGAGGGGTGGAGGAGGAGGGAAGCACAGCGGTGGGGTAGTTGTAGGGGCACCCCCTAGAATGGCATGCAGATCATCATAGAAACTGCACGTCTGGGGCTATGACCCAGAGTGGCCATTTGCCTCTCTGGTTCTTTGGTAGGCTTTCCTGAGCTCCTTAAGTTTCACATGGCACTGCTGCGGGTCCTTGTTATAACCTCTGTCCTTCATGCCCTTGGAGATTTTTTCAAATATTCCGGCATTTCGTCTTTTGGAATGGAATTCGAATAGCACAGATTCGTCTCCCCATACAGCAATCAGATGCAGTACCTCCCGTTCGGTCCATGCTGGAGTTCTTTTGTGATTCTGGGATTCCATGGTCACCTATGCTGATGAGCTCTGCATGTTCACCTGTGCTAATCAGCTCGCCACACTGGCCAAACAGGAAATGAAATTCAAAAGTTCTCGGGGCTTTTCCTGTCTACCTGGCCAGAGCATCTGAGTTGAGAGTGCTGTCCAGAGCAGTCACAATGGAGCACTCTGGGATAGCTCCCGGAGGCCAATACCATCAAATTGCGTTCACACTACCCCAAATTCAACCCAGCAGGGTCGATTTCAGCGCTAATTCCCTCATCGGGGAGGAGTACAGAAATCGATTTTAAGAGCCCTTTAAGTCAACAAAAATGGCTTTGTTGTGTGGACGGGTGCAGGGTTAAATGGATCTAATGCTGCTAAATTCGACCTAAACTTGTAGTGTAGACCAGGGCTTAGTGGATAAAAGCACTGGACTGGGACTCAGGAGACCTGGGTTTCAATTCCTGGCTGTGCCACTGGCCTGCTAGGTTACCTTAGTGAAATCACTTTACCTCAGTTTCCCTATCTGTAAAATGGGAATGGTACTGACGTCCTCTGTAAAGTGCTCCGAGACCTACAGATGAAAAGTACAATACAAGAGCTAGGTATAATTATTCTCTTATATGAACTGGCTAAGTCTGGCTGACAACATGGGAATAAACCACTGAGGATTTCTTCTCTCCTTGCCCCATATGAACTCGTTTTCTCTACTAGGCAACAAGGGAAGAAAGATGAAAGTGTACTGCGGAAAACTCACAGTAAGAGATAGCAGCAGCTGTATAAATCCAGTAACACACAGAGGAGGGACCACTAAAGTAAAGGCAAAAAAATGTGTGAGAGATGTGAAACAGGCTGGCTCATGACAACTTACCACATGACTCTGAAGTGAGATGGGAGAGAAAGTAAACAGCCAGCCCAGACCTCTGGGGTCACTAAAAGGGAGTCTTCTCTTAAGCACAAGGAAAAAAAACAAAGGCAATTGAGCAATCTCTCCTGCTAACCAACCCTCTTCAATCACAAGCCCAAGCTGCTTCTGCAGCTGCTAATGGTAAAGCAAAAGCAGGCAGGAGGAGGGGCTAGGTTGCCTGATGTCTTCCCTTTCCAGCTGTTTATAGAGTATGTTTCTCTGCGCTCGTGTTTACTTCCCTGGATCAGCCCTCATTGAGACGTCTATCAACCACACACCATGACTCACAAAGTTGAGGCACTTGCTCTCTGCCTCTGTGCACACCCATCCCCTGGCTGCCCCTGTTCTGCTTCGCCAGTGGAATGCGAGCAGCGGAGAATGGGAAAAGGGAAGGCTCCTTTCTACACTGCACCAGGGCTCTGTCTTTTGGTTTGTTTATCGGTCTGAATGCTGGGAAGGCTTTAAAAAGAGAAGACAGATTTGAGAAATGGGACTGGGCAGCCCGACAGGTCTCTGGGGCAAAGTACCAGATGTGCACAATTTCGCCTCCTTTTCCATGAGCAGTGCAAGGAAAACAGCACCTTCCCTCATTGAAAATAAGTTGGCTCACTGCACGCTGCCCATGGCATTATGAACACACTGGAGGGGAGGCAGAGAGAAGGGATTCCTGTCCGCTCTGGCGGGGAGGAGGAGGATGGCTTAGATCCTTCCCTTTCAACAAGGTTTGTAAGGGAGTCGAGCGTCATTCTCAATTTCATTGCCTCGCAGATCAACTCACTCTCGGATCTGCCGAGGAGCAGCATCCAGCACTGTGGAAGTGCCTCAATTTGTTTTCAACAGCACTAGCCTTATGTAAAAGGTTACAAAACACTGCCTCCCCCCACCCCGCCCCCATATGGGGCCAGCCCAAATTCTCTCCATTGGCACAGAGAGCGAAAGCCACTCTGGCCCACTCTCAGCCTGTGGGATGGGAAATGAAGGGTAATTTCACCCCTTTGGCAGGAGAGTCACAGACGAGAGGCCTCCCACTTTGGGGGACTATCCTGGAGCTCCCTGGCACCTCACAATCTCAAGGCCAACAAGCATATTTGACTCCCCAGGAAAAGGAAAAGCTTGAACTGGGTGATCCTGGTTGGGTTTCCAAACACAGGACCAGACCCTCAACCCCAAAGGCACTTCATAGCATCAGAGCAGCACAAAGGGACTTTAAGCTGCTCTAAATGGGCATTAAAGGAAGCCCCCCAGTCATGGAGGAATTCTCGGCTGCTGTCAAGCTGGCATAGCTGTTTCTGTGCAGCCCATCCTGTTCCCCTCACCCACCAGTGTAGGGGGCATGGCAGAGGCTGGGAATCACACTGCACTGTGCTCCAGTGACTCTGATTGGCACAATGGCTCAGAAGTGGCCATTACAAGTCAGTGCAGGACAGATGTGGAGCCTCTTTCTGCCTGCATCCCCCATTGTGGGCTCAGTGCCCTGTGGGACTGTACTCACTGAATCTAAGGGTAAATCACAACACATGATCTGCTCTTGTTATTTGCCCTTCCAAAGAAGAGTTCAACCCTGGTTTGTTTTTTTGCATTCTCCCTGACTTTTGATTCCCTCTTAGGGATAGGGAGGGATAGCTCAGTGGTTTGAGCATTAGCCTGCTAAACCCAGGGTTGTGAGTTCAATCCTTGAGGGGGCCACTTAGGGATCTGGGACAAAAATTGGTCTTGCTAGTGAAGGCAGGGGGCTGGACTTGATGACCTTTCAAGGTCCCTTCCAGCTCTAAGAGATTGGTATATCTCCAATTATTACCTCTTCCCTTTCCACCCTCTCCCCTCCCTGATATTTCCATGACAGACACAATGATACTTCAGATTTCAACCTGGGGGGTTTGGTATCACAGATTCTCGGAAGTTTTCACTTCCATTTCTTGCTCTTAAATCAATTCCTTACTCCTTGTCCTGAGCAGAAATTCAGAACTACATACAGCTCTGCTGTTCATGTTCACTTAACAACACAAACCCGTATTTATCACTATGGTAGCCCAAACACAACATAAGTCTCCAAAAAGTTATAAACTTTGTTTGGATTTTAAATATTTCAAGTACAATTTCTACTATATCAGAGAAATGCAGGGCACAGGCAGAACCAAGCCTTGTGGCCAAACAAGTTCCCTGCAAGCAAAAGCAGAGACATTACAGTGCTGGCAGAATTATGCTGCTGAACTGCACAGCGTGGTTGCAACTGGCACCTAATTTTTCAACATTGACAGCTTCAGAACATGTCATAGGTAGCACAGTTCTGGGCAATTGCACCTGTATTCCCCTTCCATGATTCCTCAAGGGCACCCACTCTAGGCTCCTGGATCCTCAGCCATCACCTCTCGGAGGGCATGGGAGGTGGGAAGACCCACATCTCTCTCCCTCCCTCCTGATGTTTTTCCAGGCTGCACAGTTCCTTGTCTACACTGTGATATACCCAGCGAGCCAGGCTGTCCAAACAGGCCTGCCTCTATACTTTGCTTTCTCTTCAGAGGCTACAAGCAGCTGTAGTTGCCAGCAGTTGTAAGCTACTACACAACACTTTCTAAGTAAGCACATTTATTCCTAAGGTGAAAGCATTACAAAGAAAAACATTAAAATAGTAAAAGAAACTACAGATGCTAAGAAGTTTACCAGAGATCACCCCCACCCTGACTCTGGTCAGTGTCAGTCCTTCCACGAGGATTGCCCCCAACCTCTCACCCTTTGGCAGAAGATTCTCTCCATTTTCTAGATCAGAAAGAAGACCCAGAGTCAGTTTAATTTCATGCTATTTATCCAAATGTCCCTTCTGTGTCTGTTGGTCTCTGGAGAATCCAGTCTGAATCTCTATACATGAGCCTCCCCAAGAGGTGTTACCTCTCTGGAGATGTTACAGCTCAAGTGAGTTTGCATAATCACCCCCCCCCCCGTGCTTAGTTTATGGAGAGTCAGTGGTCACCCTCCCCTACAGAATTACATATAATCCCTGGCCCACAATGATACATAAACTTAATACCGTAAGATCTCCCAAAGATACTGCAGGAAATTGCCATATCTGTCACAGCAGGACTGCAGTTTTCCCTCCATGGACTGTACAGCAGTAAGCTAAATGTTTGCCATAGTTCTGCTCCTCCATTGCAGGCATGTATTCAAAGAAGGTAAAGTCAAAGCCAAGCTCAAGCTTAGACCAACTTTTCTACCTCTTATTTACAATGCACTTTTCCCTACCGGGATCTCACATGGCTTTGCTTGGATTTGATCCCAGCTGAATCCCCAAGGAGGGACAGAAAGAGGTATCATGCACCAACTTTTTTTTTTTTTTAAATGCACACTCAAATAGTTTTTAAACATCAACTATTCAGAATCAGGAATTTCTTTAACCCCTCTAGATTTACAATGGATTATAACAGTGAAAGCTCAGTGGTTCAGGAGCCAAATGAACGATCAACAAAAAAGAAAAAAATGCCACAGCAGTGTGAATTCATTGTTTAATTTACTATAGTATTATCCATGTTTAAACAGTATGACGGGGAAATATTTAGTTTTATATATCTTTTTTTTTCCCACAGCAAAGAGGTTAATAATTTAGCACAAGTTGATAACTTTACTGGTTAATAAGAAAGTGAAAGCATCCTGACTGGTTAATAACTAAATCACACCGTGTTTTAATATCATGTGCTGCAAAGAACCGCACTCTGAAGTATCACTGGGTTATAACTAGGGGTAATGGAAGAAATGAATAAAAGGAAAATTTGGACTCGTTACCAACATCCAAAGAGCGTACATCATTCAGTTGTGGAATAGTCCTGCCAAGAGAAGTGAAAGCCTCATCACTGGATGTTCAGAATAGGACTAGACAAAACCCTACACGTATGCTGAAGGGAACAGCCCTGAATTTGACAGTAGAAGAAAACTAGTGAATGCTATTTTTCTCGGATTGTTGTGATTCAAATAACCCCCTTCTGACTTCGCACCACTGACTAGACATGCAGACAAGTGAATAAGAAACCAGCCTCTACTTTGAAGATACAGTACAAACAACAGGTCAGTGCCGAGCTCTCTGGGAGATGTGAAAATTGACTCATAACACCAATCACCTATGAGAGAGGCAGCTAAAAACAAACACAAGAGGCCATCAAATTAATATTCCTCACCCTAACAAACCACCGAGTCCGTAAAATGCAGTCAGCTCTGGTGTGTAACACAGCTCCACTTCAGAACCAACACCTCACATAACAAATGGAGCCTCAGCCTGCTTGAGGTCTGCAAGTGCTACAGCAGTATAAATGTTAATAAATAACATCCCCAGATTGTGCCTGGATTAGCTGGATTGGAGGGGACAGGGAAGGGAGCTGGAAAACAAACAACACTTTGGCATGGCTACACTTGCAGATGTAGAGTGCTGTGAGTTAAACCAGCCCTCGGAGAGTGCAGCAGGGAAAGCGCGGCAGTGTGTTCACACTGTCAGCTGCAAGCGCACTGACGTGGCCACATTTGCGGCACTTGCAGCAGCATTGGGAGCAATGCATTATGGGCAGCTATCCCACAGAGCACCTCTTCCCATTCTGGCGCTGTGGCTTGTGGGAAGGGGCAGAAGGGTGTGGGGCATTCTGGGTCCTGTCCCAATGCCCCATGATGCATCGCTTCGCATCCCAACAATTCCTGTGCTTCCGTCCACATTTGGTGCCATCTTTCAATGTTTTTTGTACTGCACTCTCTGTCTTCCCTTTCGGTCTGTGGGAATGGAGCCTGAACTGCTGAGGAATATGCTGATGGGTATCACCAGCACATAATGAATTTCAGTTGAGTTACTCCTTAAGCTATAAACTGACAATGAGGAGTCAGAGGATGATGTCGACTTGCATAACGCATACGACACAAGATTGCTTGTGGCATTCACGGATATGCTCAACCGTGGAATGCCGCTTTTGGGCTCGGGAAGCAAGCACTGAGTGGTGGGATCACATCATCATGCAAGTCTGGGATGATGAGCAGTGGCTGCAGAACTTTCGGATGAGAAAAGTCACTTTCATGGGACTGGGTGCTGAGCTCGCCCCTACTCTGCGGTGCAAGGACACGAGATTGAGAGCTGCCCTGATGGTGGAGAAGCGGGTGACTACTGCAATCTGGAGCCTGGCCACTCCAGACAGCTACCGATCGGTCACTAACCAGTTTGAGTTGTAAAGTCGACCATTGGAATCATGTTGATGCAAAAAAATCACTTATTGAAAAGAAACATAACTGCTTGGGAAACAGAAACGGCATGACACATCTGTGCTGTTTGGGAGGAGGGAAGGGGGTGGGTGGGGAACGGGACAATCACAGATTTGCATATGTCCTGTTATCAGACTCAGTCTTCCTGTCTGGAGAGCCGTGCAAGGAGTGCTGCACTTCATGCTGGCTAAAATGCATGGTGATGGGGGTTGAGTGCAGTGGGTAAGGGTCATAGTTTGCAGAGCTGGGTGGTGAAGCTACAGGTGTTGGAGGCAGCTGGTGGTGATAAGAACCCAGATATTGTGGAAAGTGGGTTGGCGGTGACATGGGGGCACAAGGGAAAGAGCAAAATTAAGTGTAAAAAGGTAATAAGAAATGTCAGAAAGGAGTTTGAAGAACGGCTAGCCAAAAACTCAAAAGGTAATAAAATGTTTTTTAAGTACAACAGAAGCAGGAAGCCTGGTAAACAACCAGTGGGGCCCCAGGAGGATCGAGATAAAAAAGGGGCACTTAAAGACAATAAAGGCATTGCAGAGAAACTAAATGAATTCTTTGCTTCAGTCTTCATGGCTGAGGATGTTAGGGAGGTTCCCAAACCTGAGCCGTCCTTTGTAGGTGACAAATCTGAAGAACTGTCACAGATTCAAGTGTCACTAGAGGAGGTTTTGGAATTAATTGATAAACTTAACATTAAGAAGTCACTGGGACCAGATGGCATTCACCCAAGAGTTCTGAGAGAACTCAAGTGTGAAGTTGCGGAACTATTAACTACGCTTTGTAACCTGTCCTTTAAATCAGCTTCTGTACACAATGACTGGAAGATAGCTAATGTAACACCAATATTTAAAAAGGGCAATTACAGACCGGTAAGTCTAATGTCAGTACCGGGAAAATTACTTGAAACAATAATAAAGAATAAAATTGTCAGACACATAGAACGACGTAACTTGTTGGGCAAAAGTCAACATGGTTTCTGTACAGGGAAATCATGTCTTACTAATCTATTAGATTTCTGGGGATTGGTCCTGCTTTGAGCAGGGGGTTGGACTAGATGATTTCCTGAGGTCCCTTCCAACCCTGATAGTCTATGAGTCTATGATTCTTTGAAGGGGTCAACAAACATGTGGACAAGGGGGATCCAGTGGACACAGTGTACTTAAATTTCCAGAAAGCCTTTGACAAGGTCCCTCACCAAAGGCTCTTATGTAAATTAAGTTGTCATGGGATAAGAGGGAAGATCCTTTCATGGACTGAGAACTGGTTAAAAAGACCGGGAACAAAGGGTAGGAATAAATGGTAAATTTTCAGAATGGAGAAGGGTAACTAGTGGTGTTCCTCAAGGGTCAGTCCTAGGACCAATCCTATTCAACTTATTCATAAATGATCTGGAGAAAGAGGTAAACAGTGAGGTGGCAAAGTTTGCAGATGATACTAAACTGCTCAAGATAGTTGAGACCAAAGCGGACTGTGAAGAACTTCAAAAAGATCTCACAAAACTAAGTGACTGGGCAACAAAATGGCAAATGAAATTTAATGTGGATAAATGTAAAGTAATGCACATTGGAAAAAATAACCCCAACTATACATACAATATGATGGGGGCTAATTTAGCTACAACGAGTCAGGAAAGAGATCTTGGAGTCATCGTGGATAGTTCTCTGAAGACGTCCACGCAGTGTGCAGCAGCAGTCAAAAAAGCAAACAGGATGTTAGGAATCATTAAAAAAAGGATAGAGAATAAGACGGAGAATATCTTATTGCCCTTATATAAATCCTTGGTACACCCACATCTCGAATATTGCGTACAGATGTGGTCTCCTCATCTCAAAAAAGATATACTGGCATTAGAAAAAGTTCAGAGAATGGCAACTAAAATGATTAGGGGTTTGGAACAGGTCCCATATGAGGAGAGTTTAAAGAGGCTAGGGAAAAGTGGAGATTAAGGGGGGATATGATAGAGGTATATAAAATCATGTGTGGCATGGAGAAAGTGAATAAAGAAAAGTTATTTACTTGTTCCCATAATATAAGAACTAGGGGCCACCAAATGACATTAATGGGCAGCAGGTTTAAAACAAATAAAAGGAAGTTCTTCTTCATACAGTGCAAAGTCAACCTGTGGAACTCCTTGCCTGAGGAGGTTGTGAAGGCTAGGACTATAACAGGGTTTAAAAGAGAACTAGATAAATTCATGGAGGTTAAGTCCATTAATGGTTATTAGCCATGATGAGTAAGGAATGGTGTCCCTAGCCTTTGTTTGTCAGAGGATGGAGATGGATGTCAGGAGAGAGATCACTTGATCATTACCTGTTAGGTTCACTCTCTCTGGGGCACCTGGCATTCGCCACTGTTGGCAGACAGGATACTGGGCTGAATGGACCTTTGGTCTGACCCAGTACGTCCGTTTTTATGTATATGTTCTTATGTTTTGGGACAAGGGCTACAGGGGGGCAGGCACAGAAGCACTCCGCCTACATTGCTACGAGCGCCTGTATCGAGTCCGCTTGGCGCTCCATGATGCTTAGCATGCTTTGGTGCCAGTGATCCACATTCTGCTGGCGGACCCTCCTTTCACTCTCCCGCCACTCCTGTACTTTTTGGTTTTCACTAAGAGACTGCTGCATTACTTCATGCAGCATGTCCTCTTTGCTTCTTCGCAGACTCTTCCTGATTCTTTGGAGTCTTTCGGCCGTTGATAAAGGACAATGGCTGGGATCTCAAGGTTGCATCTGTAAAGCCAAAATGCAACACTTAACAGAGGCAGCATTGTTCACACCAGACAGAGCAATGATTCGGCTGTACTTAAAGACACGCACAGTGTACACAATAGCATAATGTGCACATCCCGAAGCGAGCACATATAACCCACAGGACCCCAAAATGGTGAGTAAGCACAGGGGCAAGGGGGACTGATTGTTTCACAGCTGTACTGTCCTCTGGGGTTCTGTGCCTTGGGGAGAGCCAGCAGCTGCAGGGGGCCACTATACTGAACACTGTCCCCACATTTTCCACAGGATGAGTTCGTCCTGGAAGATATCTCGCTGCTGAGAGTGACCTGGGAAGCAAGGGACGGTCTTCTACTACAATGCAGCTTCTGCCCTGGCCCATATGCAGCTTGCCTGTGTGCAGCAATGGTCCCCCCACCTGTCACGGCACAATGGTGCGGACATGTTAGCCTTACTGGGACAAGGAGCACAGTATCTATACCAAGGAACCTGCACAAGTGGATTGCCCAGCTTCTGCATGAGACCTCTGAAGAGATCATGGAGGCCGATTACTGTGATGTGAGAGAGCACATCAACGCCCTATTCCAGATCTAGGCATGCATGCAGCCCTAACCCTCCTCACCCCAAGAGCCCGCACCAAACAACTTTCTTCCCAAAATAAAAACTGCTTACCAGGCACCTTCTCTGGTGTCTGTTCTTCCCCAAGTGCCATCCGCTGCGACTGGCTACCTGCCTCCCGGCTTGAAAACAGCTCCTGGCTGCATGCATGTAGGGACGCCGGGGTGTCTCCATCCTCCTCAGCACCCTCGCTCCTGCTTTCCTCCTCCTCCTGCCTTGTTGAACTGGGCTCTTTAGTGTCCATGGTGGTCTTCGGAGTGGGAGGTGGGGTCGCCATGTATTGCATCCAGCTCTTTGTAGAAACGGCAGGTCACGAGGGCAGCACAGGAGCGGCAGTTTGCCTTGTGTGCTTTGCGGTACGCATTCCGCAGCTCCTTCACTTTAACCCCACACTGTGTCCCGGTCATGAACCCTTTCCATCATGATATCTGCCCAAAGGTATCGTAATTCCTGTGGCTGGAGCGCAGTTGGGACTGGACAGCTTCCTCCCCCAAAACACTGATGATGTCCAGCACCTTGTCATAGCTCCATACTGGGGATCGCCTGGCACATGGAGGCATGGTCACCTGGAAAGATTCGCTGAGAGCACTCCACACCTTGCTGAGCAAACAGGAAGGGGATTTTCAAAATTCCCAGAGAATTTAAAGGGCGTGTCTGATGCTTGGTCACCTGAGGGCAGGGCAGTACAGTTCAAAGTAATGACCAGAGTGGCTAGAACAGGCATCGTGGGACATTTCTGGAGGCTGATCGGAGCGCATTTGTCATAGATTTATTCCCCACTTTGAACTTTAGCATTCACAAGATGGGGACCTGCATGGACTCCTCTAAACTAAAATCCTAGTTTAGATCTGGTTCTTGCTGCCACCAGTCAAGTTTTAAGTGTCTGACACACTCCCTGTTCCTCCAAAACTCTCCCTGGGGAACACAGATTCAAACTTGAATCTCAACACAAAGGGAAACAACCCTTTCCCCGCTCCCCTCTCCTAGTGCTTAGGAGAGATACCTGGATTCAAATTCCTTGAATCAAAACAAAGAGGGATTCACTTTTCCCCCCTCCCCTTCCCCTGAAAATCCAAACAAGGGAAGAAATCAATCAAGTTCTAAAAAGAAAAGATTTTATTAAAAAGAAAGAAAGAAAGTACACTATCTCTGTAATACCAGGATGAAAAAATATCACAGGGTCTGACTTATAAACCTGGAGAGACTTCCCCCTCCCTCTTCCTCAGAATAATCAGTAACAGCAAACAGAAATAAAGAATTTTTCCAGCAAACACACAATTGCAAATACAGAAAGCAACTCAAAAGACTAATCCACCTTTTTAACTAATACTCACTATATTGAATAGAAGAGGCTATTTCAGGAAACTTGGAGAACTTGAAGGATATGACTGGCCTCTCTTAAATCCAAAAAGAGACTAACTCCAAAAAAAGAAACACAGACAAAGACTTCCCTCCACAGAGATTTGAAATTATCTTGTCTCTTGATTGGTCCTCTGGTCAGGTGTTCATCAGGTTACTGAGCTTGTTAACCCTTTACAGGTAAAAGAGACCTTAACCCTGACCTGTTTATTTATGACAGCATTAATAGACCAGGGCGTCCACACTGGCGCCGCGGTGCTCCAGCCGGAGCACAGCAAGCATTCCACCTCCACGAGGAGTGTATTACCAGGAGCACTCCAGCCGTGGAGTCCGGGCACTCTATGTGCCTTGCTGGTGTGGACACATCATGAGTTAGGGTGCCTGGGGCTGCTTTAATGCACTCTAACTCACAAGTGTAGCCAAGCCCTTAGATTGCAAGCTCTTTGGAGCAGGGACCTCTGTTTGTTCTGTTTGTACAGCACCTAGCACAACAGGGTCCCAGGCCCTGACTGGGGATCCTTGGTGCCACCACAATACAAAAACAACAACATGAAACCTTCCCTGCTGCCAAGAAGCAATAACTAAGAGCTCATCCTGGCTGCCATTTTAAGAAAAAGACTTGGATGTAATATGGCACTATCATGCACCGGGCTTATGAGAGTTTTCCCAAGGATTTATGGGAGTTTGACCTCTTCTCCTACAATTCCCTTGGGCTCCCCAAGGAATTCCCAAAGGCCTTTTGAAGCCTCACAGAACAATTGCTTCCAGGAGCTGTGCCAGGGACTGAGAGTGGGATACCCAGAAGGCAGTGCAACTTCAACCCTGTAGCAGAGCATAATGGTGGATAGGAGATGTAATTTCCAGTGAAACATAGCCCTACTACCCAGCCCTAAATACAGTTCAAAATGCAGGATGCTGCAAAAACAGCCCTTTACAAACATTAAAAGCAAACAAAACTATTCTAACAGAGCAATAAGAGTCTGCAGATGAACTCCAAGAATCACTGGGATTTCAAAAGCATATATGGTGTTCAGGAGAGGAAAACTGTGCTCCAGAGCCTGAGCTGAGACCAAGTGGCTATCCAAACGACATCCCCTCCTGCTGGAGTTAGGCTAACCTTGCCCTCCAGGTGGCTTTGGCTCTCAGATGCCCAGTCATCCAAGTGCCCCCTTCTCCTGGGGTGAGGTTTCCCTCAGATACAGTTTAGCACTAGACTGGGAGAAACAATGCTCAAAGGGGCATTAGAGACAGCTCTACAGCCTCCTGATATGGCCCAATACTCGAGAATCACCTCCAGCTCCCCTACACTGCAAGCGCCTCCAACAAAATGGCTGGAAAAAAATCATCCTGTGACCCACATCCTACACTCTTCGGCAACCACAGAAGATTGTGGGATATGGGAAATTTTTTATTTTGTGGGCCACCAAACAAAATGTTGAAAATCGCTGCCTTGAACTGAGCCCCCTTGGGAACTGGTTTCTTCCTTCCTTCCTGAGCCTGCTTTAAATCCAACCCAGTAGAGGAGATTGCTCCTGGCCTCCAGCTGTGAGGAGGCATATTAGATCTCAACGCATTTTACAGGGTAAATGTTATTCTCTTTTACAGTTGGGGAAACCAAGACACAGAAAGTAGAAGTGACTTGCCCATGGTCACACAGCAAGCAGGTGAGCGGCGGAGGTAGGAACAGAACCGAGGTCTCACCTTCCAGTCCAGGGCTCTATTCATTAGAATACCCACAGCCTCTGTTTAAAAAAAACTGACCTAGGTTGCCTTGGAGTTACAGTCTAGCTAGCACAGTGACACTCAGATCTCAGTGGTTCAGCAGCCAAATTAGTGATCAACATTACCCAAAAGAGCCACAGTAGTGTGAATGACAGGGGAAATATTTAGTTTATATCTATATATTATTCTGACAGCAAATAAATTAATAAGTTAGCACAAGTCGATAACTTAATTAGTTAAGAGTAAAAGCATCCTGTTGAGTTAATAATTAAATCACACTGTTTTAATATCATGCACTGCAAAGAGCTGCAGGGGACACATTAAAGAGCCACTTGCGGCTTGAAAGCAATAGTCTGAGTATCACTGGTCTAGCATAAATTGACTAAGGGTATGTCTACACTATGAAATTAGGTCGAATTTATAGAAGTCGATTTTATACAGTCGATTGTGTGCGTCCCCACTAACCGCATTAAGTCGGCCAAGTGCATCCACAGTACCGTGGCTAGCATCGGACTTTCGTAGCTAACCCACAGTTCCAGCAGTCTCCCCTGCCCATTGGAATTGTGGGTTGAGCTCCCAATGCCTGATGGGGCAAAAACATTGTCACAGGTGGTTTGGGGTACATGTCGTCAGTCACCCCTCTATCTGTGAAAGCAAAGGCAGATAATCGTTTCACGCCTTTTTTCCGTGCAGACGCCATACTGCTTTCAGCAGATGATGCAGGAGGACTGGTAACCATCGTCATCCAACCACCGCTTCTGCTGCAACTCTGCTCTCCTAGCGCCATGAATCCACCTCGCAGGTCCTCTCGTCATTCGGTACAAATATCTATTCTCGTGGCATCCATCATCATCCACCACTTCGGCTGCAACTCCGCTCTCCTGAAGACACCATACCATGGCAAGCATGGAGCCCACTCAGCTCACCGCTGCTGTTGTGAGCATTGTAAACACCTCGCGAATTATCCTGGAGTATGTGCAGAACCAGAACCTGCAAAAGCAAGCGAGGAGGCGACGACAGCGTGATCATGATAGTGATGAGGACATGGACACAGACTTCTCTCAAAGCACGGGCCCTGGCAATTTGGACATCATGGTGGTAATGGGGCAGGTTCATGCCATGGAATGCCGATTCTGGGCTCAGGAAACAAGCACAGACTGGTGGGACTGCATAGTGTTGCAGGTCTGTGATGATTCCCAGTGGCTGTGAAACTTTCGCATGGGTAAGGGCACTTTCGTGGAACTTTGTGACTTGCTTTCCCTTGCCCTGAAGCGCAAGAATACCAAGATGAGAGCAGCCCTCACAGTTGAGAAGCGAGTGGCGATAGCCCTCTGGAAGCTTGCAATGCCAGACAGCTACCGGTCAGTCAGGAATCAATTTGGAGTGGGTAAATCTACGGTGGGGGCTGCTGTGATCCAAGTAACCAACACAGTCATTGAGCTGCTGCTATCAAGAGTAGTGACTCTGGGCAATGTGCAGGTCATAGCGGATGGATTTGCTGCAATGAGATTCCCTATCTGTGGTGGGGCAATGGACAAAACACATATCCTTATCTTGAGACCGGACCACCTTGGCAGCCAGTACATAAACCGCAGAGGGTACTTTTCAATGGTGCTGCAAGTACTGGTGGATCACAAGGGACATTTCACCAACATCAGCGTGGGATGGCTGGGAAAGATACATGACACTCGCATTTTTAGGAACTCTGGTCTGTTTGAACAGCTGCAGCAAGGGATTTACTTTCCAGACCAGAAAATAACTGTTGGGGACGTTGAAATGCCTATAGTTATCCTTGGGGACCCAGCCTACCCTTTAATGCCATGGCTCATGAAGCCATATACAGGCAGCCTGGACAGTAGTAAGGAGTTGTTCAACTATAGGCTGAGCAAGTGCAGAATGGTAGTAGAATGTGCTTTTGGACATTTAAAAGTGCGCTGGCGCAGTTTACGGACTCGATTAGATCTCAGCGAAACCAATATTCCAATTGTTATTGCCACTTGCTGTGTATTCCACAATACCTGTGAGAGTAAGGGGGAGACATTTATGGCGGGGTGGGAGGTTGGGGCAAATCACCTGGCTGCTGATTACGCGCAGCCAGATACCAGGGCGATTAGAAGAGCACAACAGGGTGCGCTGTGCATCATAGAAGCTTTGAAAACCAGTTTCATGACTGGCCAGGCTACAGTGTGACAGTTCTGTTTGTTTCTCCTTGATGAAAACTGCCCCCTTGGTTCACTCTACTTCCCTGTAACCCAACCGCCCTCCCCACTTCAATCACCACTTGCAGAGGCAATAAAGTCATTGTTGTTTCAAAATCATGCATTCTTTATTAATTCATCACACAAGTAGGGGGATAACTGCCAAGGTAGCCCGGGAGGGGTGAGGGAGGAGGGAAGCACCAGGTGGGGTGGTGGATGAGGGGAGGAGGGAAAGACAAGGCCACACTGCACTTCAAAACTTATTAAATGCCAGCCTTCTGTTGCTTGGGCAGTCCTCTGGGGTGCAGTGGTTGGGTGCCCGGAAACATCCCCTCCCCGCCCTATGTTATTCGGCATCTGGGTGAGGAGGCTATGGAATTTAGGAAGGAGGGCGAGCAGTTACACAGGGGCAGCAGTGGCGGTCTGTGCTCCTGCTGCCTTTCCTGCCGCCGGAGCATATCAGTTTGATCCCCAGTGGCCTCAGCATTTTTTCCTGCCTCCTCTCATCGCGATGCCGCCACCACTCTTCTCGTTCATCCCTCATGTCCTCGCATTCATTTTCTGCTGACCTGGACTCTGACATTGTTTGCCTCCACACATTCTGCTGAGCTCTTTCATTGCAGGGGGACTGCATGAGCTCAGAGAACATTTAATCGTGAGTGCGTTTTTTTCACCTTCTTATCTGCGCTAGCCTCTGGGACGGAGATGATAGGGGGAAGCGTTCAAACATTTGCATCTGCGAGAGGAAAAAAAGGGAGAGTAGTATTTAAAAAGACACATTTTAGAGAACAATGGGTAGGCAGTGAACCAAACTGCTACCATTACATAGCACATGTGCTTTCAGTACAAGGTCGCATTTTGCCTCTTATACTGAGGGCCTGACAGTTTGGTGTGAGTGATCACACACGCAGGGCCGGGCAACAGAATTCGGCTTGCAGGCAGCCATGGTAAGCCACAATCTTTCAGCTTCTTCCACCTTCATAACATGTGGGAATGGTTTCAAACATCAGCGCCCTCCTTTCCCATACCAAGCATCTGTTGGGTTGGCCATTTAAAAGGAGGGGCTGTACTGGCCGCAAATGCATCCCAAGTCTTCAGGGTAAATTAATCATTAAGCACGCTTGCTTTTAAACCATGCATTATATTTACAAAGGTACACTCACCAGAGGTGCCTTCTCCGGCTTCATGGTCCATGAGCCCACCTTGGGAGGGTATTGGCTCCAGGATGATAAACAGTTCCCGGCTGTCGGGGAGAATGGTTCCTCCACCTGCGTGCTGTACGCTATCCTCATCCTCTTCCACCTCCGCATCTTCCTCGTCCCCAAAATCCTCATCCCTGTTGCATGAGACTCTCCCCTTGCAGGTGTCCATGGACAGGGGTGGGGTAGTGGTAGGGGCCCCCCCTAGAATTGCATGCAGCTCATCAAAGAAGCGGCATATCTGGGGCTCTGACCCGGAGCGGCCATTTGCTTCTTTGGTTGGCTTGCCTGAGCTCCTTCATTTTCATGCAGTACTGCTGCTGGTGCCTGTTGTAGCCTCTGTCCATCATTCACTTGGAGATTTTTTCAAATATTTTGACATTTCGTCTTTTGGAACGGAGTTCTGATACCACAGATTCGTCTCCCCAAACAGCGATCAGATCCAGTACCTCCTGTTCGGTCCATGCTGGAGTTCTTTTGCGATTCTGGGATTGCATGGTCACCTGTGCTGATGAGCTTGCCACACTGGCCAAACAGGAAATGAAATTCAAAAGTTCCCGGGACTTCTGCTGTGTACCTGGCTAGTGCATCTGA
Organism: Mauremys reevesii; assembly: GCF_016161935.1. Lineage (NCBI taxonomy): Eukaryota > Metazoa > Chordata > Testudines > Geoemydidae > Mauremys > Mauremys reevesii. The sequence goes on from NC_052626.1 coordinate 111,004,641, forward strand.
GTTGAAAGTGCTGTCCAGAGCGGTCACAATGGAGCACTCTGGGATAGCTCCTAGAGGCCAATACCATCTAATTGCATCCACACTACCCCAACTTCAACCCGGTAATGCCGACTTCAGCACTAATCCCCTCGTTGGGGAGGATTACAGAAATCGATTTTAAGAGCCATTTAAGTTGACAAAAATGGCTTTGTCGTGTGGCTGGGTGCAGGGTTAAATCGATCTAACGCTGCTAAATTCGACCTAAACTCGTGGCGTAGACCAGGGCTAAGACATGAAAGACGTTCAGGGTTACTCACAATGCAAGGGATATCCTGGGTGGAGATGAAGCAAATACTCTCCAAAGAAATTTCAGTGGCTTTTCATATTTAATTTTGGAAGGGGCAAGTGAGAAGGAGGGGATCTTGCCTCAGTTTTGGCTAGGCAGGAGCGGAAGGCAGCTAACGGACAAAACGGCAACCTTGATCAAATGTTATGTTTATTCAGACCAAACATGAATGCAAAATACTCAGCCCCTGAGCATAGCTGGCTACCAACTATCAGTCTACTGTTCTGAAAGGGGTTATCCATCTTTACAGACAATGCGCTGATCGGGGCATATGATTAAAGGCTCTCTTTTATTATTCCCACTTACCACAGGCAAGTGTAGCTGCAGCAGCATATCAGATCAGACGGAGTAGAGGCTGCCCTTCAGTACAAACTCTTGAATAACTGTTCCCTGACGTGCTCGGGTGTATGATTTAATCACACACCCTGGGAATGCAAGAGTTAGAACATGCCACAAATACCACACTACTACTTAGAATGTTTAAAGAGGTGACACACACTGACAGCCAGGAAATTCAAAGTTGACTCTCAGTCCTTAATTCACTCTACCAGGCAAGAGATCCTTTAGAATTAATGATATGATAACAACACAGTTACCCAAGGTACTGTATATAACTCAGCAAGTTCCCTCTCCCTACCATATCACCACACACTTCAAAAAAAGGGGTGGGGGGGCTGGCTTGTACCACTGGGTGGAGCTGATCACGCTGCTGGAAAGCTCTGTGAAAGCTTCCCCTGAACAGCTCTGCCAATGCATCTCAATCCCTAATGCAACATCCCCTGAGGCCCCAAATGCATCTCACCAGTAAGCTGTCAAATTCCCTCCCTGTACTATTACAGTTCTGGGGCCTCCCACCTCCTACCACCCCCAAGCCCCCTCAGAGCATCTCATATCATGACCTGCAGCCCCCTGTTACACCAGTGCTGCTATTACAAGGTGAACAAAGTCCTGCTAGTGGCACTTTGAAAGGGGAGGAGGCAGAGAAACATTCACTAGAGACCAAACCAGCTTCAGAATCCATATTTATAAAGGTGTGGGAAGGTTTAAATGGCTTTTTTTCCCTCTTTACCCATTGGAACATAACAGTTCCTGGCCCATCATATAAATAAGTGCAATAAAAACCCTTTTGCAGAGTAGTTACTGTGCATGTGCAGCCACCACTTGAATACCATAAAGTTCATTAAAAAAAAATTAATACAACAAGAGTGATTCAATGGACTATCCCTCTGCTAAATTTCAATTTAATATCTGCACTTTAAGTGCTGGACCCCTACAGTTACTGTTTCTGCAATGCAATAGCTTCAGCGCCTCTTGTGAGACCAAGCATGTCGCCTTAATGCATCCTTAAGGTGACAGAACCACCAAGCTGAGCAGATTTATCACCCTAAGGGCACACAAAGTAACATGCTTAATCTGATGAGTGATGCCAAAGCAGCGCCTGTTAATATTTTATGAACCATTTGGTTGTTTTTTAATTTAAAAAACAAAACAAAGCAGCAACTCAATAAACAGAACGTTCCTTATGGACGGAACAATCCTGGACGTGCAATGGCCCATTTCATCCGAGTGATATATTATCTCCTTTGTGTTTACACCTTTTTTCATGCCGATTGCTGGAATCCCACTTCACCACAAGACTTCAGGCTCTGCTTCCCGACAAGGATGGCTGCTTAGAAAGAGGATCGTCTCTCATCAAGATGTGACAGGCCTCTCGCACACTGGCAGGGGAAGCTTCTGGCCTGATTTAGAATGTTTAACTTCCATACAGCACCACAATCTGAGCACGGCATGTGAACATTTAACAAGGTGAATTTGCCTGCCTAGCTCCTTGCCCTACCAATGCTACTTCTTCCCTAGTCCCGGGAGCTTGAATCCAAATATTAGGGTCCATTGGCCTCCTCCAACCTCAGATCCATGGATTCAGCCACAACTGACTCCTTCTTACAGTTGGAGTTCCCACTCCTAATGTTGCTATGCAGTCTTGCAAGGGGCAAGAAGATATGCAGAGAGGATGGCCTAACATCAGGCTTGAAGTGCAACCACAAAAATCCTCTGGAACCACAGGGTTCAATCCCATTAGGGACTCAGTAATTCATCATTCCAAGACACACATTCACTATCACATATCGGGGGTCTCTCTCATAAGATCTTGAAAGAAACCAGCAAAGCTCTGATATTTTGTGCAATCATTAATGAGCTCAGAAAACCAGAGCACCTGTTTAAAAGAGCCGTGTTTTGCTGTAGTATCCTTAACCAAAATGTTTCTCTCGCCTTAGTACTGTACGTACTGGTTATTAATGTAGCTAGGACCTTTCCACTCAGAAGATGGCCATGGTTCCATGGTGCTGTATGAATGTTTCTGCTTCTATTGGATATGCTTCTGCTTTCCAGGAACACGATCAAGCTCTTGGAGACCAATCCTACAAATGCTTACTCATGCCTGGCAGAATCAAGACCATGAGTTGCTAATCACTTTTGGGTTCTTTGGAAGGAAAAGTGTTATCAAAATGTAACAAAGTAACTCCAAGAAGGAGAATAGTTATTATGACATCTGAGGACACTTGCAGGAAATGGCAGAGCTGATGGACAGCTAGAGCAGTCTTATTGATTAAAATGTTGCCATGGGATATTACTGAGGTTTTGGAGTTTTTGTTTTGTTTGTTTGTTTTTGTTTTGTTTGTAGTTTTTTTTTGTTTGGTTGGTTTTTTTACATGAAATGGTCAATTAGCTAGTCATGTCATCAAGACTTTTCTCTCGTAAGGCGTGTCAATCACCTCACTGCATAAACAAGACTAAGGAAAGCAAAAAATAGTTTTGCCTTGAAACAACCTTGCTGAAACCAAACATATCAGATCAATGCAGCATTGAACAGGTTAAACATCTGCACCTGGGGAAACTGAGGAGTGTGGGTGGGATCCTTATGGGGTTCTCTTTGTGTCCTTTCCCATCTCATTTCTTCTGTGAGAAGTGACACAGACCATTGCAGGGAAAGGCAGATCTAGAATTATATATATCACACACACACACACACACTCTACCTGTGGCACTTTTTGCAAGTGCCCTTTCATAATAGTTTCTGTGACAAAAACGTCTTTATAATGTCAGACATCCAATGGACAACTCTTGATTCTCAGTTATGCTAATGCCCCTTTACAACACTGTCAAAATAAAAAGTCTTACTAAAATGAGTGGAAAGTACCCTCTGAGAATGCTCCCTGTGCAAAAGATGTTCCCAAGCAGAATAAAGCTGGCATAAGGGCTCTGCTCCCAGCATAGGGGACATATTGGGGAGGGGCATGGGCAGAGTATACTGCTCTATAGCTACTCTCTACTCTCAGGGCCAAGACCCACTATGGGCCTGGGAAAGCAAGTCAAATTACAGCAGCCCTCAGGCAGCTCGGACTTACACCAGAGGCGACAACTTGCCACAGAACACAGCTTAATGCCAGTTTTGTTCCCCACCTCTGTTCCTGCCCAAAATCAGAACCCTTGTCTCCACAGATTGACAAGAAATGCAGTAATTCTTGCCACTTTCCAAAGGGATCTTTTAAAACAGTTAGTATTAATTATTTGTATTGCAGTAGCACATAGAAACCGCAGTCATAGACCAGGACCCCATTGTGCTAGGTGCTGTACTAACATGACCAAAAAAAAAAAATAAGAGACAGTCCCTGTCCCAAAGAGATTACAATCTAAAAATAAAATAAATCTTTACATGAACGTAGAACAAACTTTACATCCAGCACAATGTTTTACACAACATTACAGTGAAATATATACATTTGGGATGTGTTGGTGGGACTGTCATAGGTTTTATTTTTCTAAAAATGGGATTTTAAGAAACATCTGCTACTCAACATATATTTTTATATAAAAGGACGCTATGCCGATAATAGAAAGCAACTCTTTGAATCCTTTCCATCGGTCGTCACTAATGAAGTTTATGTGTGCAAAACTGAGTTCATTCTGCCCCCATTAGGAAGCCAATTACACTGGGAAAAAAATGCAATTAACAAGGTGTAGAATAAACAGCCTGCCACCTGCCTTTAATAGCAGCCCCACTTCAAACAAGTCAAGGTCTCGGCACAGCTTTCAGAATTGGCAATGGATATTATACATATTTATTCAGCAGCTGCTCTTCATTGCAACAAATATTACAGGCTTACCAGATAAGGTCAACATATTTTTTAAAAATATACTAAGTATTAAACCCTGCTTTGAAGCTGCAAATGTTGCTTTTAATGAAATCAGCAGTATCAGGCTTTTCTGTATCACTGTGAAATCTGCAGTTACATTCCCTAGCTTATAGTCATATTTCCCTTCATTTCTACAGGTTCAGCAGCTTCTGAATTCGTTTCACTAAATCCAGGGGCCCGGACAGCTACTAAACAGCACACTGGAGGTGGGGGTGGGGGCTGATGGAGCTGTTAAACAATGCAATGCATTGAGAAGCCCAGCAGAGTAGACCATTCATTCCTCCTATCATCGTTCCTTCCTTTTGTTCTGACCTTCTGCCACCACTCCATTGTCAGATGCAGAAGGTACATCAAGTGAGGGCAAAAAGGGCAAGTTTCCCAGTCAGCCGTTGGTGTAAAGGGCATCCAGTCAAGCTTTCAGCTCTGCCCTTTCCCCCTTAACCAGCAGAGGGTGGAGTGCTTAGGAGGAAAAAAAACAATACTCTCATGTCTTATGTGGGGTGGGGGGAGAAATTAAGTGAAGGGTGGGAGGAGTTACTGTGCAGCAAGTTTTCTGGCCCCTTCCAAAGCAGTGTTGACTAGTTGCAGAAGTAGTCACATTCATCCCTGCTTGGACGGAATGTCAGTGAGTGAGAGGCACTACCGTGTGGTACACAAGGCCTAGTGGTAACCGAAGGTAAATCCTTTGTAGGCAGAGACTGGTCTACACTTCAAACTTGGGTCGATATAAGCCGCATTAAGTAAATCTAGTAACGTATGTGTCTACACTACTGAGTCCCTTCCGCTGACCTAAGTGGCCTGTAAAGTCAACTTCTGTACTCCACCTCCGCGAGAGGCATAGCCCTTGATTCGACATCCACGGGTCGACGTGGGGAATAGTGTCAACAATGCATTGTGTAATTCGAACAAATTGGCCTCCAGGAGGTGTCCCACAGTGCTTCATTGTGACCACTCTGGAAAGTGCTTTCAACTCTACTGCACGTCAGCCAGGTACACAAGAAACTTTTGAATTTTCATTTCCTGTTTGATCAGTGTGGAGAACTCACCAGCACAGTTGATCATGGAGACTCAAGGCCGCAAACATGCTCCAACATGGAGTACACAGGTGGTGGTGGATCTTATTGCTGTGTGGGGAGAAGAGTCTATGCAGGCAGAGCTCCGATCCAGCAGAAGAAACATTGACATCTATGCCACAATTCCACGGAGGATGGGGGAGAAGGGCTACCCCAGGGACACACAGAAGTGCCGCATGAAAATATAGGAGCTTTGGCAAGCATACCAGAAGACGAGGGAGGCAGACATTTTTGTTCTGCACCACAGACATGCCATTTTCACGAGGAGCTGCATGCAATTCTTGGCCTCAGTATTACCCCAAAAAGCTCCCTGGCTACCTCCCAGGAGCCCCGGGCAACCTCATTCAACAACGAGGAGGACACTGTCGATGAGGAGGAGAATGTGAGGCAGGCAAGCAGAAGATCTGTTCTGCCCTACAGCCAAGAACTGTTTTTAATCCTGGAGCCCATCCCTTCACAGGACCGGTTGGTGGTGGCGCATGATGCCGGGGAAGGCACCTCTGGTGAGTACACATTTCCAATCAAACTGCAGAGGTTATATGCTATTATTTTTTATGTTTAATCTGACCCCAAAAAAAGTAGGTGGAGTGAGTATTGGTGGCCATTCCAGCTACATAGAGGGTGCTCTCTGAAAAAGACTATTTATGTGCATGGGGATCCTCCAGGGAGATCTCTAGGAAGCTTTCATGGAGGTACTCTGCAATCCTTTGCAGAAGGTTTCTGGGAAGGGCTGCCTTATTTCGTCCACTAAAGTCCCTCTGCAGCCTCTGCTGAACCTGCTGCCATCTTTGCCCAGTTCTACATCCTCTCCCCCCAAATGTCAAATGAGGCGGGGCAGAAAGTGCGGTGTCCCTTGCACTCCACACCAGGCAAGGGTACAAGCACCAGAAGGTGCCCATTCCCATATCTTTGATTGTTATTGCAGTGCACCTATAAGCAAGCTTTCCTTGGTTTCTCCCCCTCACAGTGTTATCAGCCCTTTTACCCCAGGTTATCTTACTTTTCTTTGCTGTCTCGGTGTGTTTGTGTGCATAGTAAAACTTAACAGATTGAGGAGAAAAGGCTTGGTTGGTGGGAGTGGAGTTTGCAGGAGACAAAATGCAGTGGAGGGGACAGTTTGTTAAGGAGTAACACAGATAAAAGTGTCACATTACTCTGGCTCATTGCTGAAATCGGCTTTCAAAGCCTCACGGAAACACAGAGCACCTCAATATGTTCTTCTTATTGCCTTAGTGTCTGGCTGCTCAAAATTGGCTGCCAGGCAATCTGCCTCAGTACCCCACCCCAGCAGAAACTTCTCTCTCTTTGTTTCACTGATATTATTAAGCATACAGCAGGCAGCAATAACAATGGGGATATTGCTTTCACTGAGGTCTAACCTAGTAAGCAGACAGCGTCAGCAACCTTTTAAACATCCAAAGGCAGATTCCACCACCATTCTGCACTTGCTCAGCCTATGGTTGAACCAGTCCTTACTGCTGTCCAGGCTGCCATGGTACGGCTTCATGAGCCATGGAAGCAAGGGGTAGGCTGGGTCTCCCAGGATCACAATTGGCATTTCAACATCACCAATGGTTATTTTGCAGTCTGGAAAGAAAATCCCTGCTTGCAGCTTTCTGAACAGACCTGTGTTCCTAAAGATATGCACATCATGAACCTTTCCCGACCATCCCATATTGATGTCAGTGAAATGGCCACTGTGATCCACCAGCGCTTACAACACCATTGAGAAGTACCCCTTTCAGTTTATTTAGTCTTTGGGAAGGTGGTCAACCAAGATAGGGATATGCCTTCCGTCTATAGCCCTCCTGCCATTAGGGAACCCATCACGACAAAACCATCCACTATGTCCTGCACGTTACCCAAAGTCACTACCCTTCTTAGCAGAAGCCTGATAATGGCCCTGAAAACTTGGATCACAACAGATCTCATGGTAGATTTACTCACTCCAAACTGATGCACCACTGACCGGTAGCAGTCTGGGGTTGCAAGCTTCCACACAGCTATCGCCACTCACTTCTCCACTGTCAGAGCAGCTCTCGTTTTAGTATAGCTGCGCTTCAGGGCTGGGGAAAGCTCTTTATACAGTTCCTGGAAAGTGGCCTTACACATTCAGAAGTTCTGCAGCCACTTCTCGTCACTCCATAGCTGCAGAAAGATGCACTCCCACCAGTCAATGCTTGTTTCTCGGGCCCAGAAACTGCGCTGAACCATGTCAAGGTGATGCATGACACCCACCAACAACTGCAAACTGCTCTGCTCTATGTCTTCCAGCAGGGCTGCTTGCGTGGGATCACATTGTTCTGTGCGGCAGCTCATGCATCAGCTGTGTAAATACCGCAAGGTGTTTGTAATGCTCACAACAGCAGCGTACAGCTGAGTGGGGTCCATGTTTATCGTGCTATGGCGTCCGCACAGGTAACCCAGGCTTACGAAAAAGGCTGGTTTGTTTGCTGTTGATTTCAGGGAAGGAGGGAGGTAAGTGCATCATGGGAGGTTAACACCATGTTCCCATAACCACCTGCACCAATGTTTTGGTCCCATAAGGCATTGCAAGCCCAACCCAAAATTTTACTTGGCTACGTGCACTGTGAGATAGCTACCCACAGTGCAGTGTTCCATGCATCAATGCAAGTCCTGCTAGTGAGGATGCGCTCCGCCAACACAATGAGTGTAGCGTGGACACGCAAGATCAACTTGCTTAAATCGGAGGCTCGATGTCGACTTAACTTTGTAGTGTAGACACTTCGTAGGTGGGAGAATGAAAGAAGAAACCAGCAATTCCTTTCTCCCCCACCCCCTGCCCTCAACCTCTGATCCCTAAAATTCACACACTTTTTTCCTGTAAGATTTTTCACTCTCCTTGATTCATTTAAGAGTCAGTAGCGTGGCACTGAGAGGATACCACCCATGTTTAAGGCATCAGATTGACACTTCTGATGAACCAACTCTCCCTGAGATGGACCAAACATGTCAATAAAGATATTTCTTCTCTGAATGACCAAGGGAGAAAGCAGGAAGTGGACCTTCTGTTTCTAATTAGACAAAGTGCCAAATGTCCACAGATTTTTAAAAGGGTGCTGGTCAAGACTAACTGGTTTGAAATTTTACCTATCTCAAAGGAACACTTACAAAAAAGAATCCTTTTGACTTTCACCAAATGTGGGTTGCGATGGAGATACAATCAGAGCTTCCCACACCTGGGAAAATCAGGTCACAACAGGCCACATTCGCCACTACTCAGCACCTTTTGTGGTCATTTACCCCAGGTTAAATAAATGTACATTCAGAAATACACCCTCACTGCACAGGTGTAAATGTTCACACAAACATACAATGCAGCAGAGAATCAGTTCCTACCTGTATAGAGTGACCAGATAACAAGTGTAAAAAATTGGGATGGGAGTGGGAGGTAATAGGTGCCTATATAAGAAAAAGCCCCCCAAATCAGGACTGTCCCTATAAAATCAGGACATCTGGTCACCCTATACCTGCAAGAGAGTACAATCTCTCTCTCTCGCACAGACACCCTCCCTCCCTCCTCAGAGTATTATGAAAAGGAAGCCTCCAAACACATGCTTTAGTTTCTCAGCTTTACCAGCAGGCGGAGCAGGCATCTATCAAGCCACCATTCTGCAGTACAAACTACAAAAGGAGAAGGTCACAGGAGATGCAGCCTTTCAACATGGCTAGATGCAGAAAGTCACTTGCCCTCACACATTATAAAAACACTTTAGGGATGGTTCAGCCAGGCAGGTCACTTAATTGGCTGAATATTCTTAACCCTCTCACTTGAGAAGCAAAGGTGCCCCAGGGCAATGGAGTGGCTGCTGGAACAACAGACTACAGTATTTCACAGAAAGTGCTTTATGAAAAAGAGTAGGAAGGAGCATTTGCCTTGTATCAAACACGTATAATATAAGTATTCATCGCTGTGAGTGTTTTATACCCTACACCTAGCTGTACTTTGCAGGTTTACAAAGTCATCCACCCATCCAAAATCCTCAAGATGTGTTCAACCCCTACAGTGTTCACGCCAAGGTAAGTACAAGTAGCCTTCGAAAGTTATGCCAGCATCAAAGAGAATCTATACGTATATAACGTCTAGTGCATTAATCAGAGAATGGGTTATACAGATGTCTGTAATTTCATAACAAAGCAGCACAAATGGCAAAGTTTGCTTTAAGAGATGCCCCTCCAAAAATGTGTTGGGGGTGGGGGAAAAGGGTCTCGTGTCACACATCTTTATTCTTCAGAGAGAAGCAATTTATTCAATCAAACAAAAATATGAAACTAGTCCACAATCTGCCACCTGTTCCAATTCTATCCGTCTAGACGACCCTCTTATGATCATTGTTGAGGAACACTCTGATAGGGTCATTAGTTCTGAGCCATATGAAGCATCCTGCAACCTTTGATAACAGTTCAAAGACACAAAGATCAGGGGGCTGCAACTTACTGAAAGTGGTGGAAGGCCTGGGGAATGGTATAGTGTGAAAACGTCTTGGCATGTGAAATATAACTACACACTTCAAGGGGCACAGAGAACTCCAATACTTGCAAAAGGATATATTTTACAAGTAAGACCCAATTTGATTTAGTGCCAAAGAGCATGGGTTAGTATTAGAACATATAAAACATTTAAGGGTAGAGGAGCTGGGAAATCCCATGGGATGCAGCTATCCACCCAATGAAGTAGCAAGGAATCACCCTAACAAGAATGTGCCAAGATTCATAAATTACTGACTCTGCTTCTTAAAACACACAAATCTTTTAAACAGCCCGTTGTGGCTTGGCAGGCAAATACGCTCAGAATAACAGGATACACAATGTGCAGCATAAAATGTTCTCAAATGTAGAAATCTCTACAGTTCACAGAACATAACAATCCTTAAGTTTCACAAGATCAAAGGAGGACATAAAATCTATTAGATCATTAAGCCTCTCACCCAGCCAGGGTAGGCTGTACACACAGTACAGATCAGATGGTAAAATTAATACCACGTCTAGAGCATAGTAATGTTTTCTTGATGAAGATGCAAATGAAGTAATGTCTGAGAATTTAAATCCGAAAGTTGCTGTCAGGTTAAAATTCAGTTTTGTCTTCCTTAAAATTAATGAACACATTTCCACAACTTAACAGTAAAGCCTTGACCTACCTGAAGGGTTACCACTCTGTCACAAACCACCAGCAAGAGCACCTACCTTTCCCACTCTCGCTTCCTACTTTCTGCCTGCAAATACAAACACTTCTCTTCGCAGTTCAGCGAGAGAATTTCTGTAGATCCCCAGTTCTGAAAAGGTATCAAGTCACGATCTCTAAGTTCACGCACAAAAAAAAAATCAAAGGAGAAAAATAAATAATGAACACGCACACAGTTCTCATTGGCCTCAGAATCTACAGCTCTCAGCAGTTCATCTGCCACTGATGCCAAGTCAATTCATTCTGTTCACAGCTAAAGATAATTATTGTTCCTGGGACTGCAAAAATCATAGTCGCTTCGCTGGTGCTTAGAATTGTTTATAAGTGGTTTTATAATCCCAAACCTCATTTGTTATAATGGAAGTATTTGCTCTTCTACAGTTCAAACTGTGTCTGGAGTTTCTGTGTATTGGGTCAATAATCTATGTTTTCAAAATAAGAGTCATGTAAGATGTAGTAACATAAACTGTGCATTAAGACAATTATTTATATGCTGGGCAGTAATGGCTCCACACTGTGCATTGTATCAAATCTCAGAAACTTCAGAAAATTACCATTTTAAATAAAGAAAATTAGCATAATGTTACCGTTGTAACAAGCAGACAGTAAGAATTGTCAAGAGTCAGACTGATTCTCTATCTCACAATCCTCACCTCCCCAAAAAAACAACAAGATGTGCCCCTAATGCTGGCAGCAGCCACACCTGTTTACATTTTTAAGCACATATACTCTGCTACTAATACACTTCCTCACATCTTTAACTTAGTCTAATGAAATACCTCCAACAAACAAAACAAAACAATTTAAGACGCATCTTTACACATTACCAAAAGTCTCTTAGTTTTTGGGGTACACAATGAGATCATTTGTCACCTTGTCTACACCAACCCCTCAACTTCTCCTCAGTGGGGCATGACCCTTTCTTTCCCTGCTCTTCTCCCTAGATATTGCAGCAGCTTTCTAACAGTGCATGATGGAGCTCTACTGCCTTAGCACAAAGGAAATGAGCCAAGACTGGTGTGTGCCAGTGTTAAATTGGAACATTCTTACTTTGGCCACACATTGTCTTTTAAATTTACATTAACAACATGAGACACATTAACATTTGTCCCTTACAGGGCCATTTTCAAGTTTCATTTGGCTCTCGTTTAGATTATGTAAAAATAAACTCTCTTACCAACATAAAATAATTAGAACACTCCCCATTTTGTTTTAATTTAAATGAAAACCGTTGTTTTAAACCAGTAATCATCTCCCTGCTGTATGAGAAATTCATCACTAAGAACATGGAAGTGAAACTGACAATAAACAAGAATAAAAGAAACCATAGTGATTTTCTTCATACAAGCTGAGAGAAGCGTAAAAACTAAACAGAGTGGCAAAGAACTTGGATTTTTAAAAATTATTTATTTTTTAAAACTTGTATGTGCTATTAGTAACAGATAAACACATTTGTTTGCTACCAATAATTGATGTCTGTTTTTAATTTGGCAGAGTATGTGACTTTTTTTGTGCAAATACCTCCACAATTGCTGCCAGATTCAGGAACTTCACTTTTAATAGAAAAATTATTAAAATACAAAGCAGAACATCAGACTTCCCTTCCTGCAAATGTAGGGTGCCTTGAAGCACACCTCCATTGACCTTTGGAATGGTTACTTCAGCTTGAGAGATTTGTATTTGTACATAGTAAGTTTTTTGTATGACATCAAGTATCAGATCTATGAAGTGTCACTCGCTTGGACAGAGACTCCCTTTCGAATCAAAAGCACCATATTAATAAAATACTAGACAGCATTGTGAAATCAGGTCGGATTAATTTCCAAGGGCAGATTTTGTGTGGGTGTTTTTAAGTCTCTCCCCGTTAGGATAAGGGATTTTGCACTCTGTGGGGTTTTTTTGTTGTTTGCTTGTTTTTAAATCTCAGCTGGTCATCACGGCTTCCAAGCAGCCTTGGGGGCATGTCCTTGCAAACCACGACAGAACCCTAGGGGCATTTCTTGCATTGCAAAAAAGGAATCTACAATTAGCGGTGTCCAGAACAGAAACACCCCGTGCTCTGCCCTACTTACACCCCGAAACAACAACAGGTGATGAATGCCCTGAAGCAACCGAGAGAAGCCCCTCTTCAGCTCTACCTCTCCTCCCTGCTCCCCCCGCAAGCAGGCACAACTTGTTGGTGCTAAGCTGCAGCCACCAGTTGCACTTTCCACTCATGCACAAACCCAAACACTAGCTGGGCTGGGAGATGGGAGGGGGAGAAATCTGACTTCTTTTCCATCCCGTTATTAAAGCCCAAGCAACAAGTGTCTGCAGAGAGCGCATGGGAATCGTTAGGAGCGAAGAGAGATACCTGACACTGCGCCGCCGCTGCCTCCAGCCTCTGTGCTCCGCTGCTCCAGCTGCTGCTGGGCGCTCTACGCTTCGAGAGCGCCAGCTGCGACTCAGCGCACGCGAATCGCGAACCCTCCCTGAACGAGGCTATCTTGAGCCAAACGAGATGCCGTCGATTTGGGATGTACCATCCTGAAGCCGGGGGGGGTTGTTTATCTCCCCACACAGACGTGCGCTATGCCGTAGATCACTATTATCCCCGGTTGCATTGTGCCTTGTGTCTCGTCACTGACCCCCCCCCCGCCAAATCAGGTATAGTGGTATCGCCCACAGCGGGGCAACTGCCGTTGGAGGAGCAACCGCGGCGCGTGGGGTGAAGCTACCGGACGCGGTGCAGGCCCTGCTGAGGTAACTGGACCCACTAACTCGGGGAGGGCGCCAACTTCCCCTGCCTGGTCTCCGGGAGGCGGAGCGGGCCCCGCCGTCACCACCCCCTTCCCGGGAGCGGTTCCCCCGCCCGGAGCCATCCACCTGGGACCGGCCCGCGCCTCTTCCCTGCAGACACCCACCGGGGTCCCCCCCCCGGCTTCGCGCGCGCTTGGTACAGCGCTCGGCCAGGGAGCCCCGAGCGTCCCCTCCCCCTTATTCCGCCCGCAGGCGGGACGGGGAGATGGTCCTGGGCCGGCGCATCCGGGTGGGTGGGTGTAAGGCGGGGCCCTGCCCCGTGCGCGGCCCCGGGCGGTGGGCGTTAGGAAGCGGCGCGGAGTTGAAGGGCCCGGGGTCCCGCGGAAGGACCTGCAACCAGTCGCCGCGGGCCAGGCCCCCACCGTGAACCTTGTTTCTCCTCTAAACAAACCAGCCCGGAGCCGCTGCCTGCCGCCCTGGCTCTAGCACCGCTGTAGCGCGGAGCTCCCGTTCCATGAGCCACTTGATCCACTCAGACGCCGCCGCCCCCCCCCCTTTTTTATTTCTAATCCAAGGTATGTCTCGCAGGACACCATATACCACCCGTGTGAACCGCTTAAACGAGCGAGGCTGTGTCCACACTGCCACTTTCAGCGCTAAAACTAGTCATTCATTGGTATGAAAAAACACCCCCCCGAGGGACAAAAGTTTTAGCGCTGAAAAGCACCAGTATAGACCGCGCACCCGGCGATGAAGCTACCACCGCTCGTTAGGAGTGGGGGGTTTTATTGCCGGGAGAGCTCTCGCCCAGCAATAATACACTGCCCATGTCACAGCACTGCCACAGCCGCAGGGTAACATGGGTAGTGTAGACATCCCCTATACTGCCCATGTCACAGCATTGCCTTGGCCAAGCTGTAATGTGGGCAGTGTAGATATACTCTAAAGGGCCCTACACAGGCTCTTTAGGTGCCCCCGAGTGTCTCTTACATGGCTCTTTTTAGTAAATTTACCATCCCACTCCCAGAGCCTTTCCACTCCTGCAATAGGGAAAGGCTCCAGCAGTGGGGAAGCTGCCGGGGCCATTCACTGCACTGTGTACGTACCACAGTGAGGAATGGGAATGCAGCCTGCCTTTCACGGCAGTGTGGAAGTAGGTGTGTAATGCCTGTACTCTGCACACTGTGGTAAGTTGAGACATACCCTCAGGGGGTTGTGTTAAAACTGCGTGTGGACTGAAACTTGGCATACAGCTGCTCTATACTAATAATAGGTTAATCAATCCAGTAGTATCATTAAAATAAACAAAAGGAGAATGTTTATACTTGAGTGAAAGCAGCAAAGAATCCTGTGGCACCTTATAGACTAACAGACGTTTTGCATCCGAAGAAGTGGGTATTCACCCACGAAAGCTCATGCTGCAAAACGTCTGTTAGTCTATAAGGTGCCACAGGATTCTTTGCTGCTTCTACAGAACCAGACTAACACAGCTACCCCTCTGATACTATACTTGAGTGGTGGAGCTGACCCTTCCAGCAGTGGTGCAGTCCTGGAGTTCCCACCTCCCTTTTGCCCTATGTGAAAAACTTCCATGGTGATATTTTATAGATGCATCAAATGCATTCTGACATGTAAACACAAGTGGTAAGCATGTTATTTGGTTAATGTTTTGACAGTTACTGCAAGAAAATGATTATCCCAGTCAGATGCTTCACCTGCGGCAAAATAGTTGGAAATAAGTGGGAGGCATATCTTGGCCTTCTGCAAGCAGAGTACACAGAAGGGTAAGTATTTCTTTATGCTCCTTGGCCCTGATCTTGCAAAGACTTAGCCAGACCTGGTCTATGCTACAGAGGTAGATTGACGTAAGGCATCTTATGTTGACTTATATTACAATGGTGCTCCTGCTGATGTAAATTGCCCACTACATTGACTTAATAACACCACCTTCACGAGAGATGTGGAGCTTAGGTCGATGTAGCTAGGGTGGTGCAGTGTCCGTGTAGACACTGGAGACCGGCCCCATCGCTGACAGTCAGCCACCAGGTTCACAGCTCTTCCCCCCTGCACTGTCAGCAGGGCATTGGGCTCAAGGGGAGCTGGAGAGGAAATGTGAAATAGTAGCCGTGAAACTGACAAGAATGTCAATTCACTTCTGGCAAGCTCCTGCTGTAAAATTGATCCCCACCCTGGGCACACAGTGCCCCTTGCTCCAGCTATCAGTGCCCCACAATGCCCCACTGCAGTTGGAGCAAGTGCTCCTGGTGAAGATGTAAACCACTGGCAGAAGGATGGTAGCATGGACACCAACAGCTGATTTAATTGCTGTGGTGGCTGTAGGTTGACCTAATTTTGTAGCGTAGACAGGCCCTCAGTATTCATCCATTGACTTCATTGGGGGTAGTGCCTTAAGTATATGTGTAAATATTCACAGGCCCTAGTTTGCCACTTGACTGCTTTCCCTGCCTGTTAAGTTTCCAGCAGGGTTATAGGAGTTTTCACCAGCCCCCCTATGTCTTGTCTGTAAAATGAACAAGGGCACCCACAACTTGATTTTTCAGATATACTTGGCACTCACATCTCTTATTGAAGTCAGTAAGTGTTCAGCAACTTAGAAAAACTACCCTTTCTGTCCAGCGCTTTTTCTAATAGCTGAAGGGGGAGCTATAATGGAGACTTCACCACAAAGCCACACCACTGTTCCTTCAACCATACAGGCAGAAAAAAGCTGTTATGTCACCTAGTGAATCCTTGTGCCACCTAGCCAAAAGGATGATCAGAGGCTTGAGTAAAGACCCAACAATCTCAGGCTATGTCTACACTACAGTTTATGTTGGCATAACTTACATCACTCAGGGTGTGAATAAACCACCCCGAGTGACATAATTTATACCAACATAAGCATTGGTGTGGACGGCCCTATGTCAGCAGGAGAGTTTCTTCTGTCAACATGCTACTGCCTCTCACAGGGGCAGGAGTAGTTAAGCCAGTGGAAGAGCTCTCTATCACTGGCATAGAGCAGCTACTAGTGAGTGCCTCTGTATACTCTCTAGTGTAGCAATGCCCTTAGATGAATACTGTATGGGGGGGAAATAAACTGAATTCAACTTTGCCAGCAGTTTGTTACATCAGGACTGCAACTGGAAAATACATGAAAGAGGAGGGGATGAAAAGTGGAGGCCAAGATTGTCAATAGTAACTAGTAATTTTGGGTATCTACCCACTTGAGCTGTGTGCTGGAGTATGTAATTTCTGAAAGTCAAGCCCTTTTTAAGGTGTCTCAAGTTGGACACCCAAATTTGCTAGTCATCTTTGAGAGCTGACTGAGGGTTTTTTTGGGAGTATGTTCTATTCTTCAGATGAAATGATTAATCACATAATTTTCTCTCAATATTTGGTTGATAACCATAACGCTACTCCACATTTAACACAGTCTACTTGGAGCTGCCCAAGAACTAAAATTATCCTGTAACTTGAAGGAGACTTCTCTCAAGTCACGCTATAAATCTCAATTATGTACCAGACAGATCCTAAGTGTCTGCTTCAACATTAGGAAGCATAACACTGTGCATTGAAAATAAGCTTTCCTTTCATAAGTCATTTAAAAGTAAATCACACAAATCATTTGTAATTTTTTACTGTTATGTACAATTGGCAGATCAGAAAAAATAATTCATTATGCATTTGACAATTCATTATGTATTACTACTTCCAGTGTTTATTCTGCATAGTCTGTTTCCCGTTAAGACAATTTCTAACAAATCCAGCTTTCAGTGAGGGTTGAGGCTTAAGACTCCCAGCTTTACCAGAGAGACTATGAAGATGAGATTAGTTTTAAAAAAAAAAAAAAACTAAAACCTAAAATCTTCCCTTGACTAGCCGTTAAACACATGGGGATTCCTAATCCACCCCTTTAGCCTCTTCAGAGCTTCTTGCCAAGGTTGTAGAAAAGACTTATCTCACAACTGAGATTTTATTTCTCATTTGTCAGTTGTGTTCGATGAATGTGCCAGGCACTACTTTTCCTAAATCCCATTGCTATCCTGGAGTGCATACTTGTAAGTGCCCTTCCAGAAAGATCACACCAATGGATGTTGTTGAGCTCAGATACTACAGGTCCAGGAAACAAATTATGGCAATGTGTTATAGTGTTAATTATAGCCTATAGTAACGATACAGAGCAGGCTTCTAAGAATTTTTTTTGTAATGCTCTTTTTAATAGCTATTTATCGTGGCTGTTTTCAGTGGTAGCTTACTAATTACCATTCAGTTCCAAGATAGTGTATTTGTTTTTTCAGTCTTTAATTTAAGTAACTCTACTTAGAGGAATGCCAAAGCCATCATGAACTATTTGTATGTGGCAGAAATGTATGTTTGAGACTTGATAGGATTGTTTTGACATATTGTGGACCTGGTTCTGATCTCACTAGTGTAAATCAGGAGCAATTCAACTTTGTGGAGTTACACCATTGTAATATCAGAAGAAGGGCTTCTGGCTCTAGAACTTGGGCTACGACTACACTAGCCAGGTTCCTAGTTAGTATAGATGTGACCAAACCATATCCAAGTAACTGGCTTAAAATCCCAGACAGTTTAAGGCTTTTATCACAGTAGTGGGGATGCTGTTATAGTACAAGTTTCTAAACAGCATCCCTGTTACCAGGGTAATGTTTCTGATCATTCAGATTTTTAAACCAGAGTAGGTCACCCTCTATGCTACCAATTGCAACAATAGTGAAACCAAGTCCCCTTACTCAGTTGTTATACTGTAAGCATGGGCTTATTTAAAAGTCATGTTCACAACCATGAAGTCTAAAAAGATGTTTCCTAGCAGGAAGAACTTGCATTCAGCAGACTGGTCATGGGTTGAGTTTGACATGGTCTTTCATAGTGGAGAGAATCCTTCTGAACTAGACATAGAGCGTTTGGATTTCCAAAAGCAGTTAATTGTGTCCCCATGGGAATTAGGCAGTCAGATTTACCACCTGTAAGAACAAGGTGGAAATATCAATGTCAGTTTGACTCTGTG
The DNA here is from genome assembly GCF_016161935.1 of Mauremys reevesii. Taxonomy (NCBI): domain Eukaryota; kingdom Metazoa; phylum Chordata; order Testudines; family Geoemydidae; genus Mauremys; species Mauremys reevesii. Next base: position 111,023,206 of record NC_052626.1, read on the forward strand.
TTTAACTTTAGTTCCACAGAAAGGGTTGGACCCCCTTCTTTAATTAATCTGACAGGAAGAGCAGGCTTCAGCTATGTATCCTGCTCAGCAACAACACTGGAAAAGAACATTAACAGAAATAAGATACCTGTCCAGGACTGAGCAGGAGCTCTTAAAAGCTGCTAACTACCCCTGTGTTTCTCTTGTCACTCTAGTTTAAAGTATTTTGTCACTCTTAAATTTAAGTTTTAAGTATGTCGCTTAGGGCCACTTTCAATGCTACTATTCTAAGGAATGCTTTTTCACTGTGTCATTTGTTCATTGTCAGGGATGCCCTGGATGCCCTAGGATTGAAGAGATACTGTTGCCGTCGCATGCTGCTAGCCCACGTGGATCTGATTGAGAAGCTCTTGAATTATGCCCCTCTGGAGAAATAAGCAGTGGGTGGATGGTTTCATACTACAGCCATATGGGCCAAAAAGCACCACTAGCAAGTCTCCAACTGGACTGTTTAGGAATTAGAGAGATGCAAGCCATTCATACACCAGCCAGTGAAGGATTTCACTTTCCAGCCGCTAATCTCTTCCAAGGAAGCATTTGAAAGATGAAATCCACTTACAGTCCAGCATTGGAGTTTAAAGTATGGATAGAAGGTTTTTTGCAGCAGCTTGACAGTCAAGTAGGCAGTTTCCCTTTCCTTCAGTCCTTTTAAGAAATTTTCACCCAGTAACAGTATTTAATAAATTTTTTATGAAATGTAGCCAAGTTGTTTAGTGATTATTACAGAATTGTATTTAGTTATTCCCTTTCTCTCCCCAATCCAATTTCAGTTTCTGGATTAGGGTTTTAGTGTCCACTAAACTTGAAATTCCTTGTGTTAAAGTTAAAACACCACTCAATGCTGAGATGAAGTTGTTCCTTCTCTTGAGCAGTTGTCTACACTAGTGGTCAGTGAAGAGGCTGGGTCTGAAGTTCTGAGTTCCAACAGAGTAAGGAAAATAGGTACTGTGTAAGAAGAGAGAGGTCATTTTGTAAGAGCAGACATTCCTCTTCACTGTCAGTGATAGTAGGGGGTATTTCCTACCCCTGTGAAGGAGGCAGATGGCCTTCCCTAGAACTAAGTTTGGGAGCACCTATGCTTCAGTTAGTTTAGAACATTGACTTTGGAAAAGCAAAGGGAGCAATGATTATAGCCCTGATCCTGCACACACTTAACAGGCTTAACTTGTGAGTTGTTCCTCTAAAGCCAATTAACAACTTAAGTGAAGTTGAGAATGCATATTAGTATTGGCAGGACAGAGGTCTATGGCCTTGATCCTGCAAGGTGCTGAGCACCCTCCATCTGATTCAGCAAAGCAGGTAGTTGGGTGCTCAACTTAAGAATACATGAGTAGTCCTATTGAAGTCAGTAGGCCAATTCACATCTTAATGTAACATATGTACTTAACTGCTTTCCTGAATCAGGGCCAGAATGCTCAGCAGCTTGCAGGACTGAACACTGGGTCCTCAGCAGTAATGCACATAAATCTTGGCTGTTACCTCTTTAAGAAAGAGTGAGTGTTAGGCAAGTCTTTCCACCACAAGTCTGGAGGATAGTCACCCCTTAACCTTGGGATGCTGTCAGAAGAGACATCAATTTAGTATCATAGCTAAAGGAAGGACTGTACTTCTTACAGCACCCTTCTCAGCATGTGGCACCTCTATCTCTTCTGGCTGAAAGACTTAGTTTCCTCATACAATTTCCCCCCCTCACCACCCACAAAGAGTAAGAGGCACAGGTCCTGCATTGTGTGCATGCCCAGAACTCTCACCCTTGAGAATGCAGCTTCAGCCTACATGCAAATGTCAGACATAATTCATAGCCACACTAGGTTGCTAGAAGATAAACTGGAGCAGATAATACAATAATTCTCTAACTTGGAGACCATATTCCTTGGCAACATTCACTTTCTTGGCACATACAGCTCAGCTACTGAGTAAAAAGTAACTGGATTTTTTCCCCATAAAGAAAACTGCAAAGTTGGGTTAAACAAAATCTGGTTTCTAGATGAGTGCTATTTGATAACTAGGACTATTACTGGGCACAACTGCCTCAATACAATGGACCAGTTTTGCCACAATACTTTTCATTGGGCGTTAACAATTCTGTATAAAAGAGAAGTTACCAAGGTTCTAACTATATTGATCAGTCCCAGGAATCTTTATAGTTTAAACTTCCTTTTCAGTTTATTACTGACAGTTTTCCAAATGAAAAACTGCTGAATGTGGACTGTTTATTTTAAAAGACATGCTTTATCCTAATGCAAAGGGCATTAAGTGATTAGTTTTGGCATTTGTGTTTCACAGTTGGATAGCTTATGTTCTGCACATCTGCCATATTATCTAGGAAAAATACATTAAAAACATTCTGTTTAAGGCTTCATGGTTAAAGGGACACAGTCGTGTACATTAGGTACCTTTCCAAAAGTAGACTCTTCCATTGGAGAACAATCCTGCACACTGGTGTGCAGAGGCTGGATTAAATGAGCTAACATGGATTTATTTCTAGTAATTCCTGTGATATTAAGCAAGTACCCTGTTTTTACACACTTGTTAAAAAAAGTCATCTTGGGGACACAAGTCTATTTTCTTTCAGAACAGATGCAACACAATGTAGTGTGATAATAGAGGCAGAAGCTCTAGAACTCTGTTTGTGTAGGTCCTACAATGGAAGTAGTGATTCATTTCTTAAAACCACAGATCTAGTTCAAAAGACATGGAGGGGGGCTCAACAGACATGCTTCTCTTGGGCTCCCATTGTGTTTGTGCTTAAATCTTGAACTTTCCTACCTTATGACTCCAAATTGAGTCTCTTGCAGTCAAAGACTGGACCTTTTGCTTTTTTTTTTTTTTTTAAGTGGGAATGGTAAGTCAGTAAACAAGCACTGGAAAAAAAAAATACAGCACCTCAGACAACCTGTCCGCACCATAGTCCTAGCTAAGGTCCTGGATCTGTCAAACATCCTGAGATTTTATATCAGCACAGAAAATGATCTGTCATGAGATCACACAAATGGACAATGTACTGGAACAGGCTAGTGCTTGCCTCAATACCACAAACCCTGGAGCTTTAGGAATAAAGAAGGTGGAAGGTGCTGAGCAGGAATGAGCAAAAAACACTAGAAGATGCAACAGAGGTACATGAAGTACTTGACTTCAATTTTGAAGTCTTAGCTCAATCTCTTAACCTATACTTTGCTAATTTTGGGACTACAGATAAGGAAGAATCTGTATTTAGTTAGCTAATTAGAAAACCTAGAGGCTGATCTCATCGGTATGAAGAAACTAGCATAGAGTCCTTATGAAATATGACTAAAGCCATAAGCAGTAAGGAAACAGTTCTCCAACTTTCTTCTGATACAATACAGTCTGTGGCCCGAGAGCCATCTATAGTGTTTTCCCAGGTACTCAGACAAAAATACATGCTTTTATCCCTTTGAAGCAAAGCTTTTTAGGAAGAAAATTTAAGGTTGTATTGTAGCTAGCCAAATGAAAAAAATGTAAGAGACAAGACATAAGAGGACTGTGAGGCAGCAAAAAGACTGAGAATATAATGCAGCAGCAGCTTGTGAAGTTGTGCCATAGACACTAAGGCCCAGATCCAAAGCAACTTGGGTGGTGCAACACTGAGCAGCCCTGTGCCTAACTTTTAGGGATGGCTTGTGGGAGAGGGGAAGTAACAGGAACACCACCATGATCCAGAAAGCCTCTTTAGTTGTGGAAGCAAGGAAAGAATTAATAAGAATTTGAAGGGGATTTTAATGCATGTTAGTCAGTCAGCAAAAGTCAGGCCATACTGTAACCCTAATGACGTGGCCAGGATTTCACCCCTGGTCCTTTGACTATGAATGCTCCGAGAGTGGTTCTCTTCCTACAGCTATGACTTAGATGTTGTATAAGAAAAGTGAAGGATAAATGCTAGAGTCTAACATGAGCACATCAGATCGTCTTTCTAGGCCACCAAGTCTATTTGAAAAGAGTAATCAAACTGATGCACAGCAGAAATAATCAATATTGAACCTTGAAAGCTAAGATGGGGGAGGGGGTTGTTTTTCTAGGCAAACTTGATCTGCCCAGAATCTTCACAAACGGAGAACTTTTCACTTCAGCTTAGTTTACTCAGAAACACACTGTAGAAAGAGATTGTGCTACTGGGGCAACACTAAATTAAATGTAGAAATCTGTCAGCTAGAGGACCTATAGATATCTCAGAGATTTCACCACAGTATAGTCGCTTACCTGCTTCATAATCATTTTTATTTTCCAAGTGGAGTTTGGAATTCTATGGTGGAAGGATGCATCTGAGATTATATTAACCTGAAACTAGAACACACATCAAATAAAAATACATTAATAGAAAGAATTAAACAACTAAAAGCAACCTGAATTATAGACTGAGTCACTGGATGTTCGGTGCCTAGCACAATGAGGCCTGATCTTTGACTGGGTTTTTAGGACTCTAACAAAAATGGTGAGTGAGCAATAAGAGACAGCTATTTAAGGGGGGTGGGGGAGGGATAGCTCAGTGGTTTGCACATTGACCTGTTAAACCCAGGGTTATAGTTCAATCCTTGAGGGGGCCATTTTGGGATCTGGGGCAAAAAATCTGTCAGGGACAATACTTGGTCCTGCTGTGAAGGCAGGGGACTGGACTTGACGACCTTTCAAGATCCCTTCCAGTTCTATGAGATAGGTATATCTCCATATCAGAATTATTAGAAGTTCTTCAGGGTAGAGATTGTGCTAGATCCTTTACAAAGACACAATGGGGCATCAGTAGTATTGCAACATTGTTTATAGTTCTTTGAAACAGCAATTTTAACAAAGATATTCTCATGCAGCACATGAACTGAACTAAGTTTAGTGCAGCTGCACACAAAATCTTGGGCCTCAGACCTTCAAGGGCAGTTCTACTCTGAAAAGTGACCCTGTAAGCATCTCATTGGAGGGTTCCACTTTATTGTCTCGTTAGTGACTCCAGATCAAGTATCCTGAGTTTACGTGATTTTCCAGCTGCCAGTCCTGCAAATTCAACCTGGACTTTGAGACTGTTGATGAATGAAGATATAACATAGCCCTTTTTGCTAGCGATCTGCACTTCCACTCGAGATTAACATGGGAGCATTCTTAGGAGGATCCAGGGCCGTCCGGGAGGCAAATGGGGCAATTTGCCCCGGGCCCTACAGGGGCCCCCACGAGAGTTTTTCGAGGGCCCTGGAGCAGGGTCCTTCACTCACTCCGGGGGCCCCAGAAAACTGTTGTGGGGCCCGGGCCCCTGGAGCTTCTTCCGCTCCAGGTCTTTGGCAGCAATTGGGGGTCCTTCCACTCTGGGACCCACTGCCCAAGTGCCCCGAAGACCCATGGCGAGGGGTCCTTCCGCCCCGGGACCCGCCGCCGAAGTGCCAGGTCTTCAGCAGCAATTCTCCCTGCCGCCGAAGACCCCAGGCCTCCTGAATCCTCTGGGCGGCCCTGGGAAGATCTCTACATACCAGCACTTTGTAGAGAAGTTTGCACCTGCTGTGGCTTTGGCACCCTATTTACAGAGCGATACACACAGTCAAAGCCTCAGTGAGCCAGTCAGACACCTCCTTTCATAATGCCCTTCTATATAACTATAACCAAGATGCAGCACACAGGATTTCCATAGCCTGACCCACTTTTTTGTGGTACCTACTCTACATGTGCTGTGCTGAATGTAATCATAATGCCTTGTAAGAGCTGAATCAGAAATAGATGCAGGAAAATCCTTTATTTATCCTTCCCAAATGTAAGAGCAAGAGCTTTACTAAACCCAGTTGGTTATTTTCTGCTTTTGGGGGCAGACCTAATGGTGATCAAAGAAAACATATCAGCTGTTGGGCATGCAAGGAATAAACATAGTTAACACTCCTAAAAAGCCAAATGTTATGGGCTATGGCCTAAGTTTTCCAGAAGTGACTAGTGACTTTGCATGCCCAATATGAGATAATTTGAAGGGACCTGGGTTTCAGGGGGCAGACGCTTAGGACTTTCTGAATATCAGACCCCTCTACAAAGTGTCTTAAGTTGAGTACCCCAAAAGTCACCAGTTGCTTTTGAAAAATTTAGGCCTGTGGTTTTAAACAAGAAGGACCTGAGCCAAAAAGTTAGGATCCACACTTTGCTCAGTATCAGTGCCATGTCTGTCTACTTGAAATTAACTAGACAAGGGCCTGCACTAAACCCCTGGATTTGAATGTATTCTACCTCAATATTATGCTCTTCTTAATACCATGGTATCTCAATGTTTTAAATATGCCATGTGTATTAAACAAAATCATCATCAATACCTCTCTTTAGGGACCCGATCTGGGATGCTGACCTCAATGAGCTTCGAATGTGGCCCAACAGCCTAATCTGATCCTCCCTTGACAGGCAGGACTCCCATTGCTTTACCTGGGATGTTTTCCATATCTCTGCCCCAATGAAGGCCATGTTAACTACTTGCCAGGAGCAGAACCACCCCAGCTAATTAGCACACTCATTTGCATAACTTAAAAACAAGCAGTAAATATGTACAGCTATGGGGAAGGAAGGACAGGCTTATAGCTAAGGTACTGGGCTGGGTCTCAAGAGATCTGAGTGCAGTAGCAGAGCCAAGGACAGATTTCCCACGTGAGCTTAGATGAGTCACCTAATTTCGCTGTGCCTCAATTTCTCCCACTTGTGAGACCGCTAGCTAGTTTATGAGGCTTTCAGATACCATTGTGACAAATACCACAGAAAAGTCCAGCTGATATAATAGTCCTAACATTTGCTTCTACTTGTATCTTTCCAGACTGATAAATAGAAGTGGCTTTTTGAAGACTGCAGGTCACTTGCAATAAGTTGATCAGCTTCATACTCATTCTGCAATTACAGCACAGTCAGGAACTAGGTTCTATTATTCCTCTACGGGTTGTGTTCAGCCCTTGGGCACCGTACTGTGCACTCCTGCAATATTGGATGGAGCTTTTACTGGGAATTGAATTGTGTACAGAAACCCTACCCCTGGGTTGGCAGACACACAGTGCAGAACATAACAGGTAGGTTAACCACTTTAACCATCCCTTTCTAGATATATTTCCTGCTTTCCCTTATTAAATAACTTGTTTAAAAACTGCTAGTGGGAAAGGAGAAAAACCTCATAAGTTCTCCAACAGGTGGAGTCTTTAAATCAAGATGGGATCTCTTTCTAGAAGAGATACTCAAGTTCAGTGAATAGTTGTTGGGCTTGAAAGTCTATGCAAGATTTCAGATTATATTATCATCACAGTAGTCCTTGCTAGTCTAAAATCTATCAAGTTATAGCCTAGTGATCTCAACTTGTTTATTCACAGACTGCTGTGACTACTACAAGCTATGGGGGGTTTTCACTAAGGCCTGTCTATATTACTAGCATTAGCCTTGTTCAGATATGAATGAGACGAGATGAGTGGCGCTAAATGTAACTGACTAGTCATCACAAAACAGGACAAACGATGTTCAGCACTGCGTCAGCTATTCACGATTAAACCCTGGGTTGCTGAAACAGAACTTGTCTTTGTCTACACTGACCAGTTAGTACCAGGCCAGCTAACACGACTCTTACCAATTGTCTTTAAACGCAGTAACATTTTCTAACGTACAGAAGCCCTAAAGCTAACAGGGCCCTGAAAAATTGGAAGTTCAGTACTTTTATAATTAAGTTTACAAATAAATTCACAATAATGAAAAACTGAACACCTGGGCTGGAAGTGTAGAACAAGAGGCTTTGCTTAAGTTCATGCTAGAAATTTAACGAAACGAAACTGAATTAACTTTGTCTTGAGCTGTAGGCCTTTCCCCGTGCAGCCCAAGCTATTAACTGTACTTTTTTCTAACTAGCAATAGCCGTTAGACCAGGAGGGCTTCCTCCAGGAATGAGCTAGCAAATGAAAGCATTAAGTTAATAATGGCTTGAGCGTGTCAGATCATTATGGAGAAAGCCTACAGCACCAAGCACTGCTAACTTGATTTTTTATTGTCAGCGTGGCTTTAAGAAAACCCCCTTTGGTTCCAGTCAGTGTTAAGTGTGGCCTTGACAAATGGCTGTTCTTCTCCATTAAGCATAATTTCAAGAGGCAAAAAATAATTAAAATCCAGTGTTGAGTAATTGTTTGTTTGCCAAACAAAACCACCCCTATCATCCTCTAGGGATTATTGAGTTACCCCAACCAAATTACAGCCGAAGGAGATTCACATCAACATCAGACACTGTGATGGGCACGAGAAACGTGATGGCGGTGAGGGGGGGGAAAGTCACTGGGTCAGCTACAAAAGGAAACGTTTCAAGATGCACAAGGGCAGGGCTTGATGGTTACGGAGAAATTCTGGAAGGCAGGTGGCTGGGGGAGGCCAGAGTTCCAATTCTTTTTGTGGGATAGACTTGCTGTTGATTTCCTTGGAAAGAATTCTGCCCACCATTTAGTCATGTTAATAATACAGTTTAGAATGCCCTTTGCCCCATCCCCACAAACACCTTACCAGTAGACAGACCACCCTGTACCACCTCAGCCCTCTGCCAATGCCGACTCAACTAGAAAGGCTATACAGCATGCCCAGAAGGACAGCTAATTCAGATCTTGAGCCAGGGCAGATCATTCCAAAGGAAAGTGACCCTTCCAGAGAATTCGCTGCCAGCAGTGCCCTCCCTTCTGCTTAAACTTCCCCTCTTCCCTCCCTTCAAAATCCTCTCCTAGGCTGAAGTTTCTAATGCTTGCTCCATAGTTATTTATTACTTAGGGAAATGTGCATGAGCCAAGCATGAAAGATGGTGCTTTGGGCCCCAATCCTCCAATGATCTCTCTCTGGAAGGACCCCCCGGGAGCTCAGTTGAAATCAATGGGGGTCTACCTGCATCCTTCCTTGATCAGGAAGTTACATTGGCGATATCTTTCTCCTATGCCTTAAAAATATAGTGTTCAGATATCTCAAAAAACAGCCATTGGATCATGTCCAAATATAAATCCACCACAACAACTAGGGAAAACACAACAGGTAATATATTGGAAGAGGAGCACACTGAGGCCAAGAGAATATTGTCTCCATTTCTAGCTGTACTATTCATAACTGAAGCCAGGTATCATGTTGCTATATTAGTATGTGGTATTGATTTGTTCTTAATACAGTGAAATGCCCCTGTAATGAACTCTGCTGTGCCCTTAATGATTTCATATCAAAAGATGTTATGTGCCTTGCTCATAACAGGGTAACTGCAGCTCCAGAAATAGCAAACCTCATAATAAAATGTTATGGAGGATCCTGGATTTCAATATAAAAAGGACTTGGCTGTACTCAAGGGCTTAGTGGAAACAAATGCATACTTAAGGGTTGTATTAAAGTCATGTCAGTGACCAAATTACACCAGCACCAGGAGACGCTACTTCAGGCAGTGACTGAGCCCTGGGTCCCCAAGACACTTGTAGACAAATGCTGTACAGAGTGAATTTAATCCCGTGGACCAGATGACAAGAAAACAGCTGGGTTCCCCAGCTTCTGACAGCTGCTGACTAGGGAAGGGTGGAGTGCAGAGGGGGACTGTAGTAATGGGAAAGAAATCATAAAAAAAAAAAAGGACTCAGAATTTAAGGAACGCCTGCATTCTAAATCTGTCTCTATCACTGATTCATAATGTTGCCTCGGGCATGTCACTTTACCTAGCTCTCCCAATCTATGGAGAGAATAAATCCATTTACCTCTCTCTCCTGAGATGTTGGGAGATTTGTTATCCAGTGTTTGCAGGGGGACAGATTTCCAAGGGCTCACCTCCCACAGTTAGGGCCTGACATTCAAGAGATCTCAGCTCCTGTTTAGGCACATAAATCAGGGCCAGGTATTCAATAGCACTCAGTGCCCAGGAGCTCCCATTGTGATGCTCATGGCCAGACTGTCAGGAAAGCACAGCCCGCAATGTGCTTTGCCCTTGCAAAAAGTGGGCCCATTGTGTTCTGAAGCACTGCACATGCTAAGATATTACTATTAAAAGTTAGTGGATTACACACAGCAGAAGGTCTAAGAACTGCTTCAATAATGCAGTTGCCTCACTTTAAGTTTCTCCTGCACATGGGCCTCATATAAGAGAAATATTGACTCTGGCAGTGGAATACAGGTTGAGAACAGCAGTGGAGTCAGACTTAAGCTCTGTGGAGCAGGAACGGAGAAAAAGGAAAGAGAATTAATTGTTGGCATCCTATAAACCACAGGTGGTTTGTTAATTACCAGGATATCTACCAACTAACATACATGAGAAACAAGAGGGCAAGACTTGCAACTGATGAGAGAACAAATTCCCTGTTTTAAACAGTTAAGAAGTGAGGCACTAGGGGATTTAGGGCCTGATCTAAAGCCCACTGAGGTCAGTGGGAATCTTTCCTTGGCCTTTGGATCAGGCCCTTAGAAGTGATCACTAATAAAGAGGAAGTCAGAGTTTCCCCTGATACACGAACAGCCCTCTCCTCACTCTGCCAACGGTGCTTCCAGCAGGGGTCACCGATGTCTGGCAAGGTCTGCACACCCACTTGTCAGTTTCACTCACTTGTTGCAAGCAAGTGCATTTTCAAGTCAAGCTAATATAGTAAGGGAATCAATATGTCAGTCCCTTATGAGAGAACAACACGATGAGCGATAAGCAACACAGGTTCATAAAGAACAGATCCTACCAGACAAACCTGATTGCCTCCTTTGACAAAATTGCAGATTTAGCTGACAAAGGGAATAAAGAGAATTTAATATAGCTAGATGAAGACAGGCTTTAGGCAGAGTCTCTTGTGGAAAAATAGCAGATTGGGATGAGTTGTCTTCTGATTAGAAGACATCGGAGAGTTTCCTGTTATCCAGTGCTGTAGAGAGAAATAGTCATATAAATAAACAAGTTGCTAAGAAGATCCAAGTACAAGTTTCAACACTTCCATGGGAGAGACTGGCTGCAAAGTCATCACATAGAGTCAGCCACAATCCTGGGAAATAGCCGAACTTGGGAGGAAAAGTTTCTATATCTCCCCACCCCCAAAGAGGGGACTTAATGGCACTTACCTTATACAAGAGATATTTAAGGAGACACTGGAAAGATCCACTTCCCGTTCCTACTCATCCTTTCCTACATCCCCTCTTCTTCTCTCTCCTGCCTCCTCAGTGCTCCTTTCACACACACAGAAATAAGGTGTCAGTTGATTATCAAGCACATAAACTCCACTCTGCTTCTTTGCTCTATTCTTCCCCCAGACCAAGGCCTTATCTTGGCAATAAGCTCAACAACCTCCCTGCCCCAGCATGGAGCTCATTAGAGCATATGGACACCTTGCTAGGAGAAACTTCCTGTTAGGGAGGCTACTGAAGACAAGCTAATCACCTGAATGTGCCACACCTGGAATATTCTCCTTAGCTGTTTTCAAGCAGATGAACAGGGAGATCTCTCCTTTCCCCTCACACCTGTAGATAACCGGAAAGCAGTTCAGAGGCGTTGACTTGGACTGTAAGCTACTGGGGTATGGACTGTCATTTATTCTACTGGCAGAGTTCCTGAGATGCAATGAGTCTCAGATGTCAGTGCATCTTTTCTTTAACAATTGCATCTGCAACATAATGGATGATGACGGATTCAGTATCTTCCTCAGAAAAATTCTAAACTGTTGCCACTCTATCTCTAGCCTACTTCCTGCTAGATACCTGCAGGGCCCACAAGATGACACTGTGCTACAATGTGTGCGCACAGCCCCTAGCGCAATGGGACCCCATCTCAGCTGAGGACTAGTGCTAGTGCAATAGAAAGAGAAGCACTTTCCAAGGGTGTGTGGAGAATACAGTTTATCTCTGTTCATATACAAATTTCAGAAACGTTCTGCCTATAAAACAAACAGAACTGAATTAACTCAAAGCAAAACGATATTTGCCACTGAACAAAAATTGAAATACTTGCTGAAACTAGATTTGTTTTCCCGATTGAAATCAATGTAATAGAAATGCTGTTGACGTTCAGCATTTTCATGGCTACATAACCGCTTCGATGCAATAATTTTTATTATTATTATTTCTGTTAGAGGAGCACTTTCAGGTCCCCCGACAGATAAGAGTTGGGCTAGACCTTGACATGGTAAGAGAAACCTGACAAGCTAAAGGGACAAGACAAAGGAAATACCCGTAGCCCTGTCTGTACAAATGGGAAACAGAGGCACGGAAAGACTAACACCCAGATTTTTCAAAAGGGCCCAGCTGCATCTATGAGTGGGGCCAGATTTTTAGGTGAGCTCAGCTCCCATTTGGGAAAATCTGGGTTTAGATGCCTAAGGTGCTGTCCCCTCCTCAGCTCCATAGAGAACAGAGGAAGCTGGCAGATGCTGAGCACGTATGACAATCTGTCCCCTTCTTCTAGGTGCATAAACAAGCACAGAACTCTTTTGACTTGGCCAAATCTGTGGCAGAGCTGGCAAATGAACTCGAATCTCCTAACTCCCTGTCCAGGGCTTTAGCCACAGTTAAATAAAAAGTTTTATTGCGGGAGGTTTGTATTTTAAAAATCCAGCTCCATTCTGTTTGATTTAGGGGGTGTATGAGTCTGAAATCTGGATAAAGCATTGAAATATTCCTTTTGAGACAATTGTCACATGGCTATAGACGTGACAGACCATAAATAAATTAACCCTGAGCCGAACCCCATCAACATAGCATGAGGTATGAAGCAAAGATGCATCAGATCAGTCTTGGGCTGGATATTATTTAAAGAATGGCCCGGGGGGTGGGGAGGGAATAAATTACACTATTGATCACATTTGCGGATCAGACAAAACTGGAAGGGACTGAAAAAACAGAGGAGGCTGAATAGAAATTACAGTGTGACAAAGAGAGATGGGCAAGTCGAAATGTGATGAGGTCTGAGTCAGCTAAATGTACAATACTATGTGATGCACAAGCGTAGGCACATATAACAGGAGAGTGCTGTCTCAAGAGGAGCAATGTGGAAAATGAATGCAGGGGTGGGGCTAGTCTGCAATGTGACACTGATGGAAAAAAAGATAAAAATGCCCTTCAGCGGTATATAACCAGGGTTGGTACCTGTAGGAATAGAGGGATAAGGATGGCTCTTTTTACAACCTTGACTTAGATAGGATTTATTATTTGTACTGCAATAAAGCCTAGCAGCCTTAGTGTGTCGGGTGCTGCACGTACTCATACAGCTAGACACTAGAACTCTAAATAGACAAGACAGGCAAAAGGAAGAAAGAGGAGTCTGTGGCAGAGCCAGGAACTGATCCTGATCTCCTGAGTCCCAGCCCAGTCTTACCCATAAGACTGTCACTCCACTCAGTCTACATTTTGGTGCCTCACATTACAAAACAGGCATCAACAGCTTAGAAAATCCAAAGCAAGGGGGTTAAAAGTTTAGAAGATCTGAACTGTGAAGAGAGGCCTAAATGTGGATTAAATAGGCAGCTCTTGGAGGAAAAGGACCAGAGAAACATACCAAAGCTAAGCAATAGCTCAGTATCTCTGAGAGCATGTGGTCCAACGATTACAGTACAGCATTTTATAATACTGGATCCTACAGAAAATCCACACATATGACTGTGATTCAGGACCTCTGGATTCCATTGCCTGCTTTGCTTCTGACTTGCTGTGTGGTCTTGGACAAGATTTGGCCACTCTGTGCCTTGGTTTCCCCATCAGTAAAATGGAGATAATACCTCACATGGGTGCTGTGAGCCTTAATAAATGCTTATGAGATTCCCTTCAATGAAAGGGCCTTGGGAAGCAGCTAGGATAATGTTTCCATTACCAGTGTGAAAGGTTTTAATATAAAGATATAGGGCAGGATTATATATAGTGCTTCAGAGTGGCCAGAGCCCTGGCTTGAAAATTAAACTGGGCATGTCAGGTTGGAGAGAAAGCAGTGTGTGTGCTGTGGATGACCTGCCGATGAGCTTGGATATTCCTGGGAGAGGCAGCCGGCCTAGACATCCCTCAGGTAGGGGAGCAGCTGGTGCTTTGTCGCTGCCAGTGTGTGAGAACCGGTCAGCTAAAACTCCAGGGGAACTCAAGTAGAAGTGAGGCCCTCTCCCTGCAGGGAGCAGTGCTTCTTTGAAAACCTGAGCAGGTTTCTATGGTGACCACTTAGTGGGGAGTCATTTTAGTGGGAACCTTCATTCTGAGCAAATTAGGAAACAAGTTGCTCTGCTGCTTCCACTGCAAACTCCTTTCCCTCCCCCCACGCAACAGCACAGCAGATATGTGTTGCCTTTGCTGATTGGGCAGCCAGAATAATGGAAAATTGGGCTGGATGGCGGGAGAGACGGAGGCATTTCATGTGTGAGGAGAACTGATCTGAAAACCTAGCTTTCCCCTCTTGTCTCTGCTACTATATTGTAACAAATCTGCAGCTGCCTGGGACATGGTGGTTGTCACTACTGTACACCGTGGCCCCAAGCATTTCACAATAGCAGCAGAGATTTCACCCAGCTCCTCCTCCTGTTTTCAAAGCACAGGACTGTGTTCCCTGTTTTGAAAAAGAATCTCCATTAGCTGCTGTGACATTGCAGTCTATGTGATTTTATAAAAGTTGATAATGAGTGAATATAATGTAACTGGAATATGCTTCATGCAAAAGGTCTCTTGTAAGGTATCATTACAAAGCTTATTGTCTACTGAGTGTGGTCATCCTATTTGTATAAATGTATCGCTCTTGTATCTAAAACTAGAAATATGAAATATAACTCTGAGGGCCTATTGTAATTATGCAAAGTGTGGGCCATTAATGGTGGTTTGGAATCTTAATGGCTCCCATCAACCAGGACAATTGACTGGATGGCTCTGTTTGCAGGGAAGGAGGAATGAAGTCTGGGGTCTTACAATGACGTGTGATCATGTTACATGAACTGGAACCCATCTTTAACCTGGGGCTTTTCTAGTGACCAGGGACAGGGCTGCCGAGAGCAGGTTCAGGCCCTGATGAAAAAAAAATTTCCGGCCCCCCCAGCAAGGGCAGACAGGCTAAACAGGGCCAATGAAGCCGGGCCCCCTCCCAGACCACTGGGCCCATGTAATTTGTACCAGCTTCCCCCCATCTCGTTGTTCCTGGTGGGGAGTGGAAACTCAGAGGGACAAAGGATACCCGCCTTATGCAAAAGATATATAAAGGGGTGGAACAGAACAAAGGGAGGGTAGGAGCCATCATGAAGAATCCCCTCGTCACCACCTGAGCTGGAACAAGAGCTGTACCAGGGGAAAGAATTGTGCCCAGGCCTGGAAGGTGTCCAGGCTGAGGTAAAAACTTACTGAAGCATCTCTGAGGGTGAGATTATCTGTATTCAGTTTGATTAGACAAAGATTTGCGCATTTTATTTTATTTTGCTCGGTGACTTACTTTGTTCTGTCTGTTACTACTTGGAACCTCTTAAATCCTACTGTCTGTATTTAATAAAATCACTTTTTACTTATTAATTGACTCAGAGTATGTGTTAATACCTGGGGGAGCAAACAGCCATGCATGTCTCTCTATCAGTGTTATAGAGGGCAAACAATTTATGTGTTTACCCTGCATAAGCTTTATACAGGGTAAAGCGGATTTATTTAGGTTGAGACCCCATTGGGAGTTGGGCATCTGAGTGTTAAAGACAAGCACGCTTCTGTGAGCTGCTTTAAAGTAAACCTGCAGCTTTGGGGCAAGTAATTCAGACCCTGGGTCTGTGCTGGAGCAGACGGGAGTGTCTGGCTCAGCAAGACAGGGTGCTGCAGTCCTGAGCTGGCAGGGAACAAGTAGTCTTGGCACATCAGGTGGCAGCTCCCAAGGGGGTTTCTGTGATCTAATCCGTCACAGCTGCTACCAGTATATAGCCTAGGACACACAGCTGAGCAGTTCTGAATGAGGACAGCATAGGCCAGCCAATTCATTACAGTAGTTAACTCTGTAAAGCATTTTGGGGGAACAGTTTGAATGAAATAGGCTGCACATTGCATATCTTATTCGTGCAGCTCCTTGTCTAAGCAGGGTCAAGGGAGGTCAGTGCTTGGATGGAGACCTTCAAGAACACCCATGTGCTGTAAGAAATAATGCTTGCGAATCAGTCCAGGGCAGTCTTCCCTCTTAGTCAGTACTGAGTAAATGCCCCAGCATGGCATTAAGGGCACTTCTGCCCTGGAGGGCACATAGGGTGAGCCAACAGGTGAGCAGACTTCTCCAGAGTCTCAGCTTGCATTTTAAAGAGTTCATCTCGAGCTGTTACAATTGCAAAGAAAACCTTCAACACGTAACCTAAGTGTAACTAATGTCGCAATGTCTGCCTGAATCTGCAGAGAGCCTGAAACAATAGTGCTGAAGCCCAAGCTGTTCTCTTCACCTCACTGAGTGACTATACTGGCACTAGAAAACGTTCAGAGAAGGGCAACTAAAATGATTAGGGGTTTGGAACACGTCCCATATGAGGAGAGATTAAAGAGGCTAGGACTTTTCAGCTTGGAAAAGAGGAGACTAAGGGGGGGATATGATAGAGGTATATAAAATCATGAGTGATGTGGAGAAAGTAGATAAGGAAAAGTTATTTACTTATTCCCATAATACAAGAACTAGGGGGTCACCAAATGAAATTAATAGGCAGCAGGTTTAAAACAAATAAAAGTTGTTCTTCACACAGCGCACAGTCAACTTGTGGAACTCCTTGCCTGAGGAGGTTGTGAAGGCTAGGACTATAACATCGTTTAAAAGAGAACCTCCGTGAATTTATCCAGTTAAGTCCATTAATGGCTATTAGCCAGGATGGGTAAGGAATGGTGTCCCTAGCCTCTGTTTGTCAGAGGGTGGAGATGGATGGCAGGAGAGAGATAACTTGATTATTACCTGTTAGGTTTACTCCCTCTGGGGCACCTGGCATTGGCCACTGTCGGTAGACAGGATACTGGGCTAGATGGACCTTTGGTCTGACCCAGTACAGCTGTTCTTATGAGTGCTAATTCAGAAGCTAATGATGGTACTTTACATACCACCATTGTTAACTATATCTCTGCTCTCCAAAACATGTGACAATAGAGGACATATATTGTGAAGACCTACACAATCTGAGTGAGCCCTTATTTTGGGTAGGCCTTTTGCAGCACATGGCTGAACTGAAAGGGGATGCTAGTGGATTTGTTTTCCTGATGGTGGCTCAGCTTTGGGAAATCCTGCCCCGGGGTATGTTTGCAAGAGTGTTAGCACTTGAGAGGAACCAGCATTTCATACGGGAACGTAGCTCACTCTCCCGGCCATGCAGGAATCTCTGGAGCAGCGATTAGAAAGAGAGAAAGCAACTGATCTTAATGTGCTCAGTGAGTGAATTTCTTTCCCTTAATGTAGGCAGTAGTTACGATGCCAAGGAACAGGCTTCTTTTACAGTGAGTAAGATGATTTTAAACCCCTGTATGCCTAATGGTTGAACAATGATTCATTGAATACATTCGTTGGGCACCAGCCATCCCTGCTGTTCATATGACTATAGCTTGTTTGAGTGAATAAAACCTCCCCAAAATGTACTTTTTCTAGGGACTCTGCATAGATCTTCTGTTGTCTATTCCTCCTCGCCTCCCAGCAAGCCAGGAGATATCACCAACGCAGCCACAGCCCCTAGTCATGATGCGGCTTTTAAACAGAGCAGCTTTATTAGCTAGTTTTTCCTGCAGTAACCTCTCTCCAAAGAGGAAAGTGACACAGTTGGAGGTTATAACAGCTGCACTTTAATAGCACGGAAATAGGCCAGGTTACAAATAGCAGAACAGTAAAAGCCCAATTGCTATATTAGCATCTTATAGCAGCTCCCAGGGCCGCGTGTGAGCAATGTTAGCCAGCGGTGCAGTGAGCAACACGTGCACCTCACAGGCACACACCTGGCCAATGCTAACCAATGCAGCGCCTCGGTCCCTGCGCCAGCTGTGCTAACCAGTGCACCGCGAACCAAAGACAGGCAGCTGGCAGTGAAATGCTAACAGGTGCCCTGGTAGGGGCTAATATCTTGCAAATCCCGATGTCAGGGTCAGCCGCCATCCACATTAGTACAAAAACAGTTATACAAAACATCAGTCATGGCTAAAAGCACCGTTCTGCAACTAAGGCGCTTGCAATATCATGTTCTCCATGAAGCAGTGTGCCTTGCTGAACCCACTCAGAGCACTCAGAGAAGCGCAGAGCAGCATGAGGCAGATTCATAGATTCGAAGGCCAGAAGGGAGCACTGTGATCATCTCATCAGACCTGTATAACACGGGCCCTTGAACTGCCACAAAATAATTCCTGTTTGATCGAGGGGATGAACGATATTATGGGCAGCCCCATGGTCAAAGAGAGGGAGTAAGTGGGGATGGAGATGGGAAGGGGGTCTAGTGTCTGTGCACAGGCGCCAGGGGAAGCAGCAGCAGCCAAGAACCATGCCAAGGAGGGAATTCATAGGCTGCAAAAGAAACAAGCTTTACAAGGTCTCTTGGGAAACCCTCCAGATTAAGTAGGAGACATGGGAGGAGTGGGGCTCTCTGCAGAGATCCCAATACATGTTCTTGGCCTGGCGTCTCCTGGGCAGGGGCGGCTCTAGACCCCAGCGCGCCGAGCAGGCGCTTGGGGCGGCCGTTTCCAGGGGGGGCGGCCTTTGGCTCCGGTGGAGCTCCCGCCGGCATGCCTGCGGCAGGTCCACCGGAGCCCGGGACGAGCGGACCTGCCGCAGGCAAGACTGCGGCGGGTCCCCTCTTCCCGCGGCTCCGGTTGAGCTCCCGCAGGCATGACTGCGGCAGGTCCGCACGTCCCGGGCTCCGGTGGACCTGCCGCAGGCACGTCGGCAGGAGCTCAACCAGAGCCGCGGGAAGAGGGGACCCGCTGCGGGACCGGGGAAGGGCGGCGCAGCGCTCCGCGCTGCTTGGGGCAGCGTGATCTCTAGAGCCGCCCCTGCTCCTGGGAGATGGTGAGAAGGCAATTGGGTTAGTGTGAGGCATACAGCAATGCGGAGAGGGTAGCTGGGTTAGCGTGAGGCATACAGCAATGCGGAGGGGGTAGCTGGGTTAGCGTGAGGCATACAGCAATGCGGAGGGGGTAGCTGGGTTAGCGTGAGGCATACAGCAATGCGGAGGGGGTAGCTGGGTTAGCGTGAGGCATACGGCAATGCGGAGGGGGTAGCTGGGTTAGCGTGAGGCATACGGCAATGCGGAGGGGGTAGCTGGGTTAGCGTGAGGCATACGGCAATGCGGAGGGGGTAGCTGGGTTAGCGTGAGGCATACGGCAATGCGGAGGGGGCAGTTGGGTTAGCGTGAGGCCTACGGCAATGCGGAGGGGGCAGTTGGGTTAGCGTGAGGCCTACGGCAATGCGGAGCGGGCAGTTGGGTTAGCGTGAGGCATACGGCAATGGGGAAGGACAGCGGGGTTATCCTGAGGTGTGAAGACGAGGACTATCCCAGGAAGAGTGGTGTGTTTTCCAACACTCCCAAAAGGACCAGAGATTTTGTTGTGTGCCCATTGGGCTCCAAGAGCTAAGCCAGTTAGAACCGTGATAGGTGTAACAATAAAGTGTAACTGGCCCGCCGTGAGCTCAGGAAGCACAAGTGAATGAGCTCACGCCAAGCCGATGGGGCTCAGTGGAGGAAGTGCTGTGTGATACTTCTGGCTGGGCCAGTTCCAATGCATGTGAACTGCCCAGGGAGGAAACAAAGCTAGGAACATGAGGGAAGGACAGGCAGAGGGTGAACCAAGAGCAGTATTTATTACATAAGGTGGTTTGAACAGGCTTTTGTTCTTGCATCCCACCTTTTAGGCCTGAGTACGTTGCAACATTTCCCCAAGCCCCAAGCCAACCTCAGCGCAGTCTGCGATAACAGCATCTACCATGTGATATGAAAATGCACATTTTTCTAGAGCTGCGACTAACTTCCTTCCATCAGAGGAGGGAAGCAGAGGCCTCTCCACTTCCACTCTTCTGGAGTTATGTGCAATATGCTCTCTTCACGTCTGGTGAGGCACCTGGCAGGTGCACCCCCTAAAAGCTGCACCATTTGCATTAGGCCCAGCGCAGTTAGCTGGGATGCAGCAATGCTTCATGCGATACACTCTATGTGGGATGCACAGTGCCACTCTGTGGTCAGACATGTTAATGGCAGGAGGACATTTCTCCAGGCTTTTGCTCCTATCACATTGGCACAGGGCTAATAAGGGGGACACTTGTGGTTTACGGTTGTCATTTTCAATTCCTAAGGCAAACGCAGGGTGAGCTCAAAACTAGGCTGCAAAGAGGCTGCCAGACTTGTCTGCTCCTGCACTCTCCGTGCACACGTCCAGGGCTGATGCTAGACAGCTGTGACCTATGCCAAGGGCACGGATGTGCCCAGGCCACAGACACAGGAATGCATCCCTGCAGCACAGGCCCCAAGACAGAAGCAGAGCTCATCGTATGGCACCACACTGGTGCTGGATTCCACTGACCTGCGGTAGCCAGTGCAAGCCCCTGTACCAGACGTGGAGGACTTCAGTTAAGTGTAGTGTGCACGGGTGGGTGGGTGCAACTAGTGGGCAGACGCTCGAGCAGAATTAACCATGGAACAGGGCTCTCTGGCCAGGGGTTGGACTCACTGCTCCTGCACATCGTGCCTGTTACTGCTGCCAGGACTTGAACACAGCCCCTGGCAGGCCAGAGGCAGCAGCACTAGCCGCTGGGCTGGATAGGAGCTGCCCTCGAGCTTGCCTCAGCTGTCAGTCTTTGCATGTGTCATGGACAGCAGGGCCATTCCCACGAGGGCAATGACTGTGAAGCGGAGCATGCGGCACACTGTGTGCGCTCACTCAGGGCCTGACTCTATGAGCTGCTGGGTCCTCAGCTACCTTAGGAGCTGTGGTTGCTCTGCACCTTGCAGGACTGGACCCCCATCAAGCTGGCTAAACAGCGTCATGGAACTCATTTGTCTCCTGCTTCCCACTCTCTTCTCCCAGATCAACTTGGTCAGGTTGAAGGACCGGCTGGGTCCAGCAGGTTTTTTTATCCTGTCCCATGCTCACTATTTATTCAGCCCTTGTTATTTACAGAGTGTACTGTATACTATGTGCACTCGTGCCCCGAGACTCATGCTTCAGCATGGGCCTGCACCAAAGCCCAGTGAAGCCAATGGGAGTTTTCCCATAGACTTCTATGAGCTCTGATCAGGCCTCTTGTTGGGAAACAGGAGGTGCCAAGTGCCCTAAACTTGTATTGGCTTCAATGGGGGTTAGTGGCGCTCTGCACCAGGCAGGATCGGATATCCAGGAGCGCTGAGCATCAACAGCTCCCAGGATGCGCGGGTGCTCAGCATTCTGAAAACCAGCTCCTGTAGATCAGCGCTTTTCCAGATGGAGACCCCCACTCCCACTTAGCAATATGGGAAGGGCGGGGTTGTTGTAATTTCCTCACAGTTGTTTGCAACCCCTTTGAGGATCGTGAAGCCCCAGACTTAGAACCTCTGCTTCCAGCTTTGGCCTGTTTTCTCCGAGACCCTTCCTGTCGCTGTAGACCCTGCAGCCCTGCTGCGACAACAACTACTACATGTTATCTCTTTGGTATTGTTACAAAGGATAAGTAGAGAGGCTTTAGCTTTATTGTCTATTGACCAGCAACTTAAACTGAGTTATTAAAAAAAAACAAAAAACAAACCCATGAATATTACATAGGGGAATATAAAACAGCTCAGCGGACAAAGGCCTGGTCACTCCCTCCCTCTGGACAGTATGCCTTCCAGGGAGTGGGTATAGACAACTAGCAATACACACTTAAGTAACTAGAACTATTGCTTGAAGCAATGTGCTCAGTATTTTCCTTTTTGTTAATAGTCAATTTCTCAGGAACCAAAATGTAAAATGAGCAATAATTTAGAGTTTTATCCTTTAGAGTGTTTGTAATAATTTAGGTTCTCTTTCCCCCTTCCACCACCCCAGGGGCCAAAATGCCCCTCCTCCCCCATTCTCTTTGTTAGCATCTAGAATTATTTCATGTTGCTGCTGCATTGGGGATTCCCAGTTTCACCTGCCCTGATTTTTTTTCCCCCCACGCCTTTTAAACCTCTTACCAGGAGGCTTTTTGTATATGGAGCAAAGCAGGCCCTGTGGGGGATTCCACAACTGTTAACTGTCTGGCTGCCAGGCAACAACAAACTCCATAACAAAAGGCCAAGGAAGGGAATAAGACACTCAGTTTATACTGTCTCCTGCAGTGAATGCACTTTCCCAAACCACGCTCCACCTCTGTTCACTCGTACTGACAGAGGAAGTGGCTCCAAGGATCCACGGACACTTTTAGGCTGGGACTTTCAAGAAGGCCAACCCACACAGCCCTGTTATTCACTTTTCTACACAACCCCACATGTGCTTTCACTTCACTTCATCACTTCACCCTTTCTTCACACTTCACCCTGGACCTGCTGTTCCTGGCCAACTTCTGAAGGGACTGAGAGGGGAATAACCAGTTTGGGGGGGATGGGATTTGCAGTTGCTGAACATCAGGGATAAATTACATGCCTTAGTAGCTTGTGATTTCTCCCCTCTAGCACCAGGACCACAGAGATCTCTGTGAAACAAAACTTATTCAGAGCATCTAGGATCCAGCTCCAGGGAATGCAGTGAATCTGTTGCTGTGCTGGGTGGCGTAGTAAATCCTTTGGAGCAGGGGTCACCATGCACAGGATGCTGTACTGGGTTCATATAGTGAATTCCTGGGATGGAAGGGGGTTACTGAGCGTGCTTATGATGGGAAGCACTCCTGCATCAAACCTATCTCTGATGGTTGAGCTTGAGCGCATTTTTTTTTTTAGAAAGGCATCCAATCCTGATTTAGTTTCACTTCAGAGCTAATTACCAGTTTGGGCATTCGAGGACCCAATTTTCACCCATGCGTCTCTAAAGGCACTATGTACATTTCACAGCTGCACTGATTTGTGTGTGCAAAGCCTGCCAGGTGCCCGAGTGCCGGGTCTATCCTTTGGAAGCACCGATGGAACACCGGCGATTCAAAGTAATATCCCTTGGCGGCACAGTGGCTGCTAGGAATTCAAGCTAGCACCCAGCTGGCATCATGGTTCACAGCCATAGGGAGAGACTATGTTGGCAACAGATGTCTTTTCCCCTGAAAAGTGCCAGGGATTCTAGTGAAGTCATGATACATTTACACTAATCAGACAGTTAACTAGCATCCCCTGGTACTACCAATTTACCAAGTCTGTTTTGCAGTCAGATGAAGCTGATCCTGCAGGCTATTGGGTGAGAGGAATGAGAAAGCAGGGTTACAGATTTAATTAGAGCCTAACTGATTAATGAGATCCAGGGAGGCCTGTACAAAACCCTTAGTGCATTTCCTTCGCAGCGTCCACACCCGTCTCTCTTGGGCATACTGGGGAGTATCTCGTCACATCAGAGGGTTTCTCTGGGGAGGGTGTTTCAGTAGGCCATTCAGTAGGGCAACTGAAAGGGCAAAGGATTTAAACACCCATATGCGGCAAGGTACAACACATTCCCCTCATGGCCCACTGTAAGGCCTGTCAGACAGGGAGCACAAGAGGGGACAAGTTAATTTTTCCTATTTACACTGGAAGCCGCTAAATAAAATATAAATCGCAGAGAATCAGAAAATGATTGAACACTCCCTCTCCAGTCACTGAAGGCAAAGAGCCCCTGTTCCCCCAATGGACTCTACGTGGGATGGAGGCTTTGAGGAAGAAGGGGCAAGGTAATCCCAGCCGGCTACGCCTCAGGCAAGATCAGAGTTCTGGCAGGTCACCCTCCTGCTGGGGAGATGGAGAGAGGTGACAGCAGCAACTGACAAAAGCAGGTACAGATGGAATATAGCTCTGTTAGGGCATGGGCATGGCCCAAGGGGAACTTTCTGGATGTGAGAATTGATGTGGGCTCCCACCCAGCACAGAGACATCATCCGTCCTCATGGTCGGTGCACAGGCTGCTGAGTGGTCTATCAGCCAGAGCAAACCATTGTTCTTGTGTGGAATCCCGATTCCTCAACGGCTGGGCCCCAATGGGCTTGGATGATTTCTCTTTGAGGTTGCAACATGGGCCTGGTTTGTTAAAGCTTCTAGCAGAATGGAATCTGCAGTTCAATTGCTCTAGAACACACAGGGAACCCCCTGCACTCCTGGCCGTCCTGTGCCACCTCAAGGAGGGTGGCCTTCTCTGGCAGAGGCAGGGTAGGTGCTGGATGATCCAAGAGTCACCTCATAAGGAAGGCAAGTCCTTGAGTTACTGATGTTTCTTTGCTGCTGGGTAGAAGCTGGTGGGGTTGACAGACATTGAGGGTGGTGGTAGAGGGGGAGCTGATGGATTTCCTGGTGCTCCTAGTATGGTTCTGACTTTAAACTCTTGTACAAGCAGCAGGTGAAGATCATTCCAAAGATCTAAAGGGTGAGGAGATAAGAGATGGAGAAACATGATGTGTGCTTAGACCCATTTTTACACAGCTGCCCCTATGTACCCTAACGGGTTAATAGCTATCAGCCAGTTGGGTCTTCTCACAGAGGCCAGTTTGACTCCTCTGTCTGACACAGGACTTGATCTTCAGAAGTGCTGAGCACCCACAACTCCAGCTGAAGTTGCTGGGAGCTGCATGTATTCAGCACCTCTGGAAAAATCAGGCTCCATAGGATTTAAAGCATCTGAGAATTGACTGTACTTCCAGGAACCCTGCAAGGGAAGGGTCATTCTGGATGTAGAGAGGATGAGGAGAAAGCAGCTCATAACGTTCCTATTGGACCTTGATTGCAATGGGTGCTCAGTGGATGAGATGAGCACTTGGGAAACCCAAGCTCTGTGTTTCAATAAAACAGCAGGAGACAATGAGCAAAGCAGGGCATCTCCCCCTACAACCAGCCACAGACATGCAACTGGTGCGGTTCGGTTACTAGCCAGAAAAAGGGGAACTGAGATCATATCCCACTGTTGCTCCCCTGGGAAAGCCTGAATCTTTAACCACAGAGAATACCCTGCACCTTTCCTCTAAGACACAGGCAGGCTAAAAGGATAATGTACCGGCCCTGGAATGTGTGTCCCCTTTTCACATTATCCTCACAGTGGTATCAAGACAACAGCACCATTCACCTCTGGTGACAAAGCAAAGGGAAAAAAAATGAGGCACAAAACTACTCTGGTTCGGCAACATCTATGCTGGTAATTGTGGGGGGTCCCCACTAGAGGTCTCCCTCACTCTGCAATAGATAACAGCAGGACCCAGGTCATGTCCGCATTTCAGAGCAAACCCGGAGCTCAGCTCTCCCCAGCCCACTGAACTGGGTTTTAGCCTCGGAATTTCTCTCTCGGAAGCATAGTTAAATCATCTGTTTTTATAGACACAAGGAAAGGAAACTAGCTCAGGGCATCTGTACCTTGGATCCCACAAGTTTAGATTAGCAGTTTGTGGAGACCCACACACCAAACTTCCGATGAATCAGTGCTATAACTTCCTAGCCATGCTCTGGGCTCAGCAGATGCTGCGTCACTGTCCTAGGGTCCTTCTAACGTGGGCCAAGCTTCCCCACTCCCGAGCAGTTAGTCCCTTTACCTGAACACAAGCAATGCCAATCCCCACTGCTCCAATAATTTTCAGGTGTTCCTGGATGAAGTTTTCCAACTTAGTGATGCAGCCACCCTGTGGGGGGGAACGGGAAGAATAGACAGGAGTTAGTTTTGGTTTAATCCCTTGCCCCCTCATGCATTACAACGTTTGCAACCCTGGAAGGTGGGTGAATGAATGGGAGTGAAAACTAACAGGACGGATTCCTTAATACAATTTATTCTTATCTGTGTTATGGTGGCATCCAGGAACCCCAGTCAGGCATCAATGTCCCGTCGTGTTAGGTGCTGTACAGGCAGAATACAGAGAGCTCATAATCTACACTTCCACCCTTGTTACAGATACAGAATGTAACAGTGCAGCATGGACAGTAACCACTGTTATAGCAGGGAGCCTGGCAGAAATGGCTAGCAGGCTTCAATGGGTCCAGGCAACAGCCTTACAAATGGTAAGTGAGCAAGGCAGTGACTGCAGAGTTTAGGCTGAGAGAGCAGCCCAGCTGGGCACAGGCGATGGGGAGGCAAGAGACCAACATCACAGAGACCAATATCAGCCCTGCAGCCAGAGGTGGGTGAGGCCGTGACCTCCCGTACGCCTGGGGCTGAGTTAAGTTCTGGTGGCAGAGGGGAAATCTTTCCCCAAGCTATTTGGAAGGCCTCATCCTTGCCAGAGCCTGCCTGCAGGGGATACTGCATCAATACCCGGTGACCCCAAAGGCGCCACCCTTTGACTGTAATAGCTTTGATCTGACAAAGGGCAAAGAAGCCCTTGCCAGGTCTCCAGGACCTGCAGTGGGACCAGTCACAAGGTCTCCTGAAACAGCAGCCGCCCTTTAAACGAGAATTCCATGTAGGATTGTTTCTAAGAGCGATGAGATGGGGCAGCATGGGCCCAAAAAGCTCATCTCAATTGACTGGCCTCTTACAGTTGATATGGCTACTTCCACCTTTTCATGTTCTCTGTATGTATAAATATCTTCTTGCTGTATGTGCCAGTCTATGCATCTGATGAAGTGGGTTTTAGCCCACGAAAGCTTATGCTCAAATAAATATGTTAGTCTCTAAGGTGCCACAAGTACTCCTGTTCTTTTTGTGGATACAGATTAATACGGCTGCTACTCTGAAACCTCCATCTTGTAATTGTGTCCTTGGCTGGCAGCCTGCTCCCCTCCCAGCCCTGCCAAGTCATTGCTGACACAGAAGCAGCAACAGGGTTGGCTGAATATTGATCCAAGGGTCTTTAAATGATTAAGTGGGTTAATCTAGTGAGGCAGATCTTCTGTGGGGCGGGGCAGGGCATCTTCCAAACAGAGGGTAACAAGGCTCCTGCCCCAGAGAGCTTACAACCTACAGAGAGAGATGGAAGGAGGGGCCAGGAGTGTAACATACAGGCAAAGGGGGTGGGGGTGGAGAGGCACAGGCCTTGCTTGGTCCATGGTTGGACCTCTAATTTCCTGTCTCAAGGCAGCCAGCCATGGTGCTGACTCCACAGGTTAGGGCGCTGGCTATGCTGCTGGGAAAATCAGGCTAGAAAGCCAGTGAACAGTCCCTAGGTTGAGGCAAATGTATTTATACTGTTATGAGCCAGGTGAAACTTTGCTATAGGCTTAGTTAAAACCTCGTTCAACCTATGTGTGAACAATAGCTGCAAGAGACAGCTATGGGGACACATCTAAAACAAGGTCTATTAGAGCCTGCCCAGAAGCTTGCCCCATGTGGGAGCAGGGTTCCACTCGGTACTGAGAACAGACAAGATGGAGAGGGAGGCTGGAAGAGTAGAAAGTGTGGGTGTCAAAAGCAAGAAAGCCAAGCAAGGAGTAGCCTGTGTGACGTTGGGGAAAGCTAGAGAGAGCTTTGGGGTCTCTCTGGGGGTGGTTAACTAGAAAACGGCTCCTTTTGTTCCCAGTTCCTCCTGTGTTAAGAGAAGCAGGACTTGGTGCGCTCCTTGTAAATAAACATGATTGCATTAAAGAGAATACCGGACTCCATGACTTCCCACTTCTAACTGGAACATCCTCAGGGCCCCAAAATTTGATTAGCCACTCAGGTCAAAAAGGGGCAACAATACTGTGGGTGCCTGAATCAATTCCCCCTGCAAGACCTCACCCCTCCACGAGTGAGGTAGGTGAGTGCTTAGCTACCCATTTGTGTGCTCTGCTCATTTGTTGATTATTTTGTTTGTCAGAGTAAAGAGGAGTTTCCCTAGCCCAGCCTAGCTCAGCTCTAGCCAACAGGGACTCTACTAATTTGACCCTACGCCACCCCCTTTCCCTCCTCTTCTGACCTCTTTCCTTCATGCTGTAGGCCAATCCATCCACCCTACCATCCTAGCACCAAGCACCCTTCCAGATGAGGACTGGATGGGACTCCATTCAAAGCCTACCAAAGCCAAAGCTGCTGAGATGCCACATGCATCGTGGGACCCAAACCCAGGTTTCCTGCCCGGAACTGAAGAGGAGAAGCACTAGGCCAGCCTGACTTCCCACCCCCCACCCCCCAATCAGCAACATGCTTTCTACTCTTCCGTTCCCCATTTCCTGGGGTGCAGTTCTTGTCAGCATCATGTTCCCCACCCATAACCAAGTTCCCTGCTAGTTGTGCTGCGAGTTGCTAGCGCTGTCTGCTGCACAGGATTCTTTAACATGCTCCTTGAGCTTTTTAATGCCTGAAGGCAATTTCTGCACTGATTTTAAATGAACTACTTGCCCAATCCACACTCCCATCCGCAAGGTGCTACCTAGGTAACTTGTACCACACTTACTCGGGACGTCAGCTCTGATCCCACACCCATGACATCTATGATTAGTACAGCACTTGTCATAATGGTCTTGTGGCTGGAGAGAAGACACCCTGATTCCTGGTGCTTAAAGGTGAATAGTATCCTTTCCCTCTCCTCCCCAGATGGGTGCATTTGGGATTGGGGGTGGGGAACAAAGTTAGCAAACTAAAGCCTTCAATGGAGAGTCCCTGCCCACCCCCTGACTTCGGTAGACTTTGCATTCAGCCCTAAGCAAGCACCAAACCAGTCTGCCCAGCCGGTCCCCCACAGTGTGATCCTGGGAATGTTGATGTCAGCCTGTTCTTTACCTCCTTGTAGATGTTGGAAGGATGGTCTCTCCGGCCACACCCTTCTGTTATCGTCTTACAACAGCTGTCTGGGAATTTCCGCCCTCCGGCCTCCGCGGATTTGATCCAGATGCTCTCACTCCAGTCTGTAGCATTATTGCTGCCGCAGCACTTGAACTGTATGCGCACAAAAGCACAGGGATGAGTCTGCAGTTTGTCACCAGAAAGCACAGCACCATCCCCTACATCCATCCTCACCAAGCTCCTAGTTACATCGTCAATCGGCCAGTCCAGCTGCTTATGTCTGCCTGTGTTTTTATGAGCTGCTCTAATTATGAGTGACCTGTGTGTCTAAGGTTCCTAAAAATGTCCCTTAAATATCCGCAATGACTGTCTTTTAGCCACTTACTTCTCTGTACAGAGATGGGCCTCGTCTGCAGCTCCTTCTGCTCTTGACAGTCAACAGCACCAATCATGCTTGTGTTGAATCAAATGACAGGTGACTGCGGGCAACTCTGCTGTTCGGCACACCCACAGCCTAGGGGGTAGCTGTAGTCAGCAGAATGAGCTTGTTCCCTGTGTGGGTCCCCACACAGCTGTCTGTCTCTCATCCCACTTATGGGAACAACTCATGTCCTCAGACCATAAAGGGCTGCATCCATGTGCCCCTCAGCGCACTCACACCCTGATAGCAATGATGAGGGGGAAGGCAGGCGTGTGGCCAAGGACTGAGAATCAGGAGAGGACAGCTCAATTCCTACCTCCATCACAGAGGGCACTGAGTGAGTTACTTAGTCCCACTTTTCCTCTGCTTCCTCACCTGTAAAATACTCACCCGACAGCGGCAAGGCCCGGATTAACGTTTGTGCATTGCTCTGGGGTCCTCAGACAGGAGGCACTACAGCACTGCCGGGTAGTATTATTCATTGACAAACAGCAGTGCTTTGACTGCTGAAGACTGGACCTCTCTCTACTTGTGACCTGAACGGGCCCCAAGCCCTCAGCTCCATGGATTCCGTACCTCGAGAATGGAATCAGGAGACACCAAGCACTAGAATACACACTGAGCCGCTCAACACCTTAACATGAGGCATGAGAAAACAGATCAGAATGGGGAATGTGAGAAAGCGCTACGGCAGGCCACCCCGGCGACGTGGGAGTCTGTTCTGAAGCCTGTACAACCCTCCCGAGAACCTCACGTCAGTGAGCCTGCATGTCTCATGGATATGTATCATAACAGAAGTGAGAGTCAGGCAGTGGGACATCAGGCTGGTGTGGGTTGGAGGTAAATTCAGGTCTATAGCAAGGGGCATGTCTCCTGGGGAGGGGTTGAGAGGTACTGGATTATGAAGTTATCAAGACTATTCAGCCATTCTGATCGCTCAGTCCCCCAACTTTCTGGCAGTGCCTGGAGCAACAGGGCACTTCAGTCATTATACTTCACTCTTCGGGGTATTGGGAAGCTTAATTAACATTAGCAATTCCCTCCAAACTCCTCCACTTCCATCCTGTAGACAACCTGTTGGAAGCAGCTATCAATACTGAACTGGCCAGCCCTAGTTCATTCAGCAAGTGATGTGAATGTCATCCCCTTTCAAGCAATCACACTACTCAGAGAGCAGGAGTCCCAGTCTCTGTGACAGCAGACACAACATCATATCCATCCTGTCTGAGTTGGGGACAGTGGGGTGTGATGCTGGTAAGCCAGGTGCCATTCTTGCCAAGGCTGGAGGTGTCAGCTGAGCACTGACAAATTCACAGTGGAAACCAGACCCAAGCACCTTGTATGTTAATATTGTTCAAGGTAGGCTCTAGATTTGTAAGGATGTGTTTAATGTTTGGACTCAATGGAATGCTTGTAAGTTGCTGCATGCATTAATCTTATTTGTAATGCCCGTATCCCATGCTATAAGGTAATATGAAAGTTTTGCTTTATAATTGTAAAAATGCCTGCTCTGATCTGGTGAACCTAGGCAATAAACGTGGTTCCCCCGCCCATCAGGAAGGACTATCAAGACTAAATAGGCCAACATAGGACAAAAACTTTGTTGGTCACCCCATCCACCCATGAAGAAGTTACATGAGGAACACTCATCCTATCAGTTTGAACTCTGGGGGAAGGGCATATAAAGATGCTCACAAGAAAAAATGGTTATATCTTTGTGGTTTGGATTCTCGCAAGGGCTGGACCTAGGAAACAAAAGCATTCTCTTGGGACTGGAAGCAACCTAATATTTAGTGATTTTTGGTGTAAGTGACCTTTTGTCACTAAGTCTGGCTTGCCTGGGTGGCAAGATAGACCGGAATGCCCAAGGCGACTATCTGTCACTTCATGGTAAGACTAGTACAGTGATCCGGGAGTTCACATCTGTTACTGCTTTGGTGAAATCCAATTATAGAACATACCACAAGTTTGGGGTCTCTGCCCTGCTTTTTGACAGTCTGCCCTGAGGCTGGCGCTCACGGTCATTGACCACTCCAGACAGCATGACATGGGGAACACCATTATCTCTTTAA
This sequence comes from Mauremys reevesii, assembly GCF_016161935.1. Lineage (NCBI taxonomy): Eukaryota > Metazoa > Chordata > Testudines > Geoemydidae > Mauremys > Mauremys reevesii. The sequence goes on from NC_052626.1 coordinate 111,054,349, forward strand.
GGAGCCAATGATCTAAGGATGGTATAATTTTTAGCTCTATCATAGGTTTAATTCTCCCTGTGTCTTTGAGACCTACCTCCTGCTGCAATTTGTCCACCGCGCTGGTCACGCCCTCCTCTCCCTCCTTCCGATACTTCTGGGTCATAGTCTCCTTCAGGTTTTGCTTCAGCTCCATACTCAGCTAAACAAAAGGGGTAGTGGAGGTGAAATCATGAGGCAGACACCTTCCTTATCATCACCACTTTATATTTTTTTATCATCTTCACTCCTGGAGAACAGCAGAGAACTTTGTGGAAGCTATAACCCCACCTCCAGTGTAGAACCTATCGGTTCCAAGAAAGCACAAGCACTTATTTCTGCCTCTCCTGACTCTTTAAACATCATTCTCCCCTGCAAGCCCAGCGTGGGCCTGCCTCTACATTGAAAGGGATCTAGGATCAAAAGGGCTGGAAACAGGGCTGCCAGAGAACTAAATCCAAAAGGATCTGGCTAGGAGTATTAGGAATTCAGAGCCCTGGGCCTGCTGGGCTGAAGTTGTGCAGTCTAAATACCTTTTATATCAGGGATTGAAAGGGATGTCGCACAAGGAGATTGAGGAGGGATCTTAAGACTCCTGCCTCTCAGACTGCAGCAGCCCTTGTGATACCAGAGATAGGTTCAGAAAGCCAGAATGACATTGCTCAGAAAGAGGGTCTGATATTTGGAGCATGCCAGGCACGAAAGTGTCCTTTGCAGTGACACACACACACTAATGTATCCACAAACTTCTCTCTGTCTAGCTGGCTGATGCTCCACCAGACTTCCATGTCCTTTTCTGGTATTTTCATGCCCATCCTTGCGGATAGACAAAATATAGCTAAAATCTGCCTCCTTTCTAATCAGCCTCCTCCTGCCTGGTCCATTCAGTAACAATGCCATAATCCAGTGGCTGTGAAATCACAATTCTCCCATGCTCCTGAACAATGTCATCACGTGTGTAGATGGCATCGCTGAATAAACCAAACAGGAGGAAAGGCCAGATAGGGAAAAAGCTTCTCTATGTACATGTATTTCTTAGTAACAAGCAATCATTGTGGGGTGGAATGCAGGAAAAGAATGTTCCGGTTACACCGAGTTGGGGGAATATGGCCTGAGCTTTTCCCTCCTACTTCAAATCAGCTGAATGTAGTAGTGGTTCTTCATCCCTCTTCTGTCAAATGGGGGTAACACCTACCTCCCAGAGGTGATGCGAGACTTCATTCATTAACGTTTGCAAACTGCTTTGAGATCTTGGGCTCTTTAGAAGTGCAAAATATTTAGAGCAGCAAAGACAAGAAGAAAAGTTTGGCAGCTCATGAGCACCAACGGCAAACAAAGAGACAGAGTTCACTAGCGGAAATATTACACAAGATAAAAACAGTTACCTGCAGGCTCACAGGGAAGAACTGCAGCATGGAACAAAGACAGCAAAAGAAACACCCAGTTTATACGCACGCACTAGACACGACAGCAAGGGAAGGGGAGAAAGAAAACCAGCTGCACAGAGAGAAAGCAAATGGAGCCCAGGGAATGAAGGACTTTTACATAAAAGGGGGGGGGGGGGAGGAGGAGAGATGAGTGCAGCTAGTAAGCCAAATGCCAGTGGGTGATCTACAAAGCAGCCTGCGGCTCTGCCAGAGAGACTACAATCCCAGTATGCCACGCTTCACCTTGATCCAAGAAGTTTCCTCCATTTCATCCATGCCATGTGTTACTTTAGTCTTTGCTCAGTCCCAGATGGAGCATGGCTTTCTGGGTCCAATAGCCTCCATGGGGCCGATCCTCCATATTAAAGACAGAGGCAGCTGGAATGTATTCCACTTGATACAAATGAGGCGTAGCTCTTTGGCTACAGGCAAACTGCTAATGCCACCTTTGTAGGAGATGGGGGGCAAAGTCTGGGGGCCCTGAAGCAGGATGAAAGTTCCCAGCTTAAGGGTGTAATCCAGGGAAGCCTACAGTATGTGAGCACACTGAAAACGCCTGTAACGCTCTGCAATGTACACTTCCCTGCAAGACCCCTCCTCAGACATCTCCAACAGGCTGCCCTCTTCAGACACCCAGCCTCCCTCAAAGGGTGGGGGGAAGAGAAGCCTCGTCTGAGGGAGCCTCCCAAGCGGTATGCCTCTCGTCGGCCATATCCAGCATGATAATGTGAAGCCATCGCTCCCTCGGGGGGATCTCAAGCTCAGTTGTCTACGACTGCAGCAGACCCTCGGGGATATTTTGAGTTGTGGCGGTGTTGCTCTATCCCCAGCTGGACCATTTCCCATCCATGAGCTTCCTGGATTTAGCAGGGAGCGTTTCTGCTTGGCTATTAGCAAAGACGTTCAGGGACGTAACCCCATACTCTGGGCATCCCTAAGCCTCTGACTACCAGATGCTGGAACTGATCAACAGGGGTGGATCATTTGATGATTGCTCTGTTCTGTTCATTCCCTTTGAAGCATCTGCCATTGACGACTGCTGTCAGAAGACAGGATACTGGGCTAGATGGGCCATTCTTGTGTTCTGCTTCATGGACATACTAGATGGCACAACTGTAATTACAATTGCCTGTGTTACCTTTCTGGACATCAGAAAAATCCTCAGGCTGATTCTCTGTACTAGAAACAAGACAATTCACTCCGACAGCTCTCTTCACAGAGGGAGGGGGGAGAAAAGATGATGTGTAGGAAGGAGCTGAACTTCATCTGACTCCCAAATACACACGTAACAGACTAAGGCCTTGTCAAATATGGTTTATAACCTGATGCATTTTGTATACTGGGGGACGTGAGTAAGGAGGGAATCAAGCTGGGATGAGGAATAGGTGGGGCCAAACCAAACCACAGAGTCAAAGCCCTTGAAATGTTGGTTTAGGCCCAATCTCTAAACAGAAATTGGGTGATAAGTAGCTGCTCCTGCTCTCTCTGGATTGATCCTCTTAGTTCGACATCCACTTACCTGTTGGTAGTAGATATAGGCCAGGATTCCAGCAATGATCTCAAGCAGGAAAATACACAGTAGCAATATGAAGTACTGCAAAACAATGGTAAAATTGTATATGTTAAAAAAGAGTCATCAGGAAGGGTGGGAGAGAAGTCCTGGAAGTTAAATTTAGATGATCAGGAAAAAGGCTTAAATCTATCAGTATTATTCTTTGTATTACAGAAGCTCCCAAAGGACTTGATTTGTGTTAGGGGCTTGTTGTATTGGGTGCTGGGCATGGAAAAGGTTATAATGTAATTTAAGACAGGCAGCAACAAGAGGGTTTATCAAAGAGTAGGAAGTAAAGGAGGAAGGAAAGATGAGGGTAGTAGTGATATACGTATCTAATAAAGGGCAAGACAGAAATTACAGCTGAACTGGAGGAGACAGGCTCCTATTTACCCTTTTTCCTACTTCAAGAACATGGGGGTATCCAATGAAATTGAAAAGTAACATCTATTGATATAAGGAGTTCTCTTTTTACATGATGCAGGCTTAGGGTGAGGAACTCTCTGCTACAATGTATCATGAAGGCAAGAGTTCAGCATGATTCCAAAAGAGACAGGACACTGACTGGATAAGAACATCCCCAGTCACATTAGGTGGGATACAAAAAAAAAAAAAATGTATAAGAGAACTACATTTTCATATTTCAGGGCATATCTCAAAGGTGTTAGGCGGAAACTATCAGTGTGAGCAAGTTAATCCATAATTGTCTATTCTCTAGGGGCTCTTTCATCATTCTCTGAAGCAGTGTGCACTGCCCAGCAACAGACACACACACGGCCCCACCAGAGAACTTTGCCCAGAGCTGGAGAGACTCTTCTAGGGACTGTCACATACTCATTCTAACTGCAGCCCTTTGCTACCATTGTCAGGTAGTGTCAGTTCTGATGGTGATTTACTCCACTAGGAACCAGACAGAGACACTGCCCCGTGCGCACTAGCTTATTTCACAGAAAGAACTCATGCTGGAAAGTCTCATGTTTGCCCCACCCTGATGGCTGTTCTCCTTGCAGCCTCGTGTGGTTCTGCATGGGAAACACACTCACTATTGGATTTGATATCTAGCTGTACCAGCAAAGTCCCATCAAGCACCTGCAACCCCCCAAACAGCCAGCCCCCTCTGCCAATGCATCTTATCTCTGTTTTGTGGGATTCCCTGGAATTCCAGTCTTTGGGCCCCAGCTGTCCCTCAGTCCTGAATTACAGCACACCATGCATTACCACCACCCTTGGCCCCAAAAATCCCTGGTTAGCATCAAATAAATGCATCTATATGTTACAAAAAGCAGACCACCACAAAACCCTGCCAGGAAAAACAAAGAACTGGAGGCAACACATTTGCCTTTGCATCACAGCTTGTCTTTGCTGAGTGACCCCTCCGTTTCTCACTGCGCTCCCCGCCCTTTGTCAGAAGACACAGGTAATCAAAACGCCTTGCCCCAGTGAGATTATGCCAACTCAGAATCCTTGTCCATTGGGTCAGATTTCCTCTTTCACCCTCTGCTGGGATTCAGCAGCTGCATGGGAGGGACAACTGGGTTTTATCTGCAGGCTGGGCTTTAATAGGAGTGTACAATCTCAGGCATTCACTCCCAGCCCTAAACTCCCCCACCGGCTCTCAGCTGAACATTGCAAGTGTCTGCACATGCTTGTACAAGGTACCCATTCATACCATGGGAATGAGTCACCCGATGGAGTGCTGGATAACCTAAGGCTGGGCGCCACACTAATGGGAGGCTGAAAGGGACAGAAAGGAGAGGAACACTCCTAAACAAAAGGTTTCTTTCTTTTGTGGGAGCCCGGTTATGTAATACCTCTGACATCATGGTGCTGTCAGGCTGCTGCATTAGGGGAAAGAAAACAACCAATTAACTGGAAAGTTTCTCTTTCCTTCATACGGGGTATTTTCTGCACTGATGTCAAAGGCATTCCAGTGCAGCTGGTATGTATCACAAGGCCTCAGCTCACCATATTATCTTAAAGAGCCCTCCCACTTTTTAGCAAACAGGTTTTATCAAAGCCTATATAGAGTTAAGGTTACTACAGCTACCACCTGTGCACTCAGCTAGCCGGCGCTAAAACATCTTGTTGTTATTGTTAGCCCTGCCTGGTTGTTTCATTTACCTGTTACATCTTATCTATTTAGACTATGTTCTCTGGGGCAGGAACTGTCTCTTACTCTACGTACAGCACCTTGTACAATGAGGCACCAGCCTAGCTGTAGCCTCTGGACACAGCTGTAATCTAAATAATAGCAGCAAAATGCTTTCCACCAATTCTCTTTTCCAATGAATGTAAATATTCTAGAGAGGCATATATATGTGGGAAAAACAAGGGCTATATATCTTTTATATTCAGCTCTTCTATCCTACAGAAGAGCGGCCATATTGGGTCAGACCAGAGGTCCATCTAGCCCAGTATCCTGTCTTCTGACAGTGGCCAATGCCAGGTGCCCCAGAGGGAATGAACAGAACAGGTAATCATCAAGTGATCCATCCCCTGTCACCCATTCCCAGCTTCTGGCAAACAGAAGCTAGCGACACTGTCCCTGCCCATCCTGGCTAATAGCCATTGATGGACCTATCCTCCATGAATTTATCTAGTTTTTTTGAACCCTGTTATAGTCTTGGCCTTCACAACATCCTCTGGCAAAGAGTTCCACAGATTGACTGTGCATTGTGTGAAGAAATATTTCTGTTTGTTTTAAACCTGCTACCTCTTAATTTCATTTGGTGACCCCTGATGGGCTCCTGCTTTTATCATGTGCACTATGTTTGTCTCCACATGATTGTTAAGACTCATGATCACCCTACCTGCTTGTAATGAGCTGTGTACACCAATAGTGACATATACATTATGTTCCTGATTCTCAGTTACGTTTCTCCCTGCTTTATGCTATCCCAGCAGTGTAAAACATAATGAAAGTTGGCTCAACGGCCATTTCCTTGGTAAAGGGGGAATCCTAGGTGGCAACCCTACACCTTTGCAGTCTATACGATAGGGACATCTCAGGGTGTGCAACCTGAACATCTCTGTGCCCTGATTGACTGTTAGAATGGCTACAGAATCTGAGCTCCAGTTAGAGCAGGCCTCGGGATTGCTCTAGCCTATGCTAGGGACCAGATGATTCCTTGGCCTGCTGCACCATTGGGGGGTGGAGGGGGAGGGAGAAGAGGACCTGAAACTCAGAGTCAGGGTGAACTATAACAAGCCAGATTTTGTGACGTCACAGCTCATCACTGTGGGCCTGATCCTGCAGCTCTTGCTCACGGGAGTGTCTCTCACTGATGTCAACAGGCTGCAGGCCTGGAACCCACGGAAGGAACTGTGGCGTCACAAGTGCTTGGATCACTGTGGCATCCCTGAGTGAATCTGGCTGGCTGCGAAAGAGAAAAATGCTCTAGACACAAATATCCTGGTAATCAGCAATGAGAAACAAAACACAGAGGAAAGCCTTGAACTGGGAGTGAAAACTCACCAGTGGCTATAAAAGCAGCTAGAATATAGCTTCCGGGATCAATCCCCCCACCCACATGCACATATATCCCCAGCCCCCATCTGAAATTATTCTTGCAACTTGCTTTAAAGAGCCACTGGATTCGGAAAATTACAGGACACTCCCCATCGCAGCGTTCCTCGCTATATACATGGCCCTTTGGTACAGACAGAAATTGGGACAGACTGGCACAGACGCCTTTGTCTTTGTTGTGAAGATGTTGGGATTACTGGCTGAGCTCAGAGCTGGCAGGAACCTCCAGCCAGACCAACCCAGCCCTGCCCAGCACAAAATATTTCTTTTGTGGTTTACTTAGTATCAACTAAGCCAGCGGAGAGGAGAGACAATAGATCTGTCACAGGCAGCCACTCAGAGCGGGAAAGAAAAGACAGAGAACAACCTTTTGTTTCCATGAGACAATTATTAGTTTTCTGTGTCAGAATAACAAAGAAAACCCACCAGATTTTCATCTGTAACTTTGGGGCGGGGAAGGACACACACACACACAAAGGGAAATGAATAGAGCTCTTTAGAACAGTGAATAATTGTGCTAGGGCCAAAACGAACTGCTAAGGGCCAGGGGCCAAATACCACCCCTCAAGAACCAAATGAATGAGCCACTAACAAGAGACCCTGAGAGCTCGTCATAGGCCTTTTAGGGGCATTTTCCACCATCTTGTATTTTCAGTTCACACCCCCACCCCACAAAGTGGGATCACAGAGGGTACGTCTGGTCGGTATTGTTCATCGTGGCTCCTTTCCCTATCCCCACCCCAGTCTCCACTCCACTCGGACAAAGGGGATGGGACATTCAGGCCAGCAGCAGTTTGCAAAACTGAAGGAACGGTTAAGGCCCGAGTGGAAGTGTCCCCTTTTGTTACTATGAAATGACAATTAATGGCCCTTTGCTTTCAGTCACTACACTCACCACTGCAGATGGGCTGCTTGATGAACCACTGCCACCCTCTGGACCGTAAAGGAGATTTGAGAGAGAGCGGGTGAGAATTAGGGCACGTCTACTTAAAACACTGCATTGGCCCAGCTGGGCTGCTGTAGTGCTTTACTGAAGACGCTCTACGCTGGGAGTGGACAAACTTTTTGGCCTAAGGGCCACATCCGTGTTGCGAAACTGTATGGAGGGCCAGGTAGGGAAGGCTGTGCCCCACAAACAGTCTGGCCACCACCCCTTATCCGCCTCCTCCCACTTCCTGCCCCCTGACTGCCCCCCTCAGAACCCCTGCCCCATCCAACCCTTCCCCTGCTCCTTGTCCCCTGATCGCCCCTCCCGGAACCCCCTGCCCCTAACGGCCCCCCCGGGACCCCACCCCCTATCCAACTCCCCCTGCTCCCTGACTGCCCCGACCCTATCCACACCCCCGCCCCAAACTGCCCCCCGGGACCCCACCCCCTATCCAACTCCCCCTGCTCCCTGTTCCCTGACTGCCCCGACCCTATCCACACCCCGCCCCAAACTGCCCCCTGGGACCACACCCCTATCCAACTCCCCTGCTCCTGACTGCCCCGACCCTATCCACACCCCGCCCCAAACTGCCCCCTGGGACCACACCCCTATCCAACTCCCCTGCTCCCTGTTCCCTGACTGCCCCGACCCCTATCCACACCCCCACCCCACACTGCCCCCTGGGACCACACCCCCTATCCAACTCCCCCTGCTCCCTGACTGCCCCAACCCCTATCCTAGTGTGACTGGATGTCCTGATTTTATAGGGACAGTCCTGATTTTGGGGGCTTTTTCTTATATAGGCACCTATTACCCCCCCATCCCCATCCCGATTTTTCACACTTGCCCTCTGGTCACTCTACCCTATCCACACCCCTGCCCCCCGACAGCCCCTCCCCGGATTCCCACACCTATCCAACCCCATTCCCATCCCCTGACCGCCCCCTGCCAAGAACCACCGCCCCATCCAACCGCCCCCTGCTCCCTGACTGCCCCCTGGGACCTCCTGCCCCTTATCCTACCCCCCGACCCTGGCCCCGGCCCCCTTATCATGCTGCTCAGAGCAGCAGGAGCTCGCAGCCACGCCGCCCAGCAGGAGCGGCGGGGTGGCGCAGTGTGCTGTAGCTGCGGGGGAGGGAGGACAGCAGGGGAGGAACCAGGGGCTAGCCTCCCCGCCCAGGAGCTATGGGGCCAGGCAGGACAGCCCTGCGGGCCGGCTGTAGTTTGCCCACCTCTGCTCTACACCAATGGGAGAGAGCTCTCCCGTCTAATCCACCTCCCATTAGAGGCAGTAGCTATGTCGACAGGAGAAGCTCTCCTGGCAACGTAGCACTGTCTACATGGAGGGTTTGGTCAGTATAACTACGTCACTGGGGTGTGGATTTTTCACACCCTTGAGCAACGTTGTCACACAAATATAGGTCTGCAGTGTAGCCCAGACCTGAGATTTATTATGGCTGGTCAAAAATGTCAAGTGATTTTTTTGTTTGTCTGACCAAAAATAAATAAATAAATAAATAAAGTGTAAGAGTGTGTGAGTGTGTGTGTGAGTGTGAGTGTGTGTGAAAGAGAGAGAGAGAGAGAGAGAAAATTTTTGTACTGTTTGAAATTTTGCAATGCTCAACAAACCAATCAAAACAACTGTTTTGCTTTGAATCAAGTGGAATCATAACTACTTATTTTTTGGTTTTAAATGTCCCACTCTGCCTTCTCCTCCAAACTTATTCTCATTTTTTTTCCTACCAGCCTGAACATTTCCTTTGCTTGGTAATGTTTTGACATGCTCAGATGAAAAGTACTGTATATTTATTATTTAGCACCTTCTGAAACACACAGAAACCAATACATTCTCTGGGTGGGACAGAAAGAAAGGAAAGTCTCCTTTGTAACAGAGACCATCCATCCCAAACAGGGGGAGTGGGCCAGTCAGGGAGTCACCGGTACATGTCTCCAGGTCCAGAGGAACAGAGATGCAGCTCTCTCCCCATACGTACAAGACGTTTGGTGCCCAGCGCGGTCCTAAGGCAAACAGGAAACCTACCACTCTCAGCAGATTCCGCCGCTCTTTGAAAGTGGCGCAGCACCCGAGGATGCCAGTAATCATGACAACGATCCCCGCCACCACCAGGATGTATGCAGTCGCCATGTATGTGTTGGAGGACAGGAGACTGATATAGTCGCTCTTCTCGGCCAGAGTCCAGATACCCACCGCCATCACCGCCCCACCTGCCAGCTTAATAAAGAGAGAAGCAAGCAAGTCAGATGCATCTGAGGTGGGCACTTCCTCCTTTTCAGGAGTGGCATCCCCTGCTCGGCCACAGGGATCAGTTTTCAGCTCGCTGACAGAGGGCCTGATCCAAAACCTATTCAAGGGAAAGACTCCCACTGATTTCAGTGGGCTCTGATCAGGCTTTAAATGAAGCCTATTCTTCCTCTCTCCCCAGTCTCTCAAGGGCCCTGGGAGGTTCCAGGGAGTCAAGGCACAGTATTCCAGCTGGAAGGGGATGACAGCTGGCTGGGGGTTTGCCCATGCCAGGCGGGGAACTTTGTAACTGGAGTTCTAAGTTTCCAATCTTAATCAGGCTCTTTGGCTCTCATGATTGCTTGAGTTCTGCCTAGATGCCAGGGAATGGAGAAGAGGAGAGGGAGGGGATGCTTTGCTTTACACCCTTGCTGGCTGATCCAGGAGTGATACTGACTGCTTCGAAACAACAGCTGTGTCTACCTGCCTCCGGGACAGAACCACTGGGGGGCAAGGCTATAAAAGGTGGGAACCCTGGTTAGCTAAACTCCAGTGAGAATGAACATTAGCACAGGAATACCTTCGCATTCGGGGCACATTGGATGAGCTAACTTCTCTCCTTCAGGCTCCCCTTCCTCTTTATGGGCCTTGTGTTCCCTAGAGGTTTTTACCTGGTTGCCAATTCACTGAGGCAGTTCATAATTCATTCCTCTGTAAAGGCTAGTCTGGACCCTCCCCAATCATTTCTTCTAGCCCACGGATGTCTGTGGCTGACAATAGGCCGGTCCCTTGGCCAGCAATTAACTTGAGGTAAAAAACTCTGGTGTAGACATAACCGCAGCGATTACCCCCATAATCCCAGCCTAGCCATCTTCATTCCACTGCCAGCCTGTGCTATGCCACGGGGCAGAACGAGAGAGGAACTGAAGGATGTCCTTTGTCTATGGGCTGCCCTGGAGTATCTGATGCCTTAAGAATTGTGCCCTGGGTCACCCTCCTCTGAAGTGGGCAAAACAGCACCTTTCCAGGCTGCCCACTGCTGTCGATACGTGATCATTTCAGGGCCTTCTCCTGGTCAGTCAGGTTATAGTCCTTCCGCCCAGTGTTGGAAGCTTGGGTCTAGTTAGATACCTGGGGTGAAATCCGGGACTCACTGAAGTTAAGGAGCATTTTTGCCATTGTCTTCAGCGGGGCCAGGATTTCACCCATGCTATCCATCCCACCCCCCTGGCCACTGAAACAACAGGAGGGATGCGGTGAGGCACACAAATGCGGTGGGGGAGCTGGCACATTACCCAGAAGAAGAAGTTAAAGATGAAGAGCAGGTATTTGAGGCAGATAGTGCCGCACGTCTCCTTCTTCTCCGTGTACTCACGCATCTTCCCGGCTCAGCAGGTCTCTGAAACGTGATACAAGAAGAAAAGCCTGTTAGTTTTCCCGTCTCCCCCAAGGAGGCATCACTGCTCTCCTCTTGCAAGCAGCAACCGCTCCTCAAAGCCTGTGCTGAGGTGCCCAACCGAGGAACCCCAGCATGGTGACCGATAAGACTCCAGAAAGAGCTGTAAAATGAAAACTCCTGCATCCTGATTGCATTCGATCCCTCCTGACAGAATCGGAGAGAGGCTGTGTAATCCTCTCATCTTATTGTGTTATCCCCCATCCACTCCTCTTTACGCTTGGTAGGCACATTTCTTATGGCTCATCTGCAATTGGACCGCACGGTCTTTGGGGTAGGGACCAGGCAACCCACGTTTGACAGCGCCTAGCACAATGGGACTCCAATCCTGACTGGGGCACTGTATTGCCTACTGTAATAGCAACCCCAAACATCACTAAGGAAACATCTCAGGAAGAAAATGGACACATGCTCCTCCCCACTTTTCATTTTTTTCCCTATTTGAACAAAGGAAATGCAAGTCCCATGCCTGTTCAAAACCACACCCTCTAGCCAGATGGAACAGGAATCACTCCATAAGAATGTCAGGGAACGGAGAGGAGTTTCGTGGACATGAAGGAGTAAGCGCTATACAAGTGTGATTCACCCTCAGGATAAGAATCCTCTCATCCTAGACAGTGGCCAGATGACTCAGTCCCTTCCTGGGAATTCTTCCTTACATTTAACAACCATCTCCAGCAGGAACTATTGTACCAACCACTTCCCGTTGCCTGAGCCTAAATCCTTTATGTCAACACTTCTCTTAGGGATCACCAGACTGGATCAGACCCCTGGCCGATACAGTCCAGTATCCTTTCTCCCACAGTAGGCAGCACCAGCTGCTTCAGAGGAAGGAGCAAGAAATCCTGTAGTTCGCAATTATGGGATATCTGCCCCCTAGAAAAGTTCCCTCCTAACCGCTGTAATTTAATACAGGTTGCCGTAAACCTTTAAGCAGGAAAATGTATAACCCTTCTGAACTCCTGCCTATTATAACTCTGGACTTGTTAAGCAAACAAATATCGAATCCTTTTTTGGAATCCTGCGAAGCATTTGGCCCAAGAGATATCCTGTTGCAATGGGTTCCAATGGCTAACTGTTAAGGCTGTGAGCCTGTCATGGAGGTCACCGATTCTGTGACTTTCCCAAACCTCTGACACTTCTGCAGTGGCCGGTGCAGCTGGCCAGGGGCCGCCTGAGCAGCTCGGGGCAGTCTTGCCCCTCCTCCCCAACAACAGCAAGAGTTTGGGTGTGGGAGAGGGCTCAGGGATGGGGCAGGGGCACAGGAGGGGGTGAGGGCTCCGGGTGGTGCTTACCTCGGGGGGGCTGCCGGAAGTGGCGATATGTCCCTGGACTCCTAAGTGGAGGGACCGAGGGCTCTGAGCACTGCTTCCACCCACAACCACAGCCAATGGGAGCTGCAGAGCCGGCGCTCAGGGCAGGGGTAGTGCATGGAACCCCCTGACTGCCCCTGTGCCTAGGAGACGAGGGACATGTCCCTGCTTCCGGAGAGCTGCGCAGAGCCAGGTAGGGAGCCTGTGAGCCCTGCCAACCGCCACCCCCCAGCACCAGCAGGGGTCACGGGTTGCCCTGCCCGCATGAGTGCCCATGGTGCTTCTGGGCTGCCTCCTCGCCCCCGAGAGGGCACAAGATTTAGTCAGGGGTATAGTACAAGTCATGGACAGGCCATGGGCCATGAATTTTATTTATTTTTTAAACTGCCTGTGTCCTGTCCATGAGTTTTACTAAAAATACCCATGACTAAAACATAGCCTTATTAATTGTATGTTATCCCTTTCCATCTCTGGGCCAGCCTACTTCTCCTATAGATGATGAAGGCCCTAAGCCCTTTCCAAGAGCCAGCTCTGGCTCCCAAGGTCAATTTTAACAAGTACTAGGAGGGACAAGCACATGCAAATTGGTTTCATATGCTCTGCTGGTCATTGCACCCCCGCCCCGAGCAACACAGTTAGCACTGTCTACACCAAGGGTTAGGTCAATATGTGTTGACAGGAGGGTTTCTCCTGCCTCTCATGGCGGTGGATTGACTATGCTAATGGAAGAAGCTCTCCGATCAGCACAGTTGTGTGTTCACTAAAGCGCTACAGCTCTCGTGCTGTACATGTAGACGAGTCCTTAGGAAAGGCAGGCCAGCCCACTGCAGGGAGAAATTTCCCTTTGTTTTTCTCTGGTCAGCAAACATCCAGGATAGGCCAATGCTTTAGGAGCCAGCAAATCAGACCCATAGGAATGCAGCAATGGGAATGCGCCCATCCCCAAAGCTGATCTGCACCTGCCTGTCCTGATTTCACAAGAAAACATTTTCCCCTAGAAGAGGATCTAACACCATAGTTGGCAAGAGAAAGTCACTTCATATGGAAGGGGAGTGGCTCTGAGTTTAAGGTATTTATCAGGGAGAATAACCACCAGGTTCTTTTCTCCTGGCCTCTGGCCATCTCCACTGTCTACACTGGCAAGTTTCTGCACAGTAAAGCAGCTTTCTGCACTGTAACTCCCAAGGTGTACACACTGCCAAGCCATTTAGTGCGCAGAAACGACAGTTGTAGTGCTGTAAAAAAACCACCCCGACGAAAGGCGTAGAGCTGTCTGCACCGGGGCTACAGCGCTGCAGTGCCAGTGTAGACACCCTGGTCAATTATAGCACTGCGACTGGCCCCCGGGAGGTGTCCCACAATGCCTGATCTCACCTCTCTGGTCATCGGTTTGAACTCTACTGCCTTCCTCTCAGGTGACCAACCATCATCCCCACCCTGTAAATTCCTTTGGAATTTTGAAAGTCCCCTTCCTGTTTGCTTGGTGACGCGTGCAGTGGTCTCAGTGCATCTTTCCAGGTGGCCATGCCTGCTCCATGCACCAGGCGATTCCCCGCTTGGAGCAATGCCGAGCTGCTAGACCTCATGAGCATTTGGGGACAGGAGGCTGTGGAGTCCCAGCTGTGCTCCAGCCATAAGAATTGATACCTACGGACAGATTTCACGATACATGACAGAAAGGGGCCATGACCGGGACACACTGCAGTGCAGGGTCAAAATGAAGGAGCTGCAGAACGCCTAACACAAGGTGCGGGAGGCAAACTGCCACTCCGGTGCTGTGCTCACGAACTGCCAGTTCTACAAAGAGCTGGAGGCGATACTCGGTGGCGACCCCACCTCCACTGTGAAGACCACTGTGGATACTTCGGTGGCTCACGTGCCAGTTGAAAGTGGACCAAGCCAGGAGGAGGAGGAAATCTTGGACGAGGATGTGGGCAGGGAGAGGGGACCCAGAGGCAGAGGATGACTCAGAGGTCAGAGATGCATGCAGCCACGAGCTCTTCTCTACCCCAGAGGCTAGCCAGTCACAGCTGTCAGATGTTGGCGAAGCGCAAACAGGAGAGGAGGCCCCTGGTAAGTGGATTTGATTTTGGGAATTGCTGAAGCGATTTGTTGGGAGAAGGAAGGTTGCAGAAAGCAGGCTTGTCTCCCATCACACGCCTAGTCTGAGCAGCAGAACAGGCTGTTGATTGACTCCCTCCCTGCACAGGAATCTGCCTCCGAGATCTCCAGGAAACTCTCAGAGATACTGGGCAATCCACTGCCGCAGGTTCTCCAGCAGAGCTGCTTTGTTTCTTGCCCCATTAACGGTAACTTTCCCGCACCACTGTGCCATCACAAGGGGGTGGGAACAATTGCTGCACACCGGCAAACCACATAAGGGCCAGGGTAGATGCCACAATCTTGGAGAAGACCCTCCCTTGATTCCCTGCTCACCCTCAGCAGCGAGATATCTTCCATAATGATCACATCCTGTGGAACATGTAGGGACACGAATGATTATCAGGCCTCCCCCATACAGGGCTGGTTCTCCCCAAGAGCCACGTGCCCAGTGTACAGCAGAGTCCAGGAAGATTTCCCCTGCCCCTGCAGCTACTCACCATTTTGGGGGGCTTGTGGCTCATGTGTGCTTGCCTGGGGTCAGCCAGTTAGTGACAGGTGTGTGAGAACTGACTGTGTTTTAAATCCCTGAATCAGTGTTCTCAGTGTTGTGAACAATACTGCTTCTGTAAAATGTTGTGTTTAAACTTCACAGAGATGACCTTGGGAGCCCAGCCTCCCTCTTTGTTATTGGCGGCCGAACGGCTGTGAAGAATTAGAAAGTGGCAAGAACTAAGGAGGACTTTCTGCATGATGTTATGATGCACTCCGCCACCAAGAAACAGGAATTGAAGGAGCGGTGGGACAGTGAGAAAAGTGACCAAAAGGAGAATGCGGCATGCCAGAATGAAGCCACGGAGGGGCTCTTAAAGGTTATGGAGCGTCAAGCAGACACGCTCCAGGTGCTACTAGCACTGCAAACCAAGCAGCTCCACGCCCTCCCTCTCCTGCAGCCGCTAGAGCAAATCTCTTTCCCATGCACCTCCCCAGATACCGCTAACACACTCTTATCAACCTTCTGGCTCCAGTCTATACCCGCAGCATTCCACTCCTCCCCCGTCACAGGACAACACTGCGGACTCCCACTATCCACTGCACTCAACACCCATCCCTCTGCAGTTTGGCCCTGCTGAAGCACAGTACCTGCTGCATTGTACTCCAAAGGAGAAGGCTGGATATGACCCCTGGACACACACACACATCTTTAGCCATCCCGGGGCCCCACCTCCACTTGGGACCTTCCCTTCTCCCATGCCCCTCACTGCTGATTTTTTTTTGGTTTGACTCTCTCCTCCGGTTGTTTTTTAATAAAAGAATTGTGTTGGTTTGAAAACAGTCTTTTTGCTTTCAATTAATAGAATAAAGAGCCCTGCAAAGCAACATACAATTATGTTAAACCCCCTTATTGCATCATGTGCTCCAATCACCTCCTAGCATTACAAGCACTGCAAGCCCGAGCATAGCAACAAATATTAGTGGCTTTCAGCTTCAAATTGCTGCCTTAAGGCATCCCTGATCCTTATGGCCCCGCGCTGTGCCCCTCTAATAGCCCTGGTCTCTGGCTGTTCAAACTCAGCCTCCAGGCGCTGAGCCTCTGTGGTCCAGCCCTGAGTGAAAGTTTCACCCTTCCCTTCACAATTATGGAGCGTACAGCACATGGCTATTAAGCATAGGAATACTGTCATCGGCCAGGTCCAGATTCCCATACAGGCATTGCCAGCGGGCTTTTAAACGGCCAAAAGCACACTCCACAGTCATTCTGCACTTGCTCAGCCTGTTGTTGAACCGCTCCTTGCCGCTGTCAAGTTGCTCCCCGTATGGCTTCATAAGTCACAGCATTAAGGGGTAGGTGGGGTCTCCCAGGATCACAATGGGCATTTCGACTTCCCCTATGGTGATCTTCTGGTCCGTGAAGAAAGTCCCTGCTTGCAGCTTCCTGAACAGGCCAGTGTTCTGAAAGATCATGCACCTTTCCAGACCAGGCTGCATTAATGTCTGTGAAATGCCCACGGTGATCCACAAGCACCTGGAGAACCATGGAGAAATACCCATTCCGATTAATGTACTTGGTGGCCTGGTGCCAAAATTGGAATATGCCTGCCATCTATTGCCCCTCCACAGTTAGGGAAGCCCATTTGTGCAAAACCATCTACAATGTCACGCACGGTGCCCAGAGTCACGGTCTTTCAGAGCAGGATGCGATTAAAGGCCTTGCAGACTTCTGTCAACATGAGTCCAACGATAGACTTTTCCACTCTGAACTGATTAGCGACCGATCAGTAGCAGTCTGGAGTAGCCAGCTTCCACAGTGTAATCACCACACGCTTCTCCAGTGACAGGGCAGCTCTCATTCTCGTGTCCTTGCACTGCAGGGCTGGGGCAAGCTCATCACAGTCCCATTAATGTGGCTTCCCTCATCCGAAAGTTCTGCAGCCACTGTTCGTCATCCCAGATGTGCATGATGATGTGATCCCATCACAGAGTGCTTGTTTCCCAAGCCCAAAAGTGGCGTTCCACTATGGTCAGCACCTCCGTGAATGCCACAAACAATCTTGTGTTCTAGCTACTACATGTGATGAGATCAATGTTGCACTCCTCTTGCCTTTGTAGTTTAAAGAATAACTTCACTGCCACTCATGATGTGTTGGTTAGAGCAAGCAGCATACTGGTCAACAGTTTGGGATCCATTCCTGCAGCCCGAAGAGGTAGGGCACGCAATACAGACACCGGTGAAAGATGGTGCCAAATGCAGACGGAAGCACAGAGTTTGCTGGGATGCGAAGCAATGCATCGGGGGCACTGGGACAGGACCCAGGATGCCCTGTGACCCCCCATCCACCTTCCCACAATTCTTAGCGGCAGAAGAGAAAGAGGGATAGCTGCCCAGAATGCACCGCTCCGAATACCGCTGCAAGTGCCGCAAATGTGAACACGCTATTTCACAGGCAGCTGACAGTGTGATCACACAACAGCAGTTTCCCTTCAGCGCTCTCTGAGTGGCGCTGTAACTCCCAGTGCTGTAACTCGGCCAGTGTAGACATGCCCTTAGAGAAGATTAATTACCACATGGCTGAACGAAAGCACAGGGGAGTGGATGGTAGTGCCATCATCCGCTCTGAATAGCCTTGTAATATCAGAGGGTTTTTTCCCTCCTTTTAAACACTGTTCCTATGAATTTCAGATTCCTGGAAGGTGAAAGATTTTAAGTCCCAAAATCTTTGTTTAGCCACAGAACACTTACAGCAGCAGCAGCAAGGCTAGTTTCACACACTGTGCTATCCGTGTGCCTCAGCCTACACCTGCCTAGATAATCTCTAGGTAATTCAGTCTCTAGGGCCCATGCTGTCCTTGGCCTATTCCCCAAGACTGCCAGGAAGGGGGCCATGGAGATGTGAACCCTCCTGAGATCAACAAACGCATTTCACTGAATAGCCAGGAAATTTTAACAGTTGATGCCAGGGTGTGTAAGATTTGAACTAGCAACCTAGATGTGAAAGGTCTACAATAGACCATTGCTAATCCCCTGAGCCATCCAGCACCCAACTCTGGAGCCCACTCCTTCCCTCATAGGATCCCAGGATACAGATGCCCCCCACAACATTTTCTTTCCCCCACAAAGAACCACGCAATGCAGTCACCTGACACTGCATCAGCTTTAGTTAGAAAGAGCAACCACGGTAGGTTGGTGTATTGGTCTTTCACATACAGCAACCTGGATGTAAGTGTACATTAAAATCAGTGATGGAAATACATCTTAGTCCCTAGTAGATATTTATTCACATCGTGAATCCACCCAACAGTTGGATGAGGCAACACAAGTGGCTATTTTCCCCCAGGAGAAGATCCAAACCAAAAACAGGAGGAGCAGCAGCAGGCTTTGGGATTGAAGTGTAATAGCCGGGGGGGGAGGAGAGGACGAGAAACTAGAAATAGTAAAAGTAAGAGATGAAGAGGAATCAAAGCTGAGGTGAACTGACCGAGCTGCGTAAGGGGAATGAAATAGCGCGCGCGAGAGAGAGAGAGAGAAAGAAAAGCTTGCTGAGCAATTATCCCAGCTATTCTTGGATCAAGCTACCAGTGATTTACTTCCACCAGCACTACATTTCCCCTACACTCCCCCCCCAAATCCACGCTGCTATGACAACAACGTGTAGCGAGGAGGAGCCTTTTGTTTCTTTGGCCTCATCAGCATCCTACCCCCAGTGAGGTGCCTCCAGGAAGGTATGTGTGCATGGGGGGGCGGCGGGGGGGTGTCTCTCTCTCAATTCCCTCTGAAGCCAAGGCCTATGCTGAACACTCAATGGAAACGGTACCAGGGAATTGCTCTTCTGCTTGCCGCATATCGGGAGCAGGGCTATGGCTACACTTAAACTTCAAAGCGCTGCCGCGGCAGCGCTTTGAAGCGGCAAGTGTAGTCAAAGCGCCAGCGCTGGGAGAAAACTCTCCCAGCGCTGTCCGTACTCCACCTCCCTGTGGGGAATAACAGACAGCGCTGGGAGCGTGGCTCCCAGCGCTGGGGCTTTGACTACACTGGCGCTTTGTAGCGCCGCAATTTGCAGCGCTGCAGAGGGTGTGTTTTCACACCCTGCTGCAGCGCTGCAAATTTGTAAGTGTAGCCAAGCCCCAAGAGATTCCTGAGAGGCGCAGCAGGGTGTCCTCACCCCATACAGCATTTTACGGTGTATCCTTATAACGTACGTACAGCAACTAATAAAGGGGGCGGGGGAGGCAAGCCTTTCCCCTCCCTTCCCAAGAATCAATCCGATGCCCCAGGATTGGGTATCACTGGAAGAGATAAGCTTGAGTAGGAGACTGGGTGTGACCCTAAGAGCCCCTCAATGCTCACTGGCAAAGGCCCCACTATAACATAAATCGTCTCAGGCCTGACACATTACCCCCCAATACCCTGTGATGATATAATATTAAAAGGTGTCTGCGTAAGGTATCACATATAAACCGGTAACACACTGGTCCCAAAAATCAGTGTGTGATGTACGTAGAGGTTGTATATAAAGAATTGGGTGTGCTAGAAACACAAAATTTTCAAATGTGTTTTGGAGGCAGTGTATACAGCAAGTCTGCCCTAGCCAAAGGAATGGGGATTTCACTGACTGGCTTGATTACAGTCAGAGAACAATGAAAATACATTTACATAGAAGGTACACAAAGCAATCAAGTGCAGGAGGAGGAAACAGTTTAGTGAGCAAAGTCTGCATGTCCAGGAAGTCTTCCTGGCTCTTGAGACAAAGACAATGAACAACAGAAAATGTAAAGGGAACAAAAAGACATTCTAGTTATCCATCACTAGGGGAACAGCAACCTCTGAGCCTGTGAATGGTGGATCTTCTTGGCCTGAAGAGCAGGAACTGCTGATAACTTGTTGTAAGTGACAAACCATTTTAAGCAAAGGTATAACTTTTAAGGAATTACATTTTAGGCTCTAGAAAAGAGGTTATTTTTGTAACCCTTTTTTCCTCTCTTTTATGCTTGGTTGGTATCAATTAAATCTCTGTTCTTTATTAATAAACTTATTCTTAGTTTTACTCTAAGATATCTTAGTGCTGTTATATTAAATATAGAGAGACTCCTTAGCTAACCTAGCAGATTGGTGTGTACATCGTCTCTTTCAGGGCAGCAAACGTAATAATTTCTGAGTATCTAGTGAGAGGGACTGGAAATTACAGAGAGAAGTCTCTGAGGAACTCAGTTACTGGGGTGCACTGACTGTTATCTGCAAAGCGAGGTTAAGACTGGCAGAGTCTCAAGGAGCTTGCGGGTGAAGAGGACAGACTGGTGTGGCAGGGAGCTGACAGTCTAATCCCCCACAAAGCACACCCTGGCTAAGGCAGAGGAGTAACACAGTGGCTTATGGTTCTGGGCTGCCTGGTGGAGGGCATCATTTGAAGAGGGGTGTTGAGGTTTAGTAGCTATTGCACTGGACTGGGAATCAGGAGACCATGGTTCTATTCCTGGTTTTGCCACGGTCTTGCTGTGACACCTTGGGCAAGTCATGCTCAATATCTCCGTTTCCCCTCTCAGCGTTTGCCTGTCTTGTCTATTGAGATTGTAAACTCTTACTCTGTGTGTAAGAGTGTATACTAAGCCTAGCACAATGGGGCCCTGAGTTTCACTGGGGCCTCTAGGTGTTACTCTAACACCAATAATTAATAATGAGATCTGGACAGGAGACTTTGATTTTTGTCATTATTGAATTCTGGCAAGTTATCACTGTGAGCCAGGTCCTCAGTAGGTGTAAATCAGTATAGCTCCCTTGGCTGATTGGCACCTGCTGAGGATCTGCCGTGTATCTCGAACAATGTGCCCACGTCCCCTGAGCTCCATGGGATCAGATTTTCACTTCACCTAATCTAACTAGATGACCGCACTTTTCCATCAAAAAAATAATAATAATAAAAAAAAAAATAGGGGCTCTTTGATGGCATCTTCACTGCCAAACCGCAAAAGGTACAGCCTGTTACTATTGCTGGGTTGCCTTTTTGTATTTCACTCTCCCTGCCCTGGGGCAGATCCCCTGCTGATTGACACCTCCCAAGGGTCCCATGTATTTAAAGTGGGAGATGTCAGACTTGCCAGAATCTTGTTGTGTGTTTGAGGGGGGGCAGGGGGCGGGGAGGAAGTGGACATTCAACTTAAGGCTCTAAATCAACCCTGGGTGAGGCAGAGTCACTACATACTCTCTACACCAAAACCTCTGCCACTGCTCAAAGCCTCCTGGGAATTTCCCTCTCACAGTCACACACACACACACACGTACGTTTTTATCAAGCCTCAGCTAAGGACTTTTCAGAGGATCTCGCAGAACTACTCTCAACTGTTCTGACAAGAGGAGCAGTAAAAGCACACAAAAGGTCCTCCGCTCTGTTTATTTTCAAAGCACAGGCAGAGAACAGCTGCAGGTTTATGCAGCACAATGATTCATGGAAGGGTGGTAGCCAATGAATCACAGAGCAATCACTGCTGTCTTTCCTTTGATCTATCCCTCCTAGCCAGTACAGGCTGCTCCTGCGTGCTTAGTGACTAGTCACGGAAACTATTCATGGAAACACGTGGTTGTTTCTGGACCCTCCCTTTTGTGTGTCATGCATTTTATTTTCCTTGTATCCCGCAGAGTAGACTAGCTCTCTGCAAGAGGCTATTCCAGGCTGCCCTGTAGGGAGCAATACCCATCTTCAGGGAAATAGATAAAGGAAAGATAGATCTGAACTGAACCTCTTGCCCAAGCAGTTAAGAAGCTGATCCTGAGCAGCGGTGAGCATCCATGCCTTCCATGATGTTTAAGTGCATCACCGCTGGGAAAGCCGTGGAGCATTAACATGATCCTTTGGGGCCTGGTTTTCAATAGAGCTCGGCATGCTGGGTGCTGAGCTCCTCCAACAATATGGCCGTAAGTAACACAGTGGGAGCGGAGCACTTTTGAAAATAACCCCAACTGTGGCACTTGAAAATCCAGCCCTAAACATAGTACTGTAGCATCCATTACCCTACGCTGAGGCATCTGCATCTCACGGTCTGGTTATGGGGTCCCACCTCAGCCCACTGGATTTTGTTGGCTGATCTATGTATGTGCACAGGCCAAGGCTATGAAAACACATGCACCCACATTCAAGTAGGTTATAGGCACTTGTTTAGTCACACACACAAAGTGGCTCCATGCATCTGCCTCTACTTGCCCAGTAACAGGAGTCAATTAGACAGCAAAGCAAGCAAGCCAGTTCTGAAGACATTTCTGCATAACCTGCCCTGAAGCTATGTCTAATGGATGGGAAGTTAAGGCATTGTTTCTTAACCTAAGTAAATTAAGTAACTCCCAGGCCATAAAAGGCAACACTTAATAAATAGCAACTGGAGGATATTAGTGTCCAGGGTGTGCCCAATGATGTGTCTTTATTGTCTCCCCAGTTTATACAAGTCAGACAGAAAATAAGAGTATGTAGCTGTTCAACCTTTTGGTGGCACCGATGGCCACAGTAGCTAAGTGCTGGACAGATGCAGTGCAGCTGTACTGTAAAGGTCCATAGTGGACTTCATAGCCCATCTTCACCCACATACGTAATGCACAAGATAGGAGTGTCTAGTCCTCAGGTGAGACTAAGTTCTAATTCTGGTTTTGCCAGCCACTTGCTGTGCTTGGATAAATCACTTAAAGCCTAATTTTCCGAGAGGCTGAAGGGCAATTACAGGTGTTCAGCACTTCTGAAAATCCAGCCCTTAACCTCTCTGTGCCAAATGAAAATCTCACTACCACTTCCTGATCTACCAGCTAGGATTTATTTTTAAAAATGCATCCTGCTGCTTATCACCTCTGCCCTTGGGTGTCTTATGGCACAGAAAACAGCTCTGAACCATTAAATACAGCCTTCCCGCCAGCTGCTTGTGAAGTGCTCTGCAATGCATAAATGCTATTATCTGTCTAAAGCAGATGTTCAAGGGGGAACAAACATGGCTACCACTGACCTCTCAGGGTGAGTAAAAGTTGGAGCACAAATGAGACCTTTTAGTTTTCCACAGACACGTCTTCCTCTTTCTCCTGCTCTTGTCTTCAATGGGATACAGGAAAGAGAACAACTGAAAAAGAAGGAAGACAAACTTCAGCAAAAAATTATTCCCTTTCCCTATATTAAAAAGCTAATAGCTTGTCTGTCCAGCAGACCTTCATTCTGTAACATCAGAGCGTCTGCTCACAAAGCATGCTACACACGTGTGTGTTGGGAGAAGGAAAAGAGGGAGGCCCCTGTTGCAGCTCTGGGAGATATGATGGTAGGCCTCTACTGCTGGAAGCTGCCAGAAAGGGGCAGCCAGTCATTGGGTTTATATTCACATGTCTGTAACATTACGTAAACCTAGCTATTGTTTTGGCCAAGGCTGCCTAAACCACAGCACAGGTGCACTCTGGCAACACAAAGGAGCCTAAAAGGGGGTGGAAATGGCTCCCTGAGAAAGCCCATGGAGAATATGCCCTGCACAGGAAGACACCCCAGCCAGTGTAGAGCTGGCATAAGGACTCTGCTCCCAGCCCCTGGCATAGAGGGCACATCAGGATTGGGCCAGGGGTATGGAGTGGGCGGAAGTGGGCAAGCAGGAGTGGGAATGGAGCACATGGCCAGAGCACACAGCTCTACAGTTATTCACCAATTGCCAGAGCTCATAAGGCGCTCCAGAAAGCAACACAGATAAAACAGTTCTGAGGCGGACTCCTGGAGCCAGGAAGGGCCCCTGGCTGCTCCAAAACATGCGGAGCACAACAATGGTTTAAAGTCACCTTTTCTCAGCCCCAGCTCTGTCCCAAGCACAGGAGTTGAGGGACCAAGAATTGGGGCCTATGTGCCAAGCAAGTCTCTGTCCAAGCGCTAGTTATCAATGAGTGATCTTGTTAGCAGGCTAATGGCAGCCCAGTAGAACTGCTGATCCAGCTCTGGCTCTGGTCGGACTTCCCCTGCCTGTCTAGGTTTTTATATCAGGCTCAGCAGCACAGTGTCTCTCTCAGCTGAAAAGGCCTCTCAATCAGGGCTGGCTCCAGACCCCAGCGCGCGCTTGGGACGGCGTGCCGCAGGAGGTCCACCGGAGCCGCGGGACCGGCGACCGCCAGAGCGCCCCTCGCAGCGCACCGCCCTGCTTGGGGCGGCGCAAATCCTAGAGCCGCCCCTGCTCTCAATCCTGACATAAGACCAAGCTGTACTGCCTGGACATAGCTCACCACTGTGATTTACCAGCCACTGCCTCCCCACCCTGCCTAAGGCCTCTTCCCCCAGTTGTGAACTGACCGGCCCTCCAGAAAGGATCTCATTCTCCATTAAATATTACAGGCTTTTGAGAATAAATTTCTATACAACGCTATTACATTTCTGTAGACCTCTCCTGGAGTCTTCACTATGAAACCCTACAGGGACTTTCGCTGTGAAGTCAAATGGGCAGCCAGCTCCAACTTTTCTCTCTCTCTCTCTTTTTTTTCTTTGGAAGGGGAGAAAATGAGGAGGAGTTTAACAACTTGCCTGTTCTCCAGAAAGAGCACTGCATGGGTTGACTTGAAGTCTCCATGGGCTGCATCTTTACAGAAAGACTAAGAATGGCTACAGTTAATTACAGCCCAAATCAGGTGCAGCCCCGAGGCTCTCGATAAGCTGCGTTTGGCAAGGCTTGGGAATCCTGAGTCATAAACCGCAGGCCATGAAAGGCGAGCAGGAGGCAGGAATTCACCTAAAGCCACTTATTTATATTTCAGACCAGGACCTCACCATGCTAGACGCCGTACAAATCAGAATAAAAAAATCCCCATCCTCCCACCATCAGTCTCCCTCTCTCAAAAGCTAATATTAATGTATCCTCCCAGTGAGAGTTTCTTCCCCCCCCACTCCACCCCACCCCATGCCCTGCTTTGCCCTTTAGCTGCTTATGGAGATACAGTTGGGGAACTGGAATTCCTACTTGTAAGCAGTTGGCACAAATCCCCCTCAAACAAAAATACTGCCTGGGGTTCAGGGAGTTAAAGGAGAGCAGAAGTATAGTGTTAACGGCTGAGCTGACTTGTCTCTACTCCCACTGCTTTCCTTCCCCACCCCAGAATAGAACACCTTTTACTTCTGTTGTCTTTAAAGTCACTCTCCTAGCTTCAGAACAACAGGAGACAAGCGAGTCAGATTTTTCTCAAAATGCTGGGCAACGCAGAAACACTGAGGATTCCACACACAGGAGTTTTTCACTCTCTCCTGAAATCTCTGCCCCTGCTGGCAATGCTGCTGGGGGTGAGGATGGGGCTTTGACACTGATTTATCCCCTGAAAAGGTGGTGTGAGCCAGCAGTTTGAGCACAGGATCAGGACCCCCAGCATTCTACTCCCAGCTGTGACATTAACTCACTTTGTAGCAAGTCACTTCACCTCTTGGTTTTCACTAATACTGACTAACCTGCCTTGCTCGGATGTTATAAGGATTGGTGTTTGCTACACACCTGGAAGAAAAGGGTTAAGTATGACCAAAAGGCCAAAACCCCAGGTTCTCACCCAGTTTTTACTCAGGCAGTTGCCCCTTGAAGTTATTAGGAGTTTGAATAGGACCCACAGGAAGTACAAGGGATAAACTGGTCCGCAGGAAATACAAGGGATAGAAATCTCATGTACTTCCAACATCCCTTCTTCTTCCTCCCACTCCCCGCAAAAAAAAAACAAAAAAAACCCAAACCCTGGAAGGGCAGAGTTAAGTTCCTGGCAGCGAAGTGTCTATTAGACCACATCTACATTACAGCATGTACAGCAGCCCAGCTGTGTCTACCATAAGCGCTACAGCAGGGCAACCTAAGCTGATGGGAGACCCGTCGGCTTAGTAACTGCTGCCTCTGCAAGAGGTGGTAGCTATGTCGGCGGGAGAAGCTTTCCCACCAACCTGGCACTATCCACACCAGTGCTTAGGTTGGTATAACTTGTGTTGCTCAGGGGGTGTGAAGAGCAACATGAGTTCTACCAAAGTAATCGGTAATAGACAAAGTCTTAGATCATGGAACAGTCTCCCAAGAGAAGTGGGAGCAGCCCCAACATTTGAGACACTCGCAAGTCACCTGGAAAAAGTACTGGAATATAAACGAAGCTAGAAAATAATCCTGCATTGTCAGGGACTGGGCTGGGTGAGCTAGGAGGGACCTTCCTAACTCTTCTGTCTGTGTTCCTAGGAGAGCCATTTAAAAACAAATGAGCAACATTACCAATGTTAAAAAATAAAATTAAAAAAATAACAATGAAAGGTTGCCAAACTCTTCTCCAGACGCTCTCTACACCAGCAGACTGACACTGAGTGACATAGCACCACTGCCAGCTTTCTCCTCCTCCCTGATGTAAAGCTGCCGACCTCAATGCACAGCACTCCAGACAAGGGCTCTGATTTGCTAGGACCAGCCTTTCAGTCTAGCTCAGCTAGATTCAGAGTCATTACATGTATATACAGGTCTCCACCAGATCTTCCCCCCGGCTGTCTGCGCTCACTAGCTCTAATAGCTCATGGACTCTTAACTGAGGCTCAGACAGTGCAGCAACTCATGAGCCAAATGTCCAGTCCTGCCCCCTCATGACATGCTGGGCCTGATATCTTCAGGAACTTCAGCTGTGTTCTACCCTTTGTTGAAGCTCAGTATGAGGCTGCCCCCGTGCCCTTTCCTCGCAAGAGGACAATCGTCTCCAGGATGCAAAAATGCATTTTTCATTTCAACCAGTTAGAACACGCTTGAAAGTCAAGCCACCAATGCCTCTAGGGCTGGTGAAAAGCATGAGTGTGATCAAATCCTTAAACTATATGAGACAAGGAAGCTACTCAAGGGGCAGACATATGGAATGGACATGGACTGAATTCCTCCCCACCCCTCCCACCTGATTCCCCTTTGTTTTTTTTTAAATGGAAGTATGATCTAGTGCAGAGGTTCTCAAACTGTGGTCCATGGACCACCACTGGTCCACGAGCTCCATTCAGCTGGTCCGCGGATAGTTCCCTCTAAGGTGCGCACCTGCGCGGCCGCACATGACAGAATGAAGGGCCACCCACCTAATTAGTGGAGCCACACAGGTGTGGCTCCACTAATTAGGTTCCTGGACCCTGAGAAGATGCACATGTAAGGTGAGGTGGTGGCCTTGGTGAGAATAGAGGGGAGGTGAGTGGGGGCAGTGGGGTAAGGAGAGGGAATGAGGGGAATTTGGGACATGCAGGGCTGCGGCGGCCAGAGAAAGAGGTGACTTTCCCTGGCTGCAGCTGCCAGGGAGAGACTCCCCTCCTTCCCAGCCCCAGCTCGGGGGCTGCCGTGGCAGGACGTATTCCTGGATATTTCATCCCATGACATAACCTTTAGTTAAAGATTTAGTTAAAGATTCATCTTTAATTTGTGAAGACTCCAGGGCAATCCTGGAGGATTGGCAACCCTAGGCCAGGAGGCTACAGGCCACAGCCCCCAGAACCTGATCCTCTGGAAAGCAACAGGTCCCTCAAAACAGATTACAAAACAGCTGAAGGTGGTACACCGTGCAAAATACAGGGCTGCAGACAGAGCAGGTTTGGAGATGGGCACTCTATGCGTGGATTAATGAAAGCTCTTCTGTGCAAACCTCATCATTGTGTCTGAAATAAAGCTCCTTTCATCCCGAAGGATCCCAGAGCACTTTATACACAGGAACCACTTCACCAGCCACTGAGCTGAAAAGAGGGATAATAAAAGGATTTTCACTCTTCACTAGAAGTGCCAGAGGCTCAGGGTCGACTGTGTGTTTGCAAAGAGCTCCTTGCGATCTGAGGAACAGCGGATGAGTTAGGTCAGTCTCAGCTAACAGACAAAACAAACCTGCTGTGACTACACTACCTTTTCCCTCTAAAGTTCCCCATTGTTACTACTGGTGTAGCTCGGCCATGGTGGCAGTGGTAGCCTGGACAGGGAGCGCTCGGGTAGGCCAGCCTCTGGTGTTTTTAACGCCATGCTATCCAACTCTACTCAAAGCCCTTATGTAAAAAGCAGGGCTCTCGCCTACACTAGAGAACCGAATCCAGTGCATTATGCCAGTTTAATCACAAGCTATTTACCGTATTTTCCAGCGTATAAGGCGACTGGGCGTATAAGACGACCCCCTAATTTTACAGATAAAAACATAGGATTTGGCCTATACTCGCCGTATAAGACGACCCCCCCCTTCCGAGGGGGGGAGCCCAGAGCCTTTTAAATCCCAGCCGCGGCCGGGAGTCAGAGGGCTCTGGGCTCCCCGCCGCAGCGGGGAGCCCAGAGCCTTTTAAATCCCAGCCGCGGCTGGGAATCAGAGGGCTCTGGGCTGCCCACTGTTATACCCGGCGTATAAGACGACCCCCGATTTTAGGGGGTTGTTTTTTAGTATAGAAAGTAGTCTTATACGCCGGAATATACGGTAGTGCATCTGCATTCACCATGCTAAATCCATGTAAGTTACGCCCCTCTTCATACAGACTAATGTCCTGATCAATTCCCTAATCATTCCCACTCAATTCCCACAGTTGGTGCATCTGGGCGATTCTCCAAGGTCCCCAGTGCACTGTGGTAGGACTAGTTGAATCCTTTCAGCTTCCGAGTCCATGCTGTCACTAAATTAGTTCAGATTCAACTGGGTGTCCCACAATGTCCATCATGGTCAGCAGTTTGAACTCCACTGCCCTGCAGCCATGTAAACAACCATCTACCCCTCCCCATTAGAAGCCCCAGGAATTTTTGAAATTCCGAGAGGTCTCATCGCATCTTCCCAGGTGACCATAGCAAGTTATCGCAGCAAATGCTCTCCTGCTTGGACCACTGTGCAGCTATTGGATGATCTGATCAGTATATGGACAGAGGCTGTGCAGTCACAGCTGTGCTTGAGCCGTAGGAATTGGAATACCTAGGAGCACATTTCTCGAGGCTTGTGTGAAAAGGGCTATGATTGGGACATGCTGCAGTGCAGAGTGAAGATAAAGGAGCTGAGGCAGGCGTACCATAAGGTAAAGGAGGCAAACCGTTGCTTCGGTGCTTCACCTAAGAACTGCCAGTTCTGTAAGGAGCTGGACGCTATCCTCAGTGGTGACCCCCACCTTCACCACCAAGAGCCCCATGGATACTTCAGTAGGCCTGGCGGCGGTGGAAAGAGGACCTAACCTGGAGGATGAAGTTATTGATGAAGAGGTGGAGTTAGACGACAATATGGAGCTCCCAGCAGGGTCACCCAGTGGGGCAGGCAGCCAGGAACTGTTCTCCACTCCAGAGGTGTCTAGCTAGTCTGAGCAGTTGCTCTCTGGTGAGCAAGAAGCAGGAGAGGCGATACTCAGGAAGTGGCTGTGGTTTGTGTGGTGTGGAGGTGAGTTCAGGGTATGGAAATGTGGGAGGCTGGCTGTGTTTCTGTGAGTTGGACATTTCCCTGTGCAGCTAATTGGTACAGCGGAACGGGGTGTTGATGCATGCCGAGATCTCACGGGAATCCTCCAGAGAGATCTCCAGGAAAGTTCCCTGGAGGTAATTGGCAACCCTCTGCTGAAGGTTCCATGGGAGAGCAGCTTTGTTCCTTCCCCGTTGTAGAACACTTTTCCGCGCCATTTGGCAATCACTTGTGTGGGGACCAAAGTGGCACACAGGTGAACAGCATAGGGAGCACGGCGGAAGCCACAAGCATGGAGTAGATGTGCCCTCGTTTCCCTGTTTACCTTTAGCAGTGAGATGTCTACTAGAAGGACCCCCGCCTGTGGAAAAGCGTGGGGAATTTTAGAATTTTTTCCCTAGTTAGCTGCACCATGACCCTTGCAGTGTGTGTGCTTTTCCCCCCATGTGCAGCACCATTTCCCACCCCACCCCACCCCGCAGAGATGTGTGCTTGCCAAGGGTCAGTGAGAAAGTGATTGTTATGTTGCAAAAGGTGTATTTAACTGAAATATTTCAATGCTGTGTGTGAATTTAACAATCCCACTTCTCTGCATTGTCCCTTGTGCTTCGGCAGATGCGGCCTTCAGGAACAACCCATGAACCCCGGCCGAACGTCACTACCAGATAAAAAAGCACCCAAGACAGAGCAAAGAAGACATGTTCTGGGAGGAACTGCTCTGCTCCAATGCAGAGAAAAGGGAACACAAGGAGTGCTGGGAAACTGAATGGCAGGACAGAAAAGAGAATCAGGAGTTTGTTAAAGACGCAACTGAGCAGATGATTAAAAGTAATGGAGGAGCAAACACAGATGCTAAAGTCCTTAATAATGCTGCAGACTCAGCAGATTGGTGCTCCCCCTCCCTGCAGCACATTCAGAACTCTTTTCTATGCCCCTCCCCCCCGACTCCACCCACACTTTCCTTTCCACTGCCCCGGACTTCTCGGTTTCCCCTTCACTCCACCCCCTCAGATAACTTTCACAATGATGGCTGCACCTAGACACAGCTGTGAAAATCTGCCCTTTCCTGGTTCCTCCTTTCCCAGCAGGCGTGTGTGTGTGTGTGCGCATGTGCGCTGTTTCTTTTGCAATAAAAGCAAAGTTTTCAAATGGTAACTTGTCTTTATTTGTTTCCTAGAAATTGAGATAGCAGGCACTACCAATACACATACAGGCAGTTTAATCATTGACTTATTGGAATGTAAGGCCTCAAATATCACCTTTGCTTCCTAGGAAAACTACATGTGGTGCTTCAATGTTACACTACTCACAGATATACACATTACCGGTTCTCATTTTAAAAGTGTTGCCTCAAAGCCTCCCTGATTCAAATTGCCCCATCTGGGCTCCCCTGATAGCCCTGGTATCTGGCTGCTTAAAATCAGCAGCCAAGAGGTCTGCCTCAGTACTCCACCCCTAAGCAAATCTTTCAGCCTTAGCTTCACAGAAAGTATGCAACGTACAGCAGGCAGCTATGACCATGGGAATATTGTCCTCATTACGGTCTAAACTGCCATAAAGGCATCACCAGCATGCCTTTAATCTGCCAAAGGCACACTCAACTGTCATCCGGTACTACTCAGCCTGTTGCTGAACCACTCCTTACTGCTGTCCAGGTGTCCCGTGTAAGGTTTCATGAGCCATGGCTGTAAGGGGTACGCCAAGTATCCCAGGATCACTATGGGCATTTCAACATTTCCCACTATGGGCATTTCAACATTTCCCCATTTCTTTCTGGTTTGGAAAGAAAGTCCCCACTTGCAGTTTTCTGTACAGGTCGGTGTTCCTGAAGATGCATGTGTCATGAACCTTCCCAGACCACACTGCATTGATGTCAGTGAAATGCCCATGGTGATCCACAAACGCCTGTAACACCATGGAGAAGTACCCCTTCCTATTGATGTACTCAGTCGCAAGGTGGTCTGGTGGCAAAATTGGGATGTGTGCGCTATCTATCGCTCCTCCACAGTTAGGGAAACCCATTTATGCAAACCCATTCACTATTTCATGTACATTTCCCAGAGTCAAGGTCCTTCGTCACAGGATGTGATTTATTGCCCTGCACACTTGCATTAACGCAGCACCAGCGGTCAACTTCCCCACTCCAAATTGGTTCGCAACCAACCAGTAGCAGTCTAGAGTCGCCAGCTTTCACACAGCAATTGCCACACGCTTCTCTACTGATAGGCCGGCTCTCATTTTGTTGTCCTTGCGCCACAATGCAGGGGCGAGCTCTGCACACAGTTCCAGGAAGGTGGCTTTCCGCATCTGAAAGTTCTGTAGCCACTGCTCATCATCTCACACCTGCATGACGATACGATCCCACCATTCAGTGCTTGTTTCCCAAGCCCAAAAGCGACAGTCTACCCTATGCAGCTGTTCTGTGAATGCCAAAAGCAATCTAAAGTTGCTCCTATCCATATCACACAGCATGTCAGGCGCCTGGGAGTCTTCTTTAGTTAGGAACTTCACGATGAACTGCACTGCCATCTGCAATGTCTTCATGACAGTTAACAGAGCATAGGAGAGCACTGCGAGATCCATTCCTTCTCACCAAGATGCTGGGGTGCATAGCAAAGAAGGGCCATTGAAAAATGCCATGAAAGAAAGCTGGAAGTCCATGGAGTGCTGGGACAGAAAGCAATGCATCACGGGACATAGAGCCCAGTCCCAAGATGTACCACGACCTGCTTCGCCTTCCCTCAACACCTAGTGATAGAAGGTGCATTGCTCACACTGTCAATGACAGTGCCCCAACTGTGGATGTGCTCTGCTGACAGAGGGAGTGAGTGTGAACATGTGATTCCAATTTTCATTATGCCAATTTCTGAGTGTCAACATCACCTTTGTCGACAAAGCTTGGTAGTATAGACAAAGCCTAAGTGACTTGTCCAATATTACACAGGACAATGGGAAAGCAGGGAATTCAACCTGGAGTCACAAGCTAATTCCTCAATCGCTAGACGGTCCTTCCTCTTTAAAGGAAGGGAGAGCTAATTAAGTCAAGCTCCCTCATGTAGACTTCTCCTATACAGTGACCATGTGAGCACACGTGATTACAGGCAACGCAGTAGGGAGCACACAGCTGCTTAGAATGCAGCCAGCCTGTTGATTCTGAGTTTACTTTTAAGTTTCTTCTGCCATGGCAGAGTCCTTACTATTATTTCACTCTCTTTGCAGCAAGAATGTGTGACGTGAAAATCTTGGCTCACACCTCTGAATCCATAGCATGGATCCCTCCACTTGCTACCAGCCCCAGTATTCAGTTCTGCACAGTGGGGCAGTGTTCATGAAGCAATGGAGAAGAGATTTGATAAATGATACTAGGGTGTCAAATTTCATAACTTCAGACACCTGGTGCCAAGTAATCCAGTCCTGGTGCCAATTAACTCCACTGAGTGTGCATCATTTGAAAAGGTGGGTGAGGGAATATATTTTATTGGACCATCTTCTGTTGGTGAGAGAGAGAAGCTTTAAAGCCATACAGAGCCCAGACCTGTAGAGCTCTGTGTGGCTCAAAAGCCTGTCTCTCTCACCAACAGAAGATGGTCAAAAAAATAAAAAATAAAATAAAGATCAGAGCTTTGGAGCTGTGCTCCAGCTCTGAGCAAAAACCTGCAGTTCCACTGCTCACTAATATCTTTGGACCAACCTGGCTACAACAACACTGCATACATCCCTGGAAAAAGCAGGGCCGTTAGCTCATAGCACATCAGCAGGAAACTCTGCATGCAAAACACCCACGCATAGGGCAATGCACTCTGGGATTTTCCCTGCTGTCAGTGCAGTGGGGTACGGAGGATCAGCAACCTGGTTACACAGATAATTTGGAGATCACTGTGATGTTACACTCCATAATGCTTTATAAAAATATGTTTATGAGTGTGAATATGATTTAACTGGAATATGCTTTATGCAAAAGGTCTCTGTAAGATATCATTACAAAGCTTATAATCTACTGAGCGTGGTCATCCTATTTGTATGAATGTATCATTCTTGTATCTAAAACTAGAAATATGAAGTATTACTCTGAAGTCCTATTGTAATTATGCAAAGTGTGGGCCATTAATGGTGGCTTGGAATCTTGATGGCTCCCATTAACCAGGACAGTTGGTTGTGAATGGCTGTTTACTTGCAAAACTTTGTGGGTAAATGCAGACCAGCGCTGGAAGAATAAAGGCTGGGGTCTTACAGTGACATATGATCATGTCACTTGAACTGGAATCCATCTTTAATCTGGTGCTTTTCCATTTAGGAGGGGGTGGGAACCCAGAGAGAGACAGAGGATTCCCGCCTTGTGCCAAAGATATAAAAGGAGGTGTAACAGAACAAAGGGGGCTGCCAGTCATGAAGAAATCCCCTAGTTACCACCCGAGCTGGAACTAACAAGGATTGTACCGGGGAAAGGATTCAGCCCAGACTAGGAAGAAGTCCAGTCTGTGAAAGAAACTTATTGGAACATCTCTGAGGGTGAGATTTCATCTGTAATCAGTTTCTTAATGTATTAGGTTTAGACTTGCATGTTTTGTTTGGTAAATTACTTGAAACCACTTAAATCCTACTTTTTATACTTAATAAACTCACTTTGTTTATTAATTGACCCAAAGTAAGTGATTAATACCTGGGGGAGCAAACAGCTGTGCATCTCTCTCTATTGGTGTTATAGAGGGCGGACAATTTATGAGTTTACCCTGTATAAGCTTTATAGAGAGTAAAACGGATTTATTTGGGGTTTGGATCCCATTGGGAACTGGGTGTGTCTGGGTGCTGGAGACAGGAGTACTTGCTAAGCTGTTTTCAGTTAAGTCTGCAGCTTTGGGGGGTGTGGTTCAGACCCTGGGTCTGTGTTGCACATTAGCGTATCTGGCTCACCAAGAGAAGGTTCTGAAGTCCCAAGCTGGCAGGGAAAATGGGCTCAGAGGTAGTATCAGCACATCAGGTGACAGTCCCAAGGGAGTCTCTGTGACCGAACCCGTCACAATCACCTTTATAGAGTTAACAGTGCCATGATTGGGATTACAGGATGACAGCCATTGACAGCCACAGCTACCGACAAGGATGGCACATGGTTACTATTTCAGTATTTAGCCACGTGGCATGGGAGCCCGGACATGTTTAGAATCAACTATGTCCCTAACTGGTGACAAGCTCTTCTAAAAACGATAGCGTAGCTAGAACCTTCATGGGCTAGGTGGTCTTCTCCGTCTATCATTTCTATATTTCTCTGGTTTCCATTTCTCTGAGGGCTCAGTTTTCTGAAGCCTGAGTATCTCTGGCTATTATTAAGGCTTTGAGTAGCTCTCTCCCTCTTTTCCACAGTTGAGATCATTTACTAAAAAGACAGATCAAATACTGAGCCTGTTCAAAGGCAAATTAAATGATAGTTCATTTCCTGAAGCAGTAGGAGCCTCTCTCTCTGCTGCTGTAGCAACAGCAACCTGTTATGTACGGCAAACTCAGTAATGAGCTGCCTCTAAAATAATCCTCCTTAGAACCAAAATTAACACCCCATTGCTAGAAATAAGAGTCCCTTCCATCCCTCCCTCCCCCTCTCTTTTGCAGCAAACTTTAATGGCTCCACAAAACCATTTACTCAGCTGTTTGTAGAGCAGCCTGCAAACATCAGCATGTGAATAAACAAGGAGAAGGCATGGGCTGTTTAAAGGCAATTACAGGCTGGCTGAGTACCAATATTAGGAGGGGTGGGGGAACAGCACGCTCAAACAAGCTGTAACTCAAGTTCCTCTGAAAGATGCCATACTCCCTCTCTGCCCCCATTCATATTCCACTGTCCCTACAGGAGCCAGTGAATGCTCCGTCACCAAGAAACTGTCGACACACAGCTTTGTGCTGCTTTAACTATACCGGTACAGTTAAGGCGGTGCCACGCCTCGCAGAGCGGATGCAGTTTTAGAAGTATACTTTGGTGCAAAGTAGACTCTGAATCCATCTCAGCGAATCACTGTCCTTATTGAGAATTAACACACCACTGATCTGTAGCTGAGAGAAGAGATCCACTGCATTTCAATGCAGTCTGTTAGTCAGCACTCTGATTACGGCTGGGAAATCCTGGACTGGATTTCTGCAGCTAGCCGACATGCTCCATCCTTCCATCTCTCTGGTTACCCCATAAGGAAGGAGGTAGCCTCATCACAGATGAAGTATAAAAGCAGTTTTGGGTTCACTCCCTCTATTTTCTCCCCATACAGTTTAAGGCCAGAAGGGACCATTAGATCATCTAGTCCAGTGGTTTTCAACCTTTTTTCATTTGCAGACCCCTAAAAAAAAAAAAAATTCAAATGGAGGTGCAGATCCCTTTGGAAATCTTAGACAGTCTGTGGACCCCCATGGGTCCACGGGTTGAAAACCACTGATCTACTCTGATCTCTTGCATAACGCAGGCCAGATGATCTCACCTAGTAACCTTCTATTGAGCCCAATAACTGATTTAACTAAAGCATAGTCTTCCAAGTCAAGACTGGATGCCTTTCTGAAGGCATGAAGACATGGAACAAACTACCAGGCATGTGGTGGATTCTCCAATGGTTCTGCTCTTGCAGATGGCTCTGCCTGATTCTTTAAGCTCATTAAATACTAGCAGAGTTCAAAGGGAACTCTGCCAATGTGACAACTGTCCAAGGTAACAGGCTCACTGTCCACTTCCCAGCATGTCCCCATGGCATTAGTGGGGCTGGGGGAACAACCAGAGCTGCAGTGTTTAAATTCGGCCTTTAAGATCTCAGCATTAAGAATGGGATCTTTCCAGTCCTCCGTTTTTGACAAAAATAGTGAGAATTTTCAGGAAAGCTACAGCCAAAGTGTCCAGACGTGACCAGTGATTTTTAGGCGCCTCCATTTTTGGGTGCCCAACATGGTGATAATCTGAAGGGGCCTATTTCTTAAAGAGGGCAGGAGCTCAGCACTTTCTGAAAGTCAGGCCCTTTTAAAACCTCTCAAATTGAGCAACTGAAAAATGAGGCTCAGGCTATGGCTACACTTGCACTTCAAAGCGCTGCTGCGGCAGCGCTTTGAAGCGCTAAGTGTAGTCAAAGCGCCAGCGCTGGGAGAGAGCTCTCCCAGCGCTGTCCGTACTCCACCTCCCTGTGGGGAATAACGTACAGCGCTGGGAGCCGCGCTCCCAGCGCTGGGGCTTTGATCACACTGGCGCTTTGCAGTGCCGCAATTTGCAGCGCTGGAGAGGGTGTGTTTTCACACCCTGCTGCAGCGCTGCAAATTTGCAAGTGTAGCCATGGCCTCATAAACAAACAAACAAAAAAAACAAATACCAACCCAAAGCCACTAGTCACTTCTGCAAAGGTAGATTTAAATCTAAACTTCATGCTGGAAGTAGCCATGACAACCTCACATAGGATCTAATCCTATTCCTTCTGAAATGAGTGGATGGGTGTGTTGCTACTGATTGCAATGGCAGCAGGATCAGGGCCATACTAGTGCAACTGAACCAACTCCTCACATCAGCCTCACACAAGTTACAAAACACCATCTGTCTGGAAGGCCCCAACAATCAACCTGGACTCTAATTATCTCAGCACAGACACAGAGAAGGAAAGAATCTGAACAGGGAGATACAAGGAACACAAGTACAGGCTGGCCCAAGCAGGGTAGGGGATGAAATACAACCTTGCTGCGATATTAATGGCCATGGGCTGTGTGCTGGCTCCCCTCCCCTTGACAACAGATATTTAACACTCTCAGGGCTTATCTATATGGGACAGTTTCACCCGTTATACAGGAATAATTATACCAGTATAGTTACACTGATAGAGTTACACTAGCGTAACTCCCGGTGCGGACAATCCCTCGGGAGTGGATGGTGAAGAGGGGCAGCGTTTGCTACACATCCCACAGCTTGCATCTGAGGGCCAGGCCCAGGGAGCACCGCACCCTTCTCCAGCCACTACAGCAGCAGGTTTCCTACAATACTGATAACCCAACCTCCTGGCTCACACAGCAGCCACAGGCTCAAGGGAAAGCAGCCTAATGGTTTCTCCTCCCCAAACACAGAGAAAGACCTTGTCTACGGTGTGGATTTGTCCTTATTTCAGCATCAGAGCAGCTACAGTAGACATGGGAAGCTGGTGGTTTGCACTGGTGCAGCTGGCTCAGTGGTTGGCAAATCCCCGGCATAGACAAGGCCAAGGGTGGGAGAGGACTCAAAGTGATGTGCCCCACTTAAGGAGGAGAAGTTCCTAAACTCCCTTGCAAACCACTGTGTGGGCTTCCTGGGATTACAAGGTAACTGGTGTCAGTGGGGCTACAGACCCCAAAATACAGCTTAAGTCTAGAGGGCAGCTCTGCCTCTTATTGGGCTGCATTTCAATACACCTTGGAGTTCATCCCTTCCCACTCCAGTGCTTGATTTACTGCCACTGCAGAGGAATCTGCAAACACAAAGCCAAATGTTTTCCTGTAGTTATGCAGTTATTTAATTAAAAGACAGAGAACCAAACAGGGAGAAGAGAGTGGGAATCCAAACAGGGTCTTGGGGTTTTTTTTATAAAGACAACACTGCTCAGAGTGTTTGTGGCACCTCAACCCACTAGGTGATCAGTTCTATCTAAAGCAGGGATCTCAAACTCAAATCACCACAAGGGCCACATGTGGACAGGCCCGGTCCCTGCCCCACCTCTTCCCACCCCTTTCCCGCCCACATTCCAACCCCTTCCCCAAAGTCCCTGCCCCAGCCCTGCCTCTTCTCCACCTCCTCCCCTGAGCACGCTGTGTCCCTGCTTCCCCCCCCCCCGCCCCCCACCTCGGAAAGTCCTAAGCACTGCCAAAGAGCTGTTTGGTGGTGGGAAAGCACTGGGAGTCAGGCGGAGGAGCAAGGACCCAGCATGCTGGAGGGGAGCTTGGCAGGCCACAGAAAATAACTCCAGGGAGGGGGGGGGGCAGGAGAGCATGGCAGGCCACATGTGGCCCACAGGCCGCATGTTTGAGACCCCTGATCTAAAGCACCTCCTGCTCAGAGGTGGCACTTAGTTTGTGCTTGTGTTCTAAGAGC
The DNA here is from genome assembly GCF_016161935.1 of Mauremys reevesii. Taxonomy (NCBI): domain Eukaryota; kingdom Metazoa; phylum Chordata; order Testudines; family Geoemydidae; genus Mauremys; species Mauremys reevesii. Next base: position 111,092,826 of record NC_052626.1, read on the forward strand.
CCCAGACGCTGCTCTGCGACTGCATGCACCGCTCCCCAGGACATCCAGGGGAGTTCAGGGTGCAGCCCTCAAGAAAGAAAGTGAACAATTAAAAAGCAAGGCGCAGTTGTCAGGGGAGATGGATGTTAATTCTTCCCTTACAGATTCCACGGAGGCCAATGCAAGATACCAAGAGTGATTCACAACCCATGACTCACTCCCACTGCTCCTGGCACCTCAACTATGCTGCTGGCCGGACAGCATGTCCAAATGCTTGGTTCTACACAGCATGGAGATTCTGCTGAAGTCTTTCTTCCACTGTATTTCTTCCGCTTTTGTGTTACCTTCATTGGAGACCAAAGGACCTTTGAAACACAGCTCTGCACACACCATAGGCTACATCTGCTTTTAGAGTTTAGGGGTCACTAATCAGCCACTTTAAAAAAGGAAGATCCACAGCACACACATCATTTTTAAATGTCACCAGAAATTCCTGCCTCCAGTTCGTCCTGTCCCACTATTTTCACTGCATTCTATGTGGATGAAATGTGCTAAACTGACATAAGTAGTCTATTATCATTTGTATATGGTATCTGAGCTCACAGTGCCATTGTGCTTGGCACTGTGTGTACGCAGAGTAAGGGTTTGGCTACACTTACGGTTTGCAGCGCTGGTCATCCAGCTGTGTAGGAGCAGTGCTGGTGTGTGGCCACACTCACAGCTACCAGCGCTGGTGTGTGGCCACATTTGCAGCATTTGCAGCGCTGTTGGGAGTGCTGTATTATGGGCAGCCATCCCAGCGTTCAAGGGGCAGCAACGTGCTTTTCAAAAGAGGGGGGTGGAGGGTGGTGTACTGTGACAGGGAGCGGGGAAGAGAGAGAGAGTGGGTTTTTTGAGCCAACACTTTAGCTTCCTGGATTGAAAAATCACAAAATGTTCGGGAACCCTTGGTCTTAGGCTATGGCTACACTTGCAAATTTGCAGCGCTGCAGCAGGGTGTGAAAAAACACCCTCTGCAGCGCTGCAAATTGCGGCGCTACAAAGCGCCAGTGTAGTCAAAGCCCCAGCGCTGGGAGCGCGGCTCCCAGCGCTGTCCGTTATTCCCCACAGGGAGCTGGAGTACGGACAGCGCTGGGAGAGTTTTCTCCCAGCGCTGGGGCTTTGACTACACTTAGCGCTTCAAAGCGCTGCCGCGGCAGCGCTTTGAAGCACTAATGTAGCCATAGCCTTAATTGCAAACAGCCTGCCTCCAACGCTGTTTCTCTGTCAAGCAAACATTCACTCCCTGCCTCTCATTTGATCCTTGGCAGCCAGGTACAGATAGCTCCTGTTTGCTGTGATCAGTGTTTGTTTTTTAGATAAGCAGTTCAACGGAGCTCCGATCGGAGTTCACAACAAAACAAAGAGAGGCTGCATAACAAAACAAAGAGAGTAATTTAGTTAAAAGCTTTCTGGGATATCTCCTTATTCCCTGGAGGCCAATAAAAGCGCTGGTGTGTGTCCACACTTGATGAGCAGCGCTGGATCACCAGCGCTGCAATCGCTACACCCCAACCTGGCCAGGTGTACAGCCAGCGCTGCAGCCAGGGAGTTGCAGCGCTGGATGTGCCTTGCAGGTGTGGACGGTTACTAATTGCAGCGCTGGAAAGCCTCTACCAGCGCTGCAACTTGCAAGTGTAGCCAAGCCCTTAGAGACGGTCCCTGCCCTGGAGAGCTTTTGATACGAATAGACAAGACAGACAAAGGAAGTGTTATTATCCTCATTTTCCAGACAGGGAACTGAAGCACTGAGCGATTAAGTGATTCACTCAAGGTGACACAAGAAGTCTGTGGCAGAGACAGAAATTGACCCCAGAGCTAGGACCATGCTTTGTTGGCAATAAACCTGGGTTGTATGCCTTCGTACCTTAATGGATCTTGTGATCATTGATCAGTTCGCTCGAGGTCTGCTGTGACAGTTGTCTCACAGAGCTGGGACAGCACACAGAGAGGACACACACACACACACACACACACACACACACCCCAAACATCTAACCACATCCTCTTTAGCAATAGTGCTTTGGTAACTGAGGAGCAAAGAGGCCCAGGAAATGGTTCTGATTGCATCTCACAGCAGCTTAAGTCCTTACATTTACAAGGGTCTCCGCAGCTTACAGATTCCCACTTTTATTAAAAGCCTTTAACAGCAGCTAATTATTTTCAGAGAAGATGCTGATCAGTCTGTTAATGGCTCTGAAATTCTGCCAGGGAGAACGCTCCTCATCTCACACATAAGGACCCCCACTCCTCCCAGCTTTCTATGGCTCAGTATCATTCAATGCAGCCCAAACCCGGCTTCAGATACAGACAAGGAATGTGGCACTGTGATGTAGCAGAGCTCTGTAACACAGTTGGCTGACATAAGCCACATTCACTTTCCTCATTTGTCAGATTCAGATTTCAAATACATTAGCAACAAAGTCTCTCAAAGTTCTTCTCTTCTTCCCTGCCCACTCTGCTCCTGCACTCACCTGGGTGGGTGGGTGGGTGCGTGCACACGCTGCAGTTGTAATTTCAACTGCATACACTGGCACCATTTTTGAGAACACGAGTCTTTCACGCTGCATGCTAGGAGCAGCATCAGTGCACAAATGGACACACACAGGCTAACATCTCTTCCAATGCCCTTCCTCCCTTGAATACACGCTCTGTACGCTCAGGCTTATACAGTTTATCTGCCCCCTGAGGGGACATGAGAAATGTGCACTGAATATCATATGCATCGGGGGGGGGGCGGGGAGCAGACTTTGCACCTTTAATATTAGGCTCCAGCACCAGATTAACCTCCCCCTCCCCCTCAGCATCTAATGCCAAGAAACTACTTTGTTCACAGCTTTCAGCTCTATTTGTTCCTACAGATCAGATACTGTTGCCAAGATCAACCCACAAGTCTGGCTGACACCCCCTCTGGTCCTCCACTTACTGTATTTCTCATTCCCTTTTCCCCAGTGGCCTAGGTGCAACACACAACTGACAGTGGGTGACTCAACTCTACTGGGCAAAAGGGGCAACTTTGTTATTAGACTCCATAGTACGTACTATCCTATGCCAGAATTGCCCTGCCGGATCAGATTGATGGCCCATCTGTCCAGTATCCTGTCTCCAATGCTGGACAGCGTAGGTGCTGACTTTTTACTTTTCCGGGGATGCTCCACCCCAGTTTTACCCCAAGGTCCTGGCCCTGCCCCTTCCCACCCCTGCTCACAAACTATTTTTTCCCCCATGGGTGCCCCAGAGCACCCCTGGAGTTGGAGCCTATGCTGGATGGTACCAGCTGTATCTGAGGAAGATGCAAGAATGGAATAACCTTAACTCATGTGGGTAGCGGTTGGCATGAGCCCTGAAGGAGAAGATGACAGCTACATTTTATTGTATGCCTCGGAGACCCAAAAGTACTTTCAGTCACCCACAGGGATTATTTCACCAATCGCTGAAATGTAGCCATTGCTAGAGTTGAACGGAGCAGCAACATCACACAACAGTTTACAGAAAGTGAAGAATCTCATCACCTAGACCTGCAAGGGGAATTTAAGGTGGAAACAAGGATGGAGCTAATCAAGTTGCAATGTGGTTTTGACACCAAAGTGAAGGCCCTGATTCTTGCATAAAGTACTACAGGGTCTTTAATAAACATAGTCCTGCTGCCTTTCCTTTCCCTTGCTGTGCAGTAGTTTATTACACAGTAGCCGGGGCACAGGGTTAACATGACTAACTGAAGTAGCTTTCTCTGCATGTCAAGCTGCTGAGGTGATGAACAGAACAATCCAACATGCTGATATGAGCAGGTTACTGGCATAGGCTTAGGCACCAGGATGGAGCAGGAAATGAGAACATACGGTCACTTACACGCATAACAGACCTCTGACACTTCTAAACAGGGGCTGGGTGCAAACTCCCTTAGCATCACATGGAAGACTCTACCTGCACTTCTGCCAAGGAACCTCATTCTCAATCTGCAGTTCCCCATCCCCTCCAGGCCTCGTCCCACCCAATATGTGAGTGAACCCCAACTCAGGGCACCATGATGGGTGGGAGCGTTTCCCCAAATAGAGAAGTTTGCAAACCCCCACCCAGGATGGCTACGTACACACAGTCACCAGGCTCCCAAAAGGGCACATATGGGGGAGGAAGGGAGAGCAGGGCTATGTTGCAAAGTAGGATTTGCTTCATTTATTAGGTTTGGCCACAGTCAGAAGGTGCGGCAGGGAAAGGAACACATGGGGTGTAAACAATTAAGAGGTATAGGTGGGTCGCAACAGCTGAGAGGACAAAAGGGGGAATGTGAGAGATGCAGGGAGATCTAACCTCAACCCTCAGCCTCCTGAAGTTTTGAAACTGTCAAGACTAACTTAATTTCCTGGTCTTGGTAGGAGCCCACTGGAACTGATATGGTAGGGAGGGGCCTGACATATTGGTGGAGCCACCCTGCTTCATTCTGGCTGACACCAGTCCTCTAACCTAAAATTGTCTGGGGGACACAGCCCAGATGCAGCAGCAGCTCCTGGAGGTAACTGGCCATCGAGACTAGAAGTAGGTAGACAGCAGAAGGCTCGACTCCCTTAAGTAACTGGGCAGGTGGGTGAGATAGGGGGAGCAAAAACGGAGAGAGAATGGCAGGAATGCCGACAGGGGCTTGCAGGGCATGGAGCAAGAAAGGAAATATATGTAAATACAGCTCTTTTCCTTTCTGATCCCACTCTTTCTTCAGCTTGTGTGTGCTACCTATGGGAAGTGCCGCATTGTATTACATGCGCTGGACTCTACCTGCTATAAACTAACATGCCATAGGGGTGAAAGAGCAGTGGGGACAGCACCTCAGCTGGAAGCCAGGTGAGGAAGCTACAATGAGATGCATGGAGAGATCTGACAGGACAGTTTGCTTCCCGCTAATATTGGTAAAAGAGCAGTGGGGCGCACGGAGGGTGGAGATATCCAGCCAGCTGTTTTTCTTCCCAAAAAACTCTCACTGAGGGGAGTTTTAAAGTAACACTCACATTTAATATAACACATGCATATTTAGCCAGAGGCAGAAGGAAGTAGCTCACTGCATTAAGAAAGGGCCAAAATTTTCAGAACTAATTAGAGATTTTTAGGTACCCTGATTTTTGGCCACCTAGCTTGGAACAACATAAAGGGGATGAGTTTTCTGAGGGTGAGCAAATACGTAGTTGCAGACTGTGTAACGTTCTCACAGAGTGAGCAGCTACAGCAATTGAGCTACAATTATAATCCAATCTGCATCTTGAAAGCCCCACAAGAGGACCATATTAGCCCTGCATCAGCCACCCAAGTCAGAAACACTGTTTTCCTCTACAAAGAAAGGTAGCAGCTTCTCTCCATCCCCTCCTAAAGAATCTCTCGTTTAAGCCTAGGGAGGCCACACTGGAAATGTTCCTTGTGGAGCCAGGATTCAGACAGTAAGCACTTTATTATGCTTCAGGAGAGGCGACGTTAAGTGTGTCGGCATAGCACGAGGCTGAGTGGGAGCATGCCTGCACTCAGGCAGGGTCTGTAAATCATTTCCAGCCTGAGGAGATGGGGCCGGGTGGGGAAGAAATACACTCAGGGCTTGGCTACACTTACAAGTTGCAGCGCTGGTGGAGGCTTTCCAGCGCTGCAATTAACACCCCGTCCACACTTGCAGGGCACAACCAGCGCTGCAACTCCCTGGTTGCAGCGCTGGCTGAAAACCCATCCGGGTTGGGGTATAAGAGTGCAGCGCTGGTGACACCAGCGCTGCTCAGCAGGTGTGGACACTCACCAGCGCTTTACCTGTCCTCCAGGGAATAAGGAGCTATCCCAGAATTCCTGTTCAGCCACTCTGCACATCAGTTTGCACTCTACTGCTCTTGCCTCAGGTGACCCGCCCTTTAAATGCCCCGGGAAATTTAAAAATCTCCTTCCTGTTTGCTGCAGCCAGGTGTGGAGTGCAATCAGTTAATCAGTTACAGGTTACAGGTAACCATGCCTCCACGCGGCAAACGAGCCCCAGCATGGAGCACAGGTGAATTGCAGGACCTCATCAGTGTTTGGGGTGAGGCGTCTGTTCAGGCACAGCTGCGCTCCGGCCGTAGGAATTACGATATCTTTGAGCAGATATCAAGGGACATGCTGGATAGGGGCCATCAACGGGACGCACTACAATGCAGGGTGAAAGTTAAAGAGCTGCGGAGTGCCTATTACAAAGCCCGAGAGGGGAATCGCAGATCCGGATCCGCCCCCACGACCTGCCGTTTTTACTTGGAGATGGACAACATACTTGGGGGTGACCCCACTGCCAATCCCAGGGTAACGATGGACACTTCTGAGCAGGCTGGGGGACAGGAGGAGGAGGAGGCTGCGGGGGGGGGAGAGGAAACCGCGAGTGAAGCTCCTGGGATGGGGGAAGAAACCGCAGATTCCCTGGAGGCATGCAGCCAGGAGCTCTTCTCAAGCCAGGAGGAAAGTACCCAATCGCAGCAGCAGCCAGCAGTTGCAGAAGGACAAGCAGAGGAGCGGTGTACCGGTAAGCGGCTTTTATTTTCTGGGTGGAAATGTTTCTGGAGAGGAAGGGGGGTTATGGATGCATGCATGGCAGCGTCTAGATGTGGAATAGCCCGTTGATGTGGTCTATCACGTCGCGGTAATCTGCTTCAGTTATCTCAGCAAAAGCTTCATCCAGAGCGTGGGCAATATGCCTGCGCAGGTTTATAGGCAGAGCCACTGTGTCCCTTGTCCCAGTGACGGTGACGTCCGCGCCACTCTTCGGCCAGGGGGGGGGGGACCATTTCTGAACACAGGCACGCCGCATAGGGTCCCGGGCGGAATCCACATTGCTCTAAAAGAGCCCCCCGCTGTTCCCTAGTGACTCGCAGTAGGGAAACATCTTCCAGGATTAAGTCCTGAAAATGTTGGGAGACTCTTTAGTGAAGAGATAGGGAGATAAGATCACCCCTGCATCTGCATCTTCACTCAACCCCTCTAGCACTCCAGATTACCCGAAGCAACCAGCTCCCCTCTCACTCAAGCCCCACTCCTCACTCACCATTTCGTGGCTTCTGTTGTGTTTTCCTTTTGGGATAAAGAATGCAAGTGAGAACTTGCAAGTGAGAACTCCTCAGTGTAACAATTCATGTCTGGAGATAGTGGATACAATGCTGCCCGTGTTAAATGTTGTCATTTCTGTGTGTACAGTGACCTTGACTGGACTGCCCAGATGTTCAACATCACAGAGGCTTCAAAATTTGAGAAAAATCCCGAAAGAGCAAAGAGGACATGCTGAAAACTGTTCTTCAGCACTCTGCTACAGAGAGAAAAGAATTGAAGGAGTGGCGAGAGAAAGAAAGCAGGACCCGCAAGAGAAATGCAGTGGCCAAGAGGAAAAGCACGGAGCGGCTGCTAAGCATCCTGGAGCGCCAAGCGGAGTCTATAGAGTCACTCGTTGCCATGCAAGCAGAGCACTACCGTGCTACTCCCCCACCCGCCCGTCCTTTGTGCCTTGTGCCCCAATGTCAGCTCAAACCACCTTTCCCCAGCATCCAGGCTCTTACCACCACCAGCTGCCTCCAACACCTGTACGTTCCCCAACCAGCCCTGATACCTACCACCACCCTTACCCTCTGCATTCAACCCCATCACCATGCAGTATATGCACCCTGAAGTGCAGGATTCATTAAACAGCAATCCAGACATGGCATATGCAAACTTGTGACTGTACAGTTCACCAACCCACACCCTTGCCCTCTTGTGTTAATGAAATGTTGTGTGTCTGTCTGTCTGTCAAGGAAGTTTTTTTCTTTTCAATAAAACAATTCTTGGCTTTGAAAACAGTCTTTATTATAGCAGATAGTGAAAGACACCTTAGCCCAGTAAAGAAAGAGGCACTGCAAATCATATTATTATTATGGATAATAGAATAACAGTGTAAGCAGTGCAATTCACTCCCATGCAAGGCAGCAAACATTACTGTTGGCTTTCAGCCTCAAATTCTTCCCTCAAGGCATCCCTAATCCTTGAAGCCCTGTGCTGGGCCTCTCTATTAGCCCTGCTCTCTGGCTGTGCATATTCAGCCTCCAGGACTTGAACCTCGGTGGTCCATGCCTCACTGAATGTTTCACCCTTCCCTTCACAAATATTATGGAGGGTACAGCAAGCGCTTATAACCGCGGGGATGCTGCTTTCCCCCAAGTCTAGCTTCCCATACAAACATCTCCAGCGAGCCTTTAAACGCCCAAAAGCACACTCCACAGTCATTCTGCACCGGCTCAGCCTGTAGTTGAACCGGTCCTTGCTCCTGTCAAGCTTCCCTGTATAGGGTTTCATGAGCCAAGGCAGTAACGGGTATGCGGGGTCTCCAAGGATCACAGTGGGCATTTCGACATCCCCTACTGTGATCTTCCTGTCTGGGAAAAAAGTCCCTGCCTGCATCTTCCTGAACAGGCCACTGTTCCGAAAGATGCGTGCATCATGCACCTTTCCAGGCCAGCCTGTGTAAATGTCAATGAAACGCCCGCGGTGATCCACAAGCGCCTGGAGAACCATAGAGAAATACCCCTTACGATTAACGTGCTCTGATGCCAGGTGGGGCCAGAATAGGAATATCGTGCGTCCCATCTATCGCCCCTCCACAGTTAGGGAAACCCATTTGTGCAAAGCCATCCACAATGTCCTGCACGCTCCCCAGAGTCACGGTCTTTCTTAGCAGGATGCGATTAATTGCCTTGCAAACTTGCATCAAAACGATTCCCACGGTCGACTTTCCCACACCAAACTGGTTCCCGACCGACCGGTAGCTGTCTGGATTTGCCATCTTCCAGATTGCAATAGCCACCCGCTTTTCCACCGTCAGGGCAGCTCTCAATCTTGTGTCCTTGCGCAGAGTGGGGCGAGCTCAGCACACAGTCCCATGAAAGTGGCTTTTCTCATACGAAAGTTCTGCAGCCACTGCTCGTCATCCCAGACTTCCATGACGATGTGATCCCACCACTCAGTGCTTGTTTCGAGCCCAAAGCGGCGTTCAACGGTGCTGAGCATTTCCGTGAATGCCGCAAGCACTCTAGTGTCACACGCGCAGACAAATCCATATTGATATCATCGTCGGACTCCTCACTGTCACTTTGGAGCTGAAGGAATAGCTCGACTGCCAAACGTGTTGTGCTGGTGACACTCATCAGCAGAGTCCTCAGCAGATCGGGCTCCATTTGCCACAGAAATCGCGATTCACAGAGAGTAACAGAAAGACACTCACAATGGCGCCAAACGCTGCCGGAATGAATGCTGGGATGTGAAGCGATGCACCACGGGGCGCTGGCAAACAGGAAGCGGAATGACCCGCACACTTCCTTCCCCTTCCCACAATACTCAGCGCCAAAACGGCGCCAAAACGGGACGAGGTGTTCTGTGGGATAGCTGCCCACAATGCACCTCTCAATACAGCGCTGGAAAGTGCTGCAAGTGTGGCCACACTGCAGCGCTGGTAGCTGTCAGTGTGGCCACACTCCAGCGCTGGCCCTTACACAGCTGCATGAGCAGCGCTGTAACTCCCAGCGCTGCAACTTGTAAGTGTAGCCAAGCCCTCAGAGAAACAGCCCAGGCTGCATCTAGGCAAGGGAGAGAGAGAGAGAGAGAGTCTGTGCTAGCAAAGGTCATCACCACAGTTACTGTATTTGATCAGCAAGGGCAGACAGTGCTGTGCAGGGAGATCTGGGCCTGCCAGAGAGCCTGACAGAGGTGAGACACCTACAGTCTCACACTGCACTTTGATTACAAAAACCACTGGTTTCATGAGAGCAATACAATATCTCCCCCCCGGCCACCGCACTGCAAGAATGCATGTGACCATGAGTGCTGTTGCCACACACTTTACAGGATAATGTCATCTCAGAGATGTGCTCTGAGCCATAGGCGGCAGGTTTGTATAATTTTTGGTGGGGCCCAAAATGGTGGTGCCCCCCCGCTCCCGCCCTGTAAGCCGATATAAAATGAAGCTACAACACGTCAGTGCCACAAGATTACAAGGGTCAATTAAAAGTGGAAAGTCAGAAGCAGCACTTGCCTACTTCAATATACAGTATTATATTTTGTTGCACCTGTTGTGATGAAGTGGGAATGTTCTTAATATTTTCTCTGAATACTGTGTGGGTGCCTCAGTTTCCCCTGCAAGATGCCAACTGAAGGTGTTGGGGACAAAGATCAGGTGGCCTCCCTGTCCGGAAGAGACACAGAGGCCAGAGGGAGTGTCAGTTTGGAGCTGGATGGGGAAATGGGGAGAGACCCAGAACTTGGTTCTGGGCTCCCCACCCCACAAGATGGACCTGACAGAGGGGTTCTGTTTTCTGTACCAACAAGCTCTGTTTAAACTGTGTTCTCGTCATCTAATAAACCTTCTGTTTTACTGTCTGGCTGAGAGTCATATCTGACTGCAGAGTTGGGGTGCAGGGACCTCTGGTTGCCCCAGGACCAGCCTGGGCAGACTCGCTGTGGAAAGTGCATGATGTGGAAGGGCATGCTGAATGCTCCGAGGTCAGACCCAGGAAGGTGTAAGCTTCTTGCCCTGGAGACAGTATGCTCCAAGAGAGGAGGCTCCCCCAGAGTCCTGACTGGCTTTGTATGGAGTTGTTCCAAAGCATCACAGCATCCCCTTCCACACTGTGCACTTCCCAGAAGTCCGCACAGGCACTGACACTCCCTCCTCCGGCCTTAGTCTCTTTTCCAGGCATTAGGAGGCCACCCGATCTCTCTGTTCTCCAACACCTTCAGTTGGCACCTTGCAGGGGAAACTGATTTGGGAGAAATGAAGTAAAAGCTGCCCAAACCGAGCTTGAGCACTCCTGAATTTTGAGGTGTTCAAATCTGGAAGGCAGGTGCTGGGGGTGGGAGAGGGCTGTGGGCTCCATGGGGGAGCATGGCAGCAACTATCTGGAGCTGCACGGAGCCAGACACGCTGGTCTGAGTGGCACAGTAAGCGGTTTGGGGGTTGGAGAAGAGGTAGGGGGTTCCGGGGAGCAGTCAAGGGACAAGGAGCAGGGGGGGTTGGATGGGGCAGAGGTTCGGAGGGGCAGTCAGGGGACAGGCAGCAATTGGATAGGCATGGGAGTCCAGGAGGTTTATCAGGGGACAGGTAGGAGGGTCCTGGGGGGAAGTTAGGTGGGGTCTCAGGAGGGGGCAGTTGGGGACAAGGAGAAGGGAGGCTTAGATAGGGGCTGAGGTCCCAAGGGGCAGGGGTCTCGGGAGGGGGTAATCGGGGACAAGGACCGTGGTGCTTAGATAGGGGGTGGGGGTCCTGGGGGGGTAGTTGGGGCAGGGGTCTGGGGAGGGGGCAATCAGCGGCCAGGGGCTGGGATTCAAAGGGCTCTGGGCTGCTGGCAGCCGCGGGGAGCCCAGAGCCTTTTAAATCCCAGCCGCGTCTGGGAATCAGAGGGTAATGCGCTGTCCGCTGCGGCGGGGAGCCCAGAGCCCTCTGATTCCCGGCCGCGGCTGGGATTTAAAAGGCTCTGGGCTCCCCGCCGCAGCGGGCAGCCCAGAGCCCTCTGACTCCCCGCCGCGGCTGGGATTTAAAAGGCTCTGGGCTCCCCGCCGCAGCGGGCAGCCCAGAGCCCTCTGACTCCCAGCCGCAGCTGGGATTTAAAGGGCTCTGGGCTCCCCGCCGCAGCGGGCAGCCCAGAGCCCTCTGACTCGCGGCCGGGATTTAAAAGGCTCTGGGCTCGCGGTGGCTGCCGGCAGCCCAGAGCAGGGGAGAAACCTAGCTCCAAATATTGCTGGAGCAGAGCCCCTGACTGTGAATATTCCTGGGTCTAAAGCCCCAGGAGCCCATATAAGTTGGCGCCCATGCTCTGAGCACAACTCTAGAAGCCAGGAACTCAGTTGTTCTCATCTTAGCTGTAACACTGACTTTGCAGCAGCTTTAGGCAAGTTACTTAATTTGTCCGCCTCAGTTTCCTTATCCATAAAATTGCAACAATACTTCCCTACCTTGCAGGCACGTCAGCAGGCTTAAGTGTTTTGAAGATGACAAGTGCCATACAAATGCTCAGTACAGGATGCCCACAAGGTGGTTCCTTTAACCCCAACAGCCCCCAGAGCAGGGTGCAATCTGGCCAATTTTGCTATTTGTTCATGCTAATCAGTGCTCTGTTCCCTCTATACTGGCTGCACAGAGATGAAACCATTAGACCAAGTATTTCTGAAACACACCTGGCCTCTGAGGAAGCTCAACACGAAGGGGAAGGGAGACTTTGCTGCCCACCCACTCTGGCAAAGAGGGCATGGGGAAGGAATTGAGAGCATGAGGGGTGCAGCTGAACTGAGCAGAGCAGGAATGAGTGAATGCAAAACCGCAAGAAGAAATCAAAGGAGGAGCCTAGTAACTTATCTCAAAACTACAGCAGGGCTGCAAGGCCTTTGTACCAAGCTGTGGGAGCGGAAAGTCTCATGGTGACTCTGGGAGACTGAACAAAATAGGCTCTTTTGGACTTCTCTATTGCCTTTCAAGACACCAAACACAGGGAGACATGGACTAATTGATCTGGCACAGTAAAGTGGCCAGCTAGAGAACACTCAGAAGCTGTTTTGCAAGCTTCTGCAAATGATACACAACAATTTCAAGTCAGGCAGTGAAGAATATTGAAACTATGGAGGGAAAAGGCCATGGTATGAGAGGGGCTTTGTGGGTCAGAAGCTACAGATCTCAAAAAGCAGCTTAGCTCTTCTGGTCACAGTGTGGTAGTCTGTTACCACAGGGAGCTGCTGAGCTCAGTAGCCTTCACTTCTCTAACAGAAAAAAACAATTCCCTTTACTGCTGGAGGCACTGGGTTTGTTAATCATGTTGATTTACAATAGTGCCTAAAAGTGCCACCCAAGAATGCAGCCCCATTGGGTTAGCAATGTATAAACACAGTAGTAGATGTGACATTTGACAGCCTATGTTATACGAAGAGATCAGCATAGATTAAAGTAAAAAAGGCACCACTGTGATCAAAGTCTATGAAATCTTATCCAGTTTGTTAGATCAAATAGAGTTGCAGATCAGTCACAGCATACAAAGGCTGCACCCAATTTGCCCTGAACTCCACTTTCCCTAGCCTATGGCAAGAGGCACGTTAACAGGAGCATTATGGTAACCCACAGGCCTAAAGGCAAACTATGTGCTAGATGCTATAAGGGGTTGTCTTCCTACCTTCACTGCAAACTAATACCCTGAGGCTGAGGTTTTAACTCAGAAGGGGCTTTTCTGAGTCTCCTCCATTGGCAGCAACCATTTTTAGAGACTGCCAAAGTCCAGGGGAAGGGATGGGGCAGACCTTTCTGGTCTGTCTTCATGTTGATTTAAACAATTGAGAGCACCTTTGGTCTGCATGTTAACTAGATTATATCTGTCACACTAGAAGCTTCCCTCACAACCTAAGCCACTGTTAAAACATCATGGACTGTAGAAGCCAGTTTTCTGACACTGGGATCCCAATTGTTATCTTGTATAGCATAACTTTAGCAAAATGGCTGCCACTATGCATCACCTCTGTAACCTTTAATTAAATCATTGATCCGTGGGAAGGGCTGATCTTTAGTACCTTGTGAAACCCCAGAGCAAGCGGGGGGGAGAGGACAGAAATAAGTTACAGCGTTTTTAATGGGGCATCCAGAGGTTTCTCAGTTAAATATACTCCTCCCCAATACCAACAAGCTGCTGCAATGGGATGGATTCATTATCAAGGGCTTCTATGATCAAGACATCCTGACTGCTGTCTATCTTTTCCACCAGATGCCATGAAGCAAAGCCTGCTGGGGAATGCTCTGCATGTCAAGCAACAGGATGGTGCTAAAGTGACACACAGCCAGCACAGCTCCTGCCAGTTTCAAAATGGGAGACAGGGAGAACACATAAGCAGCATGTAGAGCATAACAATTGATTGGATTTCCTGGTAAATATTCCCTCTCCCCGGATTTCACCAGGATTTCAACCTGAAGGCCAAATCTTATTTATACAGAAGGGGAGCCTTAAACAAACCAAAAGTGAAGAGAGAGAAGCTCTATGCAACCAAGTCAAGAGACTACACCGAACCCCTGTAGCAAGACAGCCCAAAAGGATTTGCTAGCGATAGAGGAAGTCATGTTTAAAAAAAAAAAAAAGGCAACCACAACATAGCAACTCGCCTCTCAATAGGGAGGAAAATGGTCTGGTGATTAAAGCCCTAGAGCCGGCCACAGGAGATCACCGACGTGCGCCCTGGGGCTCTGGAGAAATTGAGAGAAAAGCCCGGATTTCTCATGAGGCAGCTCCGAGGCTGCATGGAAATGCGCGGCCTCCAAGGGACCAGCGGGGCACTGCCCCAGGAACGCTCTCGAGTCACTGTCTGAGCCAGCCCCTTGGTTCACGACGTGGTTAAAGGGGCGGGAAAACCCACAAACTTGTCATCTTTGCACCTCGCCGAGTTTGTTCCAGTTGAAAGCGCCAGTGCAAAGTGCCGTGCAGCAGGGAGAGCTCGGCACTTCCCAAACAGCCTTTTCCAGCGCGGGAGGCGAGAGGCCGGGGAAGAGTTCGGCCGCCCCCGTGTAAACAAAACGCGCCCTGGGTGGCAAGGAAACGCACCCGGGAAGGTGCTGTACCACGGCCCCCTCCCTTGGGGAAATCCCCGGAGAGCCTTTCCCGTGCCTATCTCTGACTAAGCCCAACAAACCCGGGCTCCGATCCTCCCCTGCTAGTCCTGGAAAGCGGGGCTGGGGGGGGACAGGGCTTCCTTTGTTGCTGCTGCTGTTTCAGGTGCGCTCCCCCACGCCAGCAGCTCCTTGCTTTGGCCATTGCGCGCTTCTCCCCTGCAGACAGAGCCCGTCCGCAGACAGACAAAGGGGCTCAGGCGAGCCCCGCGCGCCCCCCTTTACCTTTTCCTGGCGAGCGGAGTCCCGACCCACGGGGGAAGGAGAGCGAGTCCCACCTTCTCTCCGGCGCAGCTGCTGCGGCAGTGAAAACAGGCAGCGCGAGCCCTGCTTTGCAGCCGCTGCTGCAAACCCCTCCCAGTCCCCGCAGCTGCTCCAATGCTTAACTGTTTGAATAAACTCTGATCCTTCTCTCCCACAACCCGGAGACCTCTAGTGGGCAGCGGGACTAGAATTGCCTAGTGTGCTCTGGAGGCAGAGCAGGTCTGTATCAGCTTGAGAACTTCTCTCTCTCACCCACAGAATTTGGGCCAGTAAAAGCTATAACCTCACCCACCTTGTCCCTCTAATAGCCTGGGACTCACATGGCTACAACAACACTGCACTCAGCACGAGACAGTGAATCCCTAGTCAGAGAATAAGACACACCCCTCTTTCTGTTCTAGTTTAAACTTTATAATTATTCAAAAGGCTCAGGCAAACTGGTCATTGAAAGTTACCAGATACTTAAACCTCAAGAAAAGTCAGCTATACAACAAAACATTTGTTCTGGGTTGTGTGTGTGTGGGGGGGGGGGGGGTACATATGTGTACCCACACACACTTTTCTGCTACATTCCTAAGTGGCCAGTGCACTTTGAGGATCAGACTTAACCCTCCAAACAACTGGAGCAGGGAGGTGGCAGGAAAAGATAAAGACGAGAGGGAGGAAAATGCTTAGCCTGTGATTTTTGACACACATTGATGGCAGTTGTGGGTGCCCCATGGGAGCCACCAGCATTCAGCACTTCAGAAAAGTTTCTGAACCCTGTAAGAACCCGATAACCTACACGGTCCCCTGTGCAACATACTCAACTGCAGAAACTCATATGTCATGAGTCAAGCCCCCAAAATTGAGGGGTGTTTTTGTTGTTGTTTTTAAAGAGAGAGATTGTGGTTTTGGGTCTGTTCAATGATCTCACACACACACACACACACACACACTGGGCATGGCAAGAACAGCATTGACAACTCAAAGTTTATAGAGTAATAATTTTTGCACACCCACTCACCCTACAGGAGCTCTCCCTGTGTGCCTGTAGGACTCCTCACTTCTACCCAAGTCCCAAGATTCCAGTTAATTCTGCACCCCACCTCTGCCTGTCCCCCTCACCCCAAGACTTATTCACCCCACCAACCCCCACATCAATGCTGGCTATCCCCATCCTTCAGTGTAGCTCTGCTTCTCCAAGGGATCTTCACCAACCCCCCACTGTAATTGCCCCCATTCTCTCCCTTCCCAGGCTAGTGGCTACCAACTTCCTGTATTTTATTGTGAGTCTCATGCTATTTGGTGCTTTTCTTAAAGCCCCAGGTCCTGGACTCATGGGATTCCATGAGAATCTCATCTTTCATTTAAAACAAAGGTAAGTTTCTAGCCCTCTCAGTTACACACAAAAGATTGAAGGGGTTACTCAAGTGCCCCCTACAGGCTAAAAATCAGAACAATCAAGCAAGCAAAACACAGTTTCATAATTTTTTAAAAGGCATGCATGATTTTTGGGGGGCCTAAGGCATGATTTTGGAATGCTTGGGGTTGCCAATACTGTACAGGCATTGCTGTCATACATACAAGTTACAGCACCATGCCCCTTTGCATCATATCAGCAAAATTAATACGGTCTAGCCAAAGGCTGTGCCCTTCTAGAGGCTCCAGCGGCACGTATACTTGTTTAAAAGACACTTGCTAAGGAGGTTTCTACAGTGAAGCCTAGAAATCATGTCAGATTGCCTTATCCTTCCATTATTTCCCATAAGCTTTTAGCCTAAATGCCTCAGCGTTAGGACATGCCTCCACACAAGGAACTGGAACAAAGATAGACCCTTGTCCAATCCTCTTGCCTTCCTTAGGATACACTGGTAAGCAAGGGGCCACCACAGCGTGAAGTCTGATATTCTTTTATTTGCAGACTTCGGGGGGAGAGAAGAGGGAAATTCATTTGCAGCTATAGCTATTGAATGGTCACCTCAGAACTGGATCTTCACCTCTGGGTCAGAATAGAGTTATCCCTCCTTCTAGCAAGGAGCAAAATAATAAATTCATATGTGATAAATGAAGGGGTGAGGGTAGCTCCCTTTTATGGACACCCAGCCAGCCAGCTATAAAGTCCCTCTTGGTGGCTGCTTGCTTTACCTGTAAAGGGTTAAAAAGTTCCCCAGATAAAGAAAAGGGAGTGGGCACCTGAGCAAAAGAGCCAATGGGAAGGCTAGAACTTTCTAAAATGGGAAGAAAGCTTTCCCCTTTGGATTTCTGGGCTGAAGAGACAGGGGCAGCCAGAATGCTGGGCAAAGTTTGGACTACATATGAACATTCATTGTCCAGACCTAGAAGGATTTATTGGGAGAGGGAATGTTTAGACAGATGCGATTCAGTTTATTTCTTTTATTTTCTGTAAGGCTTGTGGACTCCTCTGTGCTAATCCCAGATGTTTTTGTGTGCTTGTAACCTTTAAGATGAATGCCCAAGCAAGCTATTTTGGGTGCTTAATTTTTGGAATTGCTCTTTTAAAATCTAGCAAAAGCCTAAATTCCAGATGTATTTTCTTTCTTTTTTGCTTTTAAATAAAATTTACCTTTACAAACAGGATTGGATTTTAGGTGTCCTAATTGGTTTGTGCAGGTTGCTAAATTAGCTGGTGGCAACAGCTAATTTCCTTTGTTTTCTTTCTCAGCTCTTCCTCAGGGGGGCGGTGTGTGTGTGTGTGTATATATATATATATATTATATAAAAAAATAAAAGGGCTTGAGGGTACCCCACAGGAATTCCCAAGTGTGCCTTTCTGGGATCTGAAAGGGGTTTTGCATTTGGGTGGTGGCAGCATTTACTAAACCAAGGTCAGAGAGAAGCTGTAACCTTGGGAGTTTAAGACAAGCCTGGAGTGGCCAGTATTAATTTTTAAAATCCTTGTGGGCCTCCCACCTTCAGCACTTGAAGTACCAGAGTGGGGAATCAGCCTTGACAACATACTAGACCTGGGCTATTGCCTCAGGTCAAGTGAGCTAGCTTATCAAGGCCTACCTAGATTTGTAAAAAAAATAAATCCAGTTTGCTTCATCACTATTCATTCTTCAACATAGTATCTCCATGGGATGATATTTATTTGGAGGACTAGCTTCCAGCCAGACACTAGACCAGCCCTTGGTGGGAGCCTTGCACAGTAGGGTCTTATTAGTCCACAGGAGAGAAAGAAGAGGGAGTCTTCTCCATCCACAGATCAAAGGATTAGTAAAATACAAGGAAGAAGTGATGACTAGGAAGGAAGAGGCAGATTTTAAATGCAAGCAAGTAATGGGGGGGGGGGGAACCACCCACTAATGAGATTGTGGAGTGGTGCAGAGCTTGGGAGAGCCAGGTTCCCCCACCTCCTTTCCTGATTTAGGGAGAGTCCCCTTCCTGTCCAACCTATTTGAATCACTGTATGTAGCAGGAGGAAAAAAACTGCCCTCGACTTCTTTCAGATCAGTGCTAGATGGAAGGAGGAAAGAGAAGGAGGAGGAGCAGGAGGGCAGGGAAAAGAGTGTGGAGATCAAGCAGACAGCACTGTGGAAGGAGGTTCAAGTCTGGAGCCAGAGCAGAAGTGAGCATGAAATGAAGAAAGGGAAGAATGGGGGGAGGGGGGGAAAATGGCTACACTAGATCCAACTGGAAAGAGGAGCTGTCATAGGTCTCACCCCCACTTAGAGCTGTTGGGTTCCAAAATGGGGACCTGCATGGACTCCTCTAAACTAAAATCCTAGTTTAGATCTGGTAAAAGCTGCCACCACCCAATAATGTACGTGTATTGGTACACAGTCCTTCCCCAAAATCCTTGGGGATCCCAAGAGCCCCAAATCCATGGAGTTCTTACACCTAGGAGAAATAAACCATTCCCCCCTGCTTCCTCCCCCCTCCCTTTTCCTAGGAGAGATACTGGGATTCAACTACAGAGGAATGCCTTCCTCCTCTCCTTTCCCTGAGAATTCACCCAAGGAAAGATCAACCAAGTCCTTAACAGAAAAGATTTATTCAAGAATAAAAAGAAAGTAACTGTCTTTGTAATACCAAGATGGAACAATACACAGGGTCTAAACTTATCAATCTCTGGAGAGAATCCCCCCTCCTTTCTTTCTCAGTAAAAGCAATAACAGTACAGAATTAAAAAAATTCTATAGCAAAACACAGAATTGCAAATACAGAAATAAAAGTATAAGAATACTAGTTCCTTGCTAATACTCACTAGCTTGAATAGAAGAATTTATTGCAGAAACCTGGGCGGACTTGAATAAGATGTCTGGACTCCCTTAACTCCCAAGAGAGACTCTCTCAAAACAAAGAACAGAAAAAAAAAATTCCCTCCACAGGGATTTGAAAATATCTTGTCCCTGATTGGTCAGGTGTTCACAGGTACTGCTTGTTAACCCTTTACAGGTAGAAAACAAACCTTAACCCTTAACTAACTGTTTATGACAGGAGCACACAGATATTTCAGTGCCTGGGTAAGGTCAGATGCTGTCCTGTTTGAAGGTAACCATGATACTTCTGTTGCCGGCCCAAAAGGCCTGAGGCAGCAAACAGTGGTTCATTGCCCGGTGTGCTTCGCTCCAATAAACACACCAAGGTGGAGAAGCAGACAAAGTTTATTTGAGATCTCAAAGCTTGTGCAAGGAGACACACACATCTCAAATCAAGCACACAGCTACAAACAACTTCTCTCTCTTTGCCTAGCTGAAATCATGTATATTCTCATTACCCCCCGCTACTCCCCCCTCCCTCTACTCCCCTCCCATATCGTAGACACATTGTATAGCTAGCAATTACACTTAGCAGGTTAAATCATTCTTGGCAACAAACAATTCATCTTGTTAGTGACTTTTCAAGGCTGTTAGCTTGTTTTACTCCCTTTGATTTGTTATCCTCCCCCCTTAGCCAGTCACAAGCAGGCCTCTTTATTATCTCCTGGTACCAGTGGTGCACTGATAAGGAGCTGTTACACATTCCATTCTCGATTCTGGCCTGTAAGGTCGGTTAGAGTTTAAACATGGAAGCAGTTTGGGCAAGCATAGCATTAACTTTGATTCATTCAGGCCTGGTACAGAAAGGCTTCATTAACACTGTGGTTTTCCACCCTCCTGAGTTACCTAGGGTTATGCCAAATAGGACACCAACACTTGGACACAGCAGGTTGAGCAGGTAGTGATAATACACCCTCTGTACATGCTTAGGACAAGGCCCAGGGAGGAGTCAACCTAGTCTCACACCAGATTCCCCTCTGGCAGTAACCATGTGGTTCAGTCTCTACACTGGTGACATAAGAGTTGTGCCTCATTCTGGGACAACTGAACATTCTCACTTAGGTTTGGGGTAGACTTGCTCACAGCACATTAGTGTCATTAGCGGAGGGGGCAAGACCACCACCACAACGCCTCTTACAAGGCTTCTCTGCCTCCCTTGTATCAGGATGGCCCTTCTCCCCACTCCCCTGCTGTAGGATTGTGGAAATGCCAGTTTTCTGCAAGGGTCTCCCTTTAGGGTGACCAGACAGCAAGTGTGAAAAATCGGGATGGGGTGGGGGTAGGAGTAATAGGAGCTTATATAAGAAAAAGACCCAAAAGTCAGGACTGTCCCTATAAAATCAGGACATCTGGTCACCCTACCTCCCTTCCTCCAGATCCAGTACTGGTTGTATTATGGGAGCATCTGAAGGCCCCAATTGAGATTAGGGTCCCATTGTACAAGGCACTTCTCTAAGTAGACAAGAAAGAATTATCCCTATTTTATAGGGGAGGAACCAAGGCAGAGATTAAGGCTCAGATCCTCAAAGGAGGGAGGTGCCTAAATACCTTTGAGGATCTGGGCCTAAATAACTCATTCAAGAGAGCACAATAAAGCCTGTATCCAGGGCCATCCCTGTGGAGGGTATGGGGCCCAATGTGGAAGTGACAATGTCACATCTGGGACCACCTGCACTCGGCACCAGCCAATCGCACTGGTGGGCTGCAGGGCCCCTCCAGAGCATGGAGCCCAGAGCAGTTGCCCCAGTTTGCTGTACCCAAGGGAGAGCTCTGCCCGTCTCAGAATCAGGACTGAAACCAGCTCTCCTGTGGCTAAGGCACTAGACCAGGACACACTGCCATTTTTCTCTAAATCATACAGACCAGAGCTGGATTCTTTGTTACAATCTATTGCATAAATAGGAATCACAAGAGCCAGATAGTCTAATAAACCTGTATTTCATACATCAAAGATTATACAAATCACCCATCTGAATAAATATTCTTTAGCAGCAAACACACAAACCAAGTGCACTAAATGAAGCCTGTGGTACAGAAATCCACTCTCAGTGAGCCAGACCCCACCCCTCATTTCAAGGCTCAGCTGCAGTTGGAGAGGAGCTAGCAGGGGGCAGCTCTCTTTCTATGCACAGACTTTTTGTTGGTTTTCTTGGTCAGAAGCAGCTTCTCAATTCTGGGTGGGACACCTCCTTGTGGAATAGTCACATGGTTGAACAGTTTATGCAGTTCATCGTCACACTTAATGCCCAACAGGATGTGCCTTGGCATGATGCGGTGGTACCCCTTTGCTTGGGTCACGTAACCTGCTGCCTCCAGCACTTCGGCACTCAGGTACTGTAGCACAGAGGCCAGGTAGACTGCAGCACTGGGGCTTATTCTCACGGCATAGTGCCCCTTCTTCAGGTACCGGTGGACACGGCTCACAGGGAATTGCAAACCAGCCCTCTTTGACTGGGATCTTGAAGACCAGGGCTTTGCCTTTCTCTTGCCATGTCCAGACATTCTGTCAATAGGCTAGAAGAAAGAGTGAACTGTCACCCAGTGCTGCATTGGCACAGGAGACAGGAAACTTGGGAGCACGTGTTAAACTAGATAGAAGCCCCAGTAGGAACAAACCAACATTCCAACACTCTAAACATGGTGAAATGGTTAGCGGAGGACAATGTAGCAGCACAATTACTATTACTCTTCACCTTGGAAGCAGGAAGGATGTTGTACACCATAGGACCTGTTAGTCAAAGCTCATAGCCTGTGCAATAAGTGAAAGCCTAGGTCAATAGCACAGGAAGTTAAAGGGTAAGGGTCCTGGGCAGTAGCTTTCATTAGAGAAGTTCTGGTGTCCAAGTCTGGATGCCAGCTAGTGTCCAGTATGTGAAGGAACAGGTATTGCTCTTCTGGTCTGTGTCCTTTACAGGGGAGAACTAGTTTATCTGCTCCAACCCTTCTTTTTCATAGCTTCTCTGAACACCTACTGCACCACTATCCTGTAGAGGAGCCCAGCTAGGTTGAAGTTCATACCTTGAAGGGCTTCCCCTTTGCTGGAGACAGTTTCCCACATGGCTGAGCAAACAGACTATCAGTAGAGACAACAAAGCCACAGGGGTGGAAAAGTCTGCTCGGAAAGCTGAGGAGTTAAGCTCTTCCTGTAGATTTTCTCTGTTTTTTCTCCCTCCCCCACAAACCAAGAACCTACATTCCTCTCCATCCCATATCCATACTAGCTAGACAAGCCATATTTAAGTCTCGTTCAGACACACACATAGCTCTTGGAGAGTTGTAGACTGGGCCTTCCAGTGCTTTTTGCTGAGCCATCTGTGAAAGGAGAGCTTTTCTATTACAGCAGATGGACTGAGAAGAGGTTCCCCTGACCCTTTGGTCTTTCTTTTTCCAGTAGCTATTTTTGCCATGGGAAAGAGGCAGATACTTCAGGGGGTTCAGGTCCTGCACCCAGAAATGACCAAGGTGGAACCACACCAAGGCTTATTTGTGACACCTGGGGGTGCCACTCATTACACTGCTTTGAAGCAGAGCTCCAGACCTGTTTGGGGCTCTCACTTTGCCAGAGAGCACAACATTAGGCGCCACTAATCAGCATAACACCTGGTTGAGGGGGCACCATAAGACTGAATATTAAAAACCATGGTCTCACCCTACACCTTGGAATTTGAAAGCCCCCAGGGTCTTCTTGATATGACATCTGTTGTAGCAACATGGAGACCCCTAGTACATAGAGAACTAGTTATAGGATAAAGGTGGGAAACAATTTGGGGGGGGGCAGGGACAGACTCTGTGAAGGCCTATGTTAAGCCATGGAGCATGCCCACTATGAACCAAGGTGAAAATTTCAGATTTGTATAGATTTAGTAGCTCACTCTGAGCACTCATAAGAAGCACCCAGAATTACAGACTATTAGAAGCATTGCATGCATAGAGCTCACTGAGTCCAAAGAGAGTTAACTGAAGGTGAAAAAGGAAGGAAGGAAGGAGCCAGGCCACTTATTTAGGCACTCAACACAAGAGCATAAGTCTGAAATGCAGACTCAGTTCAAGGTAGCTGTTCAGTTAGCAAGAGCATGGTGCAATTACACAGACCACACCTATACTGGGTCACTAGTGTCAAAGTGCAGTTCTATCTGACCCAGCAGACCTATGCTAAGAGCATAAACTTATGCTAGAGAGAGACAGCCATCTCCCAAGTCAGAGTTTAGACAAGGATGCTATGCCTACCCCCTTTGGCAGCAAAAAAATGTTACAGCAGTAGCTTTTCCCCTTACAAAGCCTTTTCTTTATGGCTTTCCTGTTGCTTATTAAATCTCTCCCAACATCATACTACCCCAGGACAGAAATCCTCTCCTAAAGAACACAATTCCTTCATGCAAAAGAACTAAAGAAAAGACAAGAATAAGTCAATATTTCACCTCTAAAGTTTTCATATCATTTCCTCACAGTAGCCTGTTGTCTGAGCCAACAAATGTTTCAAGGGGTAGCTTCCAGCTGGTCCTTTTTAACTTTCTCAGAGTAAATGCCTCATCAGCTCCACTTCCATAATACTTAGTCCTAAAGCCAACACCTGGATTACTGACTACCCATTCATCTCCCCTCCTCTCCCCCAACTCTAGGAGAGGTAAAGGGAGATGGTAAGTAGAAGAAAACATTAAAAAACCCAGACTGAGCTGGTCAGTTTGCTGATTGGGAAAGAAGAAGTTGCCAGTGGCTTGCTGTCAAACTGAGAGATGTATCTAGTGGGGTCTCACAAGGGTTTGTCCTGGGTGTGGTACTATTCAATATTTTTGCTAATGACTTGGATAATGGGTTGGAGAGTACGCTTATAAAACATACAGATAGCACCAAGCTGGGAGGCATTGCAAGAACTTTGGAGGACAGGATTAGAATTCAAAATAACTGTGGCAAATTGGATAATTGGTCTGAAATCAACAAGATGAAATTCAATAGACAAGTGCAAAGTACTATACATAGGAAGGATAAACCAAATGCACAAATAACAAATGGGGAATAACTGGCTGGGAGGTAGTACTGCCAAAAAGGATCTGGGGGTTCTAGTGGATCACAGATTGAATATGAGCCAACACAATGATGTAATGGGAATAAAAGGCTAATGGGAGTGTTGTATCTAAGACACAGTAGATAATTGTCCTGCACTGCTCAGCACTGTTGAGACCTCAGCTGCAGCATTGCATGAAGTTTTGGGGGCCACACTTTGAGAAAGATGTGGATGTTTGAAGGGGGTCCAGAAGAAAGCAACCAAAATAATAAAAGGTTTAGAAACCTGGTCCTGACCTATTAGGTTAGAGAGTAGGCAAGGCTTTCTAACTATATGGACAGTTAAGTATTGGAACAGGCTATCAAGGGAGGCTGTGATCTTCCTGTCCCTGGAGGTTTCTAAGAACAGATTAGACAAACTGTCAGGGATGGTCTAGGAGGTTTACTTGTTCCTGACTCAGCAAGGGGGCTGGACTAGGTGACCTCTTGAGGTCCCCCTACATTTCTATGATTCTATATGTATAACTTTACTCACATGACTAGTCCCACTGACTTCAGAGGGACTAATCACATGAATGCAGGTAGTTGCAGGAATGGGAGCTTAGATTTAAGCTGCTTTGGGCAAGGTTATTTTTTAAGAGCTATGTCCCCCTAACAGCACTCTCTAAGTAATTATATTGACTTCAGAGTGAGAGGACTGAATCTACTACCATAGTGCCTCAGTATATCTGGGGCCTGAGTCTCCACTCCACTCCACTCCTCTTCCCCCAGACAGAGTGAATGTGATAGGGAGGTAGAATGTTGCTATATCAGAATGATACTCTGTGATACCTGCTTTGCACAGGTGGAAAAGTGACTCTGTCAGGTGCAGGCATTGGGGAATCAGAGCCCATCAGACAGTGTTTGCACTGTTTCACATTAGTGTAGTAAATACAGCCCTCTACTCTTCACCATTTCCCAAACTCCCAAGATAGGGTTGCTTAATCTGCATCCCTCACACATCATTTTTATCAGCGGAAGAGAACAAAATGTCCGAAACCTTCGGGATGATGATCTTTGTCCCATGGGAAAGTTCTAGTTTTAAATTTAAAAACTGGGGCCTTTTCTTAACCTCTGGTTAGGTTTCTCAAAAGGAACACTGCCAGGATAATTCACTTTTTAATCATCAGATTATTAAACTGGAAGAAGCTGAACACTCTTAAATTCCTCTTGCCAATGTACAAAACTTTGTGTGACCTTGTCTATTCACTGGAGCGGCTGTATTTTCTCCTCATGCTTCACTGCCTGTACTTGTGTACACAGCTGCACTCTTAGAAGAGACAACATATATTTTCCAGCCTGAAGGAGAAAGGGTTTTTAGTGTTATGATCCCAAAATGCTTTATAGGTTGTGCGCATGGGTCACTCCCCTACCAGGAAAATGCAGCCAGTTTGATGATGGACCAGCTCTGGGCAGAGATCACCATTTGTGTCACTCAAAATCAGGGTCATCCCCTTTTTCATTCATTTGTGCTGCAACTTCCAGTAACACCTTGAAAATTGGGCTTGTAAAAAATCTTCCATTGAAATATCTTTGATGAAAATCTGGGTTTTTGGTGAAACTAGAGATGTTGTGTAAAGTGTCTATTTCCCTCCAAATTTTAGATATTTCAGCAAAAATCCAGAAAGGTTACAGTTTTCAGCAGGTATGGGGTGGATTTTTTGTTGTTGTTTTTCCCCCCACAAAAGTTGAAATTCTGCAGAGAAAGAATCCATTTTCCAACCAGCTGTATTTGCATACACAGTGTGAAACACTCCCTAGCACTTACACCGCCTATGCAGCCTCAGAGAGCCCCAGTGCCACCTCACAATGTCTGACATGACAATGTTGCCTGGCTGTGTTGAATGCTAGGATGTGATAAAGTCCCTTTAACACATTTCCTGCGCTAGAAATGGAAGTGAGTAATAACTTCTCCATTTGAATGACAGACGAAAGTTCTGTGTGGTACACAATGTAAATAACCAAGCTGGAATTTGGCCAGGGCAATATGAAAAATATGTCTAACTCTTGTCAAAAGAATGCATGGAATTTTTAAAATATTATTAAAACTAGACCCAAGGGTGGCACCCAACCATGTGCCATGCATGAAGCAATACATTGTCCAACACTTCTGGGGCTCTGGATCTGTTAACACCCCAATAGGATCTGCCCCTCCTAATGATCCAAACCAAGACTTATAACCTTTAAAGATGAATGTGCAGGACCCCACATTCCTGCACTGCCTCAGAGAGAAGTGTCCTAAGCCAACCCGTTTACCTGTTGTCAAAGCCACGTGGTTGTATCCCTCCACCAGTTGCAAACTTCTCAGCTTCCATTCCAGAGGATGTAACCTGTATAGCATACAGGTAAACCTTAAAATCTGGCTACCCTCTATCACACAGGCAATTACCTAGGGCAGCCAAATTGTAAGGGTCTGGGTGCCTTTGGACTGATATGGGCAGAGGTTTGCCTGTATGCTATGCAGGTTACAGAGGTCTGCCTGAGGACTTTGTACAGGGCTCTTCATAACCTAGGGCCAGAAAATCTATAGAGTGGTATTTGTGTCTATTAGCCTAGAACAATGATCTCAGATCCTGAAAGGCATTCAGACCATGGGAGCTTTCAAGGGCATTGGTGCTCCAGACCGTAGATTTACATCTCAGCTAACAGAGGACCAGACCCTCCACTGTATACCTGCTGTGTAACTCCATCGAAGTCAATGGAGCTGTGCAGGTTTTCAGCAGCTGGGGATGCAGCCAGGAAACTAACAGTAAAATGGCGTCTGAGACAGGGGTCCCTAAATCACTGTCACTGGCGGCTTTTGTGCTTCAGGGAGAGGCCGTTGAGTTGCTCGGTCCCTCACTGGCAGCTGGAAAAGTGCAGTTTGCTTGTTACTGCAGGGTCATGTGTTCACCCCCTTACACACCAGGCTGGCATAGCCCAGCCACATGGCGTTAGCCTTTACAACGCATCTCCCCACAACATGAGAGCAAAATACAGCTGCTAAATCACTGGGAAATAGCACTGGGGTGAGGTATGTGTGTGTTTTCTTCTCCCACCATGCTTTAGCTGCTTGGGATTCTGGCTGAAATATAGCAAGAGCCACATGAGAGAGAGAGGCAAGATCTCCAGCCTCAAGCTATGGGGTTTTCTCACTTCACCTGGAAACAAGATGAGCCCAGACTCAAAGGGCTGGCATTGTTGGGAGCTTATGAGACAGTCTCCAGCACCAAGCCCACCACCCTTGTACCTAACATTCTCTTCTACGCATAAGAAAGAGGACGGTCTTTGAAAATGTTCCCCAAACTAAATTTGTCACTAACCCACCTCTTATTATTTAGTATTACACTAGTGCCTAGAGGTCTCAACAGAGCTTGGGGTCTCTACACATCGTATGGGACAGATAAGTTTATGGCGTCTTAGGCACTGACCACTTCCACATGGTAATGTACTCACTAGTGTGCCACTGCTATCTACTGGATGGAAATGGAACCACTTGTCTGTGCGTTAGAAGCTTGATATTGGTTACAGCTAATGGAGATTCTCTTAACTCTAGTGGTAGGGTCTTGTTCTATGCGGGGCAATCAGGAGAACTTTGGCTCGATCTCTGCTATAACCCTCAAGCAGCTGGGGTGCAGGATAGTGGCAGTTGTTACATTTCTGGCTGGTTATAGCTTATTTACAATACCAGTGAAAATCCATCCGCTGGTTATTATAGTTAGCAGTATAGAACTATCATGGCCCTCGTAGATAGAGGAATAACCAATATACAGTTGTATAAATAGTTTCAATACATCAGGTATTGTCACCCTTCTTCCAGTTGGTGGCAGGTGTTAGGATCCTGTAGGTTGGCTTCCCATTGCGGGAGAAATTGGCAACACAGAATCTGCATATTTTCTTATTGTAACTTGTTTTATTTAGCCCAGGGGTTGGCAACCTTTCAGAAGTGGGGTGCTGAGTCTTCGTTCATTCACTCTAATTTAAGGTTTTGCGTGCCAGTAATACATTTTAATGTTCTTAGAAGGTCTCTTTCTCTAAGTCTATAATATATAACTAAACTATTGTTGTATGTAAAGTAAATAAGGTTTTTAAAATGTTTAAGAAATTTCATTTAAAATTAAATAAAATGCAGAGCCCTTGGCCCAGTGGCCAGGACCCAGGCAGTGTGAGTGCCACTGAAAATCAGCTCACGTGCCATAGGTTGCCTACCCCTGATTTAGCCATACACCAGTCCTGGAACAGAGGTGGTCACAAACAAATACCAAGGCCCAGTTCCTCGCAAGCAACTTACCCCAACATTAACTTTCACTAGAGAGATTAAGGCTGTGAGAAATCGCCCCTGCTGTTTTCAACAGCTTCCCCAAAGAACTGACTTCATCAAGCTACCGACAATGCAGCATTTCCACCAAGCCTGTACACTGCTTCTGCAAAAGGAAAAATAACTTGTAAGACCCTGGGTAACAGCACCAGCTGGTGATCTCTCCCATAACAGTGTTATATTGTAGGTAGTAAATGTGTTAGCCCATGTTTTTCTACATGCAGTCTGTATTCAGCTTTGTTTTATGTTGTCGATTCTGTACAAAGAACACAAGAGGTGTAAATTCATTCTCTGCTAGCAAAGCTGCGATGTGCTCTTTTCCACCACTAGTGAATGCGAATGGCCTGGGTTCAGATCCTGCCCCATGGCACAGGCTCACACTGCAGTTGCTTGCAATATACTGCAATATGTGCTCTGTCCTGGATGGATGAGACAGAAACAAGTTCCTCAAGCCTTGATCAGCCTGTAACTGTGTTACATACCAGCTGCTGATCAAAAAGGCGTCTCCAAGTCCCATTACCTACAGCAGCTAAGGGAGCTTCTCCTGTAGCTCAAGTAAGGAACTTTCATAGAATCATAGAATCTCAGGGTTGGAAGGGACCTCAGGAGGTCATCTAGTCCAACCCCCTGCTCAAAGCAGGACCAAACCCAACTAAATCATCCCAGCCAGGGCTTTGTCAAGCCTGACCTTAAAAACCTCTAAGGAAGGAGATTCCACCACCTCCCTAGGTAACCCATTCCAGTTCTTCACCACCCTACTAGTGAAAAAGTTTTTCCTAATATCCAACCTAAACCTCCCCCTCTGCAACTTGAGACCATTACTCCTTGTTCTGTCATCTTCTACCACTGAGAACAGTCTAGATCCATCCTCTTTGGAACCCCCTTTCAGGTAGTTGAAAGCAGCTATCAAATCCCCCCTCATTCTTCTCTTCTGCAGACTAAACAATCCCAGTTCCCTCAGCCTCTCCTCATAAGTCATGTGCTCCAGCCCCCTAATCATTTTGTTGCCCTCCGCTGGACTCTCTCCAATTTATCCACATCCTTCTTGTAGTGTAGGGCCCAAAACTGGACACAGTACTCCAAATGAGGCCTCACCAGTGCTGAGTAGAGGGGAATGATCACATCCCTTGATCTGCTGGAAATGCCCCTACCTATACAACCCAAAATGCCATTAGCCTTCTTGGCAACAAGGGCACACTGTTGACTCATATTCAGCTTTTCGTCCACCGTAACCCCTAGGTCCTTTTCTGCAGAACTGCTACCCAGCCATTCGGTCCCTAGTCTGTAGCAGTGCATGGGATTCTTCCGTCCTAAGTGCAGGACTCTGCACTTGTCCTTGTTGAACCTCATCATATTTCTTTTGGCCCAATCCTCTAATTTGACCATGTGCTCATGGTTTCTAACCCCCTCACTGCCACTTAGCTTTGTGGGTCACTAATGAGCCTGACTGCTGTTTTTGTGTATGAGGCATGGATCATTATACGGTGCCACAGAAGGGGATGCTACATGGTTACAGGTGCCTGTTGGAGGAGACCTTTCTTGTTGAAGGTCATTGGGGAGGCAGTTAAGGCTATTAGGTGCTTTTTGAAGATGACGAGAGAGCCCCAGGACCGCTATTCCTGAGCACAGAGTAGCTGCTACCCTAGTGCATGTGCTCACTGCACCACTCGTCTCTGGCTCACTGCATCACCTGGGACACCTGGCCTATCAAAGTGCCACTGAACCCAAGTTCTAGTGTATTCAGTAAACAGCCTGAATTCCATTGGCAGTGAGGCGGGGAAAATACCCAGCAGACTTAGGGGATAGCCATGCTATTCTGTATCCACAAAAACAATGAGGAGTCCAGTGGCACCTTAAAGACTAACAGATTTATTTGGGCATAAGCTTCTTCAGATGCATGGAGTGAAAATTACAGATGCAGGCTAAATATACTGGCACATGAAGAGAAGGTTGTTACCCAGGGTGGACCACAGGCACCTTGACTGAATTGGCCTTGTCAGCACTGGTTCTCCACTTGTAAGGTAACTCCCTTCTCTTCATGTGCCAGTATACTTATGCCTGTATCTGTAATTTTCACTCCATGCACCTGAAGAAGCGGGGTTTTTACCCAAGAAAGCTTATGCCCAAATAAATCTGTTAGTCTTTAAGGTGCCACCAGACTCCTTGTTATTGTTCCAGCAGACTTAGATGTTCGGCTACTCCCTCTAGTCACAGCTTCCATTTCCTTAGAGATAAATGTTCTCATCTCTTCCAGAATCCAAATGCAGAGGGCTGTTTCTAAGGAAAGCCTGTGCTGCAGCTGTGTTGTAGGTGACTCAGAAGGCATTCCCTACCCAGGACATTCTTGGGGAGTTCTGACCACCAGCAGTCGCCACAGAAGCCTGAATCATTGCCGTGGCATGGGAGGGATCAGGCCAACCAAATATTAGGGCCGAGGCATTTATTTATTTTTAAAGTTTATAGAAGGGGAAATTTGGTTGGCCTCTTGGTAACATGCAGTGATGGGGGCTGCAATGGTTGGGAGCCTTTAAGTTCGTACAGAAGGGTCCCTTGCAGCTTGAGCTTCACTCTTACATGTGTGGTCCCTAAACAGGAACACTTGATGGTGATCTGCAGAGAACAGGCTGGTCACATGGTGCTAGGTCTCAGACTTGTTTCCACCTGCTTCCTTGCACTAAAAGCAGATAAAAATACTTTCCTTACCTTGCTTTTTCTACATCAGCCACTGCTATGGTCACCCCAGAGCTGCTACAGGCTTATGAATGGGAGTGGGAGGGGAGATGGGTCTGAGCAATCCAGAAGAGGAAGGGAAGAGTCCACCACACAAACATTTGATACATTAGGTCAGACATGAATGATATCTGAATAGAACCCCCTTTCTCTCCATCCCTCACAAAATCCCCTAGAGCAGAGTCCAGGCTGTGTCCAGGCTCAGTGTGTGCTAATAGCACGTTTCACTATAGAAGCAAGTTTCACAACTGAAAAGACTCATTGCACACGCCAACTGAGGTTTAAAATGTCACAACCACCAAGACATAAGGCCAGGATCTTCTACTGCTTGGTCAGATTTTTTTCAGAGCTGCTAATAATTCAGGATGGGCAGTGCCCACATCTCCAGGAAAGGGAAGGGTAAGGCAGGAAGAGAGGAAACAGAAGGACAGGCCTGAAGTGCGATCAGTTTGAGTTATATAACAGCCGCAATGAATGGTGACAAAACAATGAGTGTTAGCAGCACAAGGGCGAGCTACGATTCCCTGAGCAACAGCTCTACAGGCTGTAAACAGCCCTCAGAGCACACGACGAATACTAAAGCTTCATTAGGCTAATTAAAAAAGCGGAAACCTAACACTGTCACTGGGGCTGATGGCTAAGAAAAGTCATTTTCTCATATGGAATTAATGAGCTACAATCTTGGCAAATCAAGGCTGGGTTTCCTTTGAGAAATTAGAGCCTGATCCAAAGCCCATCAAAGCCAATGGGAGTCTTTCCAATGGCACCATAATAACAGAATAACAGAAGACCCTCCTTTGCCCCTCTTCCAGAGTATTTTCCTTAGTACTGTTCTGCCCTGTGGTTTCTCGGTGACACTCTTTTGATGGCAGCCAATCCACCCTTTATCGTGTACTGTGGGCCTGGCAGGATGAGCCTTGCAGAGATTGAGGGAGACGTCTGCATTACTGTTTATGAATATCATCTACACCTCAGTGCATGTGTTTAATATTATCCCGCCTGACTGCACAGAGCTAAATCCAAGGAGGTTGCTAAGGGGAAACAAAACAAAGATCAGGTATCAGACTTCAAAATAAACTATGATACATCTGAAATTTTAGGACTTAATATCTCCCAAAGGATATGTCAGCTACATACATTTAAATGGGTAAAGGGAATCTTTACATTATTTAGGAAAAACTACTGTGGTGACACATGAAAAGCTTTTAAAGGCAAATTATCCTCCAATATGGAATAAAATAATAAAGATTTTGAAGGAACAGAACAAATATGAAATTTCTTGGCTAAGCAGGGAATCCTAGGGGAAGACGAATGGTCTTCCAAAGTTGTTATTTTTATTTCAGTGCATTTCTGTTGGCATCCCTGACGTGACATTAAAAACATGTCAGGATGCACTAGTAAAATTCAGATGGAAACATAAAAGACAAAGGGTGAGTTCAAAACTTGTGTGTCACTCTACAAATCAGCTTGCCCTGATTTGGCTTGTTGTTATGATACATCACATTTAAAAGATGTGATTGTGACAGATATTCCAACCACAGGCTGTATCTTTGGGGGCACATAATGTATTATGGTTATGTACCACAGGGGGCAGGCTGAGTTCTGGATTTAGCTACGTTTGGTCAATTTTCCAAAAGTGATTTAGGAGCCTAAGAGACATTTTCAAAAGCGACTTCATCTTTGTCCACACACAAACGTTGTGCCGTTTTAGTGCTTAAGGTGTTACAACGCACCCCCATAGTGTGGACTCAGTTATACCAGGATAAAGGTTTCAAACCAGCAGTATTTAGTCCTGTAAAGGAAGGGGAACAGCTGTAGTGGTATAAGCGCCCTTATCCCAGTGTAATTGCGACCACAGCAGGGGTTCTACTGATTTGTGTATCCTAGTAACGAGCTCCTCTCCTGCCCCCCCAACCGACGGAGTTATTGTGATACGAAACCAGTGTGCAGCGCAGACCTGAGGCACTTAGGAGCCTAAGTCTCAATGAATGGAAAGGGGGCTTATGCGCCAAAATCTCTTTTGTAAAATGGGGCTGCCATCTAAGTGCTCTCGAAAATGTTCCCTGTTGTTTCATCCCTTCCCCTAAGAGACTGAGCTACACCTGTGAGATCCGACCCTTCCCATGAAACCATTCCTGACTTGGAAATACAGGAAC